>NC_091290.1:78040252-78642038 GCF_032444005.1 Ranitomeya imitator
ACAGGAAAATCAAAACTTAGCTTGTCCTGAAGATAACAGACGCAGGGAGCAGAGGTAAAAAGACACGCTGATTACATTGATAGCCGGCGAGGAAATGACAAAAAAGCCAGGTTAAATAGGAAACTCCCATAACCTGATGGAACAGGTGGACACCAGAGACCGCAGAGAACACAAGTCACCCAGTACCATCAGTAACCACCAGAGGGAGCCCAAAAACAGAACTCACAACAATTACCGCCTTCTTAATAAGATCACAGCCAAATTTCAGTATCCTTTGCTGCTGCTGTCTGATTTGTTTGCTCGGATTAAGGGGGCTAGTTGGTTCACCAAGATAGATCTTCGAGGGGCGTATAATCTTGTGCGAATTAAACAGGGCGATGAATGGAAAACAGCATTTAATACGCCCGAGGGCCATTTTGAGTACCTGGTTATGCCATTCGGGCTTTCTAATGCTCCATCTGTGTTTCAGTCTTTTATGCATGACATCTTCCGAGAGTACCTGGATAGATTCATGATTGTATATTTGGATGACATTTTGGTCTTTTCGAATGATTGGGAGTCTCATGTGAAGCAGGTCAGAATGGTGTTCCAGGTCCTTCATGCGAATTCCTTGTTTGTGAAGGGGTCAAAGTGTCTCTTTGGAGTTCAGAAGGTTTCATTTTTGGGTTTCATTTTTTCCCCTTCGCTTTCTGGTGTTGCAGAATCTGCATGATGTGGTCGTGTTGGGGTTGCCATGGCTACAAGTCCATAACCCAGTATTGGATTGGAAGTCTATGTCTGTGTC
Organism: Ranitomeya imitator; assembly: GCF_032444005.1. Classification (NCBI taxonomy): domain Eukaryota; kingdom Metazoa; phylum Chordata; class Amphibia; order Anura; family Dendrobatidae; genus Ranitomeya; species Ranitomeya imitator. The sequence goes on from NC_091290.1 coordinate 78,041,037, forward strand.
CAGCTGGGGTTGTCAGGGGGTACATGGTGATGTTCCATTTCTGTCTATTTCATCATCCACCCCTTCTGAGGTCCCAGAGTTCTTGTCGGATTACCGTGAAGTATTTGATGAGCCCAAGTCCAGTGCCCTACCTCCGCATAGGGATTGCGATTGTGCTATCGATTTGATTCCTGGTAGTAAGTTTCCTAAAGGTCGACTGTTTAATTTGTCTGTGCCTGAGCACGCCGCTATGCGGAGTTACATAAAGGAGTCCTTGGAGAAGGGTCATATTCGCCCGTCGTCGTCCCCATTGGGAGCAGGGTTCTTTTTTGTGGCCAAGAAGGATGGTTCGTTGAGACCTTGTATTGATTATCACCTTCTAAATAAAATCACAATCAAATTTCAGTACCCCTTGCCGCTGCTGTCTGATTTGTTTGCTCGGATTAAGGGGGCTAGTTGGTTCACCAAGATAGATCTTCGTGGTGCATATAATCTTGTGCGTATTAAACAGGGCGATGAATGGAAAATAGCATTTAATACGCCCGAGGGCCATTTTGAGTACCTGGTTATGCCATTCGGGCTTTCTAATGCTCCATCAGTATTTCAGTCCTTTATGCATGACATCTTCCGAGAGTACCTGGATAAATTCCTGATTGTATACTTGGATGATATTTTGGTCTTCTCGGATGATTGGGAGTCTCACGTGAAGCAGGTTAGAATGGTGTTCCAGGTCCTGCGTGCAAATTCTTTGTTTGTGAAGGGGTCAAAGTGTCTCTTTGGTGTTCAGAAGGTTTCATTTTTGGGTTTCATTTTTTCCCCTTCTACTATCGAGATGGACCCTGTTAAAGTTCAGGCCATTTATGATTGGACTCAGCCGACATCTGTGAAGAGCCTGCAGAAGTTCCTGGGTTTTGATAATTTTTACCGTCGCTTCATCGCTAATTTTTCTAATATTGCTAAACCGTTGACTGATTTGACCAAGAATGGTGCTGATGTGGTCAATTGGTCCTCTGCGGCTGTAGAGGCTTTTCAGGAGTTGAAGCGTCGTTTTTCTTCTGCCCCTGTGTTGTGCCAGCCAGATGTTTCGCTCCTGTTTCAGGTCGAGGTTGATGCTTCTGAGATTGGAGCAGGGGCTGTTTTGTCGCAAAGAAGTTCTGATGGCTCGGTGATGAAACCATGTGCCTTCTTTTCTAGAAAATTCTCGCCTGCTGAGCGCAATTATGATGTTGGCAATTGAGAGTTGTTGGCCATGAAGTGGGCATTCAAGGAGTGGCGACATTGGCTTGAAGGAGCTAAACATCGCGTGGTGGTCTTGACGGATCACAAGAATTTGACTTATCTCGAGTCTGCCAAACGGTTGAATCCTAGACAGGCTCGATGGTCGTTTTTTTTCTCCCGTTTTGATTTTGTGGTTTCATACCTTCCGGGATGTAAGAATGTGAAGGCTGATGCCCTGTCAAGGAGTTTTGTGCCTGACTCTCCGGGTGTTCTGGAGCCGGCGGGTATTCTTAAAGAGGGGGTAATTTTGTCTGCCATCTCCCCTGATTTGCGGCGCGTGCTGCAGAAGTTTCAGGCTGATAGACCTGACCGTTGTCCTACGGAGAAACTGTTTGTCCCTGATAGATGGACTAGTAGAGTTATCTCTGAGGTTCATTGTTCGGTGTTGGCTGGTCATCCTGGAATCTTTGGTACCAGAGATTTGGTGGCTAGATCCTTTTGGTGGCCTTCTTTGTCACGGGATGTGCGTTCTTTTGTGCAGTCCTGTGGGACTTGTGCTTGGGCTAAGCCCTGCTGTTCTCGTGCCAGTGGGTTGCTTTTGCCCTTGCAGGTCCCAAAGTGGCCCTGGATGCATATTTCCATGGATTTTATTTCTGATCTCCCTGTTTCTCAAAGGATGTCGGTCATTTGGGTGGTTTGTGATCGCTTCTCTAAGATGGTCCATTTGGTACCCTTGTCTAAATTGCCTTCCTCCTCTGATTTGGTGCCATTGTTTTTCCAGCATGTGGTTCGTTTGCATGGCATTCCAGAGAACATCGTCTCGGACAGAGGTTCCCAGTTTGTTTCGAGGTTTTGGCGGTCCTTTTGTGCTAAGATGGGCATTGATATGTCTTTTTCTTCGGCTTTCCATCCTCAGACTAATGGCCAAACCGAATGAACTAATCAGACTTTGGAAACATATCTGAGATGCTTTGTTTCTGCTGATCAAGATGATTGGGTGTCCTTCTTGCCTTTGGCTGAGTTTGCCCTTAATAATCGGGCCAGCTCGGCTACTTTAGTTTCTCCTTTTTTCTGTAATTCTGGTTTCCATCCTCGTTTCTCTTCAGGGCAGGTTGAGCCTTCGGACTGTCCTGGTGTGGATACGGTGGTGGACAGGTTGCAGCAGATTTGGACTCATGTGGTGGACAATTTGACATTGTCCCAGGAGAAGGCTCAACGTTTCGCTAACCGCCGGAGCTGTGTTGGTCCCCGACTTCGTGTTGGGGATTTGGTTTGGTTGTCGTCTCGTCATGTTCCTATGAAGGTTTCCTCTCCTAAGTTTAAGCCTCGTTTCATTAGGCCATATAAGATTTCTGAGGTTCTTAATCCTGTGTCATTTTGTTTGGACCTTCCAGCTTCTTTTGCCATCCATAATGTGTTCCATAGGTCGTTGTTGCGGAGATACGTGGCGCCTATGGTTCCCTCCGTTGATCCTCCTGCCCCGGTGTTGGTCGAGGGGGAGTTGGAGTATGTGGTGGAGAAGATTTTAGATTCTCGTGTTTCGAGACGGAAACTCCAGTACCTGGTCAAGTGGAAGGGTTATGGTCAGGAAGATAATTCCTGGGTTTTTGCCTCTGATGTTCATGCTGCCGATCTAGTTCGTGCCTTTCATTTGGCTCATCCTGATCGGCCTGGGGGCTCCGGAGAGGGTTCGTTGACCCCTCCTCAAGGGGGGGTACTGTTGTGAATTCTGTTGTCGAACTCCCTCCTGTGGTCGTGAATGGTACTTCGGCGAGTTCTGTCCATGGACTCCCTCTGGTGGCTGTGAGTGAAGCTGCTGCTTCTGAGGTTCCTTACACAGGTGACGTGGTTTATCCTTTGGTTGGCTGCTCTATTTAACTCCACTCAGATCGTTACTCCATGCCAGCTGTCAATGTTCCTGCATTGGTTCAGTTCGCTCTTGGATCTTTCTGGTGACCTGTCTTCTCCAGCAGAAGCTAAGTTCCTGATAGTTATTATTTGTTCATTGTTTCCTTGTCCAGCTGGTTATCATGATTTTGTCTTGCTAGCTGGAAGCTCTGGGATGCAGAGTGGCATCTCCGCACCGTTAGTCGGTGCGGAGGTCTTTTTGCACACTCTGCGTGGTCTTTTGTAGTTTTTTGTGCTGACCGCAAAGATACCTTTCCTATCCTCTATCTGTTTAGTAAGTCTGGCCTCCCTTTGCTGAAACCTGTTTCATTTCTGCGTTTGTGCCTTTCATCTTTACTCACAGTCAATATATGTGGGGGGCTGCCTTTTCCTTTGGGGAATTTCTCTGAGGCAAGGTAGGCTTTATTTTCTATCTCTAGGGCTAGCTAGCTCTTAGGCTGTGAAGAGGCGTCTAGGGAGTGTCAGGAACGCTCCACGGCTATTTCTAGTTGTTGTGATAGGATTAGGGCCTGCGGTCAGCAGAGCTCCCACATCCCAGAGCTTGTCCTGTGTGAGTTTAACTATCAGGTCGTGCCGGGTGCTCCTAACCACCAGGTCCATAACAAGTCCTTAAGCTCAACACAACACTAGAAGTAGCCGTGGAATGCTCCTAACGCTCCCTAGGCATCTCGTCACAGCCTAAGAGCTAACTACCCCTAAAGAAAGAAGCAGGAAAACTATCTTGCCTCAGAGAAAATCCCCAAAGGATAGATTAGCCCCCCACAAATAATGACTGTGAGTGGAGAGGGAAAAGACATACACAGAATGAAACCAGGATGAGCACAGGAGGCCAGTCTAGCTAAATAGATAGGACAGGATGGAATACTGTGCGGTCAGTATAAAACCCTACAAAAATCCACGCAGAGTTTACAAAAAAAACTCCACACGTGACTAAAGGTGTGGAGGGCAAATCTGCCTCCCAGAGCTTCCAGCAAGACAGAATTAATTCACACTGATTAGCTGGACAAACATAGAAAGCACAGAATGGATAAGTCCACAATCTATGGACAGAAAAGAGCAAGCAAAAACTTAGCTTAGCTGAACTGGTCAGGATAACAGGGAACTCCAAAGAGATGTGAATCCAACCAGAAACCATTTACAAGTGGCACTGGCTGAAGAAAGAGCCAGACCTAAATAGCCGAGCAGAAGAGAAGATAAGTGGAGGCAGCTGAAGACAGCTAACTCCAAGGAGCAGCCATACCACTAGAAACCACAAGAGGGAGCCCAAGAGCAGAACTCACAAAAGTGCCACTTACAACCACCGGAGGGAGCCCAAGAGCGGAATTCACAACAGAGCTCCTCCCAGATCCAGAAGCAAGGAGAAGACCATGTTTCATGGAGCAGAGAGCAGTGTGCACCGCCATACTAGACTGTTGGGGGCCCCTGGATTGGATCTGACTCCCCAACATTACCGTGAGTTTGTTCCTGTTTTGTGCACATTTCAGGGCCTAATGTAGGCTTCAACAGATAGAACACGGCAGCCGTGAGGCCTGCTTAGTAAAGGCCAGGGAGGCTATACGTAGAGTAGCATCATTCTTTGTTTATTGTTTGCATTTGCTTGTGTGACATATATTGAGTCTGTAATAGTTGGAGCACCATGCTATTTGATGGCCCAGCTAAAGAATACAACGCTTGTAAATATCTTTTGCCATTGCATATTCCTGTTTGCACCTTCCTCATTCCTTGCCTTCCAATAAATTTACCATTTGTTGTTTGCATCTCATCTTGTGTACGGTAGTCTCCCTTCACTGTGATGGTCCCCCGGCCATCGCTTCAACTACAGCACGTCTTCTGTCCTGAACAATGCAGAGACAAAAGTCCCTGGGGAAATCGGACCTGCGGCGGGAAGGGGTGAGGTAAGTATTTGATTTTTTTTTTATATATATGAAGCATTATATGGGGCCCATTCTGTATAGAGTATTATAAGAAGCATTGGGTCCCATTATATTGTATGGAGCATTATATGGGGCCCATTCTGTATGGAGCATTATATGGGACCCATTCTGTATGGAGCATTATATGGGTCCCATTCTGTATAGAGCATTATATTTGGCCCATTCTGTATGGAGTATTATATGAGGCCCATTCTGTATAGAGTATTAAATGAGGCATTGGGTCCCATTATACTGTACTGAGTATTATATGGGGCCCATTCTGTATGGAGCATTATATGGAGCCCATCCTGTATGGAGCATTATATGAGGCCCATTCTTTATAGAGTATTATATGAGGCATTGGGTCCCATTATACTGTATGGAGAATTATATGGGGTCCATTATTCTGTATGGAGCATTGTATGGGGTCAATTATTCTGTGTGGAGATTTATATGGGGACAATTATTCTGTATGAAGCAATATATGGGGTCATTATATACTGTATGGAGCAATATTGGCTCCGTGGTTAGCACTGCAGCCTTGCAGCACTGGGGTCCTGGGTTCAAATCCCACCAAGGACAACATCTGCAAGGAGTTTGTATGTTCTACCCATGTTTGCATGGGTGTCCTCCCAGAGGCGTAGCTAGAGCTTTTGCCGCCCGGGGCTGATCCCGAGTTTGGCGCCCCCCCCCCCCCCCCAGCTCAATACACACAAAGGTTACCAAAAATGGTTTTCCTGTTTTGTAGAACTTAAACTGGGCCTAATGGTGTCACCCCCACATGCCACACCTGTGACTTAATACCACCACACCATGACCAGGCCACATAGTGACCGAATAATACTACATACAAGGGACAAATACCACCGCACCATTTCCAGACCACATATTACCACCACATAGTGACTGAATACTACAATACTGATCAGTAATAAAAAAAAACCCACAATACTATCACCATAAGTGCCAGTATTCACAGGAGATCTGTACTTAGTATGCAGTGTCTGTGTAGAGGTAATACAGAGATCACTGGTGACATTATACACAGGACCTCTATATAGTATACAGTGTATAGTGTCAGTGTATAGGTAACACTGACTCACCAGTGACGTCTCTAGGTGAAGTCCTTCATCTTTCATCCAGCACAGACCGCCATCATTCCTTCCAGCCAGGACTCGTTTCTGCAGGAAATAACACAGTTATCTCGAGCTCCGCTTGCAGAACACATTACTTAATTTTTCACAACTTCTACATTACACCACATGAAGAAAAAAAGGTGATATAGTGTCACTCTGCACAGTAACAGGACCGCCCCCCCATTTAAAACAGTATACTCAAAAAATAAAATAAATACATCACTGCAGTAATAATATCCCTTAATTATCCCCTATGGTAATAATATTCCCCACCCTGGCCCCGTTTATCTCATTCCTGGCTCCAGCCATATGTTGTCGTATCCTGCCCTCATGAGTATCCATTCTACCCCATATGATCTCCCCATCCTGCCCCACCAGCCTCCATCGTATCCGTCCTGCCCCATGATCCAATCCTGCCCCGTGTCTCCAATCATGCCCCGTATCTACATTCTGCCCATGCCTCAAGTCCTGCCCCCAGTGTGTCCAGCATATTACCCCCATGTTGTCCAGCAATCTGCCCCAGTGTGTCCAGCATATTACCCCCATGTTGTCCAGCAATCTGCCCCAGTGTGTCCAGCATATTACCCCCAGTGTGTCCAGCAATCTGCCCCAGTATGTCCAGCATATTACCCCCAGTGTGTCCAGCAATCTGCCCTCAGTGTGTCCAGCAATCTGCCCCAGTGTCCAGCCTTTCCCCAGTGTGTCCAGCAGTCTTCCCCAGTGTGTCCAGCATATTACCCCCAGTGTCCAGCATTGCCCCAGTGTGTCCAGTATATTACCCCCAGTGTGTCCAGCAATCTGCCCCAGTGTCCAGCATTGCCCCAGTGTGTCCAGAAGTCTGCCCCAGGGTCTCCAGCATTGCCTCAATGTGTCCAGAAATCTGCCCCAGGGTCTCCAGTATTGCCCCAGTGTGTCCAGCAATCTGCCCCAGGGTCTCCAGTATTGCCCCAGTGTGTCCAGCAATCTGCCCCATGGTCTCCTGTATTGCCCCAGTGTGTCCAGCATTCTGCCCCATGGTCTCCAGTATTGCCCCGGTGTGTCCAGCAATCTGCCCCATGGTCTCCAGTATTGCCCCAGTATGTCCAGAAATCTGCCCCAGGGTCTCCAGTATTGCCCCAGTGTGTCCAGCAATCTGCCCCAGGGTCTCCAGTATTGCCCCAGTGTGTCCAGCAATCTGCCCCATGGTCTCCTGTATTGCCCCAGTGTGTCCAGCATTCTGCCCCATGGTCTCCAGTATTGCCCCGGTGTGTCCAGCAATCTGCCCCATGGTCTCCAGTATTGCCCCAGTATGTCCAGAAGTCTGCCCCAGGGTCTCCAGCATTGCCTCAATGTGTCCAGTATTCAGTGTGTCCAGCATTCTGCCCCATAGTCTCCTGTACTGCCCCAGTGTGTCCAGCATTCTGCCCCATGGTCTCCAGTATTGCCCCGGTGTGTCCAGCAATCTGCCCCATGGTCTCCAGTATTGCCCCAGTATGTCCAGAAGTCTGCCCCAGGGTCTCCAGCATTGCCTCAATGTGTCCAGTATTCAGTGTGTCCAGCATTCTGCCCCATAGTCTCCTGTACTGCCCCAGTGTGTCCAGCATTCTGCCCCATGGTCTCCAGTATTGCCCCAGTGTGTCCAGCATTCTGCCCCATGGTCTCCAGTATTGCCCCAGTGTGACCAGCAATCTGCCCCATAGTCTCCTGTATTGCCCCAGTGTGTCCAGCAATCTGCCCCATGGTCTCCTGTATTGCCCCAGTGTGTCCAGCAATCTGCCCCATGGTCTCCTGTATTGCCCCAGTGTGTCCAGCAATCTGCCCCATAGTCTCCTGTATTGCCCCAGTGTGTCCAGCAATCTGCCCCATGGTCTCCTGTATTGCCCCAGTGTGTCCAGCATTCTGCCCCATGGTCTCCAGTACTGCCCCAGTGTGTCCAGCAATCTGCCCCATGGTCTCCAGTATTGCCCCAGTGTGTCCAGCATTGCCCCAGCCCCAGACAGTCAGACATAAAGAAAAAAAAAAAAAAAGTAAAATCCTCACCTCTCCCGTTCCCAGCGCAGGTCCGGTGCAGTCAGCGTCTCTCCGGCTCTGCGACGCTCAGGACAGAGAGGCAGAGCGGCGCGCACAGTAGTGACGTCATCGCGCCCTCTGCTCTGAGACGTCGCAGAGTCAGAGGACGCTGCAGCTGCCGGCGCCGCAGGAACCAGGAGAGGTGAGTATAGAGCGGGGGGCGGGGGCGGGACCCGGGGGTGGGGGGAGCTGGCCCTGGTCGTGGCGGCGGACGGCGCCGCCCGAAGATTTAAAGGGGCGTCTTTTTTTTTTTTTTTTTTTTCATCTTCTTCTCCTGCAGCGCCGGCCGCCCCCAGCATTGTGCCGCCCGGGGCGGACCGCCCCCCCCGCACCCCCCTTCCTACGCCACTGTGTCCTCCTGGTTCTCCGATTTCCTCCCACATTCCAAAGACATACTGATAGAGAATCTAGATTGTGAGCCCCATCGGGGACAGCAATGATAATGTGGGCAAACTGTAAAGTGCTGTGGAATATATTGGCGCTCTATATATTATTATTAATATATGACGTCCGTTGTACTGTATGGAGGACTGTATAGGAGGAAATTGACTTTTGTAAATGGCACACTGCTGAGGGTAGATTTTACTGGTGAGGTACATGTATCAATATCCTGTTTACCTCTAATATTACCGGTACTGAAATACTGAAACATGTAGACCCTCGATCACCTGAATCCCCTCTGCTGTATGGTATTGTAGAATTTACAATAGATATCACTCATATAATTTAAGAAGTGAAATCATTGGCATTGTAGTATACCTACAGTGGGGCAAAAAAGTATTTAGTCAGTCAGCAATAGTGCAAGTTCCACCACTTAAAAAGATGAGAGGCGTCTGTAATTTACATCATAGGTAGACCTCAACTATGGGAGACAAACTGAGAAAAAAAAATCCAGAAAATCACATTGTCTGTTTTTTTAACAATTTATTTGCATATTATGGTGGAAAATAAGTATTTGGTCAGAAACAAACAATCAAGATTTCTGGCTCTCACAGACCTGTAACTTCTTCTTTAAGAGTCTCCTCTTTCCTCCACTCATTACCTGTAGTAATGGCACCTGTTTAAACTTGTTATCAGTATAAAAAGACCCCTGTGCACACCCTCAAACAGTCTGACTCCAAACTCCACTATGGTGAAGACCAAAGAGCTGCCAAAGGACACCAGAAACAAAATTGTAGCCCTGCACCAGGCTGGGAAGACTGAATCTGCAATAGCCAACCAGCTTGGAGTGAAGAAATCAACAGTGGGAGCAATAATTAGAAAATGGAAGACATACAAGACCACTGATAATCTCCCTCGATCTGGGGCTCCACGCAAAATCCCACCCCGTGGGCTCAGAATGATCACAAGAACGGTGAGCAAAAATCCCAGAACCACGCGGGGGGACCTAGTGAATGAACTGCAGAGAGCTGGGACCAATGTAACAAGGCCTACCATAAGTAACACACTACGCCACCATGGACTCAGATCCTGCAGTGCCAGACGTGTCCCACTGCTTAAGCCAGTACATGTCCGGGCCCGTCTGAAGTTTGCTAGAGAGCATTTGGATGATCCAGAGGAGTTTTGGGAGAATGTCCTATGGTCTGATGAAACCAAACTGGAACTGTTTGGTAGAAACACAACTTGTCGTGTTTGGAGGAAAAAGAATACTGAGTTGCATCCATCAAACACCATACCTACTGTAAAGCATGGTGGTGGAAACATCATGCTTTGGCGCTGTTTCTCTGCAAAGGGGCCAGGACGACTGATCCGGGTACATGAAAGAGTGAATGGGGCCATGTATCGTGAGATTTTGAGTGCAAACCTCCTTCCATCAGCAAGGGCATTGAAGATGAAACGTGGCTGGGTCTTTCAACATGACAGTGATCCAAAGCACACCGCCAGGGCAACGAAGGAGTGGCTTCGTAAGAAGCATTTCAAGGTCCTGGAGTGGCCTAGCCAGTCTCCAGATCTCAACCCTATAGAAAACCTTTGGAGGGAGTTGAAAGTCCGTGTTGCCAAGCGAAAAGCCTAAAACATCACTGCTCTAGAGGAGATCTGCATGGAGGAGTGGGCCAACATACCAACAACAGTGTGTGGCAACCTTGTGAAGACTTACAGAAAACGTTTGACCTCTGTCATTGCCAACAAAGGATATATTACAAAGTATTGAGATGAAATTTTGTTTCTGACCAAATACTTATTTTCCACCATAATATGCAAATAAATTGTTAAAAAACAGACAATGTGATTTTCTGGATTTTTTTTTCTCAGTTTGTCTCCCATAGTTGAGGTCTACCTATGATGTAAATTACAGACGCCTCTCATCTTTTTAAGTGGTGGAACTTGCACTATTGCTGACTGACTAAATACTTTTTTGCCCCACTGTATATTTCTCTGCCATATTTGTGCATCATGAATTGTGGTATGTGTTGAAGAGGCCCACTGAGACTTTTTTCGCACGAAAACCAAGAGCTGGCCCTGTGTGTCTGTTTGTGTGTGTGTTTATACATGTGTAAGTATGTATGCATGTACAGTACAGACCAAAGTTTGGACACACCTTCTCATTTAAAGATTTTTCTGTATTTTCATGACAATGAAAATTGTACATTCACACTGAAGGCATCATAACTATGAATTAACACATGTGGAATTATATGCTTAACAAAAAAGTGTGAAACAACTGAAATTATGTCTTATATTCTAGGTTCTTCAAAGCAGCCACCTTTAGCTTTTATGACTGCTTTGCACACTCGTGGCATTCTCTTGATGAGCTTCAAGAGGTAGTCACCGGGAATGGTATTCCAACAATCTTAGCACTTGTTGGCCATTTTGCCTTCACTCTGTGGTCTAGCTCACCCAAACCATCTCGATTGGGTACAGGTCTGGTGACTGTGGAGGCCAGGTCATCTGGCGTAACACCCCATCACTCTCCTTCTTGGTTAAATAGCCCTTACACAGCCTGGAGGTGTGTTTGGGGTCATTTTCCAGTTGAAAAATAAATGATGGTCCAACTAAACGCAAACCGGATGGAAAAGCATGCCACTGCAAGATGCTGTGGTAGCCATGCTGGTTCAGTATGCCTTCAATTTTGAATAAATCCCCAACAGTGTCACCAGAAAAGCACCCCCACACCATCACACCTCCTCCATGCTTCTCGGTGGGAACCAGGCATGTAGAGTCCATCTGTTCACCTTTTCTGCGTCGTACAAAGACACGGTGGTTGGAACCAAAGATTTCAAATTTGGACTCATCAGACCAAATCACAGATTTCCACTGGTCTAATGTCCATTCCTTGTGTTCATAAGCCCAAACAAGTCTCTTCTGCTTGTTACCTGTCCTTAGCAGTGGTTTCCTAGCAGCTATTTTACCATGAAGGTCTGCTGCATAAAGTCTCCTCTTAACAGTTGTTGTAGCGATGTGTCTGCTACTAGAACTCTGTGTGGCATTGACCTGGTCTCTAATCTGAGCTGCTGTTAACCTGCGATTTCGGAGGCTGGTGACTCGGATAAACTTATCCTCAGAAGCAGAGGTGACTCTTGGTCTTCCTTTCCTGGGGCGGTCCTCATGTGAGCCAGTTTCTTTGTAGCGCTTGATGGTTTTTGCCACTGCCCTTGGGGACACTTTCAAAGTTTTCCCAAATTTTTGGACTGACAGACCTTCATTTCTTAAAGTAATGATGGCCACTCGTTTTTCTTTACTTAGCTGCTTTTTTTTTGCCATAATACAAATTCTAACAGTCTATTCAGTAGGACTATCAGCTGTGTATCCACCTGACTTCTGCACAACACAACTGATGGTCCCAACCCCATTTATAAGGCAAGAAATCCCACTTATTAAACCTGACAGGGCACACCTGTGAAGTGAAAACCATTCCCGGTGACTACCTCTTGAAGCTCATCAAGAGAATGCCAAGAGTGTGCAAAGCAATCATCAAAGCAAAAGGTGGCTACTTTGAAGAACCTAGAATATAAGACATAATTTCAGTTGTTTCACACTTTTGTGTTAAGTATATAATTCCACATGTGTTAATACATAGTTTTGATGCCTTCAGTGTGAATGTACAATTTTCATAGTCATGAAAATACAGAAAAATCTTTAAATGAGAAGGTGTATCCAAACTTTTGGTCTGTACTGTATGTATGTATGTATCTGTATGTGTCTATGCATGTGTGTGTGCTGTTCCGTGTAAGTTAGGCTCTTCAGTTAGTAGGTCCAAATACTAAAGTAGGCTAAATGCAGTTCAAAATTGTTAACAGGACTAAACGGGCGGCATTGCTTTGTTCAGTGGAGGACAACTGTAATGAGTGGCAGACACAGTTAGTAGGCCCAAATAATAAAGTAGGCTAAATGCAGTTCAAAATTTGTAACAGGACTAAACGGGCGGCATTGCTTTGTTCAGTGGAGGACAACTGTAATGAGTGGCAGACACAGTTAGTAGGCCCAAATACTAAAGTAAGCTAAAAGCAGTTCAAAATTGTTAACAGGACTAAATGGGCGGCATTGCTTTGTTCAGTGGAGGACAACTGTAATGAGTGGCAGACACAGTTAGTAGGCCCAAATAATAAAGTAGGCTAAATGCAGTTCAAAATTTGTAACAGGACTAAGCGGGCGGCATTGCTTTGTTCAGTGGAGGACAACTGTAATGAGTGGCAGACACAGTTAGTAGGCCCAAATAATAAAGTAGGCTAAATGCAGTTCAAAATTGGTAACAGGACTAAACAGGCGGCATTGCTTTGTTCAGTGGAGGACAACTGGAATGAGTGGCGCAGACACAGTTAGTAGGCCCAAATAATAAAGTAGGCTAAATGCAGTTCAAAATTGGTAACAGGACTGAACAGGAGGCATAGCTAGGTACAGGGGTGGGCTCCTCTGCTGAGTAGCAGACAGTGGTAGTAGGCGCAAAGTATTAACTGGTCTAAATGGAGGCCAGGGCCCCTGTGTATTTTAACTATCATCTATCATTTCAACAAATTTGTATTGGCAGTGCCATTGAAGGATTTAACAGCACAGACTACACAGTGGTGGAGCAGGGAGAGGTAAGTATTGCAAGTGGTAGAGCACTGTTCGAGCTGGGGGGAACACTCTCTCATGGGCAGTGGTATTGGTACAGGGCCCCTCATATTACGACGGTGTGTCTGACGTCGGCTGTGCACCACCACTGTCAGAGACACTTCATTGTACTATGAGGGACCCTGTGCGAGTGCCGTTGCCTAAGAGTGGGCACACCCACCTGTCCAGGCAAATGGCACTCACACGGGTGCTTGCGCCGGTGGTGACCACGCCCTGTGGGGGGAGTCAGCCAATTTAGGGAGGTATAAAAATGGCCTATGGTGGACATTCAGTAGCTGCAAATGGAGGAATTGGAGAAGTCAGTAAGACGAGGCCAAAAGCAAGACATTTTTCAGGCAAATTACGTGTCAGCAGGGGAAGGTGGGGCAAAATAATTTGAAATCCATGATTGGTTCATTTTAATGAAAGTTAGATCATCCGGCTTTAAAAGCTGTTTTCCTACTCCAAGATAAGGGAGCCTTCGAGGCCTTGTGTAGCCAGACGATGACGCTGGCTCAACACCTCCAACCTTAGGTGCTATTGTGCTTTTGCCACTACCACCAGATGCACCACCCCCACCACCACCATCAGTAGCAGCTGGCAACCACCACCCACGGCCTCTTCCTCTTCCTCATTTTTTGGAAAATCTAACCAAAATAACAACCGCTATATGGTACTGTAAAACAAGGTAGAAGGTGTGTATAAACTTGTTGAGAATTTAAATCTGCCTTTTTTTTGGGGGGGGGGGGAGACTTAACCAAAACTCAGGCCCTGTGCATAAAACAACACAATCTAAGTGGCAGAAAGTGGCTGGCTGATATACGACAAACTAACAGGACTGAAGTATATCCACTTTGTGAGAATTTGAATCTCACTTTTTTTTGGGGAGACTGAACCAAAACTCAGGCCCAGTGTATATAACAACGCAGTCTAAGTGGCAGAAAGTGGCTGGAAGATATATGAAAAAATACAAGGACTGTAGTACAATATCAATCTCCCTACAATGATCTCAGGACAAGTATGGCAGCAATAAAAAGGACTGCTGCACACAAAAATGTGGACAAATAAACAAGATAACTGTGCAGAAAGGAGCAACAGGATTTTTGCTTTTAAAAAAGCAGTTGGTTTGCACAGCAGCGTGCAAACAGCAATGCAGCTATCAGGGAGCCTTATAAGGCAGCCTAATAAGCTACAGAGCTGATGCACAAAAATATAGCCTCCACTGTCCCTGCAAACAAATGGTGGTGTTGGACAGTGGAAATCGCTACAGCACAAGCAGTTTGGGGGTTAATCTTCCCTCCCTAACTATATCCCTTCTTCTGATGAAGCTGCAGCAACCTCTTCCTATGCTACGATCGGCAGAAGTAAGATGGCGGTCGGCGTGCACACCCCTTTATAGCCCATGTGACGCCGCAGAATGCAAGCCAATCACTGTCATGCCCTTCTCTAAGATGGTGGGGACCGAGACCTATGTCATCACGCAGCCCACACTCTGCGTCCTCCTTCATTGGCTGAAAAATGGCGCTGAAAGCGTCATACAAAACGCAACTTTTGCGTGCAGATCGCCGACCTCATGGCCGATCCCACACTAGGATCAGGTCGGGTTTCATGATTTTTGAATTTGTCCGATCTGTTTCGCTCAACCCAAGTACACACTATGTATGTGTTTATGCGTGTGTGTTTGTGTGTGTATGTATGCATGTGTATGTATTAGGCTGTCGTCACACTAGCAGTATTTGTTCAGTATTTTACATCAGTATTTGTAAGCCAAAACCAAGAGTGGAACAAATAGAGGAAAAGTATAATAGAAACATGTGCACCACTTCTGTATTTATCACCCACTCCTGGTTTTGGCTTACAAATACTGATGTAAAATACTGACCAAATACTGCTAGTGTGACGGCAGCCTAAAGAGAGCAGGCCGGAGCGAGCCGTCCCATCCCCCGCAGACGGCATACGTGCAGGCCGTCATGACAGGGGTTTGGGAGGGATAATTAGGAGGGGAAGGGGTTAATTATGGGAGGGGGGAGATATGCATGAGGCAGAGTTTATAAGGTGATGGGGGGGTGGGGCTCACCAGTTCCCGCTCTGGAGCAGCAAGAAGGTCAACATGTCCGGGATAGACGGTGTCCTGCAGCAGTTGCGGGCGGCAGCGGAGAAGCAGCCGCCAGGCTGGTTGGAGGCCCAGGTCTCCGGTATTCTGGGCGGCGACAGCGGCAGCGGCGGTAGTAGCGGCAGCGGAGGAGCGCAGACGGCGGCCAGCAGTGAGCGGCGCTCCCGGCGCGTGCGGCCTCCTCAACGGCTGTCCCCGGATCCGATTCGGCCTCAGAGACGGCGAAGGAGCCCCTCCATCGACCCTCCGGACCGTGTGCCTGCCGGTAAGCGTCCCAGCAGGGCCCGGTCCGGGAGGTGTGCACAAGCGGCGACGGGGCCTGCGGCGGTAGTGAGGCCCGCTTCATCAGCTCAGGGGGCGGGGCCTTCGCGCGCTGGAGCGCCAAGTACCAGTGACGTCACGGGGGGGCGCCGTGGTGTAGCTGCGGCCGGGCGTACTGCTCCTGCTGCTACAGTGAGTCAGCGAGGGAGAGCCGGTTATACAGCGGCCGGCAGCACCGCTTCGTCCCCCGTGCGGCCGGGCCCGTCCAGGACGCAAAGTACGTCAGCTGGAGCACAAGTGGGAGCCAGAGGGAGTAATGGCCGGGCGTCCCCGGGGCATGGATCGGACGGTGGGCCAGTACCGGGCAGTCCTTCATATCGGGCCGCATCGGGATCTTCAGCGTCGGGCCGAGACGGGGCCGCATCCTCTTGTTCATCATCTCGGGGTGAGACGCAGCCTCGCGGACAGAGTGGACCAGGAGCCGAGGACAACAGGACACGGACGACGCCTGCGGCTGGGGGGACTGCAGTTCCTCTGCAGCCTGGTGAGCAAGACTCTATGTCTGTTTTGTCTCCAACACGATTATATTCCCCGGGGGTAGGGGCTAATCAGACAAGTGGGGTAGGGGCTATGGGGGCGGTTTCGGGGAACGAAGGGGTTGGTGAATTATTGTCGAGCGTTTGGGAGTTGCTCGCGAGATTGGGTGGTGTTAGATCGGTGCCGTCCCCGTTGGCCGCGTGGGTTGGTTCTACAGATTTGTGTGCCGGGGCATCTGGGGAGGGTGCAGTGGCACCCAGCAGTTCAAGTGTCCCGGTGTCAGTGTCGGTACAAACTGAGAAGGAGAAGGAAGGCGGGATCCGTTTAGACGACAAAGCGCGGGGTGAGGTTTACGTTTGTTTTGAGGGGCCGCTAGGGGCCCATTTGAAGAAGGAAGTAAGGGAGAAGATATGGAAAGATGAGTACGTGGAAATTTTTTCGCTTCTTCCTTTAGAAAAGTTCAATTTAGATAAGAGCAAAAAAGAAGACAGTAAGAAGGAGGATGAGGAAAAAAGGAGGTGGCGCCTTATCCCGCAGACGTTTGTGAACTGGTTGCAAGCGTTTGCGATTTTAGCGAGCGTAGTTGGTGAAAAGGCGCCAGAAAATTGTTCGGCGCTTTTCTGTTATATGGATTCGATAGGGGAGGCGCACAGAGCGTACGGGGGCCAGGCCTGGCTCCGGTACGATGAGCAATTTAGGCAGCGGAAGGCAGTTCGTACGTCGATCCGGTGGGATCAGAAGGACATTGGCCTATGGTTGCGGGTGATGGCGCCCACAAAGTTTGGCCACTCCTTTCAAGGGGGGGACGGAAATGCCGGCCAGACCGCAGCACAAGGTAATGCGGGAGCAGGTAGTCAGTCTGGCCAAGCGAGCCAGAAGCACGGCTTGTGCTGGCAGTTTAACGACGGCCAGTGCAAATTTGGGAACACCTGTAAATTCAAGCACGTGTGCTCGCATTGCAGTGGATCCTCCCACGGGGCAGCAAAGTGCTTCAAGAAGAAGGTTAAGCCAGACGGTAATTCAAAAGGGGTTGACGCCAGTGAGGCTGGACGTGATGGCCCCCTTTCTAGATAGGTTTCCAGATAGGCCGAAAGCGGAGTTGTTGTTTTTGGGCTTTTGGGATGGTTTTCAAATACCTGCACCTACTTTTAGTATTCCGCAAGTTGTAAGGAATCTGAAGTCGGCAGTGTTACACACGGAGGTCGTGTCGGAAAAGTTGAGCTAGGAAGTGTCGTTGGGCAGGATGTCTGGCCCTTTCCCCGCGCCACCCATTGAAGATTTGGTTATTTCTCCATTGGGTGTGGTTCCTAAGAAGGAGCCTAACAAGTTTAGGCTAATTCATCATTTGTCTTACCCTAAGGGGCGGTCTGTGAATGACGGCATAGATCCGGAGCTTTGTTCCGTGGTTTATACTTCTTTTGACGAGGCTACACGTTTGGTGCGTAGATGCGGCAGGGGAGCGTTATTGGCCAAGACAGATATCGAATCGGCGTTCCGGTTACTGCCTGTCCATCCGGACAGCGTTAGACTGTTGGGTTGTTATTGGGACCAAGGGTTTTATGTTGACAGATGTTTGCCGATGGGTTGTTCGTTGTCTTGCGCATATTTTGAGGCTTTTAGTTCGTTTTTGGAGTGGGTCGTTCGGGATGTGTCTGGGTTGGATTACATCATCCACTATTTGGATGACTTTTTGTGCATCGGGCCGGCTCAGTCTGGTTGTTGTGAAATGGCGTTACAAACAATGATTTGGGTGGCCGGGCGGTTCGGTGTTCCGCTGGCGCCAGGAAAAACCGAGGGGCCCAGTACGTGTATTTCATTTCTGGGCATCGTTATTGATTCCGTCGCATGGGAGTTTCGGTTACCCGAGGATAAGGTGCTCGGTTTGAGAAGCGAGGTGGCTCGAGCGCGTCGCTTGAAGAAGTTGCCTTTGCGGGAAGTTCAGTCTCTTCTTGGCAAGTTGAACTTTGCGTGCAGAATTATCCCAATGGGGAGAGTGTTTTCTCGAAGGCTGGCAGGTGCTACAGCAGGGGCGAAGTCCCCCCATCATTTTGTGCGCTTGTCTAGTGAGCACAAAGCCGATCTGGAGGTGTGGGATAGTTTTTTGTCACGGTACAACGGCCGATCGCTTCTGATGGATGAAGTGGTTGGCAATCATGACTTGGATTTGTTTACGGACGCGTCAGGCGGGATCGGTTTTGGCGCCTTTTTTGGAGGGCGGTGGTGTGTCTCAAGGTGGCCGGACGACTGGTTCGGTTCCGGGCTGGTAAAAAATGTGACCCTATTGGAGATTTTTCCTATTTTGGTAGCTGTTCATTTGTGGAAGGAAGATTTGCGCAATCGCAGGGTACGGTTTAATTGTGACAACATGGCA
The DNA here is from genome assembly GCF_032444005.1 of Ranitomeya imitator. Taxonomy (NCBI): domain Eukaryota; kingdom Metazoa; phylum Chordata; class Amphibia; order Anura; family Dendrobatidae; genus Ranitomeya; species Ranitomeya imitator. Next base: position 78,059,553 of record NC_091290.1, read on the forward strand.
CTCGTTTGTGTGATCAACAGTTTGACGGCATCGTCCCCCCCAGTCATTCGGGTGTTGCGTCAGTTAGTGTTGGGCTGCATGTCTATCAATGCGCATGTTTCGGCAATTCATGTGCCCGGTGTTGAGAACTCCATCGCTGACTCTTTGTCGGTTTCAGTGGGAGCGTTTCCGTGCGTTGGCTCCGGAGGCGGAGGAGACGGGTCGGGACTGCCCTCAGGAACTCTGGAACGTGGTATCCGGGCTGCAGGACCTTTGATTCAGGCGTCTTTGGCACCCAGCACTTGGGCAGCATACCGGGCGGTGTGGTGTGATTGGGAGACCTGGTTGGTGTCTTGTGGGGTGGATAACATGGGTGAGGATTACGTTGGGGCCCTGTTATTGTGGTTGAGACGGGGTGCTGATGACGGATGGTCGGCGTCAAAAGTAGAGAGGATTCGGTCGGCCTTGGCTTTTGGTTTTCAGCTTAGAGGTTTACGGGATATAACGAAGTTGTTTGTAGTGAGACAGGCGATGAAGGGCGTCAGAAGGAAGGTGGGAAAGGGCGATCTAAGGCGCCCGATTTCCTTTAGCTTGTTGGAACGAGTAGGTGCGAAACTCAGTGAGATTTGCACATCTGACTTTGAGGTGGCTCTTTTTCGTTTGGCATTTTCCTTGTCATTTTTTGGCGCGCTGCGGGTGAGTGAGATCGTGTCGCCTAGCACGTACGCACAGGGGGGGCTTTGGGCCAGGGATGTGGTGCTTACCGAAAAGGGGTTACAATTTTGGTTCCGTAGATCGAAGACTGATCAGGAGGGTAGAGGAAAACGTGTAGTTTTGGGTGCAGTCGTGGGTTCACGCATGTGTCCCGTTAGTTGTTGGGAGGTTTTTAGTGGTTTTCAACCCCCGAAAGAAGGTCCTTTGTTGTGTCACGAAAATGGGTCCTTTTTGTCCAAGTTTCAGTTTGTGGCAGTGCTGAGACGAGCTCTGGGAGAGTTGGGATTGGATGCTTCTCGCTTTGCCTCTCACTCCTTCCGAATTGGGGCTGCAACTGAGGCGGCCTTGGGAGGTTTAAGACCGGAAGTAGTGCAACGAATTGGGAGATGGGAGTCGAAGCGTTATAAGAGCTACGTGAGACCTTAAGTGGGGATGGAATGGAGGAGGGGGGTTTTTATCATGATGTTCATAATTGTAGTACGGTTGTGGATTTTAAGTTGTTATGTATTTTCAGGTTCCAATCCCCTGTTGATCTGGATCGTCGGTCACTCATACGTGTACTGGGGCGCGAGACGGGCGGACGTTCGACGGGACGGTCGGCAGCTCGGGTTTTCCAAAGAGGTGGCCGTGGTCAGATGGTTGGGCTTTCGGGGATTGGGCTGGAACGGGGTTTTGAAGGAAGTGCACAACAATGCTCGTTTAGATAAATTCCCGGACATTTTGGTTTTGCATGTTGGAGGTAACGATTTGGAGATTCGCCCTTGTCGGGAATTGATCCGGGATATAAAACATGATCTTCTCAGATTATGGGCGTCTTTTGGAAAGGTGCTGGTTGTGTGGTCTGATATTGTTCCACGGAGGTGTTGGAGGCACGCCAGATCGGCGGACAAGGTCAACAAGGCTAGAATAAAAGTCAATCGGACGGTCGCCAAGTTTGTGGTAAAGAACGGAGGTCTGTTTGTCCGTCATCCGAAGCTGGAACAGGGTGGGGAGGATTTTCTCCTGGGTGATGGTGTTCACCTGAACGCAGTGGGCACTGACTTATGGGCATTGGGTTTACAGAACGGTATTGAAAGGGCAATAGCGGTGAAGTGTGGTGGGGCCTCGGGTATTTAAGGTATTCAAATACCCTCGTTGTGGCGGTGGGAGGGGTCCTTGGAGTTGGTGATAAATTGGCCTGGGGGATCTGTCGGGGTACGGATCCTTCAGTGGGTGTAAACTTGGTTTTCGGGTCTGGTGGTTCGGGGGGGGGGGGATCTTGGCAACGGTGGGCCGGATCCCCAGGTTAAAAGTGGACATGGTTAACCCTTCGGGGTACTTGGTGCTCCCGAGCCTGGATGGTTACGGCTGGGAGTAAATAAATGGTTTGTTTCTGTCCACTCCCTGTTATGGTTGACCACCAGTTTGGAGCTTCAAGGACTCCTCCCTTCGTTATTTATTATTGTTGTATGTTTATATTAAAGGGCCACTGTGGCCAATTATAATCCAAGTTCAGAGTCTGTCGTTATTTGGTAAAATACCTGAAGCTAAGGTATAGAAAAGGGGTTTTCGTCCCTGGGAAGGATCGACCAATAGCAATGTCAAGAGCAGGCCGGAGCGAGCCGTCCCATCCCCTCGCAGACGGCGTACGTGCAGGCCGTCATGACAGGGGTTTGGGAGGGATAATTAGGAGGGGAAGGGGTTAATTATGGGAGGGGGGAGATATGCATGAGGCAGGGTTTATAAGGTGATGGGGGGGTGGGGCTCACCAGTTCCCGCTCTGGAGCAGCAAGAAGGTCCCGCCCGCCCTAATTTTCGTGTTTTGCTTTGTTGCGTTTTGTGTAATTGCTGGGTCATGGTGGTCTGAGGCGGTGGGAGGGGTCCTTGGAGTTGGTGATAAATTGGCCTGGGGGATCCGTCGGGGTACGGATCCTTCAGTGGGTGTAAACTTGGTTTTCGGGTCTGGTGGTTCGGGGGGGGGGGGGATCTTGGCAACAGTGGGCCGGATCCCCAGGTTAAAAGTGGACATGGTTAACCCTTCGGGGTACTTGGTGCTCCCGAGCCTGGATGGTTACGGCTGGGAGTAAATAAATGGTTTGTTTCTGTCCACTCCCTGTTATGGTTGACCACCAGTTTGGAGCTTCAAGGACTCCTCCCTTCGTTATTTATTATTGTTGTATGTTTATAATAAAGGGCCACTGTGGCCAATTATGATCCAAGTTCAGAGTCTGTCGTTATTTGGTAAAATACCTGAAGCTAAGGTATAGAAAAGGGGTTTTCGTCCCTGGGAAGGATCGACCAATAGCAATGTCATGTGTATTTATCTATGTGTGTGTGTACCTATGTCTATATGAGTGTATGTGTGTGTATTTGTGTATGCATGTATGTGTGAACATACAGCTCTGGCAAAAATTTAGAGACCACCACATCAAAACCCTGTCATGGGCAGCCCAATCTCCAGACCTGAACCCCATTGAAAACCTCTGGAATGTAATCAAGAGGATGATGGATAGTCACAAGCCATCAAACAAAGAAGAACTGCTTAAATTTTTGCACCAGATGCAGTGTGAAAGACTGGTGGAAAGCATGCCAAGACACATGAAAGCTGTGATTAAAAATCATGGTTATTCCACAAAATATTGATTTCTGAACTCTTCCTGAGGTAAAACATTAGTATTGTTGTTTCTAAATGATTATGAATTAGTTTCTTTGCATTATTTGAGGTCTGAAAGCACTGAATTTTTTTCAATTTTGACCATTTTCCTTTGTCAAAAAAAAATACAAGATTTATTGCTTGGAAATGCGGAGACATGTCAGAAGTTTATAGAATAAAAGAACAATGTACATTTAACTCAAAAATATACCCATGAAGAGAAAAATGAGACAAAATAAACATTTTGCAGTGGTCTCGTAATTTTAGCCAGAGCTGTATTTGCTTTTGATTGATATATGATACTGTAATTATAAAGAATAGGAAAATCAACCAGGCTATTTAAAGGATTTTTCACCAAATAATTAAGTTGTCTTCAATCCAACCACTGCCCCCACCATAGATTCTGAGAACAGGGGTCTGCAGTCTTGTCCTGGATGGAGCAGAGTTGGGCATGTTCTGCCTCTGCTTTCTTCATTATCTATAGAGCTGCTGACAGTTGCGCTCGGCTGTTTCCATCAGTTCCATAGACAATGAATAGAGCAGAAGTCAAGCATGCGTCTCTCCAATCCATTCATGGCTGAGCTGCAGTCCTGTTCTCAGGATTGCTGGGGCTCCCAGTTGTCAGCTCCCAAAAGTCAGTAAGTTATCCCTCATCATCGGGATTGTGGATAACTTTATTTACATGGTGAATAACCCTTTATCAGATACCAGAGATGTAATGTAATATAATATATACAGGGTTGGACTCAGCAGAGCCGAATCCTAATGGAGATATATATCTCCATCTCAGTAAAATATATCTCTATCACCATCTCATTAAAAAGTTATAAATACAGTATATATGTATGCCAATTTATTATGCTGAAAACAGGTTTTGTCCACTGAATTCAGTGGGAAGGATGAAATTCAAAATCATATTCTTGTATTGCAGATTTTGCTAAACTCAACAGATACACAGTAGTCAGTCATTTAAAATAATAAAAATTAGCACAGTATATTATCCTTAGCAATCTTGTGATGGTCTCCTGACTGTCTACGAGTGCCAGTTCCTGTTCCCTTTGTTTCGACCGCTAGGCAGCTTTGCACCTTTATTGTGAGTGGTGTGTGACAGCATAAGTCCTTTTTTAGAAAGAAACCAGTACAATATAACAAAAAAAGAAAAAATTATTGTATATTTTTTCTTTTAAATAATATATACAAACTCTAAATTAATATGAACACGCGCGTCGGGGAGAGTGATCGCCTACAGGACTGAGCTCCGAGATCATGGGTAACTAACCTCTCACTGCAACATGTACAGATGCAATGTTTAAATGAACTTTCTATATGACATTTACCCCTGATATAGTGCTATATGGGAGAGATTGTCCCCGTAATTTGGCACATGTATGAAATATGAACACCCTTTCTGTTTCATGCTTATCTATATACTTAATTAGCGGTAATATCTGAAACTTGTTATATTTCCCAGTCCTGATTAGTGATCACATTGCGCTGTCACCTAATAGGATCACACAATTTATCCATACTTATGACAAATTGTTCTCTTCATGTATTTATTGTTTTGTTGATATTTTATATTTAATAAAAGATATACATTTTATACAAAAAAAACCTCAAAATCTCCTAGTGTTCATAAGTCCTGTTTTATTCCTGGGACTTATGGTGCTAATAGATTAGGGAGCTATAGGGTTAATTGGTTTAGATTATTCCTATTTGAGAGCCACGGGTGGGGCTGTCTGCTGTTTAAACACCTTTGTCTCTGACTTCCACTGCTAGTCAATGAGTTCTGCTTACCTGGCTTGTAGCCTCTAGTCCTTGCTTTTGTGTTGTCTTTCTGATTTCTCCTGTTTTCTGATCTCGGCTTGAATTTTAACCCCTTAGCGACCGCCGATACGCCTTTTAACGGCGGCCGCTAAGGGTACTTAAACCACAGCGCCGTTAATTAACGGCGCTGTGGAAAAAGTCCATAGCGCCCCCCAGAGGCCGATTTTCTCCGGGGTCTCGGCTGCCGAGGGTAGCCGAGACCCCAGAGAACATGATTCGGGGGGTTTTTAACCCACCCCGCATTTGCGATCACCGGTAATTAACCATTTACCGGCGATCGCAAAAAAAAAAAAAAAAAAAGCGATCTCTTTTTAATTTCTCTGTCCTCCGATGTGATCGCACATCGGAGGACAGAGAAAAGGGGTCCCAGGTGGCCCCCCAATACTCACCTAGCTCCCCCGATGCTCCTCGTGTCTCCCGGTGGGCGCCGCCATCTTCAAAATGGCGGGCGCATGCGCAGTGCGCCCGCCGGCCGGCACCGGGAGAATCTTTGGGGTAGCCGAGACCCCAAAGAGCACGATCGGGGTCGGTATTACCGACCCCTGTTTTGCGATCGCCGGTAATTAACTGTTTACCGGCGACCGCAAAAAAAAAAAAAAAAAAAAAAGTAAAGTGTAATTCTCTGTCCTCTGATGTGATCGCACATCAGAGGACAGAGAAATAGGGGGATTCGGGGACCCTAGCATACTCACCTAGGTCCCTGGATCCTCTTGCTGCTCCTCCTGGCCGCCGGCAGCAGAACATGGCGGACGCATGCCCAGTGCGCCCGCCATCTGTCTCCATCTGCCGGCCGGCAGGAGAACAGCAGTTGGGGCTAAAATTAGGGGTAGGGTTAGGGTTAGGGTTAGGGTTAGGGGTAGGGTTAGGGGTAGGGTTAGGGGCAGGGTTAGGTTAGGGTAGGGTTAGGGGTAGGGTTAGGGGTAGGGTTAGGTTAGGGTTAGGGGTAGGGTTAGGTTAGGGGTAGGGTTAGGGTTAGGTTAGGGTTAGGTTAGGGTTAGGGGTAGGGTTAGGTTAGGGTTAGGTTAGGGTTAGGGGTAGGGTTAGGGGTAGGGTTAGGGGTAGGGTTAGGGTTGGTTAGGGTTAGGTTAGGGGTAGGGTTAGGGTTAGGTTAGGGTTAGGGGTAGGGGTAGGGTTAGGTTAGGGGTAGGGCTAGGGTTGGGGCTAAATTTAGGGTTAGGGTTGGGGCTAAATTTAGGGTTAGGGTTGGGGCTAAACTTAGGGTTAGGCTTCTTTCACACTTACGTCGGTACGGGGCCGTCGCAATGCGTCGGCCCGACATACCGACGCACGTTGTGAAAATTGTGCACAACGTGGGCAGCAGCTGTAGTTTTTCAACACATCCGCTGCCCAATCTATGTCCTGGGGAGGAGGGGGCGGAGTTACGGCCACGCATGCGCGGTCAGAAATGGCGGACGCGACGTACAAAAAAACGTTTCATTGAACTTTTTTTGTGCCGACGCTCTGCCAAAACACAACTGATCCAGTGCACGACGGACGCGACGTGTGGCCATCCGTCACGATCCGTCGGCAATACAAGTCTATGGGCAAAAAACGCATCCTGCGGGCACATTTGCAGGATCCGTTTCTTGTCCAAAACGACGGATTGCGACAGAATGCCAAACGACGCAAGTGTGAAAGTAGCCCTAGGGCTAGGGTTAGGGTTGGGGCTAAAGTTAGGGCTAGGGTTGGGGCTAAAGTTAGGGTTAGAGCTGGGATTAGGGTTAGGATTAGGGTTCGTATTAGGGTTAGGGTTGGCATTAGGGTTACGCTTGGGATTAGGGTTAGGTTTGGGATTAGGGTTAAGGTTAGGGTTGTGATTAGGGGTGTATTGGGATTAGGGTTAGGTTTGAGGTTAGGGTTGAGATTAGGATTAGGGGTGTGTTGGATTTAGGGTTTTGATTAGGGTTATGGTTAGGGTTGACATTAGGGTTGTTTTGGGGTAAGGGTTGTGATTATGGTTAGGGTTAGTGATTAGGATTATGGATGAGGTTGGGATTAGGGTTAGGGGTGTGTTGGGGTTAGGGCTGGAGCTAGAATTGGGGGGTTTCCACTGTTTAGGTACATCAGGGGGTCTCCAAACACGACAGCCAATTTTGCGCTCAAAAAGTCAAATGGTGCTCCCTCCCTTCTGAGCTCTGCCGTGCGCCCAAACAGTGGGTTACCCCCACATATGGGGCATCAGCGTACTCGGGATAAGTTGGACAACAACTTCTGGGGTCCAATTTCTCTTGTTACCCTTGTGAAAATAAAAACTTGGGGGCTACAAAATCTTTTTTGTGAAAAAAAAAATATTTTTTATTTTCACGACTCTGCATTCTAAACTTCTGTGAAGCACTTGGGCATTCAAAGTTCTCACCACACATCTAGATAAGTTCCTTGGGGGGTCTAGTTTCCAAAATGGGGTCACTTGTGGGGGGTTACTACAGTTTAGGTACATCAGGGGCTCTGCAATCGCAACATAATGCCCACAGACCATTCTATCAAAGTCTGCATTCCAAAAAGGCGCTCCTTCCCTTCCGAGCTCTGCCGTGCGCCCAAACAGTGGTTTACCGCCACATATGGTGCATCAGCGTACTCGGGATAAATTGGACAACAACTATTGCAGTCCAATTTCTCCTGTTACCCTTGTGAAAATAAAAACTTGGGGGCTACAATATCTTTTTTGTGGAAAAAAAAATATTTTTTATTTTCACAACTCTGCATTCTAAACTTCTGTGAAGCACTTGGGCATTCAAAGTTCTCACCACACATCTAGATAAGTTCCTTGGGGGGTCTAGTTTCCAAAATGGGGTCACTTGTGGAGGGTTTCTACTGGTTAGGTACATCAGGGGCTCTGCAAACGCAACATAATACCCGCAGACCATTCTATCAAAGTCTGCATTCCAAAACGGCGCTCCTTCCTTCCGAGCTCTGCCGTGCGCCCAAACAGTGGTTTACCCCCACATATGGGGTACCAGCATACTCAGGACAAATTGGACAACAACTTTTGGGGTCCAGTTTCTCTTGTTACCCTTGTGAAAATAAAAATTTGGTGGCTAAAAAATCTTTTTTGTGGAAAAAAAAAAATATTTTTTATTTTCACGGCTCTGCATTATAAACTTCTGTGAAGCACTTGGGCATTCAAGGTTCTCACCACACATCTAGATAAGTTCCATGGGGGGTCTAGTTTCCAAAATGGGGTCACTTGTGGGGGATTTCTACTGTTTAGGCACATCAGGGGCTCTCCAAACGCGACATGGCGTCCGATCTCAATTCCAGCCAATTCTACATTGAAAAAGTAAAACGGCACTCTTTCTCTTCCAAGCTCTGCGGTGCGCCCAAACAGTGGTTTACCCCCACATATTGGGTATCGACGTACTCAGGAGAAATTGCACAACAACTTTTGTGGTCTAATTTCTCCTGTTACCCTTGTGAAAATAAAAATTTGGGGGCAAAAAGATCATTTTTGTAGAAAAAATGCAATTTTTTTTTTTCACGGCTCTACGTTATAAACTTCTGTGAAGCACATGGGGGTTCAAAGTGCTCGCCACACATCTAGATAAGTTCCTTAAGGGGTCTAGTTTCCAAAATGGTGTCACTTGTGGGGGGTTTCCACTGTTTAGGCACATCAGGGGCTCTCCAAACGCGACATGGCGTCCAATCTCAATTCCAGCCAATTCTACATTGAAAAAGTAAAACGGCACTCCTTCTCTTCCAAGCTCTGCGGTGCGCCCTAACAGTTGTTTACCCCCACATATTGGGTATCAGCGTACTCAGGAGAAATTGCACAACAACTTTTGTGGTCTAATTTCTCCTGTTACCCTTGTGAAAATAAGAATTTGTGGGCAAAAAGATCATTTTTGTGTAAACAAAAGCGATTTTTTATTTTCACGGCTCTTCGTTATAAACTTCTGTGAAGCACTTGGGGGTTCAAAGTGCTCGCCACACATCTAGATAAGTTCCTTAAGGGGTCTAGTTTCCAAAATGGTGTCACTTGTGGGGAGTTTCCACTGTTTAGGCACATCAGGGGCTCTCTAAATGTGACATGGTGTCCGATCTCAATTCCAGCCAATTCTGCATTGAAAAAGTCAAACGGCGCTCCTTCACTTCTAAGTTCTGCGGTGCGCCCTAACAGTGGTTTACCCCCACATATGGGGTATTGGCATATTCAGGAGAAATTGCATAACAAAATTTATGGTTACATTTCTGTTTTTACACTTGTGAAAATAAAAAAAATGGTTCTGAATTAAGATGTTTGCAAAAAAAAGTTAAATGTTCATTTTTTCCTTCCACATTGTTTCAGTTCCTGTGAAGCACGTAAAGGGTTAATAAACTTCTTGAATGTGGTTTTGAGAACCTTGAGGGGTGTAGTTTTTAGAATGGTGTCACACTTCATTATTTTCTATCATATAGACCCCTCAAAATGACTTCAAATGTGATGTGGTCCCTAAAAAAAAACGGTGTTGTAAAAATGAGAAATTGCTGGTCAACTTTTAACCCTTATAACTCCCTAACAAAAAAAAAAATTGTTTCCAAAATTGTGCTGATGTAAAGTAGACATGTGGGAAATGTTATTTATTAACTATTTTTTATGACATATCTCTCTGATTTAAGGGCATAAAAATACAAAGTTTGAAAATTGCAAAATTTTAAAAATTTTCGCCATATTTCCGTTTTTTTCATAAATAATCGCAAGTAATATCGAAGAAATGTTACCACTAACATGAAGTACAATATGTCACGAAAAAACAATCTCAGAATCAGCGGGATCCGTTGAAGCGTTCCAGAGTTATAACCTCATAAAGTGACAGTGGTCAGAATTGCAAAAATTGGCCTGGTCATTAAGTACCAAATTGGCTCTGTCACTAAGGGGTTAACCATCCTCATGTTTCTGGATTTTGTCCTTGATGTGACCCCTTGGCATTGGTGACACTTCCTGCCTTCAGCTATGCTGTGGCCCCCAACCCAGGAGCCCCTGTGTAAGTCTAGATCCCTGTAAAGGGGTTAAAGGATGAAGGCCAGGGCAATCCCTGGAATCTGACAAAGTGGCTTGCTCTAAACCTGTCCATGGAAGCGCTATTAACAGCTTAAGCAGGCTTCCACGAACAGTACAGCCCTCACACCGGACTGGCTTTCTACATATACAGGACTACTGTGGCTTTTGTGTTCACCAATGACTGTTCAGTCAATGACAGTCCAAAGATCAATGGTTAACCAGGCATGTGTCACCACTGGAGGTTTGCTATGGGGTTTTATGACTTTCAGATAGACAATCTAGAAGTTGTAAAATCCATAGGGTAGAGAAACAGAATTGGCATTGGCTCAATTGAAAGGTCCCGGAATGTCCTGGTTTTTACCTTTTCTCACCAAAACATTGATCTAGACTGGGTTGTAGGCTTTGCATAGAAATTAATAGTAGATTTACATATTAAGGAAAACGTGGATTTTTCTGAAATAAGACAACAGATCACAGATATCAAAGTATCATTTAATTCAGCTACCTATGACCTACATGCCCATATAGACGGCTTAGGATGGTTGATCCTACTGACTGGTTCCCTTTAAGTTATCCGAGTCACATGAGCTTTAATAGGGAAATATACAATAGAACTAGATTGTGGCCCGATTCTAACGCATCGGGTATTCTAGAATATTCATGTCCCCGTAGTATATGGGCAATGATGATTTGTGCATATTTGTGTATGGTTGTCTGTTGTGCGACCTTTATGACATCATCGTCGCCATGGCAACCATTATGACATCATCGTCGTTGTGCCCGTTGCTGACCAATTAGACGCGGGATATCTACGTCCTTTATGACATCATCGTCGCTGTGCTCGTTGCTGATTGGTCGAGGCCTGGCGGCCTCGACCAATCAGAGAGCCGGGATTTCCAGGACAGACAGACAGACAGACAGACAGATGGAAAAACCCTTAGACAATTATATATATAGATGTGCAATAGGAGGTTGCATTAGTGGAGGCCACGTGTCTGCAATAGGAGAGCCAGAGAAGAATAGGCCGGACAACATCACAGGAGCGGTGGGTGGAGGCCATGACAGACTTGTGCGTACTCTCTTCATCATCGTTACTTATTTGCTAATACTGATGAATAAACTTGGGACTGACCCACAAATACCCCAAATATTGAGCATTGATGTGTTGTACTTATTAAGTTATTCAATGTGACTATAGTGGAGGTTTTATTAATGGACTTACATGTCTCCAGATATGTCTAATTCCATAACCCTAGCTGAAAAAAAATATTGTTTTATAGAATTTGGTATTTTGTCAATTAACACTGAACAGGAATTATACAGCACATTTTACATGTCTCCCGTAATACAGCAAATCTGAAATATTTTTTTAAAAATGTCAATTTTGACCCTGCAGTTCAATCCTATTCGCAGCACTCTTCCCAGGAGATACAGTATCTGCATGTTATCCCTGTTTGTTTGCACAGAAATACAATATCATTTAACCCCTATGGTAAGGTCTGTTACAGGAGCTGCCGCTGAATCAATCTGCACAGGAGCAGCTCACACTAAGGAGGAGGCTGACAGAGGCCGCGCTGCTCTATGTAAATGTGAGGGGAAATAAAATAACTGATGATTGAAGAAAATCTACAGTGCATCTGATAACACAAGACTCTATTGTCTCCCACAAAGGAGGCCGCTTCATTAGAGGCTCGGGGAGCAGTGCCAGAAAACCTCGAGAATTTCTCAAAGAATAAAGCTTCAGATCATCTGCATTCAGTCCCAGAGCCGTGGCCCTGGAACCAATAATTGCCTCTGACAGGATTTAATTACCTTCTTCAAGACCTTTTCTCTGTTTGACTGTGGACCTCCTTCTGCCTCCGATCAAAACAGACAGTAATAACAGGCCGGGCACCGCAGCCAATCACCAGTCAAGACGGAAGAGTGACCTTGCTGAGTAGAAGCTGATTGGTCGTGTCAGTTCTGTCAGCGCCGTCACTTAACAGTCAGACAAGAAGGAATAGAGAAGGCAAAGCCTGATAGCAGGATGGCGGATCAGCTCCTCTAATAATACACAGAAGCACTGATGCAGAATTCATACCATATATATCTCTATCTATCATCTATTATCAATCTATCATCTATCTGTCTATTATCTATCTATCTATCTATCTATCATCTATCTATCATCTATCTATCATCTATCTATTATCAATCTATCATCTATCTATCTATCTATATCTATTATCACTCTATCATCTATCTATCTATCTATGATCTATCTATTATCTATCTATTATCTATCTATCATCTATCATCTATCTATTATCTATCTATTATTTATCTATCTATCTATCTATCTATCTATCTATCTATCTATCTATCTATCTATCTACCATATCATCTATCTATCTATCTATCTATCTATCTATCTATCTATCTATCTATCATCTATCTGTCTATTATCTATCTATTATCTATCATCTATCTATTACATATATCTATCATTTATCTCTATCTATCTATCTATCTATCTATCTATCTATCTATCTATCTATCTATCTATCTATTATCTATCTATCTATCATCTATCTATTATCTATCTATCTATCTATCTATCTATCTATCTATCTATCTATCTATCATTTATCTCTATCTATCTATCTATCTATCTATTATCTATCTATCAATCATCTATCTATTATCTATCTGTCTATCTATCATCTATCTATTATCTTTCTATCTATTATCTGTCATCTATCTATCTATCTATCTATCTATCAGAACCACAGCACCCTGTGAATGCCAAGACATATAGCTTCAATGGAAATAGCTTCTATCTGCATTGTCCCTCAGCAAGGGGCTTGAAAAAAAAGACAATGCATCTTAGCACATAAATTGGCCAATTCATGTGTGCCCATCAACCACAGCAAGGTGACACTTCTCTCATGTGTCCTCTCTTAACCCTACTGTACATGCCACTTTCAGGCTAAAATGCCGACAATAATGGACAAACATGTCTCTTCTGTGCTACAAGCCTACAATTTGAATAGGCAAGTAGAATCTATCTATCTATCTAATATCTATCTATCTATCTATCTATCTATCTATCTATCTATCTATCTATCTATCTATCTATCTATCTATCTATTATCTATCCCACATCTATCTATCTAATATATATCTATCTTCTATCTATCTATCTATCTATCTATCTATCTATCTATCTATCTATCTATCTATCTATCTATCTATGTGTTATCTATCTATCTATCTATCTATCTATCTATCTATGTATTATCTATTTATCTTTCTGTTTATGTATCTATCTGTGTACCCAGCAGTTTATACACCGTAGAGTCCCCAGCTCCAGGCAGTAGTCAATCACATCATCTTCTACTACTGGAAATGAGGGAATACACAGTCTAATTATAAATGTGCTGTGGACACAGGAGTACTCATCCAGAAGTAAGTCCCTCATAGCATCTATTGGAAAACACCTGCTGACCACGCATAATGAAGACTAGTGGGTGTGGGGCATGGAGGTCAGCTAGGGGTCATGGCCCCAAAGGGGTGGAAGAACATTCTGCAGTGTCAGCACTGGACACCAGCCTTAGACACTGGAAGGGCTTGCTGAAGTGCTCTCCTCTTATGCATTTTGTCTCAAAAACTGCTACCATTACGGTTGAGTGAAACGGATCGTTCATTTTCAAAAGTCGCCGACTTTTGGCAAAGTCGGGTTTCATGAAACCCGACCCGACCCCTGTGCGGGGTCGGCCATGCGGTACGCGACTTTCGCGCCAAAGTCGCGTTTCAATGACGCGAAAAGCGCCATTTCTCAGCCAATGAAGGTAAACGCAGAGTGTGGGCAGCGTGATGACATACGTCCTGGTCCCCACCATCTTAGAGAAGGGCATTGCAGTGATTGGCTTGCTGTCTGCGGCGTCACAGGGGCTATAAAGGGGCGTTCCCGCCGACCGCCATCTTACTGCTGCTGATCTGAGCTTAGGGAGAGGTTGCTGCCGCTTCGTCAGAAGCAGGGATAGCGTTAGGCAGGGTCCATTAACCACCAAACCGCTTGTGCTGTAGCGATTTCCACTGTCCAACACCACCTTTTGTTTGCAGGGACAGTGGAAGCTACATTTCTTTTTCCTCAGCGCTGTAGCTCATTGGGCTGCCCTAGAAGGCTCCCTGATAGCTGCATTGCTGTGTGTACGCCGCTGTGCAAACCAACTGCTTTTTTCAAAGCACAAATCCTGTTGTTCCTTCCTTTCTGCACAGCTATCTTGTTTGTTTGTCCACACTTTTTATTTCATTTGTGCATCAGTCCACTCCTTATTGCTGCCTGCCATACCTGGCTGAGATTACTGCAGGGAGATAGAAACCACCGGAGACTAGACGGAGGTGGACATGACTTGGGGATGGGTGGACTGAGAACTCCTGCAGCCTTTGTTTGTATTGCAGTGTAGATTTTAAACAAGAGTGATGTTGCTTTAAGAGGAAGGAGTTTAGATGTTTGTGCCTGGTTTATTACTGTGAGGAGGGTGGGGCTTATATAGGGGAGGCAACTCTGGCTCTCCCTCTTTCTCTCACACGATGGACAGGAGGAAACATTACCCGCCCTCCCGCCCTGTTTATAATCTCTGTCCTTACACTTTTTAATTATTGCTTGTATAATGATAAATGCTTTATTGTATTTTTGAATTTGTCATTGTATATCTTGTACCAGGTTCAATTGTATATTGGCTATAAAGAGTTATTATTTGTGGCAACCTTCTAAGCCCAAGGGAAGGGCAATCCTTCAGCCATGGTTCCCTGGAGGTTTCCTCCACAGGGGGTTTTTCCTCTCCTGAGCGCTGTAGGATGACTCTTTGTGAGTCGGGGGTTTGCCAAGTTTAGTCCCATTAATGCTTTTGCAGGGACTCCTAATTTTTAAGTTTGCAAAAATGATTTAATTATAAAAAAAAAAAAAAAAAAAAAGGTGTCAAATGAGACTTGGAATTTATAACCCGTCACGGCTTTGCGGTTTAGGAGTCAGGTGGAAGTTGCAGACAAGTTAAGGTGGACTCATTTTAACTAATAGAGGATGTAAAACCTCATGGTGGTGAGCAGGCTCGGCTTTGGTGGCCAGCCTCAAGGACGTTGTAATGGTAACATCAATCAGGGGCGGGCACAGTGGTTAAGCACAGGGTGAGGATAATAGGGTCATTGGTGCCCTGAAAGTTTACTGGCTCTGCTTGAATGGCAAGCCAGTGCGTGCCGCCCCTTTATGGCTGTCTGTCCTGGTGCTGTATGTCAGACAGCTGGGGATATCGCAGTACTTGTGAATCCCAATGTACTAGCACTCCACCTGACTCCTACTGTGATTATTTAATCCTGTGATTTGAATAAAAGCTGTGGCCATTTTGACAACCAAAATAATGTGTTTTGTGTATTTATTTTAGTACCTAGGTTTACAGTAGTTATGGTGGTTTTAAGAAGGAGTGGGGTCCATCCCATATCCAAAAGTCAAGTAATTGTAGGACAGTCCCTGTTTTTTTTTTTTTTTTAATTCTCCCTAAAAAAATAAGTTGTGGGAGATTAAGATTGGCATTTCTGCTAGAGTGCCATCCCTGTGTGTGCCATCTCTCTCACATAGTGGGCCATAGAAAGCCTTTTTATTTTTCTGTTTTTTTTTTGTGGGGTTTATAAATTCTCCCTGATAAAAAAAAAACAGTAGGAGATTAATATTGGCCTTGGGGCTTGTGTGCCATTCCTGAGTGTGCCATCTCTCTCTCAAATAGTGGGCCATAGAAAGCCTATTTTTTTTTTATTTGGTTTCTAAATTCTCCCTGGGGAAAAAAAAAATCAGTGGGAGATTAATATTGGCCTTTCTGCTTGTGTGCCACTCCTGACTCCTGAGTGTGCCATCTCTCTCTCTCAAATAGTGGGCCATAGAAAGCCTATTTTTTTTTTATTTAGTTTCTAAATTCTCCCTGAAAAAATAAAAAAAAATCAGTGGGAGATTAATATTGGCCTTTCTGCTTGTGTGCCAGTCTTGACTCCTGGGTGTGCCATCTCCCTCTCTCAAATAGTGGGCCATAGAAAGCCTATTTTTTTTTTATTTGGTTTCTAAATTCTCCCTGAAAAAATCATTATTTTAAATTTTGTTTCTAAATTCTCCTTGAAAAAAATCATTTTTTTTAATTTGGTTTCTAAAGTCTCCCTGTAAAAATAAATAAAAAAATCAGTGGGAGATTAATATTGGCCTTTCTGCTTGTGTGCCAATCCTGACTCCTGGGTGTGCCATCTCTCTCTCTCAAATAGTGGGCCATAGAAAGCCTATTTTTTTTTATTTGGTTTCTAAATTCTCCCTGAAAAAATAAAAAAAAATCAGTGGGAGATTAATATTGGCCTTTCTGCTTGTGTGCCAGTCTTGACTCCTGGGTGTGCCATCTCTCTCTCTCAAATAGTGGGCCATAGAAAGCCTATTTTTTTTTATTTGGTTTCTAAATTCTCCCTGAAAAAATCATTTTTTTTATTTGGTTTCTAAATTCTCCCTGAAAAAAATCATTTTTTAAAAATTTGGTTTCTAAAGTCTCCCTGTAAAAATAAAAAAAAATCAGTGGGAGATTAATATTGGCCTTTCTGCTTGTGTGCCATTCCTGACTCCTGGGTGTGCCATCTCTGTCTCTCAAATAGTGGGCCATAGAAAGCCTTTTTTTTTTTTTTATTTGGTTTCTAAATTCTCCCTGAAAAAATAAAAAAAAATCAGTGGGAGATTAATATTGGCCTTTCTGCTTGTGTGCCAGTCTTGACTCCTGGGTGTGCCATCTCTCTCTCTCAAATAGTGGGCCATAGAAAGCCTATTTTTTTTTTATTTGGTTTCTAAATTCTCCCTGAAAAAATCATTTTTTTTTATTTGGTTTCTAAATTCTCCCTGAAAAAATCATTTTTTTAATTTGGTTTCTAAAGTCTCCCTGTAAAAATTTAAAAAAATCAGTGGGAGATTAATATTGGCCTTTCTGCTTGTGTGCCATTCCTGACTCCTGGGTGTGCCATCTGTCTCTCAAATAGTGGGCCATAGAAAGCCTATTTTTTTGTTTTTTTTATTTGGTTTCTAAATTCTCCCTGAACAAATAAAAAAAAATCAGTGGGAGATTAATATTGGCCTTTCTGCTTGTGTGCCAGTCTTGACTCCTGGGTGTGCCATCTCCCTCTCTCAAATAGTGGGCCATAGAAAGCCTATATTTTTTTATTTGGTTTCTAAATTCTCCCTGAAAAAATCATTTTTTTTATTTGGTTTCTAAATTCTCCCTGAAAAAAATCATTTTTTTAAAATTTGGTTTCTAAAGTCTCCCTGTAAAAATAAAAAAAAATCAGTGGGAGATTAATATTGGCCTTTCTGCTTGTGTGCCATTCCTGACTCCTGGGTGTGCCATCTCTGTCTCTCAAATAGTGGGCCATAGAAAGCCTATTGTTTTTTTTTATTTGGTTTCTAAATTCTCCCTGAAAAAATAAAAAAAAATCAGTGGGAGATTAATATTGGCCTTTCTGCTTGTGTGCCAGTCTTGACTCCTGGGTGTGCCATCTCTCTCTCTCAAATAGTGGGCCATAGAAAGCCTATTTTTTTTTTATTTGGTTTCTAAATTCTCCCTGAAAAAATCATTTTTTTTTATTTGGTTTCTAAATTCTCCCTGAAAAAATCATTTTTTTAAATTTGGTTTCTAAAGTCTCCCTGTAAAAATAAAAAAAAATCAGTGGGAGATTAATATTGGCCTTTCTGCTTGTGTGCCATTCCTGACTCCTGGGTGTGCCATCTCTGTCTCTCAAATAGTGGGCCATAGAAAGCCTATTTTTTTTTTTTTATTTGGTTTCTAAATTCTCCCTGAAAAAATAAAAAAAAATCAGTGGGAGATTAATATTGGCCTTTCTGCTTGTGTGCCAGTCTTGACTCCTGGGTGTGCCATCTCTCTCTCTCAAATAGTGGGCCATAGAAAGCCTATTTTTTTTTATATGGTTTCTAAATTCTCCCTGAAAAAATCATTTTTTTTATTTGGTTTCTAAATTCTCCCTGAAAAAATCATTTTTTTAAATTTGGTTTCTAAAGTCTCCCTGTAAAAATTTAAAAAAATCAGTGGGAGATTAATATTGGCCTTTCTGCTTGTGTGCCATTCCTGACTCCTGGGTGTGCCATCTCTGTCTCTCAAATAGTGGGCCATAGAAAGCCTATTTTTTTGTTTTTTTGTATTTGGTTTCTAAATTCTCCCTGAAAAAATAAAAAAAAAAATCAGTGGGAGATTAATATTGGCCTTTCTGCTTGTGTGCCAGTCTTGACTCCTGGGTGTGCCATCTCTCTCTCTCAAATAGTGGGCCATAGAAAGCCTATTTTTTTTTAATTTGGTTTCTAAATTCTCCCTGAAAAAATCATTTTTTTTATTTGGTTTCTAAAGTCTCCCTGTAAAAATAAAAAAAAAATCAGTGGGAGATTAATATTGGCCTTTCTGCTTGTGTGCCATTCCTGACTCCTGGGTGTGCCATCTCTGTCTCTCAAATAGTGGGCCATAGAAAGCATTTTTTTTTATTTGGTTTCTAAATTCTCCCTGAACAAATAAAAAAAAATCAGTGGGAGATTAATATTGGCCTTTCTGCTTGTGTGCCAGTCTTGACTCCTGGGTGTGCCATCTCTCTCTCTCAAATAGTGGGCCATAGAAAGCCTTTTTTTTTTTATTTGGTTTCTAAATTCTCCCTGAAAAAATCATTTTTTTCAATTTGGTTTCTAAATTCTCCCTGAAAAAATCATTTTTTTTTTTTGGTTTCTAAATTCTCCCTGAAAAAAAAAAAAAAAAGTGGGAGATCAATATTGACATTTGTGCTTGAGTGACAGTCCTGCGTGTGTGGCATCTCTCTCATTTGGTGCCACCGAAAACAGAGTGTGTAACATTGTGCCTGATTTTCCTTGCAGTCTCACCCACCTGTAAAGGGATATCTAAATCATACTGAAGTTATAGCTCACCGTGTAAGTTGTTTGACAGCAACAAATACCGTTACTTTGGTTAAGTTTTTAAAACAATGAGGATGTCTGGTGGAAGAGGTCGTGGCCGTGGGCGTTCATTGTCAGCTGGTAATGATGGTAGTGGTAGTGGAGCATCAGGTGGTCGTGGGAAAAAAAATATTGCACCTAAGTCTGTAGCTGTGGAGCCAGGTTCGTCGTCTGGCTACAGAAGGCCTTGAACGCTCCCTTTTCTGGGAGTAGGAAAACCGCTTCTAAAGCCGGAGCAGCAAGAGCAAGTTTTGGCTTACCTTGCTGACTCAGCCTCTAGCTCTTTTGCCTCCTCTTTTGAAACTGGTAAATGTAAAAGCAGCGCGTCGTTAGTGGATGTTCACGGTCAGGGACAAGTCGCTTCCTTGTCCTCTTCAGAAAAAACAACAACAGAGAAGGATGCAGCAGGCGACACAACGGGTTACTCCATGGAGCTCTTTACACATACCGTCCCTGGCTTAGAAAGTGAAACAGTTAACAGGCCATGCCCATTACAAGTTGAATCTGACATGGAGTGCACTGATGCACAGCCACAGCCAGACTACTATGCTGGTCCTTTGACTCAGACCACAACATTGCCCTCGCAGGGTACTGATCCAGAATCAGACCCTGATGAGACTATGTTGCCCCATCACAAACGCTCTACCACCGACTTACACGGTGACACAGACGAAGTTGCGCATGAGCTAGAAGAGGAGGTTATAGATGACCCAGTTGTTGACCCCGATTGGCAGCCATTGGGGGAACAGGGTGCAGGCGGCAGTAGTTCTGAAGCGGAGGAGGAGGGGCCGCAGCAGGCATCAACATCGCAACAGGTTTCATCTGCCAGGCCCGTAGATGGGACAAAACGCGTGGCAAAGCCAAAACCTGTTGGAGGACAGCGTGGCCATCCGGTTAAAGCTCAGTCTGCAATGCCTGAAAAGGGATCCGAGGCTCGAAAGAGTGCAGTCTGGCATTTTTTTAAACAACATCCAATTGATCAGCGCAAAGTCATCTGTCAAAAGTGTTCAACTACCTTAAGCAGAGGTCATAATCTGAAAAGTCTCAATACAAGTTGCATGCATAGACATTTAACCACCATGCATTTGCAAGCCTGGACTAACTACCAAACGTCCCTTAAGGTTGTAGCACCCTCGGCCAATGAAGCTAGTCAGCAACGCTACATCCCTGCCGTCACTGTAAGGCCACCATTTTCCGCACCACCTGCAGTATCTGAGCAGGTTTCTTTGCCAGGCCAAAGCAGTCAGGGTCAGGGAATCACCAGTTTCGTAGTAGGAAACACTGCATGTAGGGCACCGGCGGAAACAATACCGTCTCCAACCGTCTCTCATTCTGCCATGTCCACCGGCACACCCGCTAGTTCCACGATCTCCAGCTCTCCGGTCCAGCTCACCCTACATGAGACTCTGGTTAGAAAAAGGAAATACTTATCCTCGCATCCGCGTGCACAGGGTTTGAACGCCCACATAGCTAGACTAATCTCGTTAGAGATGATGCCCTACCGGTTAGTTGAAAGTGAAGCTTTCAAAGCCATGATGGACTACGCTGAACCACGCTACGAGCTACCCAGTCGACACTTCTTTTCGAGAAAAGCCATACCAGCCCTCCAACAGCATGTTAAAGGGCGCATCGTCCATGCACTCAGGCAATCTGTGAGTACAAAGGTGCACCTGACAACAGATGCATGGACCAGTAGGCATGGCCAGGGACGTTACGTGTCCATCACGGCACACTGGGTGAATGTGGTGGATGCAAGGTCCACAGGGGACATCAATTTCGGGACAGTTCTGCCTAGCCCACGGTCTAGGAAACAGTTGGCTGTAGGTGTTCGCACCCCCTCCTCCTCCTCCTCCTCCTCCTCGTCCTTCTGCAGAAGCGAGAGCTTGTCCACAGACCGCAGTCGGCAAACCACTCCATCCGCAGCTGCCACTGTTGCACACCAGTTGTCCCATTATGGGCCAGCTACTGGCAAGCGTCAGCAGGCTGTATTGGCTATGAAGTGTTTGGGCAACGACAGACACACCGCGGAAGTTCTGTCCGAGTTCTTGCAGACAGAAACGCAGTCGTGGCTGGGCACAGAAGATCTTGAGGCAGTCAAGGTAGTGAGTGATAACAGAAGGAATTTCATGGCTGCCATCTCCCTTTCCCAACTGAAACACATTCCTTGCCTGGCTCACACCTTAAACCTGGTGGTGCAGTGCTTCCTGAAAAGTTATCCGGGGTTATCCGGCCTGCTCCTCAAAGTGCGCGGACTTTGCTCACATATCTGCCGTTCGCCCGTACACTCCAGCCGTATGCAGACCTATCAGCGGTCTTTGAACCTTCCCCAGCATCGCCTAATCATAGACGTTGCAACAAGGTGGAACTCAACACTGCACATGCTTCAAAGACTGTGCGAACAGAGGCAGGCTGTAATGTTTTTGTGGGAGGATACACATACACGGGCAGGCAGTAGGATGGCAGACATGGAGTTGTCAGGTGTGCAGTGGTCGAAGATACAAGACATGTGTCAAGTACTTCAGTGTTTTGAGGAATGCACACGGCTGGTTAGTGCAGACAACGCCATAATAAGTATGAGCATCCCCCTAATGCATCTGCTGATGCAAAGTTTGACGCACATAAAGAAGCAGGCATCTGCAGCCGAGGAAGAGGAAAGCCTTGATGACAGTCAGCCATTGTCTGGTCAGGGCAGTGTACAGGACGAGGTAGCGGGCGAACAGGAGGAGGAGGACGAGGAGGATGATGGGGATGAGTAGTTTGTTAATGAGGAAGCTTCTCCGGGGCCACTGGAAATTGGTGGCATGTCAAGGCCGGGTTCTGGTTTTTTGAGGGACACAAGTGACGTAGATTTGCCTGAAACTGCCCCTCAACCAAGCACAACCTCAGATTTGACAACTGGAACTTTGGCACACATGGCGGATTATGCCTTACATATCCTCAAAAGGGACCAACGCATTACGAAAATGATGAACGATGACGATTACTGGTTGGTCTGCCTCTTTGATCCTCGCTATAAAGGCAAATTGCAAAATATTATGCCACATGAGAACTTGGAACTAATATTAGCAACCAAACAATCAACTCTTGTTGACCGTTTGCTTCAGACATTCCCAGCACACAGCGCCCGTGATCGTTCTCACACGAGCTGCAGGGGGCAGCAGACCAGAAGTGTTAGAGGTGCAGAAATCAGAAGTGGCGTTGGACAGAGGGGTTTTCTGACCAGGTTGTGCAGTGATTTTGCTATGACCGCAGACAGGACAGGTGCTGCTGCATCAATTCAAAGTGACAGGAGACAACATTTGTCCAGTATGGTTACTAACTATTTTTCATCCCTTATCGATGTTCTACCTCAACCGTCATTCCCATTTGATTACTGGGCATCCAAATTAGACACCTGGCCAGAATTGGCAGAATATGCATTGCAGGAGCTTGCTTGCCCGGGCAGCTAGTATCCTATCAGAAAGAGTATTCAGTGCTGCAGGTTCAATATTAACCGAAAAAAGGACTCGTCTGGCTACCCAAAATGTTGATGATCTAACCTTCATTAAAATGAACCACAACTGGATTTCGAATTCTTTTGCCCCACCTTGCCCGGCCGACACCTAGCTTTCCTATGAAAAGGTATTGCCTGTGGACTACTCTGAATGACTTTACCAATCTCATGATTTGCAGCTGATTGTCCAGCATACGACATGTTTACACCTCCCTAAATGGCCAAACTCCCCACACGGGGCTGTGGTATCGCCACTTGGCGCAAGCACCCGTGAGAGTGCTGTTTGTCTGAAGAGGTGGGTGTGCCCGCTTTTGGTCGACGGCACTGCCACTGGGTCCCTCATAGTACAATAAATTGTCTCTGGCGGTGGTGGTGCGCACCCAACGTCAGACACACTGTTGTAACATGAGGGGCCCTGGGCCTGTACCGCCGGCCACAAGAGAGTTCCCCCACCCCCAGCTCAAACATTGCTCTACCACTTGCACAATTATCTCTCACAGTTCCACCAATGTTTAGTCTATGCGCTGACATCCGTAAATTCCTGCCACTGACAATACCATTGTGTTGACATGTATGATGGTACTTAACATAGTCAGGGGCAGTGTCCTATATTTACCCAAGTAAATACTTTGTGCCAAATTACTAGGTCTGAAACTACGCAGAGGAGCCCACCCCTGTACCTAATGAATGCACCCTTTTGTGTTTTCGTTTTGTTGTAATGCGAGACATTAACATGTATGTATTGTTTGGGACTACTGACAGGCAGACACTCATTACGATCGGCCTCCGCTGACAACACCAATGCTGCCTGTGTACCCCTGCAAGAGAATTCAAAGTGCCTACAGCCCAATTTTATTATGTTAGGCCTTCGAAGCCTGTCTGCGGTCCCTCCTTCCACTAGGCCTCCACTGACCTGTCTACTGCTGCCCGTGTACCCCTGGAACCAATTCTAAAGTGCCTACAGCCCAATTTTATTATGTTAGGCCTTCGAAGCCTGTCTGCGGTCCCTCCTTCCACTACGCCTCCACTGACCTGTCTACTGCTGCCCGTGTACCCCTGGAACCAATTATAAAGTGCCTACAGCCCAATTTTATTATGTTAGACCTTCGAAGCCTGTCTGTGGTCCCTCCTTCCACTAGGCCTCCACTGACCTGTCTACTGCTGCCCGTGTACCCCTGGAACCAATTATAAAGTGCCTACAGCCCAATTTTATTATGTTAGGCCTTCGAAGCCTGTCTGCGGTCCCTCCTTCCACTAGGTCTCCACTGACCAGACCACTGCTGCCCGTGTACCCCTGGAACCAATTATAAAGTGCCTACAGCCCAATTTTATTATGTTAGGCCTTCGAAGCCTGTCTGCGGTCCCTCCTTCCACTAGGCCTCCACTGACCTGTCTACTGCTGCCCGTGTACCCCTGGAACCAATTATAAAGTGCCTACAGCCCAATTTTATTATGTTAGGCCTTCGAAGCCTGTCTGCGGTCCCTCCTTCCACTAGGTCTCCGCTGACCAGACCACTGCTGCCCGTGTACCCCTGGAACCAATTATAAAGTGCCTACAGCCCAATTTTATTATGTTAGGCCTTCGAAGCCTGTCTGCGGTCCCTCCTTCCACTAGGTCTCCACTGACCAGACCACTGCTGCCCGCGTACCCCTGGAACCAATTATAAAGTGCCTACAGCCCAATTTTATTATGTTAGGCCTTCGAAGCCTGTCTGCGGGCCCTCCTTCCAATAGTTCTCCACTGACCAGACCAATGCTGGCCGTGTACCCCTGGAACCCAGCTGAAAGTGCATGGAGCCTACTTTTTTCTTTGTTTTATATTTATAAAGCCCAGATGAACTACTCTGTACCACGGTTCAAGCTACCCAGTCGTCACTTCTTTTGCGAGAAAAGCCATCCCATCCCTCCACCGGCATGAAAAATTCAGCATTGTCATAGCACTCAGGCAATCAAACAGTAGAAAGGTGCACCTGACCTGACAAGAGACGCATGGACCAGTAGGCATGTCCACAAAAAGTTACGTGTCCATTACGGCGCACTGGGTTAATGTGTTGGATGCATGGTCCACAGGGGACAGCCTACAAAGTCTGTCTGCAGTCCCTAATTCAAATTGTCCTCCGTTCACCACACCCCTGCTGCCCGTGTACCCCTGGAACCAATTTTAAAGTGCCTACAGACAAATTTTGTTATGTTAGGCCTACTACGCCTGTTTGTGGTCCCTCCTTCCAATACTCCTCCACTGACCACACCACTGCTGCCCGTGTACCCCTGGAACCTATTTTTAATTGCATAGAGCATCCTTTTTTTAATAGTAGGCATACAAAGTCTGTCTGCCGGCCGTAATTGAAATAGTCCTCCACTGACCAGACCAATGCTGCCTGTGTACCCCTGTAACCTTTTTTAAACTGCATTGAGCCACATTTTTGGTTTAAGGTCTACTACCTGTGTCTGTCAGCGCCACTCAATACAGCTGTCCTCCTTTGAAAAAAGCTAGGCGTCAATAGTCTGGTTTTCAGCCTCTAGGAATTTGAAAACTGCATTGGGGCTACTACTTCGGTATGGCCTACTAACGGTGTCTGCCGCTCCAAGGTGTTCCCCAGGTTTCCTCGCCATTGCTTCGATCTTCCGACTCTCGTTTAGTAGTTGTTGAAAACTACACTGCATTAGGCCTACAAATTGGGTATGGGGTGTAGAGACGGTGTGTTCCACTCCAAGGTGTTCCCCAGGTTTCCTCGCCATTGCTTCGATCTTCCGACTCTCGTTTAGTAGTTGTAGAAAACTACACTGCATTAGGCCTACAAATTGGGTATGGGGTGTAGAGACGGTGTGTTCCACTCCAAGGTGTTCCCCAGGTTTCCTCGCCATTGCTTCGATCTTCCGACTCTCGTTTAGTAGTTGTAGAAAACTACACTGCATTAGGCCTACAAATTGGGTATGGGGTGTAGAGACGGTGTGTTCCACTCCAAGGTGTTCCCCAGGTTTCCTCGCCATTGCTTCGATCTTCCGACTCTCGTTTAGTAGTTGTAGAAAACTACACTGCATTAGGCCTACAAATTGGGTATGGGGTGTAGAGACGGTGTGTTCCACTCCAAGGTGTTCCCCAGGTTTCCTCGCCATTGCTTCGATCTTCCGACTCTCGTTTAGTAGTTGTAGAAAACTACACTGCATTAGGCCTACAAATTGGGTATGGGGCGTAGACACGGTTTGTTCCACTCCAAGGTGTTCCCCAGGTTTCCTCGCCATTGCTTCGGTCTTCCGACTCTCGTTTAGTAGTTGTTGCAAACTACACTGCATTAGGCCTACAAATTGGGTATGGGGTGTAGAGACGGTGTGTTCCACTCCAAGGTGTTCCCCAGGTTTCGTCTACATTGCTTCGGTCTTCCGACTCTCGTTTAGTAGTTGTAGAAAACTACACTGCATTAGGCCTACACATTTGGTATGGGGTGTAGAGACGGTGTGTTCCACTCCAAGGTGTTCCCCAGGTTTCCTCTCCATTGCTTCGGTCTTCCGACTCTCGTTTAGTAGTTGTAGAAAACTACACTGCATTAGGCCTACAAATTGGGTATGGGGTGTAGAGACGGTGTGTTCCACTCCAAGGTGTTCCCCAGGTTTCATCTACATTGCTTCGGTCTTCCGACTCTCGTTTAGCAGTTGTAGAAAACTACACTGCATTAGGCCTACAAATTGGGTATGGGGTGTAGAGACGGTGTGTTCCACTCCAAGGTGTTCCCCAGGTTTCCTCGCCATTGCTTCGGTCTTCCGACTCTCGTTTAGTAGTTGTTGCAAACTACACTGCATTAGGCCTACAAATTGGGTATGGGGTGTAGAGACGGTGTGTTCCACTCCAAGGTGTTCCCCAGGTTTCCTCTCCATTGCTTCGGTCTTCCGACTCTCGTTTAGTAGTTGTTGAAAACTACACTGCATTAGGCCTACAAATTGGGTATGGGGTGTAGAGACGGTGTGTTCCACTCCAAGGTGTTCCTCAGGTTTCCTCTCCATTGCTTCGGTCTTCCGACTCTCGTTTAGTGGTTGTTGAAAACTACACTGCTTTAGGCCTACAAATTGGGTATGGGGTGTAGAGACGGTGTGTTCCACTCCAAGGTGTTCCCCAGGTTTCATCTACATTGCTTCGGTCTTCCGACTCTCGTTTAGTAGTTGCAGAAAACTACACTGCATTAGGCCTACAAATTGGGTATGGGGTGTAGAGACGGTGTGTTCCACTCCAAGGTGTTCCCCAGGTTTCCTCGCCATTGCTTCGGTCTTCCGACTCTCGTTTAGTAGTTGTTGCAAACTACACTGCATTAGGCCTACAAATTGGGTATGGGGTGTAGAGACGGTGTGTTCCACTCCAAGGTGTTCCCCAGGTTTCCTCTCCATTGCTTCGGTCTTCCGACTCTCGTTTAGTGGTTGTTGAAAACTACACTGCATTAGGCCTACTAGTTGGGTTGGGGCCTTCTATCTGTGTCTGCCGCTCCTTGCTGTTCTCCTACAGTGAACAAAGCTGTGCCGCCTGTTTACTACTCTTGCCAATTTTGAACTGCATTTAGACTACTTACAGATTTGGGCCTACTCTCTGTGTCAGCCTCTCATTCCAGTTGTCCTCCACTGAACAAAACAATGCCCCCTGGTTAGTCCTGTTAACAATTTTGAACTGCATTTAGCCCACTTTATTCTTTGGGCCTATATCTGTGTTTCCTCCTCATCCTGCCCATTGCCCAGCCAGTGATAGATGAGTCTGCTGTTACACTGACCCATAACGCAACATTTCCCGTGCACGCTACACTGCAAGATTGTGACCCTGCTGAAAGTCAGGTCCCCCTTCCCGCATACCATACCACATTACACGGGGACAAAGAGGAAGGTGCAGATGAAGGTGCAGGTTCCTTCATCAGGTGGGGGGAGGAATACTCGTTGGCGACGTCACTGGCACAGGGCCTCTCATAGTACGCAAAAGTGTTGCTGCCGGTGGGAGGCGCCCCCGTCGTGCAAACACACCGCTGTACTTTGAGGGGCCCTGTGCCAGTGCCAATGCCAACGAGTGGGCCCCCCCTGCTTGCTCAGGATCACAGCACTTGCAAAGTTGAAATACTTACCTCTCCCTGCTCCACTGCCGTGACGTGGTCCAGATGTCCTTGGCCCACTAATTGCTTGAACCAGCCCTACCCCCCACAACTTTAGCCAAATGACCCCCAATTTCAAATGCCTTACAATTATTATAAGCTAAATTACGATTGACAAGCTTCAGTAGCAAGAATGGATGTTTTTGCCAATACAATGGGCTCTGTACATGTTTTCCTGGCCTCTACTCACTGCCGACTATGCTCCCCCATTGACTTGCATTGGGTTTCGTGTTTCGGTCGATCCCCGACTTTTCGCGATAATCGGCCGATTCCACTCGACTCGACTTTTGAGATAGTCGGGTTTCGCGAAACCCGGCTCGACTCTAAAAAGGTCAAGGTCGCTCAACTCTAGCTACCATCGATTGAACCTGTAGTTGCAGAGTGTGTGCCACAATTTACTGCTGGTGGTGGCTTGTATCATGGAAACTGTCCTTAAGAAAACATACCATTTTTGGCTGTGTTAACACCTGCTGCTGTTTCAGTAAAGCTTCATCTAGTTCACTTTAATCCTGTCTCCCTCCACCACACCAACATTGTGGTGAAAAGCCACTAAACACCCAGAAGACGAGAGGACAGGAATGCCGGAGTAAACCTCCGCACACCCACAGCCTTGTGCCTATTTCACTGCATCGGAGTGCCAGGCACGGCCAACCCCCATGTGACAAGAAGGATCCGACCCATGCTTGGCGTAGCGGGTTCACTGTACTCTGCATGTCACATATCTATCTTATGTCTATCCTGGGGTGTAACTATAATAGGTGCAGGGTGTGCAATTGCACTTGGGCCCTGCAGACAAGGGGGGCCCCAATTTGCCACATATAAAAAGACTATTAAAGACTTGTGATAGTTGGGAGCCCATTGGAGATTTTGCAATGGGGCCACAAGCTTCATGTTACGCCACGGTTTCTATTTATCTATCTATGGGTGGTTTCACATTTTCATTGGGCAGAGCTGCAGAGGGCTGCGTACTTCATCCGTTAAGCCCCGCCCACTGCTGCACCTCTTCCATTCAACTCCGCCTATGTCTGCATGAGTGCTGCGTACCTATCTTTAATACCCTGCTCATACAGGTATTATACATCATATGACCAGGTTTTTAAATATATCAGATAGGGATTACATACATTAATCAGGACTGCTCTAATACGGTATACCTTGACGTTTGGTAGAGCGCTTAATATACCTTATTTGCAAAAAACATATTAACCAAATACCCTGTGTTTTTCCATCTTTTTATTTACACTTAATTAATTACATTAATGTATCTGTCAACAGATTATTTGTACTAAATGTCCAACTGGGGGTTTGTATGTGGGGGAGACACTGCAAAATCTTAGAACAAGAATGAATTCTCACCGCCACACAATAAGAGAAAAAAGAATGGATCTACCTGTGGCAATACATTTTTGTCTCCCAAATCATAACATTATGGACATGAAATTACTTGTATTAAAAGGTAGCTTCAAATCTAAGAGAGACAGAAGAGTATGGGAATATAAACTGATGACGACCTTTGACAGTCTTAGTGCAGGAATGAATATGTCGCCTGGATTTATGTCTTTTTACATCAACTAAGGAACTTAGGAACTTGCCCCTTAGACTATGTGCAATCATCACAACAGAACCAGACCGCAATCAGAGGACAATAAAACATTCCTTATCTAAGAACTGGTCCAATATTTATAGACATAACTATTTATCACTCATGGTAATTCTGCTTCATGTCACCTGTATTATCTATGTGTTTTTTTTCTTTCTGTGCTATGTTGTGCATAAATATGTGATTCTTCAGAATTTCTTTTAGTCTTTGCCTGTTGAAGAGACCTATGTAGTCTCGAAAGCTTGCAATTTGTTACCATCTTTTCAGTTAGCCATTAAAAGGCATCAACCACTGAGGACTCTCAATTCTAAATATTTTTGTATCTGTCAAGAAACAGAAAAAGGAAGAACTCCGTAGAAATTCTAAATAAGTGGGCTCTTTTGTAGCCAGTTTTAGCCCTGAAATCTAGGGCCCTTTCAAGTTCAAGTTGAACCTTTCGCATATCTTATATCTCTATTTAACTCAAATCTATCCATCCATCCAACAATCCATCCATCCATCCATCTATCCAACAATCCATCCATCCTTCCTTTCATCCATCCATCCATCCATCAATCCATCCATCCACCCTTCCTATCATCCATCCAACAATCAATCCATCCAACAATCCATCCATTAATCCAGTCATCCATCCATCCATCCATCCATTAATCCATCCATCCAGTCATCCATCCACTTCTCTCTATATTCTCTCTTAAGAATGGAAATGTACTCTCGGTATAGCAATGGCAGAGATTGCTGTGAATGGCATCTTCAATGAAAGTTTCTATTCACTAAATGCAGAACACTTTCTCACACATTTGATGTAGAGAACCTGCAGATTAAACTCCCTAATCATTTTATTTGAGTAGCAATATATATGAGCTATTTACTTCAGTACCATGGACAGCTTAAAATCAGATTCCTTATCCTACTGTACACAATATTTAATTATTAGAATTTTGTCATCTAACTTGATTTAAAGTCCTTTAATCCAGCATTGAATTCAGCATAAATTCTGGAAAAAAACACAACAGCATTTCTACTACTTAATTGTAATTTCGTAAAAAAGGAAACTATGAGCTCTCCTGTAACCTGTATCAGAGTTAACATGTCAACCTCTTTCTGTTAGGAATGATCAAAAAATGATTGGAGCCTCTGGATGTAAACATGAATGTTTTCATTCATTCATTCATTGCGATCAAAAATGATTAGAAATTGTAACACCTCACTTTCTCACCCTTCTGTGTGACAATGCAAGAAGCCAGCTGCAGGATCTGTCCTTAGATGGAATAGTCTATGAGCTGGGAGTTTAAAGAGAACCTGTGACTTGACTGGGGCGGCACATTTTATTTATGAAATCAGTAGGCAGTCACAGACAGAGGATTTTACTGAATATTACTTATCAAAAATCCCTGTGTTAAAGGCTCACTTGGTGAGGTGATTCCTTACCCCAAAGGTGAAGGTGAGCAGCATGGACCAGAGGTAATGAAGCAGTATAACTGAACTTGCTGGGCAGCACACGGATCAGCAATAATCAGTACAGCAGGGTTTATGGGACAGAGACAGGCAAGTAAAGCTGGAAGCAGTTGATGTAGGTGGAGGGAAGTTACAGCAGAGGAGTATACAGTATGTAATCAGTATCTTGCAACAGGGATAGAGTTAACCACAGGAATAGCAGTAGATAGTAGAAATTGGTTTGAAACTTGTAGAACTTGCAGCTTGACTCCAGAGAGCTATCAGCAATGCCAAAAGGATTCACTGGACTGAGATAGGAAGTCGTAGTTCTATGCTGAACAGCAGGCACAAGTTGCAGGGAGGATAATTAGCCACCTGGCTGCAGCAGAGTCTAGAAATATGAGGTTAACTCATGCAAAAACCTGTGGTAGCAATGTGCCATATTTTCTGAATACTCAGGCAACAAATGGCTTCCTGAGCTGGCCTTAAAAATCCTGAGATGATGACATCTGTGAAGAAAATTGGGGGATTCAATGACAGCCTACAATCCTCCTTCAACATAATATGTATCAGTAACAGGACACCTGTCTCAGCATGTGGTCCAGCCCCACCAGCTAGTATTCAGGGTCATACAGGATGGTCAACTGTGGAGCACACGCTGTGTGACTGCTTCATTCAAACTTCCTTCAGTCAGGTAGAATTTCATAAGGAAATTTAAGGAGACTATGGAGTTATCGGATAGTCACACAGTGGTTACATTTCTGAGATCTCTGGACTGAGCCTCACACTTTCCAGGGTCTCAAATTCGTTCTAGCAGCCCAGGGTGGGAAGAAACGCAGAATTGCTAGTACAAGCCAGGTAGCCGGCCAGATCCGATGGTGCCAGAATCACCACCCTATGACTTTCCATTGGGAAATTATGATCCTTCATAGGTTTTGGGAGTTTTCGCTACAAACACACAAGGAAGGGGGATAAGGCCAATCCCAAGGGCAAAAAGGGTGGATCTAGTGGCAGTCCTATCAGGCTGGCAGCCTTATGTTCCACTGGTGTTAGTGAAAGGGGCATCTCAGGGTTGTGAGCGACCGTGGTGCCGCATCAGTGGCTGTGTGGGTAACTTTCTCGCAGTCCCTGGACAGGGGCTGTCTGTGTAAAATTGTACCAAGCTGACCTTACATGTCCTGTTGGGGTGTGAAACATCCCTTATACTGCGTGATCCCTCCGATATAATAGCGACATGACATCAGGTGGGGAGGCGAGGTGCGGGTTCATCACAGCATCAAAGATGCCAGGTTAGCAAACGTGTCCCTAATGCCAGCCTAAAAGATCCAATTTTCTAGCAAAAAAATGTGTTTGAATTTCTAGGTCATGGGATCCTGGTATGAAGCGAGTGGGATCCTACAAAGCTCTGTGGTTGCCTCACTGGCAAAGCACAAGATCTCATGTGCTATTAAGAGATTTCATGCCATAAACTAAACATGCATTGCTGCATCATTTACTAAGCAGCTAAAGGAAAATTGTCACCAGGTTTTTGCTATGTAATCTGAGAGCAGCATGATGTAGGGGCTGAGACCTTGAATAATAAATAATAATAATCTTTATTTTTATATAGCGCTAACATATTCCGCAGCGCTTTACAGTTTGCACACATTATCATCGCTGTCCCCGATGGGGCTCACAGTCTAAATTCCCTATCAGCATGTCTTTGGGATGTGGGAGGAAACCGGAGTGCCCTGAGGAAACCCACGCAAACACAGGGAGAACATACAAACTCCTTGCAGATGTTGTCCTGAGTGGGATTAGAACCCAGGACCCCAGCGCTGCAAGGCTGCTGTGCTAACCACTGCACCACCGTGCTGCCCCTATGATCCAGCAATGCATCACTTACTGGGCTGCTTAGTGTTGTTTTGATAAAATCATTGTTTTAACACCAGGACATTATCATTAGTTGACTAGTGCACGGTACACCTGCTGCCATGTGATCCCTCCATATTCATGAGCTTTAGATAACGCGCCCACATCACAGATTAGTAGCTTTCTGTGTACACTGTATATGGGCAGAATGCTGCCAATCAGTGGTGTTGGTGTGGTTATACAGAGCTCAGCTTTAAGAGAACAGCTAGATCTACAGCAGATAAAGCAGAAATTTTATCAAAATGACAGTGTAACGCTGGTGGATGTGGACCCACTGTGACATGGCCCAGGATTTCCCTGGAAGGTTGTGAGATAAGTGACTACTGGGTATTCACTAGAGCTTCTGATGGTGAGGATAGGCTGGGCTGACGGTAGTCACCAGGTACTACTCTAGGGCAGTACCTTGTTCTAAAGCATCTGACCGTAGAGTCAGAGATATGGGTAAGAGGCACAGGTGGACAAAGGCAAAGATGTGGATTGACAATAGGAGGTCAGGGCAGGCAGCACATGTTCATTATACGTAGCCGAGGTCATGAGCAGAGAGATCAGGATAGACAAATATGCAAGCCGGGTCAGAAAACAGGAGAGACAATACTGGAAAGCACCTTACCGGAATCTAGACAGAGACTGAACTAGAACCTTAGATCAGGCTAGGAGTGATGGGAGTAGCTGCCTAATAATTGTCCTGCTGCTTTTGGATAGGCCAGAGAATCTCACCTCTGCAGGACACGATAGGGTTAAATGTCTGCAGAAAGTGGCAGTGCCTCCCTATATAGGTGGAGACTTAGGGTACCATCTCACAGTGGCACTTTGGTCGCTACGACGGCACGATCCGTGACGCTCCAGCATCGCTCCATTATCGCTCCAGCGTCGTAGACTGCGGTCACACTTCGCAATGCACAGCGCTGGAGCGATAACTTCATGACGTGTTTGCGATGTAGAAGCTGTTGGTTACTATGCGCACATCGTATACAATATCGTGCACACCTTTGTTACACGATGCGATCATGCCGCCACAGCGGGACACTTGACGATGAAAGAAAGTTTCAAACGATCTGCTACGACGTACGATTCTCAGCGCGGTCCCTGATCGCAGTAGCGTGTCAGACACAGCGAGATCGTAAGTATATCGCTGGAACGTCACGGATCGTGCCGTCGTAGCGACCAAAGTGCCACTGTGAGACGGTACCCTTACAGTAGCAGGAGGATGAAGCACTGTTGGAAATGCTACAGGAGGCAGCTCAGCAGGGCAGAGTGGTGATCTCAATGAGTAGGGTGTCGCTTGCCGCCGCTGCGAGTCGCAGATGTCACATGCAGCAAGCAGTTAGTCAGTGAAACATCTCTGGAATCAAGATTTTGACCCCTACATCATGCTGCTCTCAGAATATACAGATAAAACCTGCTCACAGAGATATCCTTTAATGATCTATAACATTATTAGTGTGGTTATCGACTGGTAACTAGTTAGTAAATGATGCTGCAGTGCTGGTTTAGTTCAAATCACAAGATCCTGTGTTTAACTTGCAAGATTTTGCAATTTCACAGAAAGGTGGCCACAGAGGGTTCTGGGATCTCAATCTGCATGCTGGAATCCCATAGCCCAGTATCTAATCACATTTGCTAGTCCTGACTTCCATGATATACAGTAACCAGCATTGTTTCCAAGATCATTCCAACTATTAGGCAAGGAGTTTGTGGAGCGCCCCCAAGGGCAAGAGGGTACTCGGTACTGGGTCCTCCAGTTCTCAAGGGCGATGTCACGGTGGCTGTCCGGGTCCGTGGTCCTCGGGACGTCCATTGTAAAAAGGGAAAGGTTTTTAAAGGGGGAGTGTTCGAAACGACACCTGTGGTATTTGGTCAGGGTGACCGACCCTGCTAAGGGGTCAGCTGGGGTGATGTTATGGCAGCTAGATGGTATACCTTCCCACAGGTGAAGTGTGTCCCCAGGGCTTCCTAGTTTGTAGATGGTGGATGGTGAGAGGCGCAGTGAAGAACGAGGACACAAGGTTGCAGTCTCTTCACCTTTTTACTGAAGGCTTCAGCATCCACAGACCAGAGTACCAGATCACAGGGCAGGCACAGTCTGGCCGGTTTGGAGGCAAATCCAGAGTCCCATTATCCAGGTGGAAATCAGTAGCCTTCCTCTAGCGCCTTAGTGTTGTAGTACCTTACTGTTAAGCCTCTCATAAGGTCCTCACAGGTGTTGTAGATGTTATCGATGTTATCTCTCTCTCTGTCCCCCAGATGGATAGGACAAACCCGTATGACCGGTGGCTTGAGGCTTTTTACAGGGACTCTATCATGCCCTGGCCTCTCCTGGGTGCCACCTTGCCTCCTGGGTATAGGGCGGATCAGTAACTTGCAATTAGCTGTCCTGCCGGTCTCTGGAGCAAGGCATAAAAGACTGTTGCAAATACAGAGAGTAGAACGGCACTAGAGTAGAACGTCTCCAAGCAGTCAGGACTATTAGCAGACAGCTGTGTATACAGGCGCCACAATCAGTATGGGAACCGGTGCTCTGCATAAATATCCAACAAGAAATCCATCAACAGCAGAGAAGAAGAAAATATGCGGCACTCACCCCAGGATAACTGTGAAGATTGTGGTCTTTATTGGAGAAAAATGCAAGTTACATCCATCAGGACATCAGGTATATACGAGGGTGCGGTATAGGAGCTCGGACGACGGCCGTTTCGCACACACAGGTGCTTCGACGGGTCCGGATACAACCCGTCGAAGCACCTGTGTGTGCGAAACGGCCGTCGTCCGAGCTCCTATACCGCGCCCTCGTATATACCTGATGTCCTGATGGATGTAACTTGCATTTTTCTCCAATAAAGACCACAATCTTTACAGTTATCCTGGGGTGAGTGCCGCATATTTTCTTCTTCTCTGCTGTTGATAAAAGACTGTTGCTCCCTCGGTGTTCCGGCTACTCCTCCTGGTATCCACTCCTTTGCGATGACTTCTTCACCCTCTCTACAATACAGTTCTCTTGTCATGTCCTTTCTTAGGAACTGCCGCACATGGGGCAGGCGCAGCTTCGTGACCCTCTGTCTAGGCCTCTGACAGGTTCCCACCCCTGTCAGGGACCAACAAAGCTCAGCCAGCAACTGCCTATCTTCCTATCTAGGCCACCAGTTTTATCTAGGTGTAAAGAGTGCCCTAATAAATAGGAGCATAGCTCCCCCTGGTGGACTGGAGTGTGAAATGTGTTGTATGTTTGTGGTACCTGGTAAAGAGATCTCCTTTATTGCCTCCAAACGTAAAATCACTCCCTCTAGAGGAGAACGATATTACTGCAATGACCAGGACCCTGGGGTGCTGCACTCCCCCCCCCCCCCATTAAATCCAGTACTCTGGGACTGGGAAAAGAAAACAACAATACATTAGCAAAAAGACATGCAATTTTTAAATGCTATAAAACAAGTTAATATAACTGTGCTTCCCTTTATGGGAGGTGAGAACACTTGAACATTGCAAAACAAAGCATATTTACATTGTGGGAACAATTTAGTAAACTTTGCATTAACTAACTATGGAACACAATTACCCATACAGGTATACTATCTATTAAATGCAAGTACCCTCTAAGGGTATACTAACGTAGAACCTCAAAGTGCAAATCAATACTTTATTACAGTTATTCTTCTTCAAGTGCAAAACAAGTATTCTCTCTATTCAGGTGCAGGACAGTCTATCAACCCCCACGGGCTTGCTGCATTTTTCTTCAATTTTATTCAAAGTACATCATTAAGTATTTTCTATCTCCGGCTGCATACTATTAACTATGTAAACATAATCCCATCTGGATTCAAATTTCTTTAACTTTATCTACTATGTTAACCCTATAATATATTAACCTTCTGGCAAAGTGCAATAATTGAACATTCCCTTTAAGAGCAAACTCAAGTCTTTTCTGAGGTAGTGCAATATCAATCACATCAACAATCAAGTCAATTTAGCAACAAAAGTAACGTGAAGCGAGGGGCCCGTTATGAACCCCCAACGTTGGTCTTCGGTAGGCTACAAGACGTGTATCGTGACCCGGAATTCTGCCACACCAATGGGTTTTTCTTCAGGTCTGAAAAACAAAACAATTCTCACAACAAGATTAGTAGCAGTTTCTGTTGGAGGCAGTCTCTGTAAAAGCCTCCGTTGTTAAACCAGTAGGAAGCACCTTTAAGAGGGTACAAACTATTTACAAATAAGTTCCGATCATGCACAGTCCATGATTCTGCAGTTCTTTAAGAATGAGGCAACTTGTGTAAAACATAGGATCCCTTTAACAGGGGACCCCTTTTAGAAATAACCCTGGTTGGGTTTAAAGCAGCAAAAAGAATGAACAGTCAACTATATACAATCACTTTCAGATTTGTAGATTACTGAAACAGTTCTGGCAGTAGCATTGGTGGGGGCAGTCCTCTTGGATACGAACGACTGCCCGGCATCACATATAGTGCATCTGTACTCTGGATTGGAGTCTGTATGCTCACAGTTCTTTGCTCTACCAGGGCACCGGCACATCTGGAGCACAAAACGACAGGTGCTCTTTCAGGGGCAGCTGTTGTTTCTCTCACCTGGCCAGGTGAGGGCGGTGTTGAGCAACGTGGAGCCTCCGGTGGCAATGGCTCTGAGTCACGAGATTGCGACCTTCCTTCATTCAATTCGTGTTTATGAACATGGAGGGCATACCATCCTTTGTCTCCCCAGTGCCTGGTGTAGGTGACGCGATCACCAGGGTAGAGATCCCTACCAGGGTGGCCCTCCATCAAATGCACCTCCACATCTCGCCTGTTCACAAAGACCTCAGCGTAAAGGTCTGGTTCTTTAATGAATCCCCAGCCGGTATTGAGGCGAAACACCACTACAGTCTCGCACCTCCGTGGGCCCCGATCTCCATGGCCCATCTTGTGGACCCGGGCTTTGGCCTGCTGATCCCGTTCATGCGCGGCCTGGCGCTTAAGTTGTTTCTTCTTCTCCCACTCCTCACGCTGCATGGCCAGTAACATCGGGTTACTAAGCACAGGGCCGCACTTAGTAACCCGATGTTTACGCTGGTGAGCGCCAGCCGGAAAGCACAGCGGTGACGTCACCGCTGTGCTCTGCTTTCCGGCCGGCGCTTACACAGTGCAGAGAAGCACAGCGCCGGGGGACAGACACAGGAATGTAAGTATGTAGTGTTTGGTTTTTTTACATTTACACTGGTAACCAGGGTAAACATCGGGTTACTAAGCGCGGCCCTGCGCTTGGTAACCCGTTATTTACCCTGGTTACCAGTGAAGACATCGCTGAATCGGCGTCACACACGCCGATTCAGCGATGTCTGCAGGAGTCCAGCAACGAAATAAAGTTCTGGACTTTCTGCTCCGACCAACGATGTCACAGCAGGATCCAGATCGCTGCTGCCGGTCAAACTCAATGATATCGCTAGCCAGGACGCTGCAACGCTAGCGATATCGTTCAGTGTGAAGGTACCCTTAGTGGGCTGCAGCGGGGCGTTGGAGGTCCTCAGGGTCTCCCAGGGTCTTTCCCACTCTAGGCGGCTACACACCCGGCTGGGTGGTAGTGGTGGAGGGGAGTCGATTGGCACTAGCGGGGCAGTGTCCTCAGCTACCGGGGCAGGGTTTACAGGCTTACCCGCGGCCACAGCATCGCTGGTGCTGGTCTCTTCCACTGCAGGCTGCGGCTCTGTCGGCTGGCTGCGCTGCTGCTCCTGGATGCTGGCAGCTGAGCAGTACCAAGATTTCTGGAGCTGGCGGCACAGCTCCTCCACCTCCGCACCGAGAACCTCCGGGTTCATACATGGTGGCGGAGCCTCCTCAGCTTCCGATTGGCGGACAGCACTGCGGGTATTCTCCCCCTCCTCCTGGTGACCTCCACTCGCCATCTTGCCAACCAGGGTAGTGACTGTTTCCTCCTCCGGTTTCTGCTCCTCCCCTTCTGGAGGGCGGTTCCTTCTTCCTCCACCATCCCAGACTAGGAGGCGGATTCCTTTGGTTGATGGGCATATTTTTCTGATGCAGTAGTATCTGTGGGGGACGGCTTCCATTTTTGCGCCGTTCTTCCAGGCTACGCCCACGATGACATGCCCCACTCCTCCTGTACGCCGCATGGCACTATAATGGTGGCCATTTTGGCGGGAATTTTGGCGGTCTTTTGCAGTACACAGTTCTTTAGCAAATCACAGTTGAAGCACGATTCTGGCACAGTCTCTAGGCGCACATGACCCGATTTTCAGGCTTAAGTAGATCCTGTTCGTGATGCCAAAATTGGAGCGCCTTCAAGGGCAAGGGGGTACTCGGTACTGGGTCCTTCGGTTCTCAAGGGGGATGTCACGGTGGCTGACCCGGTCCGTGGCCCTCGGGACATTCGTTTAAAAAGGGAAAGGTCTTTAAAGGGGAAATGTTCATGACGCCTGTGGTATTCAGTCAGGGTGACCGACGCTGCTAAGGGGTCAGCTGGGGTGATGTTATGGCAGCAAGATGGTATACCTTCCCACAGGTGAAGTATGTCCCCAGGGCGTCCCAGTGTGTAAATGGTGGATGGTGAGAGGCGCAGTGAAGAACGAGGACACAAGGTTGCAGTCTCTTTACCTTTTTACTGAAGACTTTAGCATCCACAGTCCAGAGCACCAGATCACAGGGCGGTGTGGTGTGACTGGTGGTCGCGTGGTTAATGGGAGGTATGTGTCACAGGGATGGATGCTCCCTGCGATGCAACCCAGAGTATTTTGTCTTTAGTGCACGTGAGCACTAAAAATATCATTTAGTGCACCTGGGTCCGGGTTGCAGGTAGCTATGAGACATGGGAGGGTATGGCCAGCCACATGCCTCACTCTGAGTGGGGGTGATCACTGTACACTTTTTCCTGCAGGAGTTTGAGGACATGCAGGGATGTCATAATCATGTGACAGTGCATGTGATGTTACCTCACCTGTGGGTATGGTTTCAGGCTACCTAATGGAGGTGTGTTTGGCACGTTAGTGAATGTTTTGGAGTCTGCCAGTGTGGATAGACTTCCATGTGTCCTGGCTGGACACTACAGAGTGGTCTGTGTATTGAGAGGGAGAAGCCCTTTTGTGTCTGTGGCTTCAGATAGAGCCTGAGCACTGGACACTGCACAGCCTGTGTGCCTTCAGGCCTGAGAGAGCAGAGCTCTTCTATGGACATTAATGCTGTGTCGACCTGATGTATGGACTGTTTACCTTTTTGTTGCTGCCTTTGTGGTTTATGGAGCAAATAAACCCATATGGACACTAAAGAGAATGTGCTTCCTGTTTCCTCCTATGCATCTGAGTGAGTACAATCCGTATAGCAGGCAGAGTCTAGCCGGTTTGGAGGCAAATCCAGAGTCCCCTTATCCAGGTGGAAATCAGTAGCCTTCCTCTAGCTTGGTGTTGTAGTACCTTACTGCTAAGCCTCTCATAAGGTCCTCTGTTGTGAATTCTGTTGTCGAACTCCCTCCTGTGGTCATGAATGGTACTTCGGTGAGTTCTGTCTATGGGCTCCCTGTGGTGGCTATGAGTGAAGCTGCGGCTTCTGAGGTTCCTTACACAGGTGACGTGGTTTATCCTTTGGTTGGCTGTTCTATTTAACTCCTCTCAGATCGTTACTCCATGCCAGCTGTCAATGTTTTTGGATTTGTTCAGTTCGCTCCTGGATCTCTCTGGTGACCTGCCTTCTCCTGCAGAAGCTAAGTTCCTGATAGTCATTATTTGTTCACTGTTTTCTTGACCAGCTGGTTATCATGATTTTGTCTTGCTAGCTGGAAGCTCTGGGATGCAGAGTGGCCCCTCCGCACCGTGAGTCGGTGCGGAGGTCTTTTTTGCACACTCTGCGTGGTCTTTTGTAGGTTTTTGTGCTGATCGCAAAGTTACCTTTCCTATCCTCTGTTTATTTAGTAAGTCTGGCCTCCCTTTGCTGAAACCTGTTTCATTTCTGCGTTTGTGACTTTCATCTTTACTCACAGTCAATATATGTGGGGGGCTTCCTTTACCTTTGGGGAATTTCTCTGAGGCAAGGTAGGCTTTATTTTCCATCTCTAGGGCTAGATAGCTCTTAGGCTGTGACGAGGCGCCTAGGTTTGGTCAGGAGCGCTCCACGGCTATTTCTAGTGTGTGTGATAGGATTAGGGCTTGCGGTCAGCAGAGTTCCCACATCCCAGAGCTCGTCCTGTATGTGGTTTAACTATCAGGTCATTCCGGGTGCTCCTAACCACCAGGTCATAACAGTCCTCACAGATGTTGTAGATGTTATTGATGTTATCTTTCTCTGTCCCCCAGATGGATAGGACAAACCCGTATGACCGATGGCTTGAGGCTTTTTACAGGGACTCTATCATGCCCCGGCCTCTCGTGGGTGCCACCTTGCCTCATGGGTATAGGGTGGATCAGTAACTTGCAATTAGCCGTCCTGCAGGTCTCTGGAGCAAGGCATAAAGGACTGTTGCTCCCTCGGTGTTCCAGCTACCGGGATCCTGCACCTCACCCTCTCTACAATACAGTTCTCTTGTCATGTCCTTTCTTAGGAACTGCCGCACGTGGGGCAGCCGCAGCTCCATGACCCTCTGTCTAGGCCTCTGACAGGCTCCCACTCCTGTCAGGGACCCACTACCTGAGCAAAGCTCAGCCAGCAGCTGCCTAACTTCCTATCCAGGCCACCAGTTTTACCTAAGTGTGAAGAGTGCCCTAATAAATAGGAGCATAGCTCCCCCCGGTTAAATTGGAGTATGGAATATGTTGTATGTTTGTGGTACCTGGTAAAGAGATCTCCTTTATTGTCTCCAAACGTAACATCACTCCCCCTAGAGGAGAACGATATTACTGCAATGACCAAGACCCTGGGGTGCTGCATTTGTATGTTCTCTGTTATGGCTGGCAATCAGGCAACACAGCGTGCAGTAATCAGCGCACATACAGAGATCTGGCAATAACCAAAAACAATAGGACGAGCTCTGAGATGTGGAATCTCTGTAGACTGCAGTACCTGATCTATCCTCACACAACTGTAAGCAGCAGTGGATTGCGCCTATCAACTACCTATGCAACTCGGCACTGCCTGAGGAGCTGACTAGCCTGAAGATAGAAATACAAGCCTGACTTACCTCAGAGAAATACCCCAAAGGAATAGGCAGCCCCCCACATATAATGACTGTTAGCAAGATGAAAAGACAAACGTAGGAATGAAATAGATTCAGCAAAGTGAGGCCCGATATTCTAGACAGAGCGAGGATAGCAAAGAGAACTATGCAGTCTACAAAAAACCCTAAAACGAAAACCACGCAAAGGGGCAAAAAGACCCACCGTGCCGAACTAACAGCACGGCGGTGCACCCCTTTGCTTCTCAGAGCTTCCAGCAAAAGTTAATAGCAAGCTGGACAGAAAAAACAGAAAACAAACTAGAAGCACTTATCTAGCAGAGCAGCAGGCCCAAGGAAAGATGCAGTAGCTCAGATCCAACACTGGAACATTGACAAGGAGCAAGGAAGACAGACTCAGGTGGAGCTAAATAGCAAGGCAGCCAACGAGCTCACCAAAACACCTGAGGGAGGAAGCCCAGAGACTGCAATACCACTTGTGACCACAGAAGTGAACTCAGCCACAGAATTCACAACAGTACCCCCCCCTTGAGGAGGGGTCACCGAACCCTCACCAGAACCCCCAGGCCGACCAGGATGAGCCACATGAAAGGCACGAACAAGATCTGGGGCATGGACATCAGAGGCAAAAACCCAGGAATTATCTTCCTGAGCATAACCCTTCCATTTGACCAGATACTGGAGTTTCCGTCTAGAGACACGAGAATCCAAAATCTTCTCCACAATATACTCCAATTCCCCCTCCACCAAAACAGGGGCAGGAGGCTCCACAGATGGAACCATAGGTGCCACGTATCTCCTCAACAACGACCTATGGAATACATTATGTATGGAAAAGGAGTCTGGGAGGGTCAGACGAAAAGACACCGGATTGAGAATCTCAGAAATCCTATACGGACCAATAAAACGAGGTTTAAATTTAGGAGAGGAAACCTTCATAGGTATATGACGAGAAGATAACCAAACCAGATCCCCAACACGAAGTCGGGGTCCCACACGGCGTCTGCGATTAGCGAAAAGCTGAGCCTTCTCCTGGGACAAGGTCAAATTGTCCACTACCTGAGTCCAGATCTGCTGCAACCTGTCCACCACATAATCCACACCAGGACAGTCCGAAGACTCAACCTGTCCTGAAGAGAAACGAGGATGGAACCCAGAATTGCAGAAAAATGGAGAGACCAAGGTAGCCGAGCTGGCCCGATTATTAAGGGCGAACTCAGCCAACGGCAAAAATGACACCCAATCATCCTGGTCAGCGGAAACAAAACATCTCAGATATGTTTCCAAGGTCTGATTGGTTCGTTCGGTCTGGCCATTAGTCTGAGGATGGAAGGCCGAGGAAAAAGATAGGTCAATGCCCATCCTACCACAAAAGGCTCGCCAGAACCTCGAGACAAACTGGGAACCTCTGTCAGAAACAATATTCTCAGGAATGCCATGTAAACGAACCACATGCTGGAAGAACAAAGGCACCAAATCAGAGGAGGAAGGCAATTTAACCAAGGGCACCAGATGGACCATTTTAGAAAAGCGATCACAGACCACCCAAATGACCGACATTTTTTGAGAA
Organism: Ranitomeya imitator; assembly: GCF_032444005.1. Lineage (NCBI taxonomy): Eukaryota > Metazoa > Chordata > Amphibia > Anura > Dendrobatidae > Ranitomeya > Ranitomeya imitator. The sequence continues at coordinate 78,102,911 of NC_091290.1, forward strand.
ACGGGAAGGTCAGAAATGAAATCCATCGAAATATGTGTCCAAGGCCTCTTCGGGACCGGCAAGGGCAAAAGCAACCCACTGGCACGTGAACAGCAGGGCTTAGCCCTAGCACAAATTCCACAGGACTGCACAAAAGCACGCACATCCCGTGACAGAGATGGCCACCAGAAGGATCTAGCAACCAACTCCCTGGTACCAAAGATTCCTGGATGACCGGCCAGCACCGAACAATGAAGTTCAGAGATAACTTTACTAGTCCACCTATCAGGGACGAACAGTTTCTCGGCCGGACAACGATCAGGTTTATTAGCCTGAAATTTCTGCAACACTCTCCGCAAATCAGGGGAGATGGCAGACACAATGACTCCTTCCTTGAGGATACTCGCCGGCTCAGATAACCCCGGAGAGTCGGGCACAAAACTCCTAGACAGAGCATCCGCCTTCACATTTTTAGAGCCCGGAAGGTATGAAATCACAAAATCAAAACGAGCAAAAAATAACGACCAACGGGCCTGTCTAGGATTCAAGCGCTTGGCAGACTCAAGATAAGTAAGGTTCTTATGATCAGTCAAAACCACCACGCGATGCTTAGCACCCTCAAGCCAATGACGCCACTCCTCGAATGCCCACTTCATGGCCAGCAACTCTCGGTTGCCCACATCATAATTACGCTCAGCAGCAGAAAATTTCCTGGAAAAGAAAGCACATGGTTTGAACACTGAGCAACCAGAACCTCTCTGTGACAAAACCGCCCCTGCACCAATCTCAGAAGCATCAACCTCGACCTGGAACGGAAGAGAAACATCAGGTTGACACAACACAGGGGCACAGCAAAAACGACGCTTCAACTCCTGAAAAGCTTCCACGGCAGCAGAAGACCAATTAACCAAATCAGCACCCTTCTTGGTCAAATCGGTCAATGGTCTGGCAATGCTAGAAAAATTACAGATGAAGCGACGATAAAAATTAGCAAAGCCCAGGAATTTCTGCAAACTTTTTAGAGATGTCGGCTGAGTCCAATCCTGGATGGCCTGAACCTTAACCGGATCCATCTCGATAGTAGAAGGGGAAAAGATGAACCCCAAAAATGAAACTTTCTGCACACCGAAGAGACACTTTGATCCCTTCACGAACAAGGAATTAGCACGCAGTACCTGGAAAACGATTCTGACTTGCTTCACATGAGACTCCCAATCATCTGAGAAGATCAAAATGTCATCCAAGTAAACAATCAAGAATTTATCCAGATACTCACGGAAAATGTCATGCATAAAAGACTGAAAAACAGATGGAGCATTGGCAAGTCCGAACGGCATCACCAGATACTCAAAATGACCCTCGGGCGTATTAAATGCCGTTTTCCATTCATCTCCCTGCCTGATTCTCACCAGATTATACGCACCACGAAGATCAATCTTAGTAAACCAACTAGCCCCCTTAATCCGAGCAAACAAGTCAGAAATCAATGGCAAGGGATACTGAAATTTAACAGTGATCTTATTAAGAAGGCGGTAATCAATACACGGTCTTAGCGAACCATCCTTCTTGGCTACAAAAAAGAACCCTGCTCCCAATGGTGACGACGATGGGCGAATATGTCCCTTCTCCAGGGACTCCTTCACATAACTGCGCATAGCGGTGTGTTCAGGTACGGACAAATTAAATAAACGACCCTTAGGGAATTTACTACCAGGAATCAAATCGATAGCACAATCACAATTCCTATGCGGAGGTAGGGCATCAGACTTGGACTCTTCAAATACATCCTGAAAGTCCGACAAGAACTCTGGGATGTCAGAAGGAATGGATGACGAAATAGACAAAAATGGAACATCACCATGTACTCCCTGACAACCCCAGCTGGTTACCGACATAGAGTTCCAATCCAATACTGGATTATGGGTTTGTAGCCATGGCAACCCCAACACGACCACATCATGCAAATTATGCAGTACCAAAAAGCGAATAACTTCCTGATGTGCAGGAGCCATGCACATGGTCAGCTGGGCCCAGTACTGAGGCTTATTCTTGGCCAAAGGTGTAGCATCAATTCCTCTCAACGGAATAGGACACCGCAAAGGCTCCAAGAAAAATCCACAACGTTTAGCATAATCCAAATCCATCAGATTCAGGGCAGCGCCTGAATCCACAAACGCCATGACAGAATATGATGACAAAGAGCACATTAAGGTAATGGACAAAAGGAATTTGGACTGTACAGTACCAATAACGGCAGAGCTATCGAACCGCCTAGTGCGTTTAGGACAATTAGAAATAGCATGAGTAGAATCACCACAATAGAAACACAGTCTGTTCAGACGTCTGTGTTCGCGCCGTTCTACTTTAGTCATAGTCCTGTCGCACTGCATAGGCTCAGGCTTACTCTCAGACAATACCGCCAGATGGTGCACAGATTTACGCTCGCGCAAGCGACGACCGATCTGAATGGCCAAGGACATAGACTCATTCAAACCAGCAGGTATAGGAAATCCCACCATTACATCCTTAAGAGCTTCAGAGAGACCCTTTCTGAACAAAGCCGCTAGTGCAGATTCATTCCACAGAGTGAGTACTGACCATTTCCTAAATTTCTGACAATATACTTCTACATCATCCTGACCCTGGCATAAAGCCAGCAGATTTTTCTCAGCTTGATCCACTGAATTAGGCTCATCGTAAAGCAATCCCAGCGCCTGGAAAAATGCATCAACATTACTCAATGCAGAATCTCCTGGTGCAAGAGAAAACGCCCAGTCCTGTGGGTCGCCGCGCAAAAAAGAAATAATAATCAAAACCTGTTGAATAGGATTACCAGAAGAATGAGGTTTCAAGGCCAAAAATAGCTTACAATTATTTCTGAAGCTCAGGAACTTAGTTCTGTCACCAAAAAACAAATCAGGAATCGGAATTCTTGGTTCTAGCATCGATTTCCGATCAATAGTATCTTGAATCTTTTGTACATTTACAACGAGATTATCCATTGAGGAGCACAGAGCCTGAATATCCATGTCCACAGCTGTGTCCTGAAGCACTCTAATGTCTAGGGGAAAAAAAAGACTGAAGACAGAGCTAAGAAAAAAAAATGATGTCAGGATTTCTTTTTTCCCTCTATTGGAAATCATTGGTTGGCTCCTTGTACTGTTATGGCTGGCAATCAGGCAACACAGCGTGCAGTAATCAGCGCACATACAGAGATCTGGCAATAACCAAAAACAATAGGACGAGCTCTGAGACGTGGAATCTCTGTAGACTGCAGTACCTGATCTATCCTCACACAACTGTAAGCAGCAGTGGATTGCGCCTATCAACTACCTATGCAACTCGGCACTGCCTGAGGAGCTGACTAGCCTGAAGATAGAAATACAAGCCTGACTTACCTCAGAGAAATACCCCAAAGGAATAGGCAGCCCCCCACATATAATGACTGTTAGCAAGATGAAAAGACAAACGTAGGAATGAAATAGATTCAGCAAAGTGAGGCCCGATATTCTAGACAGAGCGAGGATAGCAAAGAGAACTATGCAGTCTACAAAAAACCCTAAAACGAAAACCACGCAAAGGGGCAAAAAGACCCACCGTGCCGAACTAACAGCACGGCGGTGCACCCCTTTGCTTCTCAGAGCTTCCAGCAAAAGTTAATAGCAAGCTGGACAGAAAAAACAGAAAACAAACTAGAAGCACTTATCTAGCAGAGCAGCAGGCCCAAGGAAAGATGCAGTAGCTCAGATCCAACACTGGAACATTGACAAGGAGCAAGGAAGACAGACTCAGGTGGAGCTAAATAGCAAGGCAGCCAACGAGCTCACCAAAACACCTGAGGGAGGAAGCCCAGAGACTGCAATACCACTTGTGACCACAGAAGTGAACTCAGCCACAGAATTCACAACAGTTCTCCCCGTGTTTGAGTGGGTTTCTTCCGGGTTCTCCGGTTTCCTCCCACATTCCAAAGACATACTGCTAGGGAATCTAGATTGTGAATGTTCTCCCTGTGTTTGAGTGGGTTTCCTCTGGGCTCTCCAGTTTCCTCCCACATTTCAAAGACATACTGCTAGGGAATCTAGATTGTGAGCCCCATTGGGGACAGCGATGATAATGTGTGCAAACTGTAAAGCACTGCGGAATATGTTGGCATATAAATGAAAAGATTATTTATTTATCTGGGTGTTGTCCATACTTACCTCTCAGCAAGCAAGTTATCAACTTCTCGCAATACTCTCATGCTTTCTGTACTATTCACATGTGACATCTGCAATCAAGGTAACATCTCTTCAAGCAAGTCTCCTGTTGCCTATACTAACTGATATCCTGCGGTTAAATCCACCTTTTCAGATGAGCACTTGACAAGCGATGACTAAAGAGGTAGCTCCGTTATGGGAAAGACCGAGAGGAATGTGATAATGTCAAGTTGTTAGTTTGAATATCTCCTGCAGTCCGGTTCATTAACACGTGAACTGTTACAGGGGTTATCCAGGACTATTTGATTTTTTTTTACTACCGGCCTAAGAACTAATAGGATGAAATGAAGAATAATCAGTAGGTGGCTTTTTTCTATTTTGAATGTGTTTTGAAATCCTTGTTTTTACTGTTTCATTGTTTTTCCTTTTAGACTGTATGCTGCACATCACAAAGGGGATTAGTGTATCACGTAACCTTTTTTGTGTTAAAAATCCCTATGTCATTCTTTATTTTTGCTCTGTTTTGTTTTGTTCTGTACATAAATCACAATAGGTGTATTGTGAAAACCAAATTACTATAGCCTGACACAGAGCATGTTTATTGGCTCGTTGTTTATTTGATTATTGATCAGATCTTGAGTGTACACATTATGTCTCTGTATACAGATACACTTGAAAAAGGCTACACACGGAAACATTGGTATTATATCTGTTTTTCACTTGTTGGTCTAATAAATCATTTTGGATTCACCTTACAAAAAAACTTCATCTTCAGTGCCGAAGGTAAGTTGCATCTGATAGCAACTATCTGCCTGTTAGTTTTGGTATCAACTTGTGTAGCAAGTGGAAGTGGGGCTCCATCAGACTCTATAGATCTGCTGCTAAAACTACCTCTGCAAATGCTCAAGATACTAATTTTAGAGAAACTGTAGAATTTTCACAAAGAAGTATTATTTACTCAGTGTGAAAATACCCTAGCAAGATACAACTGAGAAAACACAGTGAAATGTTTAGTAGGTGACTTGCTATAAAGTGAGGCTGAAATTCAAGAGAGAAAGTAGTTGCTTTTACTCAAGACAAATTCAAAACAAATGTACAATATATCAAAGAGCCAGCAAAGGGCTGATAGTAAGGCAGAGATAAGACCTTGCCTTTGGCTGCTCCTTGACCTTTCATTTCCATCATTTCATTCATGCTGATAGGAATCTCTTCTCAGCAGTTTGCAGACTGGATTTGTAGGTTTATTCTCTCCCCAAATGTAGTTAATAAAAGTGAAGTACCTGGAAGTGAAAACTGGTATTCCTCTACTTGCTCCCAATCTCTATAATGTCACTTCTTTTTGAGTAGCATAAACCTGTAATCTAGACAGGAATGGCGTACATATACTCCAAATAATCACTAAAAAGAAGGTGCGCTTTATTGTGCAATATCATACGAGGTGGATGAAATAGACATGGAGTCCCTAACCTTGGATAGGTGTGTATAAATAGGCATAACTCTATGAGAAACATGGCTGAGAAAAATTACATCTCCTAAGATGCCGGCTGCTGCTCTGTGAGCCTGAAACCCTCCACCTCCTCCGTCGGCTGCTTCTCTGTGAGGCTGTGACCAACCACCTCCTCCGCGGGCTGCTGCTCTGAGGCTGTGACCCTCCACCTCCTCCGCCGGCTGCTGCTCTGTGAGGCTGTTAACCTCCACCTCCTCCGCCGGCTGCTGCTCTGAGGCTGTGACCCTCCACCTCCTCCGCCGGCTGCTGCTCTGTGAGGCTGTTAACCTCCACCTCCTCCGCCGGCTGCTGCTCTGAGGCTGTGACCCTCCACCTTCTCCGCGGGCTGCTGCTCTGAGGCTGTGACCCTCCACCTCCTCCGCCGGCTGCTGCTCTGTGAGGCTGTAAACCTCCACCTCCTCCGCCGGCTGCTGCTCTGAGGCTGTGACCCTCCACCTTCTCCGCGGGCTGCTGCTCTGAGGCTGTGACCCTCCACCTCCTACGCCGGCTGCTGCTCTGTGAGGCTGTTAACCTCCACCTCCTCCGCCGGCTGCTGCTCTGAGGCTGTGACCCTCCACCTCCTCCGCCGGCTGCTGCTCTGTGAGGCTGTTAACCTCCACCTCCTCCGCCGGCTGCTGCTCTGAGGCTGTGACCCTCCACCTTCTCCGCGGGCTGCTGCTCTGAGGCTGTGACCCTCCACCTCCTCCGCCGGCTGCTGCTCTGTGAGGCTGTAAACCTCCACCTCCTCCGCCGGCTGCTGCTCTGAGGCTGTGACCCTCCACCTCCTCCGTCGGCTGCTTCTCTGTGAGGCTGTAAACCTCCACCTCCTCCGCCGGCTGCTGCTCTGAGGCTGCAAACCTCCACCTCCTCCGCCAGCTGCTGCTCTGAGGCTGTGACCCTCCACCTCCTGCGCGGACCGCTGCTCTGAGGCTGCAAACCTCCACCTCCTCTGTTGGCTGCTGCTCTGATGCTGTGACCCATCACCTCCGCAGGGCACCTGCTCTGTGAGGCTGTGACTCTCGACCCCTCCACCTCCTGCTGCCAACAACAAAATGGAGTTTCAAGAGTATACAAGCCAAGAATGTTAAAGGGAATCGGTCACCTCATTTTTCCGCTATAAGCTGCGTCCACCGCCATTAGGGCTTATCTACAGCATTCTGTAATGCTGTAGATAAGCCCCCGCTATAACCTGAAAGATAAGATAAACAAGTTAGATTATACTTACCCAGGGGAGGTCCGATGGGCGCCGCAGGTGCGGTTTCGGCACCTCCCATCTTCATGCAATGACATCACCTTCCTTGCTTCTGTTGTGGCTCCTGTGCAGGAGTAATTCTCTGCCCTGTTGAGGGCAGAGCAAAGTACTGCAGTGCGCAGGTGCCGGGAAAGGTCAGAGAGGCCCGGCGCCTGTGCACTGTAGTACTTTACGCTGCCCTGATCAGGGCAAATTAGTACGCCTGCACAGGAGCCGCAACAGAAGCAAGGAAGAGGATGTCATCGCATGAAGATGGGAGGCGCCGTACCTGGACCTGCGACGTCCATTGGACCCGAACCGCGACTGCCCCTGGGTGAGTATAATCTTACTTATTTTTATCTTTCAGGTTACATTGGGGGCTTATGTACAGCATTACAGAATGCTTTAGATAAGCCCCTAATGGCGGTGGCCGCAGCTTATATGCGAAATATGAGGTGACAGATTTCCTTTAAGCCATAGATCAGGCCCTGCCTTGTGTTGGATAAAAACAAGCATTTCGGTACTGCTTTTGCTCTTTTTTCTAATTTATAAGGTAGCACTTTCCTTGGGGTTTTTAACCTAAGGAATATGCACAACCTGGACCAAAACGTGTTGTTTTAATCCAATAAATATGTGTTTCATTTTTACAGACTATGACATCTTTTCCAGGCAACACCCAATCTCTGCCTTAACATTTTTGGCTACTATATACCCCAAAAAAAATACTCAGAAGTTTTCAAGATTTTCTGGGTGACATCAAAATGTTCTTCTTCTAGTATTAGTCTACGTAGCATCATTAACAGGAGCATTTAGTAATAATTGTACATTATAATGATTTACAGCATTAGGATATTGGTGGTAACCTTATGGATAGTGTTGAGCGATACCTTCCGATATCGGAAAGTATCGGTATCGGTTTGGATCGGCCGATATTCAAAAAATATCGGATATCGCCGATACCGATACCCGATCCCAATGCAAGTCAATGGGACCAAAATATCGGAATTAAAATAAACCCTTTCTTTCCTTGTAGGTTCATTCTACCTGAAGGAAAACAACTAAGAATAATGTAGGATGTATGGGGGAGGTGGCGGAGACATTAAAGGCAATGAGGATTAGTCCAATCAAATAGAATAGCATGTTTTTTTTTTTTTTTTAAAGACGTTCGGATTGAAAAAGATATTGAGTATGTAAATTTTTTTTATTTTGTCAGATATTGATGTTTCACTATTCCACGCCCTTCCCCTTCTTTTTTTTCTTTTTTTTTTTTCTTTTCCCACACTTTCATCTTCATCATCATCAGCATCCTTGACATCAACTTCTTCACCTTATTCATCTTCTTCTTCATCTTCTACCTATTTTTTTTTTTTATTACATTCTTCATATTCATTTTCTTCAACTATTATTATTCTTCCTATTCTACATATTCTTTTTATTCCACTGTTATTATTCTTCCTATTCTACTTCTTCATCATATTCTCATTTGTGACAGGCATTCCCGTAGTTGTTATCTATAAAAGTTGGAAGATTACACCTTCCGTTCTGCCAGTCACAAAAGTTACATTTGTCCGCGTTCAGTTTGGCCTGCAGCATCAGGCTTTATCCAGGGGCACCACGAGGAGGAACGGACTCACCCCCATACACTGCTTAGTCTTCTTCTGCATATAATTTAGATAATATATTTTGCTCTGATATTAAGTCTTATGCTTAATGTTCTTCTGCTCTTTGTTCTGCAGCCTCTTGTTCTTCTGCTTCTCGGTCTTCCATGTTGTCGTCTCCAGGGTCTTCGTCTCCAGTGTCGTCATCTCCGCCATCGTCGTCTCAGCCGTCGTCGTCTCCGCCGTCGTCGTCGTCGTCGTCATCGGGGTGGTCTTCCGGGTCGTCGTCATCGGGGTGGTCTTCCGGGTTGTCGACGTTAGGGTCTTCAACTTGGAAATGTAGCAGAAGGTACAAGAAGGCTGAGAAAATGCCAAGAACCAGCTGATGGAACTGGAACTCGGATGGCTACCCGAAGGTTCAAGAGCCTATGGAACTACCGAGGACCAGCTGACGTTACTGGAACCCGGTTACTAAGCAGGAGGTACCCGTGCTAAAAAGCACTACCAAGGACCGCCTGACGTTGGCGGAACTCGGATACCCAGAAGGAGGCACCTAAGCCAAAGGCTCTGCCCGGAACCAGATGACGTTACTGGAACCAGGATGGGGAGCAGAAGGTACAAGAGCAAAAGACACTGCCGAGAACCAGCTGACGGTACTGGAACCCGGATGGGTAGCCGAATGTCCAAGAGCCAATGGAACTACCAAGGACCAGCTGACGTTACTGGAACCCGGTTACTAAGCAGGAGGTACCCGTGCCTGAAAGCACTACCAAGGACCACCTGACATTGGTGGAACTTGGATACCCAGAAGGAGGCACCTAAGCCAAAGGCTCTGCCCGGAACCAGCTGACGGTACTGGAACCAGGATGGGGAGCAGAAGGTACAAGAGCAAAAGACACTGCCGAGAACCAGCTGACGGTGCTGGAACCAGGTGGTGGACCCCAAGGCCCACAGGAGAGGAGAGAACAGCTAGGCCGCGAGGCAGCCGCAGTTACCGAACCCCAACAGTCCTACAGGGGGAGCTGGGCCTACTGGCACTACAGAACCAGCCTTGACTACCAGTTCACGCAGCCCACATAGGAAGCTCCTAAACTGGAGGCACCCTGGAGTTGGCTAACTCGACCGCCCCACGACGGGGCAAGCATAGGCGTCTCAGTGAAGTTGACACAACCCGGAAACAGCTGACGGTGCTGAAACCAGGCTTGGCACGAGGGAGTACCTGTGACAAGAACACTGCCGAGAACCAGCTGGCGGTGCTGGAACCCGGATGCGTTGCCCCAGTGTGCAAGAGCCAATGGCACGACCGAGGACCAGCTGACGGTGCTGGAACCCGGTTGCTAAGCTGTAGGTGCCCGCGCTTAAAAGCACTACCAAGGACCGCCTGGCGTTGGCGGAACACGGATACCCAGGAGGAGGCACCTAAGCCAAAGGCTCGGCCCGGAACCAGCTGACGGTGCTGGAACCAGGTGGTGGACCCCAAGGCCCACAGGAGAGGAGAGAACAGCTAGGCCGCGAGGCAGCCGCAGTTACCGAACCCCAACAGTCCTACAGGGGGAGCTGGGCCTACTGGCACTACAGAACCAGCCTTGACTACCAGTTCACGCAGCCCACATAGGAAGCTCCTAAACTGGAGGCACCCTGGAGTTGGCTAACTCGACCGCCCCACGACGGGGCAAGCATAGGCGTCTCAGTGAAGTTGACACAACCCGGAAACAGCTGACGGTGCTGAAACCAGGCTTGGCACGAGGGAGTACCTGTGACAAGAACACTGCCGAGAACCAGCTGGCGGTGCTGGAACCCGGATGCGTTGCCCCAGTGTGCAAGAGCCAATGGCACGACCGAGGACCAGCTGACGGTGCTGGAACCCGGTTACTAAGCTGTAGGTGCCCGCGCTTAAAAGCACTACCAAGGACCGCCTGGCGTTGGCGGAACTCGGATACCCAGGAGGAGGCACCTAAGCCAAAGGCTCGGCCCGGAACCAGCTGACGGTGCTGGAACCAGGTGGTGGACCCCAAGGCCCACAGGAGAGGAGAGAACAGCTAGGCCGCGAGGCAGCCGCAGTTACCGAACCCCAACAGTCCTACAGGGGGAGCTGGGCCTACTGGCACTACAGAACCAGCCTTGACTACCAGTTCACGCAGCCCACATAGGAAGCTCCTAAACTGGAGGCACCCTGGAGTTGGCTAACTCGACCGCCCCACGACGGGGCAAGCATAGGCGTCTCAGTGAAGTTGACACAACCCGGAAACAGCTGACGGTGCTGAAACCAGGCTTGGCACGAGGGAGTACCTGTGACAAGAACACTGCCGAGAACCAGCTGGCGGTGCTGGAACCCGGATGCGTTGCCCCAGTGTGCAAGAGCCAATGGCACGACCGAGGACCAGCTGACGGTGCTGGAACCCGGTTGCTAAGCTGTAGGTGCCCGCGCTTAAAAGCACTACCAAGGACCGCCTGGCGTTGGCGGAACTCGGATACCCAGGAGGAGGCACCTAAGCCAAAGGCTCGGCCCGGAACCAGCTGACGGTGCTGGAACCAGGTGGTGGACCCCAAGGCCCACAGGAGAGGAGAGAACAGCTAGGCCGCGAGGCAGCCGCAGTTACCGAACCCCAACAGTCCTACAGGGGGAGCTGGGCCTACTGGCACTACAGAACCAGCCTTGACTACCAGTTCACGCAGCCCACATAGGAAGCTCCTAAACTGGAGGCACCCTGGAGTTGGCTAACTCGACCGCCCCACGACGGGGCAAGCATAGGCGTCTCAGTGAAGTTGACACAACCCGGAAACAGCTGACGGTGCTGAAACCAGGCTTGGCACGAGGGAGTACCTGTGACAAGAACACTGCCGAGAACCAGCTGGCGGTGCTGGAACCCGGATGCGTTGCCCCAGTGTGCAAGAGCCAATGGCACGACCGAGGACCAGCTGACGGTGCTGGAACCCGGTTGCTAAGCTGTAGGTGCCCGCGCTTAAAAGCACTACCAAGGACCGCCTGGCGTTGGCGGAACTCGGATACCCAGGAGGAGGCACCTAAGCCAAAGGCTCGGCCCGGAACCAGCTGACGGTGCTGGAACCAGGTGGTGGACCCCAAGGCCCACAGGAGAGGAGAGAACAGCTAGGCCGCGAGGCAGCCGCAGTTACCGAACCCCAACAGTCCTACAGGGGGAGCTGGGCCTACTGGCACTACAGAACCAGCCTTGACTACCAGTTCACGCAGCCCACATAGGAAGCTCCTAAACTGGAGGCACCCTGGAGTTGGCTAACTCGACCGCCCCACGACGGGGCAAGCATAGGCGTCTCAGTGAAGTTGACACAACCCGGAAACAGCTGACGGTGCTGAAACCAGGCTTGGCACGAGGGAGTACCTGTGACAAGAACACTGCCGAGAACCAGCTGGCGGTGCTGGAACCCGGATGCGTTGCCTTGCCTATTAAAGATTGTCTTCCTAGAGCCCCAACTAGCGGTGTTGGAGCAAAGGGTAAGCAGGGGGAGATGAGTGTAGGCCGAAGCCTGCACTGGAGGCAGCTTTGTGTCTGCGTTGCGTTTGCAGGACACTTTGCCGGCTACACACTGGGGGAACAGCTGGCGTTGCTGAACCCCACTAACACAATGGCGTGTGTTTTTATCTGTGCAGCTAGCACTTGCGGGCAAAAACTAGCGATGTTAGAGCCCGTGTTGAAGCAGGAGGAGGAGGAGAGGAGCAGAGTGTAGGCCGAAGCCTAGTTGAACCAATTTCAAAGGAAACCTTTAACCCCCCCCTCAGGTGTTACAAAGTACAAGAGACACACCTTGTGCAGTATTAATGCTGCACAAGTGAAAGGTTGCTCTATTAATTTGTCTACTTGCACACGCTGAATGAAAGACATACACAATTTACCCCATTCTACAGTCAAACTGTAGTGGATGCGTGACTTGGTTTTTTGATGAGACGCAGCACAGGTGTCCAAAATAACGCCTTGGTGCTTGGCGCAGCTTCCTGAGCGTTGTTATTTGCTGTACAGGAGTCTGCGCTCTTGTGTTATCCCTTGGCAATGCCCTGTTAGCGCTGCCCATCTTATGACCTCATTTCATGTTGGCCGGTGCGGTTAACGATGGCCATAAATCCCAGACCCACAGTGTCTTTTCATAAAGCCACACTGCGGTGCTGGGATTCGTGGCCTTGAGCAGTAAATATTTTGGCCGCTCACACACGTCCTTACACCTGCTTCAGACTGGGCGGCCTCTGCTGATCCCTTCTCGCATGCCGCGGCCATGAGGCTGCACAGTCTGAAGAAGGCGGAAGGAGATGAGTTAAGACAGGCGAAGATATGCATTGCTCGTGCCCATCAATCACACCCTCGCAGTCAAAATAATTAAGACAACGAGGAGCATTTTATTCAGGCAGGGCGGACGAACAGGCGCAAGTAGCCAACCAATGATGTCAGAAGACGGGAAGCGCTACCAAGGGGGGTGCTGCGTATCATTAGAAAGGAAAGTCACACCTCAGGGACAGTGGAATGGTCTCAAAGAGACACATTTTGTACGTGTTGAGTTCCACGTGGGCAAGGAGAAAACATCAGCCACCTTGTACAAATGCAGCAGTACTGCTGTACAAGGTGGCTGTTATACATAGAAACACCTGGGGGTGGGGGCCAGGCTCCCTTCAATTTCAGTTCATGTGCCTGCGTGGCGTTTGCAGGTCACGTTGCAAGCTGCACAGCAGGGGAACAGCAGGCGGTGCTGAACCCCACTAACACATTGGCTGGTGTTTTTCTCTGTGCAGCTAGCATGTCCGGGCAGAAACTGGCGTTGTTTGAGCCCAGGGTCAGCAGGAGGAGGAGAGGAGCAAAGTGTAGGCCGAAGCCTGCACTGGTGGCAGCTTTTGTTCTGTTGTGCCAGCGTGGCTTGTGCTGGACACGTTGCCGACTACACAGCAGGGGAACAGCTGGCGGTGCTGAACCCCACTAACACATTGGCTGGTGTTTTTCTCTGTGCAGCTAGCATTTCCGGGCAAAAACTAGCGGTGTTTGAGCCCAGGGTCAGCAGGAGGAGTAGAGGAGCAGAGTGTAGGCCGAAGCCTAGTTGAACCAATTTCAAAGGTTACCTTTAACCCCCCCCTCAGGTGTTGCAAGGTACAAGAGCCACACCTTGAACAGCATTAATGATGCACAAGTCAAAGGTTGCTCTATTTAATTTTGCTCCTTGCACACGCTGAATTAAACACGTACACTATTTAGCCCATTATACTGTCAAACAGTAGTGGAGGCGTGACTACTAGTCTTTTTAAGGAGACGCAGCACAGGTGTACAAATTTACACCTAGGTGCTGTGCGCAGATTCCTTACCGTTGTTATTTGCAGTACAGGAAACTGCGCTCTTGTGTTATCCCTTGGCAATACCCTGTTAGTGCAGGCCGTCTCATGACCTCATTTCATGTTGGCCGGTGCGGTTAACGATGGCCATAAATCCCAGACCCACAGTGGCTTTTCCTAAAGTCACACTGCGGTGCTGGGATTCGTGGCCTTGTGCAGTAAATATGTTCGCCGCTCACACATGTCCTTACACCTGCTTCAGACTGGGCGGCCTCAGCTGATCCCTTATCGCATGCCGCGGCCATGAGGCCGCACAGTCAGAAGAAGGCGGAAGGAGGGGAGTGAAAACAGGGGAACATATGCACTGCTCGTGCCCATCAATCACACCCTCGCAGTCAAAATATATGAGACAACGGGGGGCGTTGTGTCGGGCAGGGGGGACGCACAGGCACAGCCAGCCAACCAATGATGTCAGGAGACGGGCAGCGCTAACAATGGGGGTGCTGCGTGTCATTAAAAAGGAAAGTCACACCTCAGGGACATTGTAATGGTCTGTAATGAGACACATTTTGTACTTGTTGAGTTCCACGTGTGCAAGGAGAAAAAGTCAGCCACCTTGTACAAATGCAGCAGTACTGCTGTACAAGGTGGCTGTTATACATAGAAACACCTGGGGGGGTGGGGGGCAGGCTCCCTTCAATTTCAGTTCATGTGCCTGCGTGGCGTTTGCAGGTCACGTTGCAAGCTACACAGCAGGGGAACAGCTGGCGTTGCTGAACCCCACTGACACATTGACTGGTGTTTTTCTCTGTGCAGATTGCATGTCCGGGCAAAAACTAGCGGTGTTAGAGCCCAGGGTCAGCAGGAGGAGGAGGAGAGGAGCAAAGTGTAGGCCGAAGCCTGCACTGGTGGCAGCTTTTGGTCGGTTGTGCCAGCGTGGCTTGTGCTGGACACGATGCCGGCTACACAGCGGGGGAACAGCAGGCGGTGCTGAACCCCACTAACACATTGGCTGGTGTTTTTCTCTGTGCAGCTAGCATGTCCGGGCAGAAACTGGCGTTGTTTGAGCCCAGGGTCAGCAGGAGGAGGAGAGGAGCAAAGTGTAGGCCGAAGCCTGCACTGGTGGCAGCTTTTGGTCGGTTGTGCCAGCGTGGCTTGTGCTGGACACGATGCCGGCTACACAGCGGGGGAACAGCAGGCGGTGCTGAACCCCACTAACACATTGGCTGGTGTTTTTCTCTGTGCAGCTAGCATTTCCGGGCAAAAACTAGCGGTGTTTGAGCCCAGGGTCAGCAGGAGGAGTAGAGGAGCAGAGTGTAGGCCGAAGCCTAGTTGAACCAATTTCAAAGGTTACCTTTAACCCCCCCCTCAGGTGTTGCAAGGTACAAGAGCCACACCTTGTGCAGCATTAATGCTGCACAAGTAAAAGGTTGCTCTATTTGTTTTGCTCCTTGCACACGCTGACTAAAACACGTACACTATTTACCCCATTATACTGTCAAACAGTTGTGGAGGCGTGACTTGTCTTTTTAACGAGACGCAGCACAGGTGTCAAAATTTGCACCTAGGTACTGGGCGCAGATTCCTGAGCGTTGTTATTTGCTGTACAGGAGTCTGCGCTATTGTGATCCCTTGGCCATGCGCTGTGAGCGCTTCCTGTCTTCTGACCTCATTTCATGTCGGCCGTTGCGGTTAGCGATGGACATGAATCCCAGACCCACAGTGTGTTTTTAAAAAATCACACTGCGGTGCTGGGATTCGTGCCCTGGTGCACTAAATATGTTTGCCGCTCACACATGTCCTTACACCTGCTTCAGACTGGGCGGCCTCATCTGATCCCTTATCGCCTGCCGCGGCCATGAGGACACCCAGTCTGAAGAAGGCGGAAGGAGATGAGTTAAGACAGGCGAACATATGCACTGCTCGTGCCCATAAACCACACCCTCGCTGACAAAATAAATATGACAACGAGGGGCGTTGTTTCTAGCAGGGCGGATGCACAGGCGCAGCCAGCTAACCATGATGACAAAAGACGGGAAACGCTACCAAGGGGGGTGCTGCGTATCATTACAAAGGAAAGTCACACCTCAGGGACAGTGGAATGGTCTCAATGAGACACATTTTGTACGTGTTGAGTTCCACGTGGGCAAGGAGAAAAAGTCAGCCACCTTGTACAAATGCAGCAGTACTGCTGTACTAGGTGGCTGTTATACATAGAAACACCTGGGGGGGTGGGGCCAGGTTCCCTTTTAATTTCAGTTCCTGTGCCTGCATGGCGTTTGCAGGTCACGTTGCCGGCTACACAGCAGGGGAACAGCTGGCGTTGCTGAACCCCACTAACACATTGGCTGGTGTTTTTCTCTGTGCAGCTAGCACTTCCGGGCAAAAACTAGCGGTGTTTGAGCCCAGGGTCAGCAGGAGGAGGAGAGGAGCAGAGTGTAGGCCGAAGCCTGCACTGGTGGCAGCTTTTGTTCTGTTGTGCCAGCGTGGCTTGTGCTGGACACGTTGCCGACTACACAGCAGGGGAACAGCTGGCGGTGCTGAACCCCACTGACACATCACCTAGTGTTTTTTTCTGTGTAGACAACACTTCCAGGTGGCAACTGACAGTGTTGAAACCCAGGGAATCAAAGAGGAGCAGAGTGTAGGCCGAAGCCTGCAGTGGAGCAAGTTGAAAGGGAACCTTTAACCCCCCCCCCCCAGGCATTTGTTGCTGAAAGAGCCATCTTGTACAGCAGTAATACTGCACATGGAAAATGGTGGCTCCGAAAATTATGCTCCTTGCAAACGCTGAAGTACACACTCATATAATGTGTCCCCTCACACCGTCAAACCATCCCGGAAGTGGGACTTTCCT
Organism: Ranitomeya imitator; assembly: GCF_032444005.1. Taxonomy (NCBI): domain Eukaryota; kingdom Metazoa; phylum Chordata; class Amphibia; order Anura; family Dendrobatidae; genus Ranitomeya; species Ranitomeya imitator. The sequence goes on from NC_091290.1 coordinate 78,119,542, forward strand.
TTGTAATGTGACACAGCACAGCCGTCATTCCAACCCCCTTGGTGCCGGGCACCACCTCCTCAACGTTGTTTGGTTCTGTCACGGAGCCCGCACTGTAATGTTATCCCTTGGCCATGCACAGTTAGCGGTGCCCGTCTTCTGACATCATGTAGGTGTCAGGCTGGCAGTGCCTGTGCGTCCAAGCTGCCCGAGATCCAACCTTGCAGTGTCATCTAATGTAGTCCCACTGCGGGCCAGGGATCCATGGGCATGCGCAGTGCATATCATCGCCTCTCACTCACCTCCTTCCTGCTTCTTCAGACTGTGCGGCGTCACGGCCGTGGCATGCTATTAGGGATCAGCTGACGCCGCCTAGTCTGAAGAAGCGTGAAGAAGGGGAGTGAGAGGCTAGTATATGCACTGCGCATGGCCATGGATACCAGGCCCACTGTGGGATCACATTAGACGACACTGCGAGGTGTGATTTCGGGCAGCGTGGACGCACAGGCGCAGCCAGGACGACAACAAATGATGTCAGAGGACGGGCAGCGCAAACTGTGCATGGCCAAGGGATAACATAACAGCGCAGGGTCCATGACGGAATCAAACAACGCTAAGGAGGCAGCGCACGGTGCCAAGGGGGTAGCAATGACGGCTGTGCTGCGTCACATTACAAAGGAAAGTCCCACCTCCGGGACGGTTGGACGGTGTGAGGGGACACATTACATGAGTGTGTAGTTCAGCGTTTGCAAGGAGCATAATTTCAAGAGCGACCTTTCCCTTGTGCAGTATTAGTGCTGCACATGGTGGCTCTTTCAGTAACAAACGCCTAGGGGGGGGGGGGGACAGGTCCCCTTACATTTTAGTTGTGCCAGCGTGGCGGTCGCATGACACGTTGCCGGATACACAGCTGGGGATCAGCTGACGTTACTGAACCCCAATAACAGAGGAGCGACTGTTGACTGTGCACACAGCACTTCCAGGCACCAACTGGCGGTGTTAGAGCCCAGGGACAGCAGGAGGAGCAGATTGGAGGTATTGCCGCACACACAGCTGGGGATCAGCTGACGTTACTGAACCCCAATAACAGAGGAGCGACTGTTGACTGTGCACACAGCACTTCCAGGCACCAACTGGCGGTGTTAGAGCCCAGGGACAGCAGGAGGAGCAGATTGGAGGTATTGCCGCACACACAGCTGGGGATCAGCTGACGTTACTGAACCCCAATAACAGAGGAGCGACTGTTGACTGTGCACACAGCACTTCCAGGCACCAACTGGCGGTGTTAGAGCCCAGGGACAGCAGGAGGAGCAGAGGAACAGAGTGTAGGCCGAAGCCTGATTGGAGCAAGTTGAAAGGAAACCTTTAACCCCCCCCCCCCAAGACGTTTGTAGCTGAAAGAGCCATGTTGTGCAGCACTAAGGATGCAAAAGGAAAAGGTTGCTCTTTTAATTATGCTCCTTGCAAACACCGAAGTAAACACTAAAAATGTGTCCCTTTATACCGTTAAACCGTTCCGGAGGTGCGAATTTCCTTCGTAATGGGACACAGCACAGCTGTCATTCCTATCCCCTTGATGCCGTGCGCTGCCTCCTCAGCGTTGTTTTAAGCTGCCACGGAGCCTGCGCTGTTCTGTTAGCCCTTGGCCATGCCCAATTAGCGCTGCCTGTCTTCTGACATAATTTGGTGTCAGGCTGTCAGTGCCTGTGCGTCCACGCTGCTCCAGATCCCACCTCGCAGTCTCATCTAACGTAATCCCACTGCGGGCCTTGGAACCATGGGCATGCACAGTGCATAACCTCGACTCTCACTCCCCTCCTTCCCTCTTCTTCAGACTGTGCGGTGTCACGGCCGTGGCATGCTAGGGATCAGCTGACGGCGCACAGTCTAAAGAAGGCGGAGGGAAATGAGCGAGAGCCCGAGGGGAAGATATGCACTGCGCATGCCCATGGATCCCAGGCCCGCAGTGTGACTCAATCAGAAGACACTGCGAGGCGGGATCTCGGGCACCGCGGCCGCACAGGCGCAGCCAGCCTGACACCAAATTATGTCAGAAGACAGGCAGCGCAAATAGGGCATGCCCAAGGGATAACAGAACAGCGCAGGCTCCGTGACAGCTTAAAACAACGCTGAGGAGGCAGCGCATGGCACCAAGGGGGTAGGAATGACGGCTGTGCTGCGTCACATTACGAAGGAAAGTCCCAGCTCCGGGACGGTATAACGGTATCAGTGAACACATTTTATAAGTGTTAAGTTCTGCGTGTGCAAAGAGCTAAAAAAAAAGAGCTACCTTTTCCTTGTGCAGCATTACTGCTGCACAAGATGGCTCTTTCAGTAACAAACGACGGGGGGGGGGGGGGACAGGTTCCCTTACATTTAGGTTGTTGTGCCAGCGTGGCGGTCGCAGGACACATTGCCGGCTACACAGCTGGGGATCAGCTGACGTTACTGAAACCCAATAACACTGGGTCGTATGTTTTTACTGTGCAGCCTGCACTTCTGAGCCGCAACTGGCGGTGTTGGAGCCCAGGAATAGCAGTTCAGGTGGTAGAAAGATGAACACAGCAGGAGACCTGGATGACACCCAATTACTTAATCAGGCAGAGGAGTGGCAAATTCCTGCGAGATCCAGGCCTGGTTCATTTTCAGGAAAGTAAGCCGGTCAACGTTATCGGAGGATAGTCGCATGCGACGGTCTGTTAGTACACCACCTGCGGCACTAAAGACACGTTCCGATAAGACACTAGCCGCAGGGCAAGCCAGCACCTCCAATGCATACTGGCTTAGCTCTGGCCATGTATCCAGCTTAGAGACCCAAAACTTGAACGGGGAAGAGCCGTCTGGGAGTACAGTAAGAGGGCAAGCCATGTAGTCTGTCACCATCTGACGGAACCGTTGCCTCCTGCTGACTGGAGCCGCCGGTGATGGTGTAGACATTTGGGGCGGGCACACAAAAGTGTGCCAGAGTTGTGCCATACTGGGCTTGCCTTGGGCAGAGGCACTGCTTCTGCTCCCTCTTTGGGCAGAGCCTCCCCCACTGCCTCGACGCACTGAGCTGCTTTGTAAAGCACTAGCAGCACTCCTCTCAGTTGGACAGGAGAAGATGATGGAATTCACCAGTGTGTCGTGGTACTCCCGCAATTTACGCTCCCGGGTCAACGCAGGGATGAGGTTTTGGACGTTGTCCCGGTAGCGAGGATCGAGGAGGGTGAACACCCAATAATCAGGCATGTTGAGAATGTGGTCGATGCGGCGGTCGTTTCTCAGGCACTGCAGCATGAAATCCACCATGTGCTGCAGAGTGCCAACCGGCCCAGAAACGCTGTCCCCTGCTTGAGACATGATCTCTGCCCGCTCGTCATCACCCCACCCTCGCTGTACACACTGACCACTGGACAATTGTGTCGCTCCCTCCTCTGGACGGAGCTCTTCCTCCTCCATTGACTCCTCCTCATCCTCCTCACAAATTGGCCCCTGCGTACCCCTTTGTGAGGAACCACGTGGCGCTGACTCTCCAGAAGCTGATGGAAAAGGTGACTCCTCATCCTCCACCTCTTCCACCACATCATCCCTTAACCCTTGCAAAGTTTGCTGAAGCAGGCAGATAAGGGGGACAGTCATGCTGACTAGTGCATCATCTGCACTTGCCATCCGCGTGGAATAATCAAAAGGACGCAAAACCTGGCAGACGTCCTTCATAGTGGCCCACTCTGTGGTTGTGAAGTCTGATCGGCGCTGACTGCGACTTCTTTGCGCCTGATGCAGCTGGTACTCCATAACTGCTTGCTGCTGCTCACACAACCGCTCCAACATATGTAACGTGGAATTCCACCGGGTAGGTAGGTCACATATGATGCGGTGTTCCGGAAGGCGGAATCGGCGCTGCAGAGCAGCAATGCGGGATCTGGCCAAGCTGGAACGCCGCAAGTGAGCACACTCTAGGCGGACCTTGTGCAGCAGGGCATCAAGATCCGGATAGTCCCTCAGAAAACTCTGCACAACCAAATTGAGCACATGTGCCAGACATGGGATGTGAGTGAGGTTGCCAAGGGCCAAAGCTGCCACCAGATTTCGGCCATTGTCACACACTACCATGCCTGGCTGGAGATTCGCTGGCAGTAACCACACATCGCTCTCCTGCTTTATGGCATTCCAGAGCTCCTGCGCTGTGTGGCTTCGATGCCCCAATGAAACTAGTTTCAAGACGGCCTGCTGACGTTTGGCCACGGCTGTGCTCATGTCGGTCATAGGTAAACGTTCACGGGTCCATGTGGGGGTGGACTGTGACGGATCCTGCAGAGAGGAATCAGAGGAACTGGTGTAAGAGGAGGAGTCGATGCGTACAGACTGGATTCCAGCAATCCTTGGAGTGGGCAGGACACGTCCTGCGCCACTCGCACGATCTGTACCTGGCTCAACAACATTAACCCAATGGGCAGTGAGGGAAACATATCGCCCCTGTCCATGCTGACTGGTCCACGCATCGGTGGTGAGGTGGACCTTGCTACTGACGGCGTTCAGTAGCGCATGTTTTATGTTTGCCTCAACATGCCTGTGCAGGGCAGGGACAGCCTGCCTGCTGAAGTAAAAGCGGCTGGGCACCTTGTACTGTGGGACTGCCAATGCCATCAAGTCACGGAAGCTGTCAGTCTCCACCAGCCTGAACGAGAGCATTTCCAGGGACAACAGTTTGGCAATGCCTGCATTCAGAGCCTGTGCTCGGGGGTGGTTGGCCGAGAATGCCCGCCTTTTCTCCCATGCCTGTACTACCGATGGCTGTAGAGTAGACTGGGAGTGTGAGGATGACTGGGAAGGTGGTGCTGTGGGTGGAATTACACAAGGTCTCTGGGAGGAAGCCAAACCAGCTGTGCGTGAGCTGGAGGAAGAGGCAACACGAGCTGAAGAGGTGGTAGCTGCCGCTGTTGGTTGGCCTACATCTTCAGTGTGTTTCTGTAACTCCACCGCGTGCCTGGTCCGCACATGTTTCCACATATTTGTGGTATTGAGGTTGCTGACATTTTTCCCTCTTTTTACTTTATGATGACACAGCTTGCATTTGACAAAACAAATGTCATCTGCAACTGTGTCAAAAAAGGACCAGGCACTGCAAGTCTTGGGAGCGCCCTTTTTGGCTTTGGAAAGAGACAGGCTCCTAACGGGTGCCAAAGTGGAGGCTACAGGCTCCGCAGTCTTCCCCCTCCCTCTCCCTCTTTGGCCCGTAAGAGGAAGCTCTTCCTCTGAGCTGCTCCCACCACCTTCCTGTTCCTCACGCCACGATGGGTCAAGGACCTCATCATCTCCACTACCCTCTGCCACCAACTGCTCCTCCTGGGTAGTCTCAGCAGCACAGTACGCACGAGAAAGCGGCACCTGAGTTTCATCATCAGATGCGTACTGCGCTGTGGTCACCGGAGGCACTGGCCCACCTGCCTCTTCAGAGTCAGAGAGAAAAAGGTGTTGGGCATCACTGCACACTGCCTCTTCTTCCATTTCTCCAATGCTGCTTGGCTGGCCCCCTGTTTCCAAGCCAAGAGATTCAGAGAACAGAAGTAGAGACGGCTCCTGTCCTGGGCTCTCTGACTGCCTGGCCAATTTGGCAGGTGGTGAAGAGACAGATGGCTGCTCTCCAGTGCTCTGTGCCTGAGAGGATGTGGCACTAACTGAAGTCGATGCCGAGGCGTTAGCTGCCATCCACCCGACAACGGCTTCAATTTGGTCTTCACGCAGCAGCGGTGCACGGCGCTCTCCGACAAAGCTGCGCATGAAGGACTGTTCCCTGCTGAAACTGAGTGACGACGAGTCACCGGCGCCCGCAGCAGGCACAGAATCACCACGTCCTCTCCCTGCTCCTCTCCCTGCTCCGCGCCCACGCCCACGTGCCTTACTCCCTGCCCTCTTCATCTTGGTTGACAGATAAAGATAAGCAGAAAAGTACTAAGGCCTTAGTGTGCTTATTCCTGTAATGCTCCTCCTAACAGGTGTAAGAAACACTAATGTTGTAAATTGTGGACTAAACTTTATTATTTTTCAAATGTGGCCTACACAAGTGTAAGTTGTGTTTGGTGAACTTAACCTTTTTTTTGGTGCAGATCGGGCTACAGAGCTAGTTTAAATCACACGGAGACCGTGCAGACAGCCGTAAACGGCGCTGCAAGGCCAAGAAACCCTCCTCTAGGTTATCCTATATAGTGTTTTTCCACTATTTAGCTGGATACAAGTGGAAAGACACTAATAGGAATTTTTTTTTTCAAATTTTAAACTGGCTGCACTATTTGAAAAAAAGGAAATTGTTTTTCAAGGTATGAGGCAGTAACGCACCCTGAGCTGAATCCAACCGGCTATGGCTGCACACAGACTACAGGGCGAGCTGCGCTCACACAGAGACCGTGCAGACAGCCGTAAACGGCGCTGCAAGGCCCCCAAAAAAACCTCTAGGTTATCCTATGTAGTGTTTTTCCACAATTGAGCTGGAGACTGGTGGAAAGACACTAATAGGAATTTTTTTTTTTTTCAAATTTTAAACAGGCTGCACTATTTGAAAAAAAGGAAAATTTTTCTCAAGGTATGAGCCAGTAACGAACCCTGAGCTGAATCCAACCGGCTATGGCTGCACACAGACTACAGGGCGAGCTGGGCTCACACGGAGACCGTGCAGACAGCCGTAAACGGCGCTGCAAGGCCAAAAAACCCTCCTCTAGGTTATCCTATATAGTGTTTTTCCACTATTTAGCTGGATACGAGTGGAAAGACACTAATAGGAATTTTTTTTTTCAAATTTTAAACAGGCTGCACTATTTGAAAAAAAGGAAAATTTTTCTCAAGGTATGAGCCAGTAACGAACCCTGAGCTGAATCCAACCGGCTATGGCTGCACACAGACTACAGGGCGAGCTGGGCTCACACGGAGACCGTGCAGACAGCCGTAAACGGCGCTGCAAGGCCCAAAAACCCCCCTCTAGGTTATCCTATGTAGTGTTTTTCCACAATAGAGCTGGAGACTGGTGGAAAAACACTAATAGGAAATTTGAGAAAAAATGTGCAGCAGGCTGCACTAAGAGCAAAAAAGAACAACTGTGTGAGGCAGTGTGAACCCCCCCTGAGCTGAATACAACCGGGTATATGGCTGCACACAGACTACAGAGTGAGCTGCACACACACACACACACACACAGAGACCTTGCAGAACGCTGTTAAAACAGCGCTGCAAGGCAAGAGCAAGGTGAACAGTGAAGAACACACAGCGTTTTGCTAAATTAGCCTTTGGAAAGGAAAATAAAGCAATTAGCTAGCTCAACTGGCCCTCAGTTAGAACACAGCGTCCTGTCCCTAACTGAAATCACAGCAGAGTGAGCGCAAAATGGCGGCAGCGCTTTTTTATAGTGCAGAGTGACATCATTTCAGCAGCCAATCCAAGCCTTGCCAGTACTTACATGCCCACCATGCTAAACAGGATGTGCCCACACTTTCATTCATTCCTCATTGGCTGCTGCGTTCAATTTGAATTCTGGGAACTTCCGATTCCGGTATCCGATACGCGGGAAGTATCGGAATTCAGTATCGGAATTCCGATACCGCAAATATCGGCCGATACCCGATACTTGCGGTATCGGAATGCTCAACACTACTTATGGACCATCTGCTAATGGGATTCAAGGGAACGCTTGTATTGTACCTAACATAAATTAAACGACAGGAAAACAGCTTGCTATATGGCCCTATATGCCTAAAGTACAGGGGCTGGCTAAAAATTTTTAGCAGCCTGGGGGCAAGTACACAGCAGTACCCATGAGTGGCCCATCCTTATATTTACAATTGCTACTGAAAGTGACTGGTGGTTTTCACGGTTCACATACCTTATTATCCCCACCGCTCTCAACAATTTGTCATGAACCGGGGTTGTTTGGTTGCCCAGTTCTTATCTGAAGGAAGTTTATCTATATCCCACTTCCCAGTTCCGGTTTGGAACTTGCAACTCTCTGGTGCCCCCCTTACCCTCAGGTCAGACAGGGTACTGCACCTAGGATAATTAGTCGCCAGAAAGGCTGCCTTACTTTGTACTGGCTAATGGGCACGCTGCAGTGAGGGCAATATAACTACTCCTACTCAGGTGGGAACAATCATTATAATGCTGCTGACGCTATAAAGGCTCCCAAACGCCCAGGACAAATCCACTGCCACCAGCTCCGATTTCTTATTTATTAACGGGTCCGGAGCCAATCCAAATTAGTAGCGTAATTCACTTAAGAGGACGTGACAGTACATTATAGAGCAAGGAGAGACAAAGCTAGTAATTTTATATATTTTACTCCAAAAAAGGTATTATAAAAGTAGACAAGTCGTATGTACAGTACAATTACAAATAAAATGGGATTAAAGTTGAAAAAACACTAACATTTCGTTCATATTATTTCATCTCATGGCTGACCGTGTGCTGTGGGGGAGGGGCACACATTTAGATGCATCACACACCCGACTCGCAGCTAGACTCAGGACAAAAACAAGCGAAGACTGTTGTCTCACTTACTTATTTCCCAGCCTAAAATCAAGGCAATCCCCCTGTGGTGACCTCATTCAGAGGCTGAATCCTTCCTTTTCTTAGAGTTATGACAAACCATTTCTATACATAACTCACATTATGAACCTCGTATGAGAACGACACAATGATCAGGATATTCACCACGTCAGGGGGTTCTTTTAAGAATAAACACGGCGTAGATTCATGACCCGCTTATGGAGAAATCCGCTCCTTGCAACTCATTGGGTTTAGCTCCTAGTGACTTCAATGTGACTTCAATGAGCTATAGATCTCTCGATGGACATCCGGAATATATAATCCTTATATCTCTAGCCCGGATCAGTGCCAGTATACATAACTTTAAAAGAACAATAGAGTTCCATGCATTTTGGAACAGGCTGTACCAGTTTTAGCTAGTGTCAGGCGGGAGGGGGAATGAGGGGTTTACACAGAGACTGGCTTTCACAGCACAGAGTCATATCAATTTCTCAGTGATCCCAGTGTTGCTGGCACACTGGGCTCACATTACAGCCATATAGCAGGGGGGAGGGAGTTGCCTGCAGGCTAAGACAGCAGAGCTTTCTAGGCAGAGTGAAGAGGGGGGTTGGAAAAGCCCACAGCGTGTATCTGAAAAGCCATGGACCTTTTAGGTATATACTCAAAACAAGGCATATTCACATTATTGTAACACCTCCCCTTTTTGGACTGCGCTATGGAGGCAGAACCTCTCGGGACTCCTCCATAAGCTACTCGGCAGGTTCGTCCCGGCGGGACAACCCGTCTGCATTGCCATGCTTGCTGCCCTTTTTGTTTCATGGTAAAGTCGTACTGTTGGAGGGCAAGGCTCCCTTCCGTTGGTTCCACACATGGCTTGTAGCTAGTGTAGAGGGTTGTGGTCAATCACCACAGTGAAGGTGTGACCGTACAAGTAGGGCTGCAAACGTTGCAGGGCCCAGACCATGGCAAGGCACTCCTTGTCAATGGTGGTGTAGGCCACTTCCCTCGGCAGAAGCTTCTGGCTCATGTACAACACGGGGTGCTTTTGATTCCCTGAGTCAACCTGGCTGAGCACAGTATGGAGATCAAACTGGTTGGTGTCAGTCTGCACCAGGAACAGTCAACTGCTTTTAACATAGGAGGGTTGCACAGGGCTGTTTTCAAAGCCTGGAAGGCCCCCTCACAGCCATCGGTCCAGTCGACAGTTTGGGGTAGCTTCTTCCTTGTGAGGTCCGTCAAGGGTTTTGCCAGGTTGCTATAGTTCGGTACAAAGTGCCTATAGTACCCTGCAGTGCCCAGGAAGGACATCACCTGCTTCTTGGTCCTGGGGTTGGGCTAGGACATGATTGCGTTCACTTTCACAGGCTCTGGCCTTATAGAGTTCTTGCCTACCCAGTGCCCCAGTTAGTGGACCTCTTTCATGAGCATCTGGCACTTTCCCCGCTTGATGGTCTGACCGGCTTGGTGATTTCGTCTGAGCACCTCCTGAAGATGCTGCTGGTGTTTGCCCCAGGAGGAAATGAAGATGGTAATGTCATCCAAGTACACCACCGGGTTCTTCTCCAGTCCCAGAAGGAGGTGGTTGACCATCCACTGGAAAGTAGCAGGGGCATTCTCTCTTCGATGCACGGGATTGGGTGCGCATCAGAGGCCATGATGCCGTTGAGCCCCCAGTAGTCCACGTAGAACCAGGTGGACCGATCCTTCTTTGGCACGAGAACTACAGGTGAGGCCCACGCACTCTTTGACAGTTGAATCACCCCCAGTGGTAACATCTTATCGATCTCCTGGCACATACTGTAACCTGCTGCACCTCCAATAGGGTGTTCGCCGTAGTGGGGCATGATTCCCGGTGTCCACCTAGTGGACCACTAACTCAGTCCTTCCAGGTTGGTTAGAGAAAACGGCCCGGAAGGGTTCCAGCGTGGTCTGCAACTGCGACCGCTGCGGTTTGGTTGACAAAGCGCTTAGCTCCATGTCCTCTATGGACCCACCGCCCTTGGTTTGAGCCAGCATATCCAGGTGGAGGGCCTTCATCCCTGTCTTTGGGCAGGCTGCTGACCGGTAGGACGTAGGCTTCACATTTGTGATGAGCCTTCATCATATTGACATGAACGGCCTTTCGCCTACCCAGAGCGTGGTCAAGCGTGAGGTGACTGGGTTGAGCTGTTGGTGGATGACATACGGGCCTTTAAGGCTTTCTGAAGCTTATCATTTGGTACGGGGACCAGCACCCTCACCTTTTGACCCACCTGGTAGGTCCGCACCCGGGCGTTCTGTTCGTACCAGTGCTTCTGATCAGCCTGAGCCTGTGTCATGTTGTCATGCACCACTGCGTCAAGGTCTGCATTTTGTCACGGAAGCGCATGACATACTCCACTATGAACACTTCAGAAGGGTTCAGCTCCTCTTACCAGGATTCCCTTACCAACCCAAGTGGTCCCCGGACTCGCCTGGTATGCAGTAGCTCGAAGGGTGAGAACCCTGTTGGGCCTGCAGAACTTCTCGGTAAGCAAATAGCAGGTGTGGGAGGTACCACTCCCAGTCGCATCCTTGGGTCTCAACCAGCATGCGAGATATGAATTGGGTCCCTTGATTGGTAAGCATCTCCCTGGGAAATCCTACCCATGAAAAGATGGCCTACAGTGCATCTGCCACCTTATTCCCCCTGGTTGAGGACAGAGATACTGCCTCTGGGTACTGGGTAGTGCCTACCACAGTGAGGACATATTGCTTTCCAGAGCTGCTGGGGTCGACCAGGGGGCCCACAATGTCTACCTCAATAGTCTGAAAACGCTCTATCACTGTCAACGGGATCAGAGGAGCCTTAAGAGCAGGCCCCGCCTTCCTCACTTTTTGGCAGGTGATACAGGAGCAGCAGTGGTTTGTCATATCTGTCCCCATCTTGTTCCAATAGAAGTGTTGAGACAGCTGGGCCTTAGTTTTGCTGATCACCAAGTGCCCAGTGAGTAGGAACTCATTGAGAAATCCACAACTCACCCGTGAATTGGTACGGGACGACCAGCTGTCTTTCCCTCAACCACTCCTTTTCCAGGTACTGTCTCACAGTACAACCTAACTCATTCCCAGAACACCCTCTCCTTATCAGTCACAGAGAAAGGCGTCTTGGCGAGGTGCCTCAAAATCTCCAGGCGTGTATCTGAGTGCAGAGCAACCTGGAACTCCTGGCTAGGGGCAGCCAGAAGCGACATCAGGGTCCCTTCCCCACGGGAACCCTCTGGGACCTGCTCTGGGTCTATCTCTGGTTCAGTCCCTCTGTGACTGAGGAGGGTCCAGAAGGAAGAATGTTATCTGCGTTCCGGGCACTCTGACTGCGGGTGACAGCAGCTGTGTAGGCTGTCTTCCCGGGGATTTCCACAGACCCATCAGCCAGCACTGCTCTGGGTACTACTTCCCCATCCACCCCCACCATCTCAGGAGCAGTGCTACTTATTGGGCAGTTACATTCCTCTGTGGCACTAGTCAGTTGCACTGCATTATTTTCCTCACGGTTCCTATGCATCTCCCTTAGCAACATCGCTTGCTCCTGTTAGGGGTTCCTCAGCCATCCCACCCTGCAGAGTCACGTGGCTGAGCACTCCTGCAGCTGTGAGCACATCATTCTTAGGAAATAAATGGTTACCAGGTAAAACATGTGGAGCGCCCCAGAGTCCTGGTCGTTGCAGTAATGTCGTTCTTCCACCAGGGGGAGTGATGTTACGTCTGATGGCACCAAAGGAGTTCACCCTGCCAGGTATCACAAAACACACAGCACACTTCACACTCCAGTCCACCAGGGGGAGCAAAAGGTTCTATCTACTAGGCCACTCCTCACACAGGGTAAAACTGGTGGGTTGGATAGGAAGTTAGAGAGAAGCAGACTGGGCTTTGCCCAAGTAACACCTAGAGAGAAGCAGACTGGGCTTTGCCCAGGGAATACCTGTCAGGCAGACAGAGGGGAAAGGAAGAACATCAGAGGTTCAGTAAGACAGAAAGACACGGAGCTGCACCTGCAACCCATGCGGCAGCATCCTAAGAAAGGACACAAAGAGAATTGTGCTGTAGGGAATAAGCCACGAAGTCACAGCAAAAGGAGAACAAAAACCAGAAGGATTTTTGTCCTAAGAGAGGCTGCCTCCTTCTGGAGTGCGGGACGGTGGCCGGAACACCGAGGGAGTAATAGACTCTATGCTTTACTTCAGAGACCGGCTGGGCAGTCAATTCCAAGTTGGCTGTCCGACCTAAACACCTAAGCAGACACGGTGGCAATTGTGGAGGAGGGGCGTCTCTAGGGTCCCTATAAAATAGCCTCAGGCCATCACCGTCATACGGGTTTGTCCTATCCATCTGGGGGACAGAGAGCGAGAAAGACATAACTTCCACAAAAGTTGTGAGGACCTTAGCGAGTTGCTCAGCAGCGGGGTACTACAACGCACGAGCGCTAGAAGGAAGGCTACTGATTTCCACCTGGATAAGGGGACTCTGGAATTGCCATCAGACCGGCCGGACACTGCCTACTCTGTCTTCCGGCACTCTGGACTGTGGATGCTGAAGCCTTCAGTAAAGGTAAAGAGACTGCACCCATTGTGTCCTCGTTATTTGCCGCGCCTTACATCATCCACCATCACCATCTACACTTCTGGGAAACCCTGGGGAAATACTTCACCTGTGGGAAGGTATACCATCTAGCTGCCATAACATCACCCCAGCGGACCCCTGAGCAGCGTCAGGCACTCTGACCGAATACCACAGGTGGCGTCACGAACACTACCGTTATCTACGAACTCTGCCTTTTTATTGGGCGCCCCTCAAAGGGCCACGGTCCGGGTCAGGCCATGGTGACATCCCCTCTGAGGGAATTGAAGGACCCAGTACCGAGTACCCCATTGCCCTTACGTGGGGGCAATCCACATGCACATTTTCAACAGCAGCATCAGTATTACCCTCGGCATTTTCATAAAAATGATTATCAGGTACATCATTAGTCGGTAAAGCATTGTCAGGTAACACATGCAATTTCCCATCGCTATCATCAGCATTAGATCAGGGAGGGGAGTCAGGGACATAATATGCATCCATCCACCCCAAATCAGTCCCCAATAAAACATCAATGGGCAAGTTATCGGCAGCCCCACTTCCTTCACTCCGCTCCCGGCACCCCAATCTATATACACCCGGGCCATTGGCAGGGGACAGCGGATGCCCCCAATTCCTGTGACAGTCAGGGTTTTTCAGAGAGTAATCTCTTTAGGGGCTGCCAGTTTGGGTCGGATGAGGGTTCTTTCAACCCTGGTGTCCTTCAGGCCTTGAGCGACATGGCCCCCCACGGTAACGTGCTGCACGTTGTCATGCCCCTTCCCAACCGCCCCACCCACCAAAAGAACTGCTGCATTAAGTCATGGGGGCCTTGGCTGGGGGGTTCTTCTGCTTTTCTGGACAGTGGGTGCTGATATGACCAGTCCGCTTGCAGGAAAAACACTGGCGAAGGTCGGTGGTAGATCTAATGCTGTTGGCAACAGGGACAGGGCCTCTGGTGAGTTAGCTGGCAGGGGCACTGGGGTTGGTTGCAGGCTTACCCCTTTCCAGCTGGTGGTGACTGGCTTCCGCACTTCCGATTTATGGTTGGCCTCATAGGCATCAGCAATTTGCGCTGCTTAAGCCACGTCTTTTTGCTCTCTGTCCATCACGAATTGTCACACCTCAGCAGGGCAAAGATGTAAGAACTGGTCTTTGATCATCAGGTCCCGCAGCTGTGCAAAGGTGGTCACTGACAGTCTTTGGGTCCACTGGTTAAAGTGGTGGTCCCGAGTCCAGGCACCACATAGCTATAACTGTCGTGTGGGGCACGTTGGAGGTTCCGGAACTTTCTACGGTAAATCTCAGGTGTAAGCTCGTACTTTGTTATCAGGGCCTGCTTGATGGCCTCATAGTATTCATCTTGCTCTGGCGGGAGAGAAGCAAACACCTCCAGAGCTTTGCCTTTTAGCCCTGGGGTCAGGTACCGGGCCCATTCATCATCCGGCAGCCAATACTGTTTGCAGGCCTTCTCAAAGGCCCTCAAAAAAGTGTCCAAGTCCCTGTCCTTTTCCATCACAGGAAAGTGCTCTGGCCGGGGTTTTGGGAACTGCGCATTGCTGGACTCACTGCTCCGTGTGCCATATGGAATGGCTGTGAGTTGGGCCAGCCAGCAGGTTGGGTCCAATCAGCCCTGGTTGCTAGTAGGGCCGTCATTCAGTGGTTGGACCTCTGCTGCAGCACCATTTTCGCTGGTGCTGTCTTCTGTGTCCACAGGGCTCTGAGGCTAGGCTTGGTCTGCTTAAAATTGCACCAGTTCCGTGACCAATTGAGCCTTGGTTTTGCCATGGGGGTCCAGGCCATGGTATGTGCATATTCCAACAAGAGTGTCCTTCTGCTGGGTGTACCAACCTTCTCCTTTTGCTGCCATCATTGACAAGTAAAAGGTAGGATAGAAAAACAAAGAGAAAGGGAGGGTGTGATCACAAGTACACACGGTATCGTCTGAGGACTAGTAAACACTGAGCTTGTTCTCCAAAACTTTTTTTTCCCAGAGTCCTCTCAAGAACTGTGCAAGTTTGTAGTGAAAGGAATGATTGCTCAAACCCAATCACTAATGCTCTATGATCCCACTGCTGCCACCAATATGTCACTATTCACGTGGGATGATACCTTATCATCCCCACCACTCACACCAATTTGTCATGAACCAGGGTTATTTGGTAGCCCAGTTCTTTTCTGAAGGGGATTTATCTATATCCCACTTCCAAGTTCCGGTTTGGAACTTGCAGCTTTCTGGCGCCCCCCTTACCCTCAGGTCAGACAGGGTACCGCACCTAGGATAATTAGTTGCCAGAAAGTCTACCTTACTTTGTACTGGCTAATGGGAACGCTGCAGCGAGGGCGATAAAACTACTCCCACTCAGGCGGGAGCAATAATTATCAACAACACCGTCATCGCTATAAAGCCTCCCAATTGCACAGGACAAATCCGCTGCCACCAGCTCCGATTTCTTATTTATTAAGGGTCCGGAGCCAATCCAAATTAGTAGTGTAACTCACTTCAGAGGACTTGACAGTACGTTATAGGGCAAGGAGAGACAAAGCTAGTAATTTTATATATTTTACTCCAAAAAAGGTAGGCAGTGTTTACAGAAGTATAATAAGATATTATAAAAGTAGACAAGTTGTATGTACAGTACAATTACAAATAAAATGGGATTAAAGTTGAAAAAACACTTATATTTCCTTCATATCATTCCGTCTCATGGCAGACCGTGTGCTGTGGGGGAGGGGCACACATCTAGATGCATCACACACCTGTCTCGCAGCTAGACCCAGGACAAAGACTAGTGAAGACTGCTGTCTCACTCACTTATCTCCCAGCCTAAAACCAACTATTGCAAAAAATGGGGAGACAAAGAGCGCAATATGGGCCTATCCACGTTACACAGGAGAGAATAAACACCAAATAAGCTCACCTGATTAGGATGAGATAGGAGCATATAAATAGCGGCTGCTGCAGATCCACAGGTCTTCAATGACCAGAGAAAGTACTGTCTTCAAAGGGAATTCATAGTAAAAGTTCCGCGCTGCCATTTGAATGTATTTCAAGAGAATGTAGTCGATTTACAGTGGTTTTATTCAACGCGTTTCAGAGGTATCGTGCCCCCTTCATCAAGAAATACAACACCAGCCCCTAAAACCAAGGCACTCCTCTTGTAGTTACCTCACTCAGAGGCTGAATCCTCCCTTTTCTTATTGTTATGACAAACCATTTCTATACATAACTCGCTGTATGGACCTCGTATGAGAGCGACACAATGATCAGGATGTTCACCACGTCAGGGGGTTCTTTTAAGTATAAACACTGTTTAGATATATGACCTGCTTATGGAGAAATCTGCTCCTTGCAGCTCATTGGGTTTAGCTCCTAGCGACTTCAATGAGCTATAGATCTCTCGATGGACATCCGGAATATATAATCCTTATATCTTAGCCCGGATCAGTGCCAGTATACATAACTTTAAAAGAACAATAGAGTCCCATGCATTTTGGAACAAGCTGTACCAGTTTTAGCTAGTGTCAGGTGGGAGGGGGAATGAGGGGTTTGCAGAGACTGGATTTTGCAGCAAAGAGCCATATAAATTCCTCAGTGATCCCAGTGTTGCTGGTACACTGGGCTCACATTACAGCCATATTGCAGGGGGGAGGGAGTTGCCTGCAGGCTAAGAGGGCAGAGCTTTCTAGGCAGAGTCAGGCATAATGTGTCATATTCACATTATCATGACACCTCCCCTTTTTGGACCGCGCTATGGAGGCAGAACCTTTCGGTACTCCAACATGCACAACTCGGCAGCTTCGCCCCAGAGGGACAACCCGTCTGCATTGCCATGCTCACTGACCTTTTTATGTTTCACGGTAAAGTCGTACTGTTGGAGGGCAAGGCTCCAGCATAGCAATCTTCAGTTGATTTCACACATGGCTTGTGGCCAGCGCAGAGGGTTGTGGTCAGTCACCACAGTGAAGGTGTGACCATACAGGAAGGACTGCAAATGTTGCAGGGACTAGACCATGGCCAGGCACTCCTTCTCGATGGTGGAGTAGGCCACTTCTCTCGGCAGAAGCGTCCGTCTCAGGTACAATACAGTGTGCTCTTGGTTCCCTAAGTCGACCTGGCTGAGCACAGCACCGAGGCCAAACTCGCTAGTGTCGGTCTGCACCAGGAACGGTTGACTGCTGCGACTGCTTTTAACATCGGAGAGTTGCACAGGGGTGTTTTTAAAGCCTGGAAAGCCCCCTCACAGGCGTCGGTCCAGTCGACTATTTGTGGTGGCTTCTTCCTGGTGAGGTCCGTCAAGGGTTTTGCCAGGCTACTATTGTTCGGTACAAAGTGCCTATAGTACCCTGCCATGCCCAGGACGGACATCACATGCTTCTTGGTCCTGGGGGTCGGCCAGAACGCGATTGCGTCCCCTTTCCCAGGCTCTGGCCTTATGGAGTTCCCTCCTACCCGGTGCCCCAAGTAGTGGACCTCTCTCATTCCCATCTGGAATGAGACTTCTCCAGTCCAGAAGCAGGTGGTTGACCATCCGCTGGAAAGTGGTAGGGGCATTCTTCATGCAGAAGGGCATGACCGCGGACTCGTACAGTCCAAAGGGTGTGATAAAGGCGGACTTTTGCGCCTCGGGGCTCAGGGAATCTGCCAGTATCCCCAACTCAGATCCATTATGGACAGATATTTTGCACCAGCTAACCGCTCAAGCAGCTCCTCGATGCACGGCATTGGGTGCACATCAGAGGCTGTGATGGCGTTGAGCCCCCTGTAGTCAATGCAGAACCGGGTGGTCCAATCCTTCTTTGGCATGAGAACTACAGGTGAGGCCCAACCGCTCTTTGACCGTTGAATCACTCCCATCGGTAACATCTCATTGATCTACTGGCGCATAACCTGCTGCACCTCGTCAGAGATCCGATAGGGTGTTTGCTGTAGTGGGGCATGATTCCTGGTGTCCACCTCATGGACCGCTAACTCAGTCCTTCCAGTTTGGTTGGAGAACATAGCCCGGTAGGCTTCCAGCGTGGTCTGCAACTGCAACCGTTGGAGTCGGCTAACCAGGCGCCTCCCTCCATGTCCTCGATGGACCCACCGGACTTGGCTTAGGCCAGCATGTCCAGGAGCCGGTCTTCCTCCCCGTCTTCGGTCAGGCTGCAGATCGGTAGGACTTAGGCTTCACGTTCGTGATGAACCTTCATCATATTGACGTGAAAGGCCTTTCGCCTACCCCGAGTGTGGTCAAGAGTGACCACGTCGGTGACTGGGTTGAGCTGTTGGTGGACAATGTACGGGCCTTCCCAGGCTGCCTGAAGCTTATCCTTTGGTACGGGGACCAGCACCCACAGATTTTGACCCATCTGGTAGGTCCTATCCCGGGCATTCTGGTCGCACCAGTGCTTTTGACCAGCCTGAGCCTGCGTCGTGTTGTCATGCACCAACGGCATCAAGGTCTGCATTTTGTCACGTGACAATGGTGTTTTCATGTTGAGATTGCGCAATGTAGGAACCCAGATATTCAATGTAGCTATTAGCAGCACAATCACATACAGCCCCCACTGCAGTATAAAGACCCCCTCTTGTTTTATATTCCCCAGTTGCCCAATAACCACATACAATGCCCTTCGGCAGTGTATAACACACCCTCATCGCAGTGTCACCACTCCATCTATAACATAATTGCATATACCATAGGTGTTATTTACTATGTGTACTTGTACACATATACCTCTTGCAGTAATATATCTCTTATGCAGTATAATCAACCCTGCAATCTTATAGACAGATAAATCACATGTAGTATAATCAGGCTTGGACTGGCCCACAGGGGAACAGGGGAATCCCCCAGTGGGCCCCTGTGCAGATCTAGGTCCCCAACCTTACTGTATGGGCAGTACTTGTCATAATTCACTTGATTCTCTATGTACAGAGAAAAACAGCATCTCATTCATTAACCAAACAACCCAGTTTATTATTCTATAGAGATATAGGTAAATTTGTGAGCCAAGGTAATGTAATATTTGTATGCAGGTGAAAAGTGGGCCCCCAAAGTCAATGTTACTGGTAGGCCCTTGACATCCCAGTCTGACACTGAGTATAATGGCCCCTGATATACAGTTGTGCTCAAAGGTTACATACCTGGGCAGAATTTTTGCTTTCTTGTTTTTTTCAGAGAATATGAATGATAACACCAAAACTTTTTCTCCACTCATGGTTAGGCTGCCGTCACACTAGCAGTATTTGGTCAGTATTTTACATCAGTATTTGTAAGCCAAAACCAGGAGTGGAACAATTAGAGGAAAAGTATAACAGAAACATATGCACCACTTCTGCATTTATCACCCACTCCTGGTTTTGGCTTACAAATACTGATGTAAAATACTGACCAAATACTGCTAGCGTGATGGCAGCCTTAGTGGTTGGCTGAAGCCATTTATTGTCAAACTACTATGCTTTCTCTTTTTTAAAAGGCCAAGAAAGCAAAAATTCTGCTTGGGTATGTAAACCTTTTAGCGCAACTGTATAATCATCCCTGCACTAATATCACTCGTTATAGTATACTAGATGGTGGCCCGATTCTAACGCATTGGGTATTCTAGAATATGCATGTCCACGTAGTATATTGCACAGCCCACGTAGTATATTGCCCAGCCACATAGTATATTGCCCAGCTACGTAGTATATTGCCCAGCTACATAGTATATTGCCCAGCCATATAGTATATTGCCCAACCATGTAGTATATTGCACAGTCCACGTAGTATATTGCCCAGCCACGTAGTATATTGCCCAGCTACATAGTATATTGCCCAACTACATAGTATATTGCCCAACCACGTAGTATATTGCCCAACCACATAGTATATTGCCCAGCCACGTAGTATATTGCCCAGTGACGTAGTATATTGCCCAGTTACGTAGTATATTGCCCAGTGACGTAGTATATTGCCAAGCCACGTATTATATTGCCCAGCTACGTACTATATTGCACAGCGACGTAGTATACAGCACAGAGCCACGTAGTATACAGCACAGACACGTAGTATACTGCCCAGTCACATAGTATATTGACCAGTCACGTAGTATTTTGCCCAGCCACGTATGTAACATGTTAAAAAATAAAAAATAAACATATACTCACCCTCCAAAGACCCCTTTCAGTCCAGTCGCCTGTGTGTGGTGCACGCGACAGCTTCCTGCCCCCGGGGTTGGTATGAGCGCAGAACCTGTGATGACGTTGTGATGTCATGGCAAGTCCTTCTCGCATAGAACCTGCCGCTTGCACTGCCGAGGACAGCGCCACGTTGGAGGGTGAGAATAACATTTTTTTATTATTATTATTATTTGTAACATTAGATGTTTTTACTATTGATGCTGCATACGCAGCATCAATAGTAAAAAGTTGATCACACAGGGTTAATAGCTGTGTAACCGGAGTGCATTACACCGCGCTCTGGTAACGCTGGCATTAACCCTGTGTGAGGGCTGACTGGATGACTGGAGCGGCCATATTGCCGCCGGACTGTGGTCGTCGCTGATTGGTCGTGGCAATGGTCGTGGGCATTTTGCCGTGACCAATCAGCGACTTGGATTCCATGACAGACAGAGGCCGCAACCAATTAATATCCGTGACAGGCAGAAAGACAGAAGGACAGAAAGAAGTGACCCTTAGACAATTACAGATTGAAGATGAAACGTGGCTGGGTCTTTCAACATGACAATGATCCAAAGCACACCGCCAGGGCAACGAAGGAGTGGCTTCGTAAGAAGCATTTCAAGGTCCTGGAATGGCCTAGCCAGTCTCCAGATCTCAACCCTATAGAAAACCTTTGGAGGGAGTTGAAAGTCCGTGTTGCCAAGCGAAAAGCCAAAAACATCACTGCTCTAGAGGAGATCTGCATGGAGGAATGGGCCAACATACCAACAACAGTGTGTGGCAACCTTGTGAAGACTTATAGAAAACGTTTGACCTCTGTCATTGCCAACAAAGGATATATTACAAAGTATTGAGATGAAATTTTGTTTCTGACCAAATACTTATTTTCCACCATAATATGCAAATAAAATGTTAAAAAACCAGACAATGTGATTTTCTGGATTTTTTTTCTCAGTTTGTCTCCCATAATTGAGGTCTACCTATGATGTAAATTACAGACGCCTCTCATCTTTTTAAGTGGTGGGACTTGCACTATTGCTGACTGACTAAATACTTTTTTGCCCCACTGTATTTAGTAGATTTACATACATCCATTGTAGAACAGTAAATCACCTCCTTATTGGAGCATACACATACTATATACATTGGTAGCAGCGTAATGTCCCCCAATCACATTTGCTCCTTGCAGTATAATGAGCCCCGCAGAACAATCACGTGTACCTCTTGCAATTATCCTATCCCTTGTAGTATAATAATTACCCACCCTCCCCTGTAATAAAGGCAAATACACCTTCTGCATAATAATACCTTCCAGCATCAGAACATACATTTTGGTGAGGAGGAATATCTCCCAGTTCCTGATATCACAGAGTGGTTGACAACGTTCTCTGTAGACAAACTGCTTCAGGTCTAGTTGACAGACTGTGATATTAAATTGTATAAACCTTTATATCAGAGCGCTGCTTCTCTATCATATGCTGCTCTTAGAGCAGGAGAAGTAATCTGTAACAGTCACTTTTGCAGAGTATAAGTAATAGAGCCATACAGTGCCCCAATAATGCACCGTACAGTCATCTACATACTCTACCTACTTTCATGCACACATACCAAGGGTTTCCCAGTTTCATATATTCCACTCCTAAAACAAACCTTGCTTTACTCCCCCTAACTGGGTCCAATGCTGAGTCTACACTGTTATTTCTGATGCCTGTTATTGTCTGCAGCGCTGACATCACGTCAACAGGCAATCTGTCAGCTCAGTGGTTCTGTCCAAATTGATGACATGGGCCATTAGACACTAACTGATACAGAGAGCATTGGCAGAGACTTCTCACCGGAACCATCGTGGATGAGTAAACATTTATTTAAAACAAACTGCAGCAACAGAAGAGGAGTTTTCCAAAATTTAAAAACACCCTTACAACTAAATATGCAAATTGCCTCTTCGGCGATAAAGAGGACTTGAACTCTATAGCGCCACCTGTTGGTAGTAGCAATCCTACAAGTCACAATCAACCCTTTAACGAGCCTTGCAATATGACTTAGGATAAAAGCCAAATCAGAATCTCAATTTGCATACACAGTGTTTTGGGCTATTGGCCCTCATCAGTGCAAAGTGTGAGAACTGATTTGGCTAGGTGAGAGGCTCTGGACTGGGGTCTATGGGGTAAGGCTTCCCCTTGTGGCGAGTGACATGCCAGCTCTGGCTTGCCAAGGTAGGACACTAAGGGTATGTGGACATGTTAAAGAAGCCCTCCTCCCATCAAAGTTTTCATCTGCTTTATATATTGGCTTCATCATATTGTATGACACTGTGTACTTACAATTGCTCATTTTACCTTTCTACCCAGATAATTCTTCTCTTTTCTCTGCTCTAGAAACAGGAAGTCTCTCGTCCCTGCAGAAATCAGTCCCCTCTTCAACTCCTGACCCAGCTGCTCCCAATCCTGACAGGGTCTTTTTCAGTGGCCCATGAATCATACAGGGAAAATTGACCTCCTGTTTCTGCATAGAGCTTAGAAGGATACAGCTAGACAGTTATTAATCACATGATGCCATAGACTGAATAGAAAAGAGATGAATTAGTTGGGTAGAAAGGCAAAATGAGTAAATGTAAGTACACAGTGCAACTGCAACATATTAAGATGATAAACATTTTGATGGGAGGAAGAGTGTGTCTTTAAGCATTTGGTGCATAAATTTCTGCAGCATTTCTGAATCTCTTGGCAGGAAAAACTCAGCATAAAATAGGTGCTATCTTGCTGTGTTTTTTATGAATTTTGCATCGTTTTTAGTGCAGATCTTTCCCCACTCATTAGTATGGGTAAAATCTGCTGCAAAAGCGCTGCAAAAATTGCTGCAGATTTGAATCTGCTCCAAATTTGCAGGTCAAAAATAAACAATGTTTGCATTAGATTTCAGGATTCTCATTCACTTTGCTAGTATTAGGAAACCCTCATGTTTCGTGACAAATCTGTGCAGAAAAAAAGCAACAAAAATGACACAAAAATGCACACAGCCTAATACCATGCATACCTTTATGCCTTACTATATACATCAGGGGTGTCAAACTGCATTCCTCGAGGGCTGCAAACAGGTCATGTTTTCAGGATTTAATCCTACAATTTAATCACCTACACACATCATGATTACAGCACCTTGTGCAATGCTAAGGAAATCTTGAAAACACGCATGGTTTGCGGCCCTCGAGGAATGCAGTTTGACACCCCTGATATACATGACATGCAAATTGCCACTTCAGAGAGGAGGAGGAGTAGAACTCTTGTGCCACCTATAGGAAGTAGCAGTCCTAACAGTCACCACATGATCTACACACACTCACAAATCGCTGCTACATACATAAATGCAGCTGCTTTGTACACATGCTTCCTTACCAACATCTACACAGTCACATCGTTTTTATTTAAAACAGGAGAAATCACGAAGTATAGAGGTTTAAAAAGTTGTAATTTTGATTTAGCCAAAAAGTAACACAAAATATTTAAGAACAGATACAAAAGGACAAACAGACCCCACACACAGTAATTTACCGTATATACTCGAGTATAAGCCGAGATTTTCAGCCCAAATTTTTGGGCTGAAAGTGCCCCTCTCGGCTTATACTCGAGTCACGGTAGCGGTGGGGTCGGCGGGTGAGGGGGTGAGGGCGCTGAGGTATACTTACCTAGTCCCAGCGATCCTCGCGCTGTCCCTGCCGTCCCACGGTCTTCTGTGCTGCAGCTTCTTCCCCTCTTCAGCGGTCACGTGGGACCGCTCATTACAGAAATGAATAGGCGGCTCCACCTATTCATTTCTCTAATCAGCGGTGCCGGTGACCGCTGACAGGAAGAGGCTGCAGCACAGAAGACGGGGAGGAAGGCGGGGAGCGCCAGGATCGGTAGGACTAGGTAAGTATGGCATATTTACCTGTCCACGTTCCAGCCGCCGGGCGCCGCTCCATCTTCCCGGCGCCTCCATCTTCCCGGCGTCTGCGCTCTGACTGCTCAGGCAGAGGGCGCGATGACGCATATAGTGTGCGCGGCGCCCTCTGCCTGATCAGTCAGAGCAGAGACGCCGGGAAGATGGAGGCGCCGGGACCGGACGCCGGGAGCTGCAATCAAGAAAGGTGAGTATGTGTTTTTTTTTTTTTTATTGCAGCAGCAGCGGCACAGATTTGTGCAGCATCTATGGCGCAGTATGAACGGTGCAGAGCAATATATGGGGCATCTGTGCAGCATCTATTGGGCAATATGAACGGTGCAGAGCACTGTATGGGGCATCTGTGCAGCATCTATGGGGCAATATGAACGGTGCAGAGCACTGTATGGGGCATCTGTGCAGCATCTATGGGGCAATATGAACGGTGCAGAGCACTGTATGGGGCATCTGTGCAGCATCTATGGGGCAATATGAACGGTGCAGAGCACTGTATGGGGCATCTGTGCAGCATCTATGGGGCAATATGAACTGTGCAGAGCACTGTATGGGGCACAGATATTGGGCAAAAATGAACGGTGCAGAGCATATATGGGGCACAGATATGGGGCAATATGAACAATGCAGAGCACTATATGGCACAGCTATGGGGAAATAATGATCTATTTTTATTTTTGAAATTCACCGGTAAATGCTGCATTTCCACCCTAGGCTTATACTCGAGTCAATAAGTTTTCCCAGTTTTTTGTGGCAAAATTAGGGGGGTCGGCTTATACTCGGGTCGGCTTATACTCGAGTATATACGGTAGTTACTTCTAACAGGGTAATGTTCACAAAATGAGTGAACATAAATAGTTTGATATAAATGTTAAATATATACAGCGCCGGTCAGCATCAGAACAGTGCCAAGTGCTAATCAGATCGTAAAGACAATTTGTATTATAATGGCTAACCGCAATGCTGTATACAGCAGTTTCATATTTAGTCAAAATGGAGTAAAGATATCTTACCCTGTGGAAGAGGAAAGTGCAGTGCCCAAAAACCGCGTGGTTCTAAACCCCAACGTGCGTTTCGCATGGATTTTTCCTTTGCTTTCTCAAGAGGCAGGTGCAAGTGAGTGATGCACCACCAGGACCTTATGTAGCTATAGTAACTTTTTAAACCTATATATTCTATATTTTCTCCTGTTTTGAATGCTATGCATTGGGGTGGTACCCTGAAGGCGACTAGTTATCATCCATCTGGTGCATGGTCCCATTAACCATTATGTTTCTGGTTTCTTTGTTTCTAACATAGTCACATAAGTATAGTCTGTTTGATACAATATAGGCGGACTTGGTATCATCTGCTGAAACATAATGGTCTGCTACATGTTTCAAGCTTCAAGCTGGAAAAAGATATGTTGGCGTAAGTGCCTATTAGATGCCAGTCGTGTTATACACCCAGTACCAGCCTGTAATAGCTACTGTAGCTCTGATTATTGCTGTTAAAGCATTTTGCTGCCATTCTCGATAACTGACAGCGGCACGTAAATAATGCAATTGCGGGCAGCTGATGGATGATGGCCGACTGAAAGCCACTATTGCTGACATCTTAGACTTCATGTGAAGCCTAGCCTATGCCTTAGCTTCATAGAAGAATATAATTTTGACTATTTACTGCAATACTGATCAATTTCAAGTGACTAAAGAATAAAATGAAGTTTTTTAAAAAACAAATTCAGAAAATCCAAATCACTTGCCTTTTCCCGTCAGAGTCGGTTTTAAGCAAAATGGGGCCCTAGGCAAAAGTTTAAACCTTTAATCCCATGACGTACTATCCCGCCGAGGTGACCTTGGACTTAATTCCCAGTGACGGGATAGTACGTCATAGTTGATCGGCTGTGCTCATGGGGGAAGCGTGGCCGATCGTCGCCGAGTTTCATTGGCCCGGTCATTAACCCCTTTACCCCCAAGGGTGGGTTGCACGTTAATGACCGGGCCAATTTTTACAATTCTGACCACTGTCTCTTTATGAGGTTATAACTCTGGAACTCTTCAACGGATCCCGGTGATTTTCACACTGTTTTCTCGTGACATAATGTACTTCATGACAATGATAAAATTTCTTTGATAATACCTGCGTTTATTTGTGAAAAAATGGAAATTTGGCAAAAATGTTGAAAATTTCGCAATTTTCCAAATTTGAATTTTTATGCAATTAAATCACAGAGATATGTCACACAAAATACTTAATAAGTAACATTTCCCACATGTCTACTTTACATCAGCACAATTTTGGAACCAAAATTTTTATTTGTTAGGGAGTTTATAAAGTCTATAAAGTTGACCAGCAATTTCTCATTTTTACAACACCATTTTTTTTAGGGACCACATCTCATTTGAAGTCATTTTGAGGGGTCCATATGATAGAAAATAACCAAGTGTGACACCATTCTAAAAACTGCACCCCTCATGGTGCTCAAAACCATATTCAAGAAGTTTATTAACCCTTCAGGTGTTTCACAGGAATTTTTAGAATGTTTAAATAAAAATTAACATTTAACTTTTTTTCACAAAAAATTTAATTCAGCTCCAATTTGTTTTATTTTACCAAGGGTAACAGGAGAAAATGGACCCCAAAAGTTGTTGTACAATTTGTCCTGAGTACGTTGATACCCCATATGTGGGAATAAACCACTGTTTGAGCGCATGGCAGAGCTCGGAAGGGAAGGAGCGCCATTTGACTTTTCAATGCAAAATTGACTGGAATTAAGATGGGACGCCATGTTGCGTTTGGAGAGCCACTGATGTGCCTAAACATTGAAACCCTCCACAAGTGAAACCATTTTGGAAAGTAGACCCCCTAAGGAACTTATCTAGATGTGTGGTGAACACTTTGACCCACCAAGTGCTTCACAGAAGTTTATAATGCAGAGCCATAAAAATAAAAAATCATATTTTTTCACAAAAATGATCTTTTTGCCACCAATTTTTTATTTTCCCAAAGATAAGAGAATAAATTGGACCACAAAAATTGTTCTACAATTTGTCCTGAGTACATTGATACCCCATATGTGGGGGTAAACCACTGTTTGGGCGCATGGCAGAGCTCGGAAGGGAATGAGCGCCATTTGACTTTTCAATGCAAAATTGACTGGAATTGAGATGGGATGCCATGTTGCGTTTGGAGAGCCACTGATGTGCCTAAACATTGAAACCCCCCACAATTGAAACCATTTTGGAAAGTAGACCGCCTAAGGAACTCATCTAGATGTGTTGTGCGAGCTTTGAACCCCCAAGTGTTTCACTACAGTTTATAACGCAGAGCCGTGAAAGTTAAAAAAAAAAATTTGCCCACAAAAATTATTTTTAGCCCCCACTTTTGTATTTTCCCATGGGTAACAGGAGAAATTGGACCCGAAAAGTTGTTGTCCAATGTGTCCTGAGTACGCTGATACCCAATATGTTGGGGTAAACCTCTGTTTGGGGACACGGGAGAGCTCGGAAGGGAAGGAGCACTGTTTTACTTTTTCAAGCAGAATTGGCTGGAATTGAGATCGGACGCCATGTCGCATTTGGAGAGCCCCTGATGTACCTAAGCAGTGGAAACCCCCCCAATTATAACTGAAACAATAATTCAAACACACCCCTAACCCTACTCTGAACTGTAACCCTAACCACACCCCTAACCCTGACACACCCCTAACCCTAATCCCAACCCTATTCCCAACCGTTAATGTAATCCAAGCCCTAACCCTAACTTTAGCCCCAACCCTAACCCTAACTTTAGCCCCAACCCTAACCTTAACTTTAGCTCCAACCCTAACTGTAGCCCTAACCCTAGCCCTAACCGTAGCCCTAACCATAACTATAGCCCTAACCCTAGCCCTAACCCTAGCCCTAGCCCTAACCCTAACCCTAACCCTAACTTTAGCTCCAACCCTAACTGTAGCCCTAACCCTAACTCTAGCCCTAACCGTAGCCCTAACCATAACCCTAGCCCTAGTCCTAACCCTAGCCCTAGCC
Source organism: Ranitomeya imitator (assembly GCF_032444005.1). Classification (NCBI taxonomy): domain Eukaryota; kingdom Metazoa; phylum Chordata; class Amphibia; order Anura; family Dendrobatidae; genus Ranitomeya; species Ranitomeya imitator. The sequence goes on from NC_091290.1 coordinate 78,147,700, forward strand.
CTAACCCTAGCTCTAGCCCTAACCCTAGCCCTAACCCTAACCCTAGCCCTAACCCTAATGGGAAAATGGAAATAAATACATTTTTTTAAATTTTTTATTTTTTCACTATCTAAGGGGGTGATAAGGGGGTTTGATTTACTTTTATAGTGTTTTTTTATCGGATTTTTATGACTGGCAGCAGTCACACACTAAAAGACGCTTTTTATTGCAAAAAATATTTTTTGCGTTACCACATTTTGAGAGCTATAATTTTTTTCCATATTTTGGTCCACAGAGTTGTCTGAGATCTTGTTTTTTGCGGGACAAGTTGACGTTTTTATTGGTATCATTTTTGGGCACGTGACATTTTTTGATTGCTTTTTATTCTGATTTTTGTGAGGCGGAATGACCATAAACCAGCTATTCATGAATTTCTTTTTTTTTGGGGGGGGGGGGCGTTTATACCGTTCCGCGTTTGGTAGAATGGATAAAACAGTTTTATTCTTTGGGTCAGTACGATTATAGCGATACCTCATTTATAACATTTTTTTATGTTTTGGCGCTTTTATACGATAAAAACTATTTTATAGAAAAAATAATTATTTTTGCATCGCTTTATTCTGAGGACCATAACTTTTTTATTTTTTTGCTGATGATGCTATATGGCAGCTTGTTTTTTGTGGGACAAGATGACGTTTTCAGCGGTTCCATGATTATTTATATCTGCCTTTTTGATTGCGTGTTATTCCACTTTTTGTTTGGCGGTATGATAATAAACGGTAAAGAAAAAATCTGCGGCACTCACCCCAATGTAGCAGTGAAGACGTGAACTTTAATGGAGAAAATAAATCAATATTACATCCGTCAGGACATAAGGTAAGCAGGAGGGTGCGGTAATGGAGCTTGGACAATATTGATTTATTTTCTCCATTAAAGTTCACGTCTTCACTGCTACATTGGGGTGAGTGCTGCAGATTTTTTCTTTACCGTTCATATGAACTCTTTATTCATTACTGGCGTGCAGAGCACCACTACCCCCAGCATGCGTGACACCTGACAACTTGGGATTCCGTTTTAAGTCCTGATTATATTGTGTCGCTCTAGTGCCATCCATCTCTATTCATTTTCTATGATTGGGTATGATAATAAAGCGTTGTTTTTTGCCTTGTTTTCTTTTTTACGGTGTTCACTGAAGGGGTTAACTAGTGGGACAGTTTTATAGGACAGGTCGTTACGGACGCGGCGATACTAAATATGTGTACTTTTATTGCTTTTTTTTTATTTAGATAAAGGAATGTATTTATTGGAACAATATACAGTGGGGCAAAAAAGTATTTAGTCAGTCAGCAATAGTGCAAGTTCCACCACTTAAAAAGATGAGAGGCGTCTGTAATTTACATCATAGGTAGACCTCAACTATGGGAGACAAACTGAGAAAAAAAAATCCAGAAAATCACATTGTCTGTTTTTTAACATTTTATTTGCATATTATGGTGGAAAATAAGTATTTGGTCAGAAACAAAATTTCATCTCAATACTTTGTAATATATTCTTTGTTGGCAATGACAGAGGTCAAACGTTTTCTGTAAGTCTTCACAAGGTTGCCACACACTGTTGTTGGTATGTTGGCCCATTCCTCCATGCAGATCTCCTCTAGAGCAGTGATGTTTTTGGCTTTTCGCTTGGCAACACGGACTTTCAACTCCCTCCAAAGGTTTTCTATAGGGTTGAGATCTGGAGACTGGCTAGGCCACTCCAGAACCTTGAAATGCTTCTTACGAAGCCACTCCTTCGTTGCCCTGGCGGTGTGCTTTGGATCATTGTCATGTTGAAAGACCCAGCCACGTTTCATCTTCAATGCCCTTGCTGATGGAAGGAGGTTTGCACTCAATATCTCACGATACATGGCCCCATTCATTCTTTCATGTACCCGGATCAGTCGTCCTGGCCCCTTTGCAGAGAAACAGCCCCAAAGCATGATGTTTCCACCACCATGCTTTACAGTAGGTATGGTGTTTGATGGATGCAACTCAGTATTCTTTTTCCTCCAAACACGACAAGTTGTGTTTCTACCAAACAGTTCCAGTTTGGTTTCATCAGACCATAGGACATTCTCCCAAAACTCCTCTGGATCATCCAAATGCTCTCTAGCAAACTTCAGACGGGCCTGGACATGTACTGGCTTAAGCAGTGGGACACGTCTGGCACTGCAGGATCTGAGTCCATGGTGGCGTAGTGTGTTACTTATGGTAGGCCTTGTTACATTGGTCCCAGCTCTCTGCAGTTCATTCACTAGGTCCCCCCGCGTGGTTCTGGGATTTTTGCTCACCGTTCTTGTGATCATTCTGACTCCACGGGGTGGGATTTTGCGTGGAGCCCAAGATCGAGGGAGATTATCAGTGGTCTTGTATATCTTCCATTTTCTAATTATTGCTCCCACTGTTGATTTCTTCACTCCAAGCTGGTTGGCTATTGCAGATTCAGTCTTCCCAGCCTGGTGCAGGGCTACAATTTTGTTTCTGGTGTCCTTTGACAGCTCTTTGGTCTTCACCATAGTGGAGTTTGGAGTCAGACTGTTTGAGGGTGTGCACAGGTGTCTTTATACTGATAACAAGTTTAAACAGGTGCCATTACTAAAGGTAATGAGTGGAGGAAAGAGGAGAATCTTAAAGAAGAAGTTACAGGTCTGTGAGAGCCAGAAATCTTGATTGTTTGTTTCTGACCAAATACTTATTTTCCACCATAATATGCAAATAAAATGTTAAAAAAACAGACAATGTGATTTTCTGGATTTTTTTGTCTCAGTTTGTCTCCCATAGTTGAGGTCTACCTATGATGTAAATTACAGACGCCTCTCATCTTTTTAAGTGGTGGAACTTGCACTATTGCTGACTGACTAAATACTTTTTTGCCCCACTGTATATATATATATTTTTTTATTATTTATTTGGTTTTTGTTTTTTTTCACACATGTAAAACATTTTTTTTTTACTCTTACACAGGCACAGCAAGGACGCTTACCAACGCTTGCTCTGAGCAGGCGCTGCTAAGCCACCTCCCTGCAGGACCCGGATGCAGCCCCGTGGCCATTTTGGATCCGGGCCTGCAGGGAGGAGGAGGTAAGAGACCCTCACAGCAACGCAAGGGTCTCAGAGAAGCACGCAGGGAGCCCCCTCCCTGCATGATGCTTCCCTATACCGCCGGAACACTGCAATCATGTTTGATCTCAGTGTGCCGGGGGTTAATGTGCCAGGGGCGGTCCGTGACCGCTCCTGGCTTATAGTGCCGGATGTCAGCTGAGATAGTCAGCTGACACCCGGCCGCGCTCCCCCCGTGAGCGCGGCTGATCGTGCTGGACATACTTTTCCGTCCTTGGGAAGTAGAGCCCACCCGACATGGTCGGAATAGTACGTCTAATGGCAGAAAGGGGTTAACGTGCAAACCACCCTTGGGGGTTAAGGGGTTAAAATGGGGCCCCAAAATGCTAACATATTGCACATCACACAGAAGCATTTTTGTTTGTATTTACGTGCGCTGAGTTCAGGCAGCTAAACGAGTGTGATCGACAATATTGAAGCTTGTTTCCTGGCCTCTTTACACCAACTGAGAAAGAATGATGGGAACAGAACAATCACTATTAGATCAATCTGTCCCCTTACAGTATCTTTCTGTCAGCAGCATATCTACAGTTTACACTGGCGATGTGCTGCTGAGAACAATGATTTTTGTTTCGGCATAAACAATCCAATCACTCAATGACTATGCAGCATTTTGCTTGTTTAGTATAATATACCCCATAGTCCTTCATATATTATAATGTGCACCACAGTCCTCCATATTGTAAAATGCACACCCCATAGTCCTCCAACTAATATAATGTGCCCCATAGTCCTCCATATAGTATGATACACGCCCCATAGTCCTCTATATAGTATAATATAATCTCCGTAGTCCTCCATATAGTATTATACACTCCCTATCATCCTCCGGATATTAAAATACACTCCTCAGTCCTCCATATAGTATTATACACTCCTCAGTCCTCCATATAGTATAATACACTCCTCAGTCCTCCAGATAGTATAATACAATCTTCATAGTCCTCCATATATTAAAATACACTGCTCAGTCCTCTATATAGTATTATACACTCCTCATAGTGCTCCATTTAGTACTGTATAATACACTCTTCATAGTCCTCTATATATTAAAATACACTGCTCAGTCCTCCATATAGTATAATACACTCCTCATAGTGCTCCATATAGTATAATACACTCCTCATAGTGCTCCATACAGTATAATACACTCCTCAGTCCTCCATATAGTATAATACACTCCTCATAGTCTCCATATATTAAAATACACTGCTCAGTCCTCCATATAGTATAATACACTCCTCATAGTGCTCCATATAGTATAATGCGCCACCATAGTTATCCATGTAGTACAATTCACTTCCCATAGTATAATGCACCCCATAGTTCTTCATATAGTATAATGTAGTCCTCAATACAGTATATTGCAGCCCATATAAAGTATAATGCAGCCACCCCACAGAGTATAATGCAGCCACCCAACAAAAGTATAATGCAGCCCCACCAAACAATATAATGTAACCCCCATAGAATATATTGCAGCCCCCTTATAGTAAAATGCTGCTCCGCCATAGAATACATGGTAGCCCCCCACAGAATATAATGCAGCCCCTCCATAGAATATAAATGTAAGGACTCTGGATTCCTTGTTCATCTGTTTTGCTTTATTGCTTTATTTCCAAGATGGCATCTGCTGCCTCGAATCTGCTCATGTGATCTGACTTCCCTGTCTTTATAAGCCTGGCTTGTCTCCAACCCCTTGCTTGTGTATTCTGCTTGAATCCCTGGCTTGTGCTGCAAGAGACTTCCCCTCTTCAGATACTCCAGCTCCGCCTTCTCAGCAAACCTTCTCAGTTCGCAGAGGATCTGGTGCTGCAAGCTGTTTTTGCCTGTTACCCTACAACCTTCTCCGGCCTGCTGGGACATGTGAGCTCATCTTGCTACAGCTAATCTTGCCTGGTGTCTGTTGCTAGTTTATTTGACCGTTTCTGGACTCGTAGCCCTGCACTGCTTACGGACTCTTTGCTAGTACTGCCAGTCCTAGTATGAACTGAGTCTTCTGATCTGCATTTCCCCAGAAAGTTCTATGCCCATAAGACTTTGCCTGCAGCAGAGCTGCTATCGAACTATTCTTAAGAAGAACCCTGATTGCTGTCCACTAGAACTGTTGTGCACATACTGCACCCACGTTTGTGCGATGAATATTGACTTTGCCTGCAGCAGAGCTGCAAGGAACTTATCCTGATTTCACCTTATTTGCTGTGTTTTTGAACTTGCTCACGCATTGCACCAGTGTTTGTTTTAATAATACAGACTTATCACTTTACTCGGTTTTGCTGCCTTATTTGTCTCAAGCCAAGAGATTCCTGAGTGTACCACTATAATTGTTACAGGATACACAAGCCAAATAAGGAATCTGCTGAGACAATGGCTATTGAACCTAAGATTGAACAACTGCTTTCTATGATGAGATCTCTGCAAAAAGAAATAGGCAGTCTGCAGAGTAAGGTTGGAGGCTTGGAACATAATCAGCAGTAGTGTTGAGCATTCCGATTCCGCAAGTATTGGGTATCGGCCGATATTTGCGGTATCGGAATTCCGATACCGAGTTCCGATATCTTTGTGATATCTGGAATCGGTATCGGGATTTAGATTAATGTGTTAAATAAAGAATAAAAATAAAAAATATTGATATACTTACCCTCGGACGGGCCCTGGTTGTCACCGCTACAATCGCCATGTTTTCCTTCCTATGAATGAGCTTGTTAAGTACCTTCGATGACGTCGCGGCTTGTGATTGGTCGCTGAGCGGTCATGTGACCGCTCACGCGACAAATCACAAGCCGCGACGTCATCGAAGGTTATTAACGCACTCATTCTTAGGAAGAAAAGCATGGCGATTGCAGCGGTGACAACCAGGGCCCGTCCGAGGGTAAGTATATCAATATTTTTTATTTTTATTCTTTATTTTACACATTAATATGGATCCCAGGGCCTGAAGGAGAGTTTCCTCTCCTTCAGACCCTGGGAACCATTACGGATACCTTCCGATATTTGTGTCCCATTGACTTGTATTGGTATCGGATATCGGTATCGGCGATATCCGATATTTTTCGGATATCGGCCGATACCATCCGATACCGATACTTTCAAATATCGGACGGTATCGCTCAACACTAATCAGCAGGTGTTTGGACAGACTCTGCAGGATCTGAGTACTCGAATGAACGCTCAGGAAAATAAATTTAAAAAGATGGAGTCCGAGTATGGACAGGCCTTTCAGGACTTAAGTGCTCAGATGGCCACACAAGTGGTCTTACCCCCTGGACAGCCGCAGGCAGCCAGTCCTTCTAAGCTGCCGCCATTCCGATACAAGCACTCGCCTGGGCGAATCCAATATCGAGTCTTGTGATCCACGTTTAAATGTATTGGATGATTTTTTGGCTGCTATGGCATTGACGTTTGATGACCCTAACCGCCGCGCCTCTGCTGAGACCGCCTTCCTGTCTTTACGCCAGGGTAAACTTTCAGTTATTGAATATGCCACTGATTTTAGAAGGCTAACTGTGGATACTAATTGGAATTGTCATGCACAATTGCCTATTTTCAGGAGAGGTCTATCTAATGTTATAAAGGATGAACTAGCCCGTTCTGAGTCACCAAAAGAGCTAGAAACATTAATCCAACATTGTGTTCGCATAGATATTCGCCTTACTGAGCGTAGACAGGAGAAGCTGGCAGTATTTAATAGTATGTCTAATTGTTCCCTATCTCCCAAGGAACCTGCAGGTAAAACCACTCGGGAGACTGAGGTGGTGCCTATGCAAATTCACTGTGTAGTGCAGAGACGTGAAAGCAATGAACATCGGGAGCACCGCCTCCTGGAGAGTCTTTGCTTCTATTGCGGCCAATCTGACTCTTCTTAGGGTACCGTCACACAGTGGCATTTTGATCGCTACGACGGCATGATTCGTGACGTTCCAGCGATATACCTACGATCTCGCTGTGTCTGACACGCTACTGCGATCGTACGTCGTAGCAGATCATTTGAAACTTTCTTTTGTCGTCAAGTGTCCCGCTGTGGCGGCATGATCGCATCGTCTAACAAAAGTGTTCACGATATTGTATACGATGTGCGCATAGTAACCAACAGCTGCTACATCGCAAACACGTCATGAAATTATCGCTCCAGCGTCGTGCATTGCGAAGTGTGACCTCAGTCTACGACGCTGGAGCGATAATGGTGCAATGCTGGAGCGTCACGGATCGTGCCGTCGTAGCGACCAAAGTGCCACTGTGAGACGGCACCCTTAATCAACTGTCCCAAGCGGCCTAAGAAGGTGTTAGCGGCGGTAGGGGAATACGATAATGATGACGATGAATCTGATGTCTCTGAATTTAGCCTACCATTGAATGCTGTTTTTCATTCTCTCTCTATGACTACTCCTTCCAGGGAGCAGAAGGAAAAAGACTCTCACTGCTCACTCCCTATTAAAATCTTATGTTCTGGACAGTGGATCTCTAGCGCAGCCATAATCGATTCCGGCGCAGGGGTAATTTTATGGACAATGCATTTGCCAAGAAACAGGGCATAGAGATTTAGCATAGAGCTTCTCCAATTGCTATGGAGACGGTAGATGGCTCACCTTTAATTTCTGGGCCTGTTGATCAGGAGACTGTACCGCTTGTCATTTTGCTGGAACCGAACCATCAGGAGCAACTCTCATTTTTAGTAATTTCTTCTCCTCATTTTCCAGTGATTCTAGGCATTCCTTGGCTGCGCTCAAGAATCCAACAATCAACTGGGAGACTAAGGAGACTACATTCCCAACCAGGAGAGATTCAGCCGTAACGGAAACTGTTTCGGAGTCCCTTGATTCAGAACCTCCTAAACCGGTATTTACTTTACCTTCGGTCAGGTGCAGACTGGGGATGAAATTTAGCCCTGGCATTTGAAATCACACAGGCCCATGGTGTCCCTGTCCCCAAGAACCAGATGGGATATATTACTAATATTACCCTGGATGGAGGAAAGGAAGATTTACTACAAGACCAATATTTCTAATTATACCACGGCATGCTGAGGTAAGTGACGGAGTGACCGACTTTGTGCTCCGTCAAAACTGTTAACAGTATCGGTGTCTTGAGAACATTGATTCTGTTAACAACGTAGCACATAAGGCAGCCCACAACCAGACTGGCCCTTCTGGCATTTACCAGAATTGCCAAATGGCCAGTCCGGCCCTGACTTCGGTGTATAAGGAATACTCTGACATCTGTGATAAGACGAAGGCAGACCAGCTTCCCCCACATAGGCATTATGATTGTCCTATTGAGTTGCTTCCAGGGGCTGCTATTCCTTTCAGTAACGTATAGAGTTGAACGACTTTTACTTTTTTAGGATCGAGTCGGGTTTCGCGAAACCCGACTTTCTCAAAAGTTGGGTCAGGTGAAATCGGCCGATTATTGCGAAAAGTTGGGGGCCGACTGAAACACGAAACCCAATGCAAGTCAATGGGGAATCAAAGTCGTCAGTGAGTGGACGACAGGAAAACACCTACAGTGCCCATTTTAATGCAAAAAACATCAATTCGTATTACTGAAGCTTGCCAATCTTAATTTACTTTATAACAATAGTTAGGCATTGAAAACAGGGGGTCATTTGGCTAAAGTTGTGGGGGGATAGGGCTAACTCAAGATTTTCGTGGGCCCAGGAAACGTGGAATACGTCACGGCGGTGGAGCAGGGAGAGGTAAGTATTTCAGCTTTGCAAGTGCTGTGATCCTGAGCAAGCAGGGGGGGCCCACTAGTTGGCACTGGCACAGGGCCCCTCATAGTACGGCGGTGTGTTTGACGGCGGGCGACGCCTCCCACTGCCAGAGACACTTTTGCGCACTATGAGGGGCCCTGTGCCCATGCCAACGAGTATGCCCCCCCAACCTGATGAAGGAACCTGCACTTTCATCTGCACCTTCCTCTTTGTCCCCGTGTAAGGTGGTATAGTATGTGGGAAGAGGAACCTGACTTTCAGCAGGGTCAGATTCTGGCTGTGTAGAGTGCAAGGAATGTAGTGGTCTGGGTCAATGTACAAGCAAACTCATCTAGCAGTGGCTGGGCAATGGGCAGGATGAGGAGGAAACACAGATATAGGCCCAAAATAAAAAAGTAGGCTAAAAGCAGTTCAAAATTGGTAACAGGACTAAACAGGCGGTGGAGTAAAACTGTAGTGAGTGGCGCAGACACAGTTAGTAGGCCCAAACTAAAAAAGTAGGCTAAATGCAGTTCAAAATTGGTAACAGGAGTACACAGGCGGCATAGCTTTGTTCGGTGAAGGACAACTGTATTGAGTGGCGCACACAGACTTAGTAGGCCCAAAATAAAAAAGTAGGCTAAATGCAGTTCAAAATTGGTAACAGGAGTACACAGGCGGCATAGCTTTGTTCAGTGAAGGACAACTGTATTGAGTGGCGTAGACAGACTTAGTAGGCCCAAAATAAAAAAGCAGGCTAAATGTAGTTCAAAATCGGTAACAGGAGTACACAGGCGGCATAGCTTTGTTCAGTGGAGGACAACTGTATTGAGTGGCTGACACAGTTACTAGGCCCAAATAAGTAAGTAGGCTAAATGTAGTTCAAAATTGGTAACAGGAGTATACAGTCGGCATTGCTTTGTTCAGTGGAGGAGGACAACTGTAATGAGTGGCGCAGACAGACTTAGTAGGCCTAAAATAAAAAAAGTAGGCTAAACGCAGATCAAAATTGGTAACAGGAGTGCACAGGCGGCATAGCTTTGTTCAGTTGAGGACAACTGTAAGGTGTTGCAGGCACAGTTACAAGGCACAAATAAGTAAGTAGGCTAAATGCAGATCAAAACTGGTAACAGGAGTACCCAGGCGGCATTGCTTTGTTCAGTGGAGGAGGACAACTGTAATGAGTGGCTGATAGCCAGACACAGATAGTAGGCCCAAATGATAAAGTAGGCTAAATGCAGTTCAAAATTGGTAACAGGAGTACACAGGCGGCATAGCTTTATTCAGTGGAGGACAACTGTAATGTGTTTCTGACACAGTTAGTAGGCCCAAATAATAAAGTGGGCTAAATGTCTGCCAAAAATTTGCTCATAAATAAACAGGTGGCATAGCTAGGTACAGGGGTGGGCTCCTCTGCTGAGTAGCAGACAGTGGTAGTTGGTGCAAAGTATTAATGGGTCTAAATGGAGGCCAAGGCCCCTGTATATTTTTACTATCATCTATCATTTCAACAAATTTGTATTGGCAGTGCCCTTGAAGGATTTAACAGCACAGACTACACAGTGGTGGAGCAGGGAGAGGTAAGTATTGCAAGTGGTAGAGCACTGATCGAGCTGGGGGAGAACACTCTCTCGTGGGCGGAAGTACTGGCACAGGGCCCCTCATATTACGACGGTGTGTCTGACATTGGGTGTGCACCACCACCGTCAGAGACACTTCATTGTACCATGAGGGACCCTGTGCCTGTGCCGTCGCCCAAGATTGGGCACACCCACCTGTCCAGGCAAACGGCACTCGCACGGGTGCTTGCGCCAAGTGGTGACCACGGCCCTGTGGGGGGAGTCAGCCCATTTAGGGAGGTATAAAAATGGCCTATGGTGGACATTCAGCAGCTGCAAATGGAGGAATTGGAGCAGTCAGTAAGAGGAGGCCAAAAGCAAGACATTTTTCAGGCAAGCTACGTGTCAGCAGGGGAAGGTGGGGCAAAATAATTTGAAATCCATGATTGGTTCATATTTAATGAAGGTCAGATCATCAACATTTCTGGTAGCCAGACGTGTCCTTTTTTTTGGTCAGTGTTGAACCAGCAGCACTGAAGATTCTTTCTGAGAGCACACTAGCAGCAGGGCAAGCAAGCTCCTATAATGCATATTCTGCCAATTCAGGCCAGGTGTCTATTTTAGATGCCAAGTAATCAAAGGGGAATGACCTGTGAGGGAGAACATCGATAAAGGGAGGAAAAATAGTTTGTAGCCATACTGGACAAATGCTGTCTCCTGTCACTTTGAATCGATGCAGCAGTACCTGTCGTGTCTGCGGTCATTGCGAAATCACTCCACAACCTGGTCATAAAACCCCTCTTTCCAACGCCACTTCGGATGGTTCAGCATACGGCTGGACTGTACAGGCGACCGGCGGATGTGCGAGCAAAGTCTTCACACCTTCAGGAACAGGGCTGGTATCTCCGGATAATTTTTCAGGAAGCACTGCACCACCAGGTTCACGGTGTGAGCCAGGCAAGGTATGTGTTTCAGTTCTGAAAGGGCTATAGCAGCCATAAAATTCCTTCCGTTATCACTGACTACCTTGCCTGCCTCAAGATGTACACTGCCCAGCCATGACTGAGTTTCTTGCTACAAGTACTCGGCCAGTACTTCCGCGGTGTGTCTGTTGTTGCCCAAACACTTCATTTGTAGCACAGCCTGCTGACGCTTACCACTAGCTGTTCCATAATGGGACACCTCGTGTGCAACACTGGCAGCTGCGGATGGAGTGGTCGTGCGACTGCGCTCTGTGGATGAGCTTTCACTTCTGGAGGAGGAGGAGGAGGAGGGGTGGCGAATGCCTACAACAAACTGTTTCCTAGACCGTGGGCTAGGCAGAACTGTCCCAATCTGGCTGTCCCCTGTGGACCCTGCATCCACCACATTAACCCAGTGCGCCGTGATGGACACGTAACGTCCCTGGCCATGCTTACTGGTCCATGCATCTGTTGTGAGGTGCACCTTTCTACTGACTGACTGCCTCAGTGCATGGACAATGCGGTCTTTGACATGCTGGTGGAGTGCTGGGATGGCTTTTCTCGCAAAAAAGTGTCGACTGGGTAGGTCATAGCGTGGTACTGCGTAGGCCATCAGGGCTTTGAAAGCTTCACTTTCAAGCAACCGGTAGGGCTTCATCTCTAACGAGATTAGTCTAGCAATGTGGGCGTTCAAACCCTGTGTATGCGGATGAGAGGATGAGTACTTTCTTTTCCTAATGAGAGACTCTTGTAGGGTGATCTGGACTGGAGAGCTGCATATGGTGGAACTAGCGGGGGTGGTGGACATGGCAGATTGAGAGAGGGTTGGTGATGGTATTCTTGATTTTGGCCTACCTACAGTGTTTCCTACCAAGAACCTTGTGATTCCCTGACTGCTTTGGCCTTGTGACGACACCTCCACATTTGCTGCTGGTGGTGTCCTAACGGTTGGGCTTACAGTGAGGGAAGCAATGTAGCGTTGCTGACTACCTTCATTCTGAGCAGGTACACCAACGGCATGGGACGTTCGGTAGTTAGTCCAGGCTTGCAAGTGCATGCTGATTAAATGTCTACGCATGCACGTTGTATTTAAATTTAGGAGAATCTTCCTTCTGCTAAAGGTCTTTGAGCACTTCTTACAGATAACTTTGCACTGCTCATTCGGATCTTGGTTAAAAAATTCCCACACTGCACTCTTCCTACTATGGATTACCTTTTCAGGCATTGCACGTTGTGCTACTTTCACCGGATGGCCACGCTGTCCTAAAACTGTTTTTGGGTTTGATAAACATTTTTGGCCAGATACGGGCCTGCCAGATGAAATCTGTTGCAATGTAGATGGCTGCTGCGGATCATCCTCCTCTGCTTCCGAGCTACTGGCAGCGGCACCCTCTTCCCCCAATGGCTGCCAATCTGGGTCAACAACTGGGTCATCTATCACCTCCTCTTCAATGTCATGTGCACCTTCCTCTGTGTCACCGTGTAAGGTGCTATAGCGTTTGTGACGGGGCACCATAGTCTCATCAGGGTCAGATTCTGGCTCCGTACACTGCGAGGGCAATGTAGTGATCTGAGTCAATGGAACAGCATAATAATCTAGCTGTGGCTGTGCATCTGTGCACTCCATGTCCGATTCATCTTGTAATGGGCTTTTAACAATTTCCCTCTCTAACCCAGGCACGGTATGTGTAAAGAGCTCCATGGAGTAAACTGTAGTGTCGCCTGCCGCATCCTTCACTTTTGGTTTGGGTGAAGGACACAAGGAAGCAACTTGTTCCTGACTGGGAGCATCCACTGACGACTCGCTGCTTTTAGATTTCGAACCTTCTCAAGAGGACGCGAAAGAGCTAGAGGCTGAGTCAGCAAGGAAAGCCAAAACTTTTTCCTGCTGCGCCGGCTTTAAAAGCTGTTTTCCTACTCCCAGATAAGGGAGCCTTCGAGGCCTTGTGTAGCCAGACGATGACGCTGGCTCAACACCTCGAGCCTTTGGTGCTCTTTTGCTTTTCCCACTACCACCAGATGCTCCACCACCACCACCATCAGTACCAGCTGGCAACGACCGCCCATGGCCTCTTCCACCAGACATCCTCATTTTTAGAGAAATCTAACCAAAATAACAACCGTTATATGGTACTGTAAAACAAGGTAGAAGGTGTATATAAACTTTTTGAGAATTTAAATCTCCCTTTTTGGGGGGGAAGACTGCAACAAAACTCAGGCCCTGTGTATCACACTACACAATGTAAGTGGCAGAACGTGGCTGGAAGATATGTAAAATAATACAAGGGCTGTAGTACAATTTCAATCTCCCTACAATGATCTCAGGACAAGTATGGCAGCAATAAAAAGGACTGCTGCACACAAAAGTGTGGACAAATAAACAAGAGAACTGTGCAGAAAGGAGCAACAGGATTTTTGCTTTTAAAAAAGTAGTTGGTTTGCACAGCGGCATACAAACAGCAATGCAGCTATCAGGGAGCCTTATAAGGCAGCCTAATAAGCTACAGCGCTGATGCACAAAAATATAAACTCCACTGTCCCAGCAAAGAAAAGGTGGTGTTGGACAGTGGAAATCACTACAGCACAAGCAGTTTGGGTGTTAATCTTCCCTCCCTAACTATATCCCTTCTTCTGATGAAGCTGCAGCAACCTCTCCCTATGCTAAGATCGGCAGAAGTAAGATGGCAGTCGGCGTGCACGCCCCTTTATAGTCCCTGTGACGCCGCAGAAAGCAAGCTAATCACTGTCATACCCTTCTCTAAGATGGTGGGGACCGAGACCTATGTCATCTCGCTGCCCACACTCTGCATCCTCCTTCATTGGATGAAAAATGGCGCTGAAAACGTCATACGAAACGTGACTTTGGCACGCTCATTGCCGACCTCATGGCCAATCCCACACTAGGATCGGGTCAAGTTTCATGAAACCCGACTTTGCCGAAAGTTGGCGATTTTTCAATTTGTCCGATCCGTTTCACTCAACCCTACTACCAACATCAACAAAACCATCGATATTCAGTTCAGACTCCACACATAAGACCTCAGGAGTGAACATGGATGTCCGACATATCTACATCCTCCAAAACTTTGAGAACTGCACCAAGATCATGAGCGGCGATGACGCCATAATTAGTGTCACCATCCCATTTCTTAGCTTTCTGAAAATCTCTCTGCTCACAATTAAAAAGGATGCATTGCAGGCAGAGCATGAGGACATGGAGCAAGGAACCATACAGGGGGATTAGACTCAGCTCACCCTCTGTCTTCTCATCATGGATTGGTAGTCAATGAGGAGGAGGAGGATGAACAGGAGCTAATTTCATGTGCTATAGATGGTTCTAAAAACACAGCTGTCATACCGTCTGTTCAGCGGGGTTGGTCTGAGGACAGGGAGGAGGACGATGAGGATGAGAAGGAGGAGGATAGCATGGCCAGTCATCCTGTTGGTGAGGACACAGAAGTCTTGCCTGTTAACAGTCTGGCACACATGGCTGACATTATGTTGCGCTGCGTTTCACGTGACCCTCGCATTATAAAAAATTTGTATGACACTCATTACTGATTGCTGACACTTCTAGACCTATGCTACAAGGAGAACTTTTAATCTCTTCTACCAGAGGCAGAGAGATGTACTAAAATGTTGCAGTACAAGAGGGCCCTTTTAGCGGAACTACTTAGAAAATTCTCAAGTGAGAACGCTGGCAGCAGACGTCAGAGTTTGTTGCACAACCAAGGAGTACAAGCGAGAGAGACAGAAGTAAAATCCAGCTCAGGCAGGGGAACAATGGCAAAGTTTTGGGACAGTTTTCTCAGAGCCTCCCATCATGATGGCACATAGGCAAGAGTTGCTGTCACTAGAAGTGCATTGTTTGGGAAGACGGTGAGGGAGTACCTTGCAGATCGTACAAACATCCTCCATGATTCCTCTGTGCCTTTTAATTATTGGGTATCCAAGCTGGACACGTGGCATGAACTGGCTCTCGATGCCTTGGAGGTCCTGGCTTGCCCTGCTGCTAGCGTTCTGTCAGAGCGGGTTTTTAGTTCCGCTGGTGGAATTATAACAGATAAGCGTTTCCACCTGTCAACTGAAAGTGCTGACAGGCTGACTCATAAAAATGAACAAGGGCTGGATTGGGAAAGACTTCTGTACACCACCAAGTGAAAACAGCGAAACATAACCTCAAATACATTTTCTCATCACAACCACACATGGTCTGTTTTGGTATTTTTGTTGTTATTCTCCTCCTCATCCTCATCATCCAGAACCACTAGATGACCAGGGTGAACGTGCCCTGTACTGTTATAGGCCGGTGCATTTTGGGGAAGGGGGCTGTGATGGCATTATTTTGTTTAGTAAAAAAAGGACCCCACATTGGGGAATTGGGCATTTCATTACATTGGGCCTACTACTTAACTCTGTCTCCTGCAAAGTCTCTTCTTTACCTGCCACTAGATCACCAGGGTGAGCGTGCTTTGTACGGTGAATTTTGGGCAAGGGGACTGTGATGGCACTATTTTATTTATTTAAAAAAGGACCCCACATTGGGGAATTGTTTTGTCAGCTCATGCCCTTCATTACAAGTCTGAGTCCCACACCCCTGCATTGGGCCTACTCCTTAACTCTGTTTCCTGCAATGTCTCTTCCTTATCTCCGACAACATGACCTGGGTGAACGTGAACATTAAGGTTTTCTGAAACTCTGCCTGTGGTGGTTTGATCTAAATCCTTGTGGCTTTTATTTTCTAGGGGTTTATGGCCCCTCGTCTGATGAGTCCATGATATCTCAGTTTCATTCAACCTTGAAAAGTGGCCACTTGAAGGTCTGGATGAAACTAGCGATACTACATAGTGTAAATCACTATATAAGACCAGAGAAACATGACTAAGTCAGATGCCAAAACTGGGGTACCTATACATGTATAGTGTGCTGATAACTGCATAATTGGTGACTCCCATGCAGTGTAGATAATCTCCCAGGGGTTCTCTGTCTTGGTCTTGCTTCTCTGATATTCCAGACGTATGATGTTTAAAAGCCTCTTGTGGATGATGTAAGTATACTGTATGTAGTTAATTTTCATATATATGTAATCACAATATGTATTTAATCCTTATACTGTATGTACTTATTAACCTGTGTATGTTAACATATACAAAAGTGTACTCATACTATTCAATCATACTATTCCTTAAACTTTGAAGTGTGCAATAACATTGCTTTGTATTGCAAGTATTAGCCTTATTTAAAGCCATATCTGAACCTTGGTGTTAAAATCATGGCAAATAAAATTGCCAAATTCTCCTGTAAATAATTCTGCAAAGAGAAAACCACCATACCTTTAAAAAATACGAGTGGATTTTCATGGGCCCATCCAGTATGTGGGTTCCAAGGCCTAATGGGGTGCATATGACTGACTATGCAGCAGGGCTGGTCTTGCTGCCAATGTGTAAACCCTAGGAGTACCGGAGTACAAAATGAAATGCATATTGTGAAGTGGATTTTCAGGGGCCCATTCACTATGTGGTTTCAAAGGCCTAATAGGGTGCATATGAATTGGTAGCAGGGCAGGCCTTGAATTCAATGCAACATTTTTTCAGGTGTCCCTCCTGGACATCTTATGAAAGGGGTATTGTGGTGTGTCGTAATTCTTGGCAGCCCATCCACTCACAGAGTAGGCTACAACAGTTTAGGAGACCCACTATTTAATAATGGCCCTTTAAAAAGATTAATGCCGCCTGATGCACCAGTAAAAATAGGCTCAGTGACTTTAAGAGTCCCTCCTTCATAAATGAAATAAGATGGGTCTGCTTATGTATCACACACCACATGGCCAGCTAGGGGTGTTAAATGTTACAATGATATTTCCCAGTGAATGCATTTATAGTGGTGCAATGTTAAAGCTGAAAAACGCTTCAAAAACGCTGCGTCTGAACTAAGCCTACGTGGGGGAGGAAATTTTCGGTCTGGGGTTAAATATTTGGCCTTATAGGCAAGTCATTAACCTGCAAAGGATGTACCTTGACATATTTCCCAGCAAAATCCGTTTTGGGATCATTTAGTGTGTTTTTTGTGGCACCGGGAAAAATGGCATGAATCTCTGAAAAAAAATGTTTACAGCTGTGAACTAGGAGTCAGGAATGCTTCCAGGGGCGATCCCCATGATGTTCCTGTATCATTTGAGCAGTGTTTCCATCATTTCCAGACGTTTTTAGACCTTTAAAGGACCCCCGGGGGGGGACGGATTGCGGTAAAAATACTCTGGTCTCACATAGACTTACATCGACCCGAGCAACGAGCACCCGAGCATTTTAGTGCTCGCCCATCACTAGTTCCCAGCATTGTAGTACAGTTCACCTTTGTTGTGGGGCAGTTGGGTTATTGCATCAAGAATTTCTGTTTTCCCCTTGCTCTAGTATTGTGATACAGCACAATTATGGTTCTACTGTGCTGTAAAGGGAAGCTAAATAAATGTTGAATAACTTGTTTTTATGTCTTCAATAATCTTTTTCAACTGAAAAGATAATCTTTGTAGTTTGGTACTTTTATTATTGGAATTCCTACAAATGGATCTCAAGACCTTCATATTCCTTTAAATGGGGGGAAAATTACTAAGTGTCCACCGACTGTGTTTTAGACAAAAACATTTTTTAGGCTTAATTAATGTTTCACACTGTACAAATGTAATCCAGAACAGTTCAATCATAGGAAATACTTTTTGCCCTGCAGCTGAAGCATTTTGTGATATCTGTGATATGAAGACAGAGAAATGCAGAAGGGAAAGAGATCATGGTAAGGCTGCAGTCACACTAGCAGTATTTGTTCAGTATTTTACATCAGCATTTGTAAGCCAAAACCAGGAGTGGGTGATAAATACAGAAGTGGTGCTTATGTTTCTATTATACTTTTCCCTTATTTGTTCCACTCCTGGTTTTGGCTTACAAATACTGATGTAAAATACTGACCAAATACTACTAGTGTGATGGCAGCCTAATAGTGATCTAAATACTTGGATGTGTAGAGACTGAAGAATGCTGATAGGACACAGACTGTGGTTTTATATCCACTTCATCTGCATGTAAAATGTGTTATGTAATGCTGGTAATCAAAAAAATAATAATCTAGTGTTGGCTGGGTGCAGTGCCATACCATGACTATCTATTTGTTCTTCCTGTCCAATTCTATAATTTTTTTTAATTGATATTTTTTTGAACTCCTCATTGGGAAGTGTGAGACACAAGAAACAATAGGCAAACTCTAAAGGGACTTCAAACACCCCTTTTCAAACAATAACATGGCGGTTGCATCATGGAATAAGTTCACCCTCATGTTCTAGTTTTGGTGTCGGAAGAGATCTGGAGGATGTCCTCATTTGAATGTTTTCTCAATTTAAAGGAACAGGTCTCCTATACTTGGAAGGCCCATACACTAATTGCATGGGCTGACAAACATTTCCCCATGGGGGGTACATTTTAAAAAAAATTGTTTACAGGCATCATACACCCTGGCAAAAAACTAGAGTGGCTGTAGCATCACGGAATACGTTCACCCTCGTGTTCTAGTGGTGGTGTCTGAAAAGACGTGGAGGATGTCCTCCTATGAATCTCTTCACAATTTAAAGGAGCAGGTCTCCTATACTTGGAAGGCCCATACACTAATTGCATGGGCTGACAAACCTTTCCCCATGAGGGGTACATTTAAAAAAAAATTTTTTTACGGGCCTCACAGACACCCTTTCCAAAAAATAGACTGGCTGTAGCATCACAGAAAACATTCACCCTGGCGTTCTAGTAGTGGTGGATGATGAGGATGAGGAGAAGGAGGAGGAGTACACGAAATAGCCCAAATCAGGAAGCATATACCCATGTGTGAGTGTGAAGAGGTGCATGGGAATTCATTTCCCAAAAAGACACTGCATTGGAGGTTATGTTTCGCTGTCATTTGGTGGTGAAGAGAAGTTTTGCCCAATTCAGCCCTTGATCCTTTTTACTAAGAATCAGCCTGTTTGCATTTTCATTTGACAGGCGAATGCACTTATGTTATAATTCCACCAGCGGCACTAAAAACCCTCTCTGACAAAACGCTAGCGGCAAGGCAGACCAGAACCTCCAAAGCGTAGAGAGCCAGTTCATGCCATGTGTCCAGCTCGGATCCCCAATAATTAAAAGGCACAGAGGAATCGCGGAGGGCATTGGTATGGTCAGCAAGGTACTCCCTCACCATGTTCCCAAACATTCCATTCCTTGTGACATTACCCCATGCCTCTGGGCCAAGGCGATGGGAGGGTCTGAATCAACTGTCCCTGAACTTTGCCAGTATTGCCCTGCCACTGCTGGATTGGAGTTGTTTCTCTCTTGCCTGTACTCCTTGGTTGTCCAATGCACTGTGATGTCTGCCGCCAGCTTTTTCAGATGGGAATTTTTTAAATAATTCCGCAACCATGGTCCTCTGGTACTGAACAATTTTAGTACACTTGTCTGTCTCTGGAACAAGAGATTGAAAGTTCTCCTTGTAGCATGGGTCTAAAAGTGTTACTACTCAGTAATGATTTCCACCATGGGAAAGGCAGTGCAACATAAAATCAGCCATACCTACAAGACTGGTAACAGGAAAGCCTTCCGTTTCCTTAACAACAGGACGAGTGACCAAGGTATCCTCCTCCTCCCTGTCCTCAGGCCATCCACGCTGAACAGACGGTATGACAGTTTTGCTTGTAGTACCGTCTATACGGTATGAAAGTAGCTCCTGTTCTTCCTCCTTCTCATTGTCAAACAATACATGTTGGGATGACATGAGGTTGGGTTGTGTGTAATCACCCTGCATGGTTCCTTGCTATATGTCCTCGTGCTCTGCCTGCAATGCATTCTCTTTAAGGCCAGTCTCACAAGTCCAGATAATTCCGGTACCGGAAAAATCGGTACCGGAATTATCCGTGTCCGTGTGCCGGTGCGTTTCTGTGGCACATCAGTGTGGCACACGTGCGGCACACGTGTGCCGCCCGTGTGCCCACTGGGTAACACACGCACAGTGCCGGAGACAGCGCTAAAGTTTAGCGCTGTCCCCTGAATCGTGCTGAAGCCTCATTCATATCTTCCCTGCAGCAGCGTTTGCTGTTGAGAAGATATGAATAATTGTGTGTAAAATCCAGATCCAGGTCCCCACCCCACTCCCACCCTTTGTGCGCCCCCCCCCGCTGTGATTAAAATACTCACCCAGCTCCCAGCTCCATCCATCGCAGCGTCCTGTCCTGGCCGCACCTTGTACTGTATGAGCGGTCACGTGGGGCCGCTCATTTACAGTAATGAATATGCGGCTCCACCCATATTGAAGGTGGAGCTGCATATTCATTACTATAAATGAGCGGCCCCACGTGACCGCTCATACAGTACAAGGTGCAGCCAGGACAGGAAGCAGTGAGGGAGCCAGGAGCTGGGTGAGTATTTTAACCACAGCGGGGGGGTGGGGGGTGCACAAGGGGTGGGAGGGGGGTGGGGACCTGGATCTGGATTTTACACACAATTATTCATATCTTCTCTACAGCAAATGCTGCTGCAGGGAAGATATAAATGGCGGATTCAGCACCAGTGGGGGGGACAGCGCTTAAAGTAGCGCTGTCTCCTGCATGGCACACGGACTGCACACGGACAACGTCCGTGTACGGTACGTGTTTTACACGGACCCATTGACTTTAATGGGTCCGTGTAATCCATGCGCTCCCACGAACACTGACATGTCTCCGTGTTTGGCACACGGAGACACGGTCCGCAAAAAATCAATGACATCTGCACAAATGCATTGATTTTAATGTGTGTACGTGTGTCAGTGGCTCCGGTACGTGAGGAAACTGTCACCTCACGTACCGGAGCCACTGACGTGTGAAACCGGCCTAATTATGAGAAGAGAGCTTTTCAGAATGCAGAGAAGTGGGATAGTGACGATAATTATGGCGTCAATGCTGCTTACCATCTTGGTGGATTCCTCAAAATTTTGCAGGATGACACAGATGTCTGACATCCATGTCCACTCCTGAGGTCTTATGTGTGGAGACTGAACTGAATAATGATGGCCTTGTTGATGCTGGTAGTCAACAACTGCCCTCTTCTGCTCACAAATCCTTTCCTTTAGAAATTCCCTGGTTTAGGGAAAGAGGGGAAAAAAAGAGACAAGTGCGGCGCTTCCTCTGAGCGTAATACGTTTTTACCAACAAGTTAAAAACATTTTTTTTATTTGTAGTTATGCTCACCTTCTATCGGTAAGAAATGCACATTGAGATTCTCAAGGAATCAATTCTTTAGGCAACTCTTCTTCGTATGTTGTATAATCCAATAAGGTGTGCAGCTCACTTTGGAGAACTATGTGTTGATCCTGCTTCAGATCCACATAGGTGGCGATTTCAAAGGGAAAAAAAACTCCAAGTAAATGTGGCGCTAAGCACCTATGGATTTTTTGAACGCATCCACTTCAAGTGAAAAATGTTAAATAAATGAAGTTTTATTAACATTTTTCACTTGAAGTGGATGCATTCAAAAAAATCCGTAGGTGCTTAGCGCCACATTTACTTGGAGTTTTTTTTTCCTTTGAAATCACAAATCCTTTCCAACATATGCAGTGTGGGGACATCACACACCAGTCGGTGAGACGGAAGCTATAAACGCTGCTGAAGCATGGCAAGGGCGGCTGAAGCTGTAGATGACTTTTTCAAATGGGCACATAGTCGGCATACTTTCATAAGCAGATCAGGCAGCTCCGGGTAGGTTTTGAGAAAACACTGAACCATGAGGTTAAGCACATGGGTCAGGCAAGGCACATGTGTGAGCTCACCTCACCGGAGAGCC
Source organism: Ranitomeya imitator (assembly GCF_032444005.1). Taxonomy (NCBI): domain Eukaryota; kingdom Metazoa; phylum Chordata; class Amphibia; order Anura; family Dendrobatidae; genus Ranitomeya; species Ranitomeya imitator. The sequence goes on from NC_091290.1 coordinate 78,169,876, forward strand.
GCAACCAGGATCCAGGCCATTGTCACACACGACCATGCCTGGCTGTAGGTTCAGTGGTGTCAGCCACAGATCTGACTGCTCTTTCAGAGCTTTCCACAACTCTTCAGCCTTATGCAGTTTGTCACCTAAGCAGATTAGCTTCTGCACAGCCTGTTGGTGCTTAGCTGAGGCAGTGCAGCAGTGCTTGCAGCTTGTGACTGATGTGCTACTTTTGGAGATGGCGGCTGAAGAGGAGGCGGAAGAGGAGGTGCAGAAGTTGTAGACTGTGGGGGCAACCCAGATTGATGTAGGGCCCGCAATCCTCGGGGTTGGGAGGACGTGGAACATCAATAGGTCCAACTTCCACTATGTTAACCCAGTGTGTGCTGTCAGAGTGTTGTACCGTCCCTGCCCACAAGCTTTGTCCACATGTCCGTGGTTAGGTGGACTTTCCCAGTAACAGCATTGTTGAGAGCACAGATAATGTTGTGGGACACATGCTTGTGATATGCTGGGACAGCACACCGGGAGAAATAGTGGCGACTGGGGACTGAATAACATGGGACTGCCACCGTCATCAGGTTGCGGAAAGCTTCCGTCTCCATAAGCCTAAAAAGCAGCAATTTGAGCTCAAGCAGACAAGAAATTTGTGAATTTAGTACTGTGGCCTGTGAGGCGTTGGAGGCGTACTTCCGCTTGCGTTCCAATGACTGTGGTATGGACAACTGAAGGCTGCGCTGGAAAAAGGACGTGGACGTGATCGATGATGGTGCTAGTTAAGTCTGAGTAATGGCAGGTGCAGGGCAGGAGGCATCATCTCATGCACCATGTACAGGGGATTGGCTTTTGCGCACAACAGTGGAAGGAGTGGTGTTACCCACAGATACTGTTCCTGTTGCCTGTGGTTTGGCCCACAAAGTCGGGTGCTTTGCTGTCATGTGCCTGATCATGCTTGTGGTAGTCAGGCTAGTAGTTTTGCTACCCCTGCTGATGCAGGCATGGCAGGTGTTGCAAATGGCCTGTTTGGGGTTATCGGCAGAGTCTTTAAAAAACAACCAGACTTTTGAAGACCTTACAGTTGGACTGGCAACTTCCATCATGTTGGTGTTGCGTGGAACGGTTGCCCGCCTTCTGTCTGTGGACACCACGCTGTGTCTGTGTGCCTCTTGGGGTGCTACACCTTCATCCCCCTGTGTTGCTGGCATCGCTCTGCATGTCCTTCTGCCAGGTTGAATCAGTTACTCTACCATCCACCACCTTTTCTTCAACTTCCTCACCCTAGTCCTCCTCCTGACTTTCTGGCAATTGTGTTTCATCATCGTAGACCTCTTGTGACACCTTAACACTGTTGCCTTCGTGTGACCGTGGCTGCTCAAATATTTGGGCATCGCTACATGGAATCTCATCTTGCCTCACTTCAAGTGGATCGGGAGAGAGGCCGGAACCGATAAATGAAAAAGTGAACAACTCTTCGGAGTGTCCAAGTGTTGGATCAGTTGTCTCAGGGCACCACTCAGCATGGTGGGAGGAAGGAGGATCAGGGTGAGGAATATGCAGTTCAGAGTCACGGCTACTCAGACTTGACCATGTGGAAGACAGAGTGCTGGTGGTGGTGGCAAAGTGACTGGATGCATTATCTGCCATTCAACCAACTACCTTTTCATGCTGCTCTGGAGTCAAGAGTGCTGACTTCATCCATGCCCTATGAATTCAGACAGGAATCTGTTGTGAGGAGATGTGGGTGTTTGTTGTGGCCCACTTTCAGCTTGCCCACGGCCCCGACCTCTGCATGCACCATCACCATCACGTCCACTTCCTCATCCCTTGCCACGTGACTTCCTCATTTCGATAAAAAGGTTAATGCAAGCCTCGACTTTAATCTAATGACACAATTTTTAGGCCTCAGATAGATGAGACGTGTCACAGAGATACCAGACTGTTCAATATGTGGCCGGTACTTTTTTATTTTTTACCCCAAAATAGTATATAGACCTAGAGTAGCAGACAGCCAAACAAGTGGAATGTAGGACTGAACAGCAAGTATTTGGAGAGTACAGATAGACCAGGAGTCTGACAGAGATAAAAGACTGTTGAATACGTGGCCTGTATTTTTTTGTATTTTTTACCCCAAAATAGTGTAGGGTAGTCTAGGGTAGCAGACAGCTTAAAAAGTGTAATGTAGGACTGAAAAGTAACTATTTGTAGAGTACAGAAAGACCAGGAGTCTGCTGGAGAGAACAGACTGTTCAATATGTGGCCTGTATTTTTTTATTTTTACCCCCAAATAGTGTATAGACCTAGGGTAGCAGACAGACCAAAAAGTGGAATGTAGGCCTGAAAAACAACTATTTGGAGAGCACAGATAGACCAGGAGTCAGACGAAGAAAACAGACTATTCAATACGTGGACTGTATTTTTTTATTTTTTACTCCAAAACTGTATGTAGACCTAGGATTAAAAGAAAACCCAAAAAGTGGAATTTAGGCCTGAAAAGCAACTATTTTAGAGCACAGATAGACCAGGAGTCTGACAGAGATAACAGACTGTTCAATACATGGCCTGTATTTTTTTTTTACCCCAAAATCGTGTATAAACTAAGTGTAGCAGAAAGCCCAAAAAGTGGAATGTAGGCCTGAAAAGCAACTATTTGTAGTGCGCAGATAGATCTGACGTCTGACGGAGATAGAACACTGTTAAATATGTGGCCTGGATTTTTTTGGGGCCCACCAATATTGTGTCAATAAGTAGGCTACGACACTGAAAGAAAAAAAGGTTGTAGCACGAAAATTGTAAAATATTTAACGCAATGATATGCGATGCCTGTGGCATACAAAACACAGTGATAAATATAAGAACTGTAGCTAAATATTTTTTGGCCAGATAAAAAATTTTTGGTCAGAAAAATGGTGTCCAAAAATGTTGTAAGACACTAGAAAAAATACTACAATACAAAAAAAAGGCCAGAATTTTCTGCGCGCTCAGATCTGATGCCTGGGACATAAAAAGCAGTTTTAAAATGCTAGATTTTCACGCTGTTGTATTAAAATGACCTCACTGTAGTCTGCAGTGTGACCAAGCAAATAAACATAGAAAAAAAGGGGCTCTAGATTGCTTTGTAATAAAATTTGCAGGATTCAGGTGCCAAAAAAATCAATCCTAGCCACAGATACCTGCAGCTAGGTATATCTAATATATAATTGCCTAGAATACTACTTCCTGCAATTTGTGCCAACTTCCGTGGCTTTGTCCGGAGCTAATGTCCGGAGCTAATGTCCGGAGCTAATGTCCGGAGCTAATGTCCGGAGATTAATTGCCTAGAATACTACTTCCTGCAATTTGTGCCAACTTCCGTGGCTTTGTCCGGAGCTAATGTCCGGAGCTAATGTCCGGAGCTAATGTGCGGAGATAATGTCCGGAGCTAATGTCCGGAGCTAATGTCCGGAGATAAGTGACGTCAACAGTGTCCAGTGTCTGATTGGTTGCCGCCTGCTGTGAGCGACCAATCAGAAAAGTGCCGTACTGTGACACACTCCGCCCGCCATTTTGGTGTGATTTTTGAATTTTTACCTCACAGCAAGTTTCTACTGCGTGGAGGCGGGCCCAGTGACGTTGCTCTTCAAGCTCCTGCCGAATTTCGTCAAAAAAATGATCAGACCATTTACCAAAACTATATATATTTAGTTGTGAAGTGGTTCAGTGACATTTTCACACCAATTTTGAACTTTTGTTTGGTGTTTTCTCCATATACTGCCTATTATTCACTGACTGTTATACTGAGAGACTGCCGTTTATTAACCTCTTCTTTGCCACATTGGGTATATTGCTCTATTATTTGCCACATAAGGACATTGTCCATTATTGCCCAGCAATTTCTCTGCAATATAAACTGCCTATTTATTAATATCTGCATTCCAGCAAAGAACTATTGCCTATTATTAACTGGCTATTTTCCTACTACCTGACACTGCCTCTTATTAACCTGTTGTTTGCCACCACCACGCTTAAAGCTGTTTAGCTTAGCCAACATGAGCTCTAATAGTAAGGATACTAATGACACAGAGCCCAAAGCTGCTGATGGCGCACGTAAGATTAGGTCTGATAGAAAGTATACTAATAATGCAAAGCAAAAAGACGCCGATGCCGCACGTAAGCGCAAACAGCGTGCTAACAAGAGTACAGAGGATAGATGCAAGCGCATGGACACTGTTAAGTATAATAATGAGACAGAGTCCAAAGCTTATGATGGCGCATGTAAGATCAGGTCTGATATAAAGTATGGTAATGATGCAGAGCGAAAAGCCGCCGATGCCGGACGTAAGCGCAAACAGCGTGTTAACAAGAGTACAGAGGATAGATGCAAGTGCCTGGATACTGTTAAATATACTAATGACACAGAGCCCAAAGCTGCTGATGGCGCACGTAAGATCAGGTCTGATATAAAGTATGGTAATGATGCAGAGCGAAAAGCCGTCGATGCCGCACGTAAGCGCAAACAGCGTGTTAACAAGAGTACAGAGGATAGATGCAAGCGCCTGGATACTGTTAAGTATACTAATGACACAGAGTCCAAAGCTGCTGATGGCGCACGTAAGATCAGGTCTGACATAAAGTATGGTAATGATGCAGAGCAAAAAGCCGCCGATGCCGCACGTAAGCGCAAACAGCGTGCTAACAAGAGTACAGAGGATAGATGCAAGTGCCTGGATACTGTTAAATATACTAATGACACAGAGCCCAAAGCTGCTGATGGCGCACGTAAGATCAGGTCTGATATAAAGTATGGTAATGATGCAGAGCGAAAAGCCGTCGATGCCGCACGTAAGCGCAAACAGCGTGTTAACAAGAGTACAGAGGATAGATGCAAGCGCCTGGATACTGTTAAGTATACTAATGACACAGAGTCCAAAGCTGCTGATGGCGCACGTAAGATCAGGTCTGACATAAAGTATGGTAATGATGCAGAGCAAAAAGCCGCCGATGCCGCACGTAAGCGCAAACAGCGTGCTAACAAGAGTACAGAGGAGAGATGCAAGCGCCTGGACACTGTTAAGTATACTAATGACACAGAGCCCAAATCTGCTGATGGCGCACGTAACATCAGGTCTGATAATAAGTATACCAATGACGCTGAGCGAAAAGCCGCCGATGCTGCACGTAAGCACAAACAGCATGCTAACGAGACTACAGAGGACAGACATAAGCGCCTGGACACTGTTAATGCTGCTTGCAATAAACGCATTACTAATGAGTCTTTTGAGGACAAAACTAATCGATTAAGTAATAAAGCTGCTGCTGCACGCTCTCAACGTTGCAAACATAATATTTCCACGTCCTCAGTCATAGATTCTGCCCACAATACAGCTTCTTTGTCTCCATTCATAGAATGTGTGCAGCTTGAAGCTCCTTTAACCGTTGGTAAATCTGCACGTAAGCGCAAACACTGTCCTACTTACACTCCAAATGATAAACGCCGTCGCCTGCACACTGTTAAGTCTGCTTATAAGACATGCTTCACACCTGACTCTTCTAAGGCAACAAACAAACCATTACCAAATGCAGCTGGTGCACGCCGTGAATGGCGTTCACTTGTTCACTGTGCAAGTAGCCCATGTGTTCCTGTTTCCATAATTGTTCTCTTGTGTCTACAAGACTGGGGAGTTCCACCACTCCTCTTGGGCTATCTGCACAAAAGCTGTTCTACCCTGTATGCTCACATGGATTTTTCCTCTCTGAACCCTGTTCACACAGGTTATATACAGATGATCAGGTTTTTAAATACATCAGATAGGGATTGCATACATTAGTTAGGACTGCTCTGATAAGGGTATACCGTGAAGATTGGTAGAGCAGCTTAGTATACATTTTTTGCAAAAAACGTATCAACCAAATACCCTGTTTTTTACATCTTTTACTAGCACTTGCGGATTACTGCAACATTTTTTCAAACTGAGTGTTTTTGGTTTTACTATTCTCTTTTGTGTCTTCAGGTTTCTTGGTGGTGTGTGAACATGATCATACAGACTTGTTCACTGTGCAAGTAGCCCATGTGTTCCTGTTTCCATAATTGTTCTCTTGTGTCTACAAGACTGGGGAGTTCCACCACTCCTCTTGGGCTATCTGCACAAAAGCTGTTCTACCCTGTATGCACACATGGATTTTTCCTCTCTGAACCCTGTTCACACAGGTTATATACAGATGATCAGGTTTTTAAATACATCAGATAGGGATTGCATACATTAGTTAGGACTGCTCTGATAAGGGTATACCGTGAAGATTGGTAGAGCAGCTTAGTATACATTTTTTGCAAAAAACGTATCAACCAAATACCCTGTTTTTTACATCTTTTACTAGCACTTGCGGATTACTGCAACATTTTTTCAAACTGAGTGTTTTTGGTTTTACTATTCTCTTTTGTGTCTTCAGGTTTCTTGGTGGTGTGTGAACATGATCATACAGACTTGTTCACTGTGCAAGTAGCCCATGTGTTCCTGTTTCCATAATTGTTCTCTTGTGTCTACAAGACTGGGGAGTTCCACCACTCCTCTTGGGCTATCTGCACAAAAGCTGTTCTACCCTGTATGCACACATGGATTTTTCCTCTCTGAACCCTGTTCACACAGGTTATATACAGATGATCAGGTTTTTAAATACATCAGATAGGGATTGCATACATTAGTTAGGACTGCTCTGATAAGGGTATACCGTGAAGATTGGTAGAGCAGCTTAGTATACATTTTTTGCAAAAAACGTATCAACCAAATACCCTGTTTTTTACATCTTTTACTAGCACTTGCGGATTACTGCAACATTTTTTCAAACTGAGTGTTTTTGGTTTTACTATTCTCTTTTGTGTCTTCAGGTTTCTTGGTGGTGTGTGAACATGATCATACAGACTTGTTCACTGTGCAAGTAGCCCATGTGTTCCTGTTTCCATAATTGTTCTCTTGTGTCTACAAGACTGGGGAGTTCCACCACTCCTCTTGGGCTATCTGCACAAAAGCTGTTCTACCCTGTATGCACACATGGATTTTTCCTCTCTGAACCCTGTTCACACAGGTTATATACAGATGATCAGGTTTTTAAATACATCAGATAGGGATTGCATACATTAGTTAGGACTGCTCTGATAAGGGTATACCGTGAAGATTGGTAGAGCAGCTTAGTATACATTTTTTGCAAAAAATGTATCAACCAAATACCCTGTTTTTTACATCTTTTACTAGCACTTGCGGATTACTGCAACATTTTTTCAAACTGAGTGTTTTTGGTTTTACTATTCTCTTTTGTGTCTTCAGGTTTCTTGGTGGTGTGTGAACATGATCATACAGACTTGTTCACTGTGCAAGTAGCCCATGTGTTCCCGTTTCCATAATTGTTCTCTTGTGTCTACAAGACTGGGGAGTTCCACCACTCCTCTTGGGCTATCTGCACAAAAGCTGTTCTACCCTGTATGCACACATGGATTTTTCCTCTCTGAACCCTGTTCACACAGGTTATATACAGATGATCAGGTTTTTAAATACATCAGATAGGGATTGCATACATTAGTTAGGACTGCTCTGATAAGGGTATACCGTGAAGATTGGTAGAGCAGCTTAGTATACATTTTTTGCAAAAAACGTATCAACCAAATACCCTGTTTTTTACATCTTTTACTAGCACTTGCGGATTACTGCAACATTTTTTCAAACTGAGTGTTTTTGGTTTTACTATTCTCTTTTGTGTCTTCAGGTTTCTTGGTGGTGTGTGAACATGATCATACAGACTTGTTCACTGTGCAAGTAGCCCATGTGTTCCTGTTTCCATAATTGTTCTCTTGTGTCTACAAGACTGGGGAGTTCCACCACTCCTCTTGGGCTATCTGCACAAAAGCTGTTCTACCCTGTATGCACACATGGATTTTTCCTCTCTGAACCCTGTTCACACAGGTTATATACAGATGATCAGGTTTTTAAATACATCAGATAGGGATTGCATACATTAGTTAGGACTGCTCTGATAAGGGTATACCGTGAAGATTGGTAGAGCAGCTTAGTATACATTTTTTGCAAAAAACGTATCAACCAAATACCCTGTTTTTTACATCTTTTACTAGCACTTGCGGATTACTGCAACATTTTTTCAAACTGAGTGTTTTTGGTTTTACTATTCTCTTTTGTGTCTTCAGGTTTCTTGGTGGTGTGTGAACATGATCATACAGACTTGTTCACTGTGCAAGTAGCCCATGTGTTCCTGTTTCCATAATTGTTCTCTTGTGTCTACAAGACTGGGGAGTTCCATCACTCCTCTTGGGCTATCTGCACAAAAGCTGTTCTACCCTGTATGCACACATGGATTTTTCCTCTCTGAACCCTGTTCACACAGGTTATATACAGATGATCAGGTTTTTAAATACATCAGATAGGGATTGCATACATTAGTTAGGACTGCTCTGATAAGGGTATACCGTGAAGATTGGTAGAGCAGCTTAGTATACATTTTTTGCAAAAAACGTATCAACCAAATACCCTGTTTTTTACATCTTTTACTAGCACTTGCGGATTACTGCAACATTTTTTCAAACTGAGTGTTTTTGGTTTTACTATTCTCTTTTGTGTCTTCAGGTTTCTTGGTGGTGTGTGAACATGATCATACAGACTTGTTCACTGTGCAAGTAGCCCATGTGTTCCTGTTTCCATAATTGTTCTCTTGTGTCTACAAGACTGGGGAGTTCCACCACTCCTCTTGGGCTATCTGCACAAAAGCTGTTCTACCCTGTATGCACACATGGATTTTTCCTCTCTGAACCCTGTTCACACAGGTTATATACAGATGATCAGGTTTTTAAATACATCAGATAGGGATTGCATACATTAGTTAGGACTGCTCTGATAAGGGTATACCGTGAAGATTGGTAGAGCAGCTTAGTATACATTTTTTGCAAAAAACGTATCAACCAAATACCCTGTTTTTTACATCTTTTACTAGCACTTGCGGATTACTGCAACATTTTTTCAAACTGAGTGTTTTTGGTTTTACTATTCTCTTTTGTGTCTTCAGGTTTCTTGGTGGTGTGTGAACATGATCATACAGACTTGTTCACTGTGCAAGTAGCCCATGTGTTCCTGTTTCCATAATTGTTCTCTTGTGTCTACAAGACTGGGGAGTTCCACCACTCCTCTTGGGCTATCTGCACAAAAGCTGTTCTACCCTGTATGCACACATGGATTTTTCCTCTCTGAACCCTGTTCACACAGGTTATATACAGATGATCAGGTTTTTAAATACATCAGATAGGGATTGCATACATTAGTTAGGACTGCTCTGATAAGGGTATACCGTGAAGATTGGTAGAGCAGCTTAGTATACATTTTTTGCAAAAAACGTATCAACCAAATACCCTGTTTTTTACATCTTTTACTAGCACTTGCGGATTACTGCAACATTTTTTCAAACTGAGTGTTTTTGGTTTTACTATTCTCTTTTGTGTCTTCAGGTTTCTTGGTGGTGTGTGAACATGATCATACAGACTTGTTCACTGTGCAAGTAGCCCATGTGTTCCTGTTTCCATAATTGTTCTCTTGTGTCTACAAGACTGGGGAGTTCCACCACTCCTCTTGGGCTATCTGCACAAAAGCTGTTCTACCCTGTATGCACACATGGATTTTTCCTCTCTGAACCCTGTTCACACAGGTTATATACAGATGATCAGGTTTTTAAATACATCAGATAGGGATTGCATACATTAGTTAGGACTGCTCTGATAAGGGTATACCGTGAAGATTGGTAGAGCAGCTTAGTATACATTTTTTGCAAAAAACGTATCAACCAAATACCCTGTTTTTTACATCTTTTACTAGCACTTGCGGATTACTGCAACATTTTTTCAAACTGAGTGTTTTTGGTTTTACTATTCTCTTTTGTGTCTTCAGGTTTCTTGGTGGTGTGTGAACATGATCATACAGACTTGTTCACTGTGCAAGTAGCCCATGTGTTCCTGTTTCCATAATTGTTCTCTTGTGTCTACAAGACTGGGGAGTTCCACCACTCCTCTTGGGCTATCTGCACAAAAGCTGTTCTACCCTGTATGCACACATGGATTTTTCCTCTCTGAACCCTGTTCACACAGGTTATATACAGATGATCAGGTTTTTAAATACATCAGATAGGGATTGCATACATTAGTTAGGACTGCTCTGATAAGGGTATACCGTGAAGATTGGTAGAGCAGCTTAGTATACATTTTTTGCAAAAAACGTATCAACCAAATACCCTGTTTTTTACATCTTTTACTAGCACTTGCGGATTACTGCAACATTTTTTCAAACTGAGTGTTTTTGGTTTTACTATTCTCTTTTGTGTCTTCAGGTTTCTTGGTGGTGTGTGAACATGATCATACAGACTTGTTCACTGTGCAAGTAGCCCATGTGTTCCTGTTTCCATAATTGTTCTCTTGTGTCTACAAGACTGGGGAGTTCCACCACTCCTCTTGGGCTATCTGCACAAAAGCTGTTCTACCCTGTATGCACACATGGATTTTTCCTCTCTGAACCCTGTTCACACAGGTTATATACAGATGATCAGGTTTTTAAATACATCAGATAGGGATTGCATACATTAGTTAGGACTGCTCTGATAAGGGTATACCGTGAAGATTGGTAGAGCAGCTTAGTATACATTTTTTGCAAAAAACGTATCAACCAAATACCCTGTTTTTTACATCTTTTACTAGCACTTGCGGATTACTGCAACATTTTTTCAAACTGAGTGTTTTTGGTTTTACTATTCTCTTTTGTGTCTACACTGTTAAGTCTGCTTATAAGACATGCTTCACACCTGACTCTTCTAAGGCAACAAACAAACCATTACCAAATGCAGCTGGTGCACGCCGTGAATGGCGCAAAAAAACAGCTTGCACCTCCATATTAATAAACTCTGACCACGATACACCTTCCAACTCCTAAGTGATTGAATCTGTGGACAGTGAAGATCCTCTACCAGGTCCACGCTTTATATATGTTGGCTTACAGAAACATTCCAATGCTCCGTTATCACAACCTGTACCTCAACATCCTACAGGTTTTACTAATGATGACAGTACCATAGTAGAACACTCCTGTGGTCCTATGAACTATTTATGTGAACATTGTCAAGCATTACATTTTAATGGTGAGATACCAGCAGATAAAAATTTTACTCTGTGTTGTCACAAGAGTAAAGTGCATATACCTATACCCCAATATCCCGAGGTCTTTAAACGATAGCTGACAGGGGAGAGTGAGTTCAGTAAGAATCTCATGGAAAATATTCGTAGTATTAACAGCTCATTTGCTTTCGCCTCCATGGGTGCCAATATATCCCCTCCACCTGGACATGGCCCTTACTGTTTCCGTATACATGGACAAATATATCATCGTACTGGAACTCTACATCCCAGTGATGATCAAGTTCCAGCTTATGCCCAACTGTATATTTTGGATACCGCTACCGCGAATGAACAACGTTTAAACTGTGAACAAAATCAAAAATGTCATCCCACTTTGATGAGTATAATTGCTCTTCAGTTAGACAATGTGAATCCCTTTGTTGCTGCCTACAAAATGTTACGAGATGTGGAACATGAAGAACATCTTAAAGCTGAAGCTAATGGCACTCTCATGCCAAATATCATCATGGCCCTTAAACAAGATCGGAATCAAGACCCTCACCGATATAATAATCCAACTGTCAATGAAGTTGCTGTCGTATTTGAAAATGACAATGGAGAGCCACCATTTAATCGTGATATTTTAATACATTTACAACCGGACCCCAAAAATCCTTTGGCGCCAAGAACACAACAGGTCAGCATTCTACACAGTAATTTAGATGCTTTACTCTATCCTTTATTTTTCCCTTACGGAGACCAGGGCTGGCATGATGGCCTCAAGCAACAAGGGCAAAGTCCACGCAGAGTTACACAACTGCAATATTACTGCTATGTGCTGTCTGTCCGTAATCAGTTTAATCCACTCCTGAATGGTGGCAAACTCACTCAGCAGTACTTAGTGGATGCTTATGTGAAAATCGAGGCAAATCGCCTAAATTATATCCGTCAACACCAAAAGGATTTGAAAGTAGAGGATTATTGTGTACTCCAGGAACATCTCCAGAAAAAATCCATTGAGAAGGGCATCCCCATTGGAAAAACGGTCATTTTACCATCTTCGTTTGAAGGCAGTCCCAGGAATATGCAGCAGCGGTACCAGGATGCCATGGCTATTGTGACTAAATATGGTCGTCCTGATCTATTCATCACCATGACCTGTAATCCGAAATGGAATGAGATTACTGAGAATTTGGAACCTTGGCAGCGTGTGGAACATAGACCTGATTTGGTGGCACGTGTTTTCAAAATAAAACTGGAAGCACTCTTAAAAGACATTAACAATGGATTATTTGGGAAAGTTTGCGCTATGGTTCATGTAATTGAATTTCAAAAACGTGGCCTTCCACACGCTCACATTTTGATTATTCTGGACAGCAACTCCAAATTAAGGACTGAGGAGGACATAGACAATACAGTGTGGGCTGAAATTCCCAATCCTACCCACTACCCTCAGCTCCATAAAATTGTTCTCCAACATATGATTCATGGTCCGTGTGGAGAACACAACCCAAATTCTCCCTGTATGGATCTGGGGAAGTGTACAAAAGGTTTCCCTAAAGATTTGCAACCAAGAACCATCATAGCTAAGGACGCCTATCCTACTTACCGCAGACACTTTGGCCCATCTTTTCAACACCATTCTAACATGATTGATAATTCGTGGGTGGTTCCATATAATCCGTTCCTGCTATTAAAATACAAGTGCCATATAAATGTCGAAGTTTGTGGTTCCATTCAGGCTGTGAAATATTTATTTAAATACGTCTACAAAGGACATGATAAAGCCAATCTTGAAATCTGCCAGACTAACATCCAACATGATGAAACACACCAATTCATGGATTCAAGATATGTCAGTGCACCAGAGGCAGCTTGGCGAATATTCTCATATCCAATGCATAAACAATCTCATAGCATCATTCGCCTTGCTGTACATCTACCGCATTCTCAGCCACTCTATTTTCATGAGGATGACTCTATTGGAAACATCAAACAAAAGCTCCATCAAAATTCTACACTTATGGCCTACTTCAAGCTTAATCAGAACGACCATCATGCTCATATTTATTTATATCGTGAAATTCCCGAAAACTATGTTTGGAAAGAAGGTTCTTGGGAAGTTAGAAAGCGAGCAGGTGGTTCTGTGATTGGACGAATGTATACTGTCAGTGTGAAAGACCAAGAACGCTACTATTTAAGATTGTTATTGTTACATGTCAAAGGTGCAACCAGTTTTGACAGCATAAAAACTGTACACGGAGTCACACATGAAACCTTCAAAGATGCGGCATTAGCTCTTGGCTTACTATTTGATGATAGTCTGTGGAGAAATACATTACTTGATGCCAGTATTCTCAACATGCCAGCAGAGCTACGTGACATGTTTGCCTACATTTGTATTTTTGGTCCTCCAGCTAAACCTCGGGACTTATGGGATGAATTTAAGGAACACTTTGTAGAAGACTACTGCCATGCATACCACTCCGACACTCTGGAGTGTGTCAATTGTGAAGGCTATGCTATGACAGATGTCCAACATGTTCTTAAAGCTCATGGCAAAACTTATATTGATTTTAATTTGCCACGTCCAGTCAAGAAACAACACCTCCTCCCACAGTATGATAAAGATTATGAGTTATCAGCAGCTGCTGAAATGAAAGCTACTCTAAATGAGGACCAACTTTTTGCTTTTGATGCTATCACTCAAGCTTTAGAAGACACTAATTCTACAGCAAAGTGTTTTTTCCTTGATGGTCCTGGTGGCAGCGGAAAAACGTACCTATGTCATCTACTCCTACATCAGCTAAGAGGACAAGGAGACATTGTGTCACCTGCTGCCACTACTGGAATTGCTGCCAACTTGCTACAAGGTGGACGAACCATTCATTCTCTTTATGGGATTCCAATTCCTGTGAATGAAACATCTGTTTCCAGGATTAAGAATGATACCGATGCAGCAAAAGATTTGCACAGCACTAAACTTTTTATTATTGATGAGTGCACAATGCTATCCAAATATGCATTGCATGTCATTGATAGAGTTTTACGTGATGTCATGACAACAAATGTAGCTCACAAAGAAAAAACACCGTTTGGAGGTAAAGTGATTGTTTTTGGAGGCGACTTTAGACAATGTCTTCCTGTCATCCCTCATGTGACAAGAACTGATGTTGTAGAGAGCTGTATAAAATATTCACAACACTGGCAACATTTTACTCGCCTGCCACTTATTAACAACATGCGCTCCATTGATCCTCACTACCGCAGTTGGTTGCTTCAACTGGGAAATGGTGAACTATCTAATGAACATAACCTTGGAGGTGATGTAATTGAAATTCCTCCAGACATGGTATGTACTGGCTCTTTAATAATTGAAATTTTTGGAGATAATCTTTGTATTGATGTGAATGACACCGAAAGTATAAATACAGCTGCATCTCATGCAATTTTATGTCCAAAAAATGAGGACGTTGAGAAAGTCAATTCCCAAGTCATGGATTTATTGATAGGTGACTATACTGAATATATCAGTGATGATTCCATCGATCCTGATGAAGCTGATGACCTCGATCAATACCCACTTGAGTTTTTGAATTCACTAACACCAACTGGTATGCCTTCACATCGGCTGAAACTTAAAATTGGCACCATTGTCATGTTATTACGTAATGTGAACACGAACAAAGGTCTCTGCAATGGTACGTGGCTCATTGTCACTGCCTTACATGCCATTATCATACTGGCTAAAGTAATTAGTGGGTCAGCAGCAGGAAATGTGGTATTCATTCCACGAATTGATTTGTGTCCATCAGAGACTGGATTACCTTTTAAATTAAGACGGAGACAATTTCCCATCAAGCCCGCATTTGCAATGACCATAAATAAATCTCAAGGCCAGACCCTCCATCGAGTTGGCATTTATCTACCAGAACCTGCTTTTGCCCATGGTCAATTGTATGTTGCTTTTTCCAGGGTGAAGCAATGTTGCAATGTGAGGGTTAAAGTGGTTAATACACCACTTCAAGGACAATTATTGGCTGATAGTACTAAAGTCTTCACACGTAATATTGTGAACAAAAATATTTTAGTTTAAACTTAATTTTCTTTTTTTTCATTATTCAGTTTTTCTAATAACATAGACAGCAATAGGCAAATTCTATGTGTAGAGATAAGGAAAAAAAAATAAAATAAAAAAGAAAATTAGTGTAGCCATAGACATATAGATTTTAAGTACTTATGTAGGAAATACGTATATAACATACGTACTCATTAGCATATAGGGTTAATAACTCTATATCATATCTACATAAATTTAGAAATATGATATATCAATACATATTTTTATAGGTAAGTAGAACACACATTAAGTACAAGATGTAAGATGTGTATCATTCAAATGCCTGTATTTGGTGATAGGAACCTGTATTTGAAGCTCCAGCAGTATAGCTGCTGAGAGATTTCATTTTGTGAACAGGTAAGAGACGGGTGGGATGGCTGTTCACACACATCTCTATCTTCAGGTGTGTTCTGTACATAGAAATAGATATATAGATAGGTACATTTTTAGATAGATAGGGAAAGAATAGAGATTTTGCTTTCACATCAACATTTTTCTGCTATTTGGAGAATTTATGGTGGAAAAAAGGCTATTTCTGCACTTCCTGCCTAAGGGCTGACCCACGCCACTCTTGCTGTAAGTTGCATGCAATGTATACGGAATTTGTACTTCACTTGCGGCAGGTGCAGCACATGTGGTAGGTGCAGCACATGTGGTTTCTGCTGTTTTCGCCACAAAATCTCCACTTACCAGTGTTTTTGTTGTGGCTGCATTTAATGCAATTGCCGAAGCCGCGTTTGCTGCATTTACTGCAAGTTAACTCCAAGCTTCATCTACATTGCATGGCACTTGCTGAAAGTGTGTTGTAGGTCAGTTCTTTGGTGCCAAGTGTGGAAGTTGTATTGTTTTTAACATTACTTCTGCAAATATCAGAAACATGCAGATGTGAAAGAGGTCTGAGTATTAAGAAATAGGAATCAGTTAGTTAGGACCCATCAGTTCAAAGGCTACCGTGATGTGGTTGATGGGCATGCTTATATTAGCCCATCGGTGTACTATGAACGTTGATTTCTTAAATTTTACACTTCTGTAAAAATAAACACAAAAAATTTGGGTACACAAAAAGGCTTTTATTTCTGTTGTACCTATTAGAATTATTTAAAATGAAGGCTTAGCTAAGCCCAAGAGATGATTAAAAACGTTTCATACCAACCCATCAGATGTAAAATTACTGTGAAAATACCTGATGGGCACACAAGTATGCGCCAGTATGGGTACTAAGAGCCTTTCCACATAATAATGAAATATTTTAAAATGTCATAGAACATACCAATATACATAGTTATTGATACATATTATTTATTATTTACATTATTGTTCTTAAGCAAAGAACCGTTGTTGTGGCATTTGCCACAACACGCAAAGTTGTCGTCTGATGTCTTTCATCCCTCCCCTCATAAGCATGTTCATGGATCCTGTGTAACTGTACCTTAAATAACAAGAATTGTCAAGAGCTGGTGAGTGCAGCCATTTTTTGTTCTTTCTTACTATTATTTATTAATTGTATTATTCTTACATTTGAATAAATAAAGTATATATGGATTCTAGACTCCCGATTCTTTAGAATCGGGCTGCCATCTAGTATATAATATTCAGCAGCAGACAGTAATGAATCCTCTTGATGTATGCAGTGAGATCTATATACTCACATACAGTGCCTGCAGGCCTTGCACTGATGTGGATATGTGCACATAGACTTCCCTGTCTACCTAACACTGCAATCTATATACCCCCGAATTAGCCCTAAAAAGGACTGTTGGTTTATCAGGATTTGTGGATTCTGTGATGGTAGACCCACACTAACTATTAAAAGGACGATTCTGACCCTGTATCTCAGCAGCAGCTCTCCCTACACTAGCTGAGTCCGGAGCATCAATGCGGTGAGCAGGGCGGCACCAGGTCTCTTATAAACCTGATGATGCTGTACGGCCAGCCAATCACTATAATCCCACAACAAAGATGGCTGTTGTATTACAGTGCATGGCAGACAATCCCTGCATTGTCATTAGCACCAAAATTGCAGGGTGGAGACCAGAGCTCCCGCCGAATAATCCCGGAAATGCTCGGTGCTCGCCGAGTAAACTGAGTACCGTGATACTCGGATGAATAGCGAGTAGTGGCGAGCACGTTCGCTCATCACTAATCCTGAACCCACTGGGTGACTTTTCTCACATACTGCTTCCCCTAATCTAGTGAAGTATATGTGTGTGGGGCTCCTATTACCCCTGCCACAAGGGGTTAGAAGATATCCCCTGCCTTTGCTGACACCAGGCTCTCTAAATGCCGCCAACAACAGGAGAAAGCCTTTCTAATTTTCTCTACCTCTGTAACAAATGGCATGGGAAACATTTCAGGGTATGACATTTAATTAGGATTCCAGGGACGTGACACCCCCTCTTTGGTTCCACAGTATCGGGTCCCTTAGCCAGGGGTGTGAGGTCTGGTTGCAGCAATCTGGGTGAGCACTGCAGGCAAGTAGCAGGCACTGAGGTGAGCTGCCCACCTTCACTGAGTATTTGTCCTAGTGAGTCTTTGAAAGTTAGTGAAAGATTGATGTATAACTGCAGCATCCATTTGGGTTGTGTCAGGGGAGGAGGTAGAGAGCAGGGCAGATCTTGAAGGGGCGTTAATCCCATCCATTGCAGGCATAATATTCATTGGGGGCATGGTTGAGACTTATGGGGCATAGCACTTGGGGCACTGGTCAAGGGGAGGGGCCACCCCTATGCAAATTCATTGCTAGGCAATAACAAAGGATACAATCCTGCAGTAATGAAGGTACACACCCAGCTAAAGATTTTGTGTGTTTTTTCTCCTTAGGTTTCACTTCTCCATTTCTTCCTCAGGCGTTCTCGGGAATTTAGACAAGAGATTTGATGCTGCATGGCAAAAGCATTGAGTGACCCCAAACAGCAGAGGAATGGCCCAGGGGAGGAGAGGGGTTCCCCTCTGCTTTCCGGCCCAGCCTGCCCCTGCTTAAGTAAGTGTATACTACAGGTCCCTGTACCTAGAAAACTGGCATAACTCAAGGGATTGCAGAAGTAGCAGTTGCAGCATGGTCCTTGTGCTTAAGGTGGTCCAAAGGCCTGTCTGACACCACCATTTTAAATGCCATTTGGTAGGTAAGGAGAATGTGAAATATTCAATTTCTCCAAAAAAGAGCCGGACCACTCTTACCCATGACTTAGTTATCCTATTCAAGTTAATTTATCTAAGTTGTAATACCAGTCTTGCTTTCTGAATATATTGAATTTACAGTTTAAAAGTTTAAGGTAAAGCTAAGTTGCAATTTGTGCATGAAATTTAATTTTGAAAGATGTGACAATTTAGGAAAACTATGCATGTAGCATCTACATGGCGCAGGCTGCAATTACAATACAGACATAACTCCCTATGGAAAAAAAAGATTTGTTATTTATTAAATTCAACACTACTGCCTGCCAGAACAAGGAGAATAGATTTGATTTCTCCCATGCGTTTCCACTCATGTTGACCTCTGGCTAGAGTGGAGCACCTAAAGGCAATTGTGTAGTTTCCAGGCAAATCTATTGATTGTCTGCAGGAGAGATTGGATACTGGGTTATTATGAGGCACATGCAGCTTGGTGTAAGAAAAATATTCTCCTGATGATATTTGGTGTTGTGTTTGTTACATTCATAACAGTATTCAAACAGCATATTTCAGTGGAACACACTGTTCAGGAAAATAAGATTTAGCAACGGATAGGGGTAACTTGCAGATCGAGTCCTTATGTAATATCTGTAATAGAGACCTTGTCCAACCATTTGTCATTTATTATACTAGTAAAATAAAGCGTCTATAAAAACAAAAAAGTGTCTTCACAACAAAATAAAAGCAAGTGTGAACAGGTGCAAGCTGTCATGACTAGAGTTGAGCGACCTTGACCTTTTTAGAGTCGAGCCGGGTTTTGCGAAACCCGACTATGTCCAAAGTCGGGTCGAGTGAAATCGGCCGATTATGACGTAAAGTCGGGATCGACCGAAACACGAAACCCAATGCAAGTCAATGGGGCAGCATAGTCGGCAGTGAGTGGGGGCCAGGAAAACACCTAGAGTGGCCATTTTAATGTCAAAACCATCCATTCTTCTTAATGAAGCTTGTCAAGCGTAATTTACCTTATAATAATTGGAAGGCATTTGAAATTGGGGGTCATTTGGCTAAAGTTGTGGGGGGTAGGGCTGGTTCAAGTAATTAGTGGGCCCAGGAAATCTGGACCACGTCACGGCAGTGGAGCAGGGAGAGGTAAGTATTTCAACTTTGCAAGTGCTGTGAACCTGAGCAAGCAGGGGGGGCCCACTCGTTGGCATTGGCACTGGCACAGGGCCCCTCAAAGTACAGCGGTGTGTTTGCACGGCGGGGGCGCCTCCCACCGGCAGCAACACTTTTGCGTACTATGAGAGGCCCTGTGCCAGTGACGTCGCCAACTAGTATTCCTCCCCCCACCTGATGAAGGAACCTGCACTTTCATCTGCACCTTCCTCTTTGTCCCCGTGTAAGGTGGTATGGTATGCGGGAAGAGCAACCTGACTTTCAGCAGGGTCACAATGTTGTTGTGTAGCGTGCACGGGGAATGTTGCGTTATGGGTCAATGTACCAGCAGACTCATCTATCACTGGCTGGGCAATGGGCACGATGAAGTGGAAACACAGATATAGGCCCAAAGAAGAAAGTGGGCTAAATGCAGTTCAAAATTGGTAACACA
This sequence comes from Ranitomeya imitator, assembly GCF_032444005.1. Classification (NCBI taxonomy): domain Eukaryota; kingdom Metazoa; phylum Chordata; class Amphibia; order Anura; family Dendrobatidae; genus Ranitomeya; species Ranitomeya imitator. Next base: position 78,189,823 of record NC_091290.1, read on the forward strand.
GGAATAACCAGGGGGCATTGCAGTGGAGGACAACTGGAATGAGAGGCTGACACAGAGAGTAGGGCCAAATCAGTAAGTAGTCGAAATGCAGTTCAAAATTGGCAACCGTAGTAAACAGGCGGCACAGCTTTGTTCAGTGGAGGAGAACAGCAAGGAGTGGCAGACACCGATAGTAGGCCCCAAACCAACTAGTACGCCAAATGCAGTTGTTCCATTTAACCACAATTTAATGAGAGCCTGAAGATAGAAGCTCAGGAAAGGCAACCTGGGGAACACCTTGGAGTGTAACACACCATCTCTCTCCACCCCATACCCATTTTGTATGGCCTAATGCAGTGTACTTTTCTACAACTACTAAACGAGAGTCGGAAGGCCGAAGCAATGGCAAGGAAACCTGGGGAACACCTTAGAGTGTAACACACCCTCTCTCTACACCCCATACCCAATTTGAAGGTCTAATGCAGTGTAGTTTCCAAGAACTACTAAACGAGAGCCGGAAGATCGAAGCTCAGGAAAGGCAACCTGGGGAACACCTTGGAGTGTAACACACCCTCTCGCTACACCCCATACCCAATTTGAAGGCCTAATGCAGCGTAGTTTCCAACAACTACTAAACGAGAGCCGGAAGATCGAAGCTCAGGAAAGGCAACCTGGGGAACACCTTGGAGTGTAACAAACCCTCTCTCTACACCCCATACCCAATTTGTAGGCCTAATGCAGCGTAGTTTCCGACAACTACTAAACGAGAGCATGAAGATCGAAGCTCAGGAAAGGCAACCTGGGGAACACCTTGGAGTGTAACACACCCTCTCTCTACACCCCATACCCAATTTGTAGGCCTAATGCAGCGTAGTTTCCGACAACTACTAAACGAGAGCCGGAATATCGAAGCTCAGGAAAGGCAACCTGGGGAACACCTTGGAGTGTAACACACCCTCTCTCTACGCCCCATACCCAATTTGTAGGCCTAATGCAGCGTAGTTTCCGACAACTACTAAACGAGAGCCGGAATATCGAAGCTCAGGAAAGGCAACCTGGGGAACACCTTGGAGTGTAACACACCCTCTCTCTACACCCCATACCCAATTTGAAGGCCTAATGCAGTGTAGTTTCCAAGAACTACTAAACGAGAGCCGGAAGATCGAAGCTCAGGAAAGGCAACCTGGGGAACACCTTGGAGTGTAACACACCCTCTCGCTACACCCCATACCCAATTTGAAGGCCTAATGCAGCGTAGTTTCCAACAACTACTAAACGAGAGCCGGAAGATCGAAGCTCAGGAAAGGCAACCTGGGGAACACCTTGGAGTGGAACACACCATCTCTCTACACCCCATACCCAATTTGAAGGCCTAATGCAGAGTAGTTTCCAAGAACTACTAAACGAGAGCCGGAAGATCGAAGCTCAGGAAAGGCAACCTGGGGAACACCTTGGAGTGTAACACAACGTCTCTCTACACGACGGAAGGGCTGATTCTTAGGAAGGAAGGCTGTTGGAAATAAGCATTGCGCGTCCGAGGGTGATTATATTCTTATTAGGTATATACTCACCCTCGGACGCGCCCTGCTTCTTTATTTGGAATGAATGTTTATTTGCAATGTGGTGTTGACTTTCTCTATTATTTTGGTAATTAATGATTTTATTATTTTCATTATTTTGCATCTTCTCGGCAATAATATAAAGAAGACGCGACAGGACAACACTCGGTGGATGCCATATGTGTGTTTTCAATTTAAAAAAACTTTCAGTTAACTACTTGCAGGAGAAAGTAATTGTAGCTGGTGGCCATTTTTAGTACTGTACCAGATTTTAGTTGTGTGTTTGTTTTTAATGTTAAAATGTCTGCATTTGATATCTCACCAGTATTTTCTTTTTTATAAGCAAAATACTTATTTTTATATTTTCTGATGTTGGTTCCAGGGGTACACGGCCAGCAGTGCCCTGGTCAGTGTAGTAGTAGTTGAAAGAATGGACCGCAGACAGGCATCGAAGGCCTAAAATAATAACACATGGCTGTAGGCAATTTTAAATTGGTTCCAGGGGTACACGGACAGCAGTGGTGTGGTCAGTGGAGGCCTAGTGGAAGGAGTGACCGCAGACAGGCATCGAAGCCCTAAAATAATAACACATGGCTGTAGGCAATTTTAAATTGGTTCCAGGGGTACACGGGCAGCAGTGACCTGGTCAGTGTAGTAGTAGTTGAAAGAATGGACCGCAGACAGGCATCGAAGGCCTAAAATAAAAAAATTGGGCTGGCTGTAGGCAATTTTAAATTGGTTCCAGGGGTACACGGGCAGCAGTGGTGTGGTCAGTGGAGGCCTAGTGGAAGGAGTGACCGCAGACAGGCATCGAAGGCCTAAAATAATAACACATGGCTGTAGGCAATTTTAAATTGGTTCCAGGGGTACACGGGCAGCAGTGACCTGGTCAGTGTAGTAGTAGTTGAAAAAATGGACCGCAGACAGGCATCGAATGCCTAAAATAATAACACATGGCTGTAGGCAATTTTAAATTGGTTACAGGGGTACACGGACAGCAGTGACCTGGTCAGTGTAGTAGTAGTTGAAAGAATGGACCGCAGACAGGCATCGAAGGCCTAAAATAAAAAAATTGGGCTGGCTGTAGGCAATTTTAAATTGGTTCCAGGGGTACACGGACAGCAGTGGTGTGGTCAGTGGAGGCCTAGTGGAAGGAGTGACCGCAGACAGGCATCGAAGGCCTAAAATAATAACACATGGCTGTAGGCAATTTTAAATTGGTTCCAGGGGTACACGGGCAGCAGTGACCTGGTCAGTGTAGTAGTAGTTGAAAGAATGGACCGCAGACAGGCATCGAAGGCCTAAAATAATAACACATGGCTGTAGGCAATTTTAAATTGGTTCCAGGGGTACACGGACAGCAGTGGTGTGGTCAGTGGAGGCCTAGTGGAAGGAGTGACCGCAGACAGGCATCGAAGGCCTAAAATAATAACACATGGCTGTAGGCAATTTTAAATTGGTTCCAGGGGTACACGGGCAGCAGTGACCTGGTCAGTGTAGTAGTAGTTGAAAGAATGGACCGCAGACAGGCATCGAAGGCCTAAAATAAAAAAATTGGGCTGGCTGTAGGCAATTTTAAATTGGTTCCAGGGGTACACGGGCAGCAGTGGTGTGGTCAGTGGAGGCCTAGTGGAAGGAGTGACCGCAGACAGGCATCGAAGGCCTAAAATAATAACACATGGCTGTAGGCAATTTTAAATTGGTTCCAGGGGTACACGGGCAGCAGTGACCTGGTCAGTGTAGTAGTAGTTGAAAGAATGGACCGCAGACAGGCATCGAAGGCCTAAAATAAAAAAATTGGGCTGGCTGTAGGCAATTTTAAATTGGTTCCAGTGGTACACGGACAGCAGTGGTGTGGTCAGTGGAGGCCTAGTGGAAGGAGTGACCGCAGACAGGCATCGAAGGCCTAAAATAATAACACATGGCTGTAGGCAATTTTAAATTGGTTCCAGGGGTACACGGACAGCAGTGGTGTGGTCAGTGGAGGCCTAGTGGAAGGAGTGACCGCAGACAGGCATCGAAGGCCTAAAATAATAACACATGGCTGTAGGCAATTTTAAATTGGTTCCAGGGGTACACGGACAGCAGTGACCTGGTCAGTGTAGTAGTAGTTGAAAGAATGGACCGCAGACAGGCATCGAAGGCCTAAAATAAAAAAATTGGGCTGGCTGTAGGCAATTTTAAATTGGTTCCAGGGGTACACGGGCAGCAGTGGTGTGGTCAGTGGAGGCCTAGTGGAAGGAGTGACCGCAGACAGGCATCGAAGGCCTAAAATAATAACACATGGCTGTAGGCAATTTTAAATTGGTTCCAGGGGTACACGGACAGCAGTGGTGTGGTCAGTGGAGGCCTAGTGGAAGGAGTGACCGCAGACAGGCATCGAAGGCCTAAAATAATAACACATGGCTGTAGGCAATTTTAAATTGGTTCCAGGGGTACACGGACAGCAGTGACCTGGTCAGTGTAGTAGTAGTTGAAAGAATGGACCGCAGACAGGCATCGAAGGCCTAAAATAAAAAAATTGGGCTGGCTGTAGGCAATTTTAAATTGGTTCCAGGGGTACACGGACAGCAGTGGTGTGGTCAGTGGAGGCCTAGTGGAAGGAGTGACCGCAGACAGGCATCGAAGGCCTAAAATAATAACACATGGCTGTAGGCAATTTTAAATTGGTTCCAGGGGTACACGGACAGCAGTGGTGTGGTCAGTGGAGGCCTAGTGGAAGGAGTGACCGCAGACAGGCATCGAAGGCCTAAAATAATAACACATGGCTGTAGGCAATTTTAAATTGGTTCCAGGGGTACACGGACAGCAGTGACCTGGTCAGTGTAGTAGTAGTTGAAAGAATGGACCGCAGACAGGCATCGAAGGCCTAAAATAAAAAAATTGGGCTGGCTGTAGGCAATTTTAAATTGGTTCCAGGGGTACACGGGCAGCAGTGGTGTGGTCAGTGGAGGCCTAGTGGAAGGAGTGACCGCAGACAGGCATCGAAGGCCTAAAATAATAACACATGGCTGTAGGCAATTTTAAATTGGTTCCAGGGGTACACGGACAGCAGTGGTGTGGTCAGTGGAGGCCTAGTGGAAGGAGTGACCGCAGACAGGCATCGAAGGCCTAAAATAATAACACATGGCTGTAGGCAATTTTAAATTGGTTCCAGGGGTACACGGACAGCAGTGACCTGGTCAGTGTAGTAGTAGTTGAAAGAATGGACCGCAGACAGGCATCGAAGGCCTAAAATAAAAAAATTGGGCTGGCTGTAGGCAATTTTAAATTGGTTCCAGGGGTACACGGACAGCAGTGGTGTGGTCAGTGGAGGCCTAGTGGAAGGAGTGACCGCAGACAGGCATCGAAGGCCTAAAATAATAACACATGGCTGTAGGCAATTTTAAATTGGTTCCAGGGGTACACGGACAGCAGTGGTGTGGTCAGTGGAGGCCTAGTGGAAGGAGTGACCGCAGACAGGCATCGAAGGCCTAAAATAATAACACATGGCTGTAGGCAATTTTAAATTGGTTCCAGGGGTACACGGACAGCAGTGACCTGGTCAGTGTAGTAGTAGTTGAAAGAATGGACCGCAGACAGGCATCGAAGGCCTAAAATAAAAAAATTGGGCTGGCTGTAGGCAATTTTAAATTGGTTCCAGGGGTACACGGACAGCAGTGGTGTGGTCAGTGGAGGCCTAGTGGAAGGAGTGACCGCAGACAGGCATCGAAGGCCTAAAATAATAACACATGGCTGTAGGCAATTTTAAATTGGTTCCAGGGGTACACGGACAGCAGTGGTGTGGTCAGTGGAGGCCTAGTGGAAGGAGTGACCGCAGACAGGCATCGAAGGCCTAAAATAATAACACATGGCTGTAGGCAATTTTAAATTGGTTCCAGGGGTACACGGACAGCAGTGACCTGGTCAGTGTAGTAGTAGTTGAAAGAATGGACCGCAGACAGGCATCGAAGGCCTAAAATAAAAAAATTGGGCTGGCTGTAGGCAATTTTAAATTGGTTCCAGGGGTACACGGGCAGCAGTGGTGTGGTCAGTGGAGGCCTAGTGGAAGGAGTGACCGCAGACAGGCATCGAAGGCCTAAAATAATAACACATGGCTGTAGGCAATTTTAAATTGGTTCCAGGGGTACACGGACAGCAGTGGTGTGGTCAGTGGAGGCCTAGTGGAAGGAGTGACCGCAGACAGGCATCGAAGGCCTAAAATAATAACACATGGCTGTAGGCAATTTTAAATTGGTTCCAGGGGTACACGGACAGCAGTGACCTGGTCAGTGTAGTAGTAGTTGAAAGAATGGACCGCAGACAGGCATCGAAGGCCTAAAATAAAAAAATTGGGCTGGCTGTAGGCAATTTTAAATTGGTTCCAGGGGTACACGGACAGCAGTGGTGTGGTCAGTGGAGGCCTAGTGGAAGGAGTGACCGCAGACAGGCATCGAAGGCCTAAAATAATAACACATGGCTGTAGGCAATTTTAAATTGGTTCCAGGGGTACACGGACAGCAGTGGTGTGGTCAGTGGAGGCCTAGTGGAAGGAGTGACCGCAGACAGGCATCGAAGGCCTAAAATAATAACACATGGCTGTAGGCAATTTTAAATTGGTTCCAGGGGTACACGGACAGCAGTGACCTGGTCAGTGTAGTAGTAGTTGAAAGAATGGACCGCAGACAGGCATCGAAGGCCTAAAATAAAAAAATTGGGCTGGCTGTAGGCAATTTTAAATTGGTTCCAGGGGTACACGGGCAGCAGTGGTGTGGTCAGTGGAGGCCTAGTGGAAGGAGTGACCGCAGACAGGCATCGAAGGCCTAAAATAATAACACATGGCTGTAGGCAATTTTAAATTGGTTCCAGGGGTACACGGGCAGCAGTGACCTGGTCAGTGTAGTAGTAGTTGAAAGAATGGACCGCAGACAGGCATCGAAGGCCTAAAATAAAAAAATTGGGCTGGCTGTAGGCAATTTTAAATTGGTTCCAGGGGTACACGGACAGCAGTGGTGTGGTCAGTGGAGGCCTAGTGGAAGGAGTGACCGCAGACAGGCATCGAAGGCCTAAAATAATAACACATGGCTGTAGGCAATTTTAAATTGGTTCCAGGGGTACACGGACAGCAGTGGTGTGGTCAGTGGAGGCCTAGTGGAAGGAGTGACCGCAGACAGGCATCGAAGGCCTAAAATAATAACACATGGCTGTAGGCAATTTTAAATTGGTTCCAGGGGTACACGGACAGCAGTGACCTGGTCAGTGTAGTAGTAGTTGAAAGAATGGACCGCAGACAGGCATCGAAGGCCTAAAATAAAAAAATTGGGCTGGCTGTAGGCAATTTTAAATTGGTTCCAGGGGTACACGGGCAGCAGTGGTGTGGTCAGTGGAGGCCTAGTGGAAGGAGTGACCGCAGACAGGCATCGAAGGCCTAAAATAATAACACATGGCTGTAGGCAATTTTAAATTGGTTCCAGGGGTACACGGACAGCAGTGGTGTGGTCAGTGGAGGCCTAGTGGAAGGAGTGACCGCAGACAGGCATCGAAGGCCTAAAATAATAACACATGGCTGTAGGCAATTTTAAATTGGTTCCAGGGGTACACGGACAGCAGTGACCTGGTCAGTGTAGTAGTAGTTGAAAGAATGGACCGCAGACAGGCATCGAAGGCCTAAAATAAAAAAATTGGGCTGGCTGTAGGCAATTTTAAATTGGTTCCAGGGGTACACGGGCAGCAGTGACCTGGTCAGTGTAGTAGTAGTTGAAAGAATGGACCGCAGACAGGCTTAGAAGGCCTAACATAACAAACTTGGGCTGGCTGTAGGCACTTTTAAATTGGTTCCAGGGGTACACGGGCAGCAGTGGTCTGGTCAGTGGAAGTCTAGTGGAAGGAGTGACCGCAGACAGGCTTCCAAGGCCTAACATAACAAACTTGGGCTGGCTGTAGGCACTTTTAAATTGGTTCCAGGGGTACACGGGCAGCAGTGGTCTGGTCAGTGGAAGTCTAGTGGAAGGAGTGACCGCAGACAGGCTTCCAAGGCCTAACATAACAAACTTGGGCTGGCTGTAGGCACTTTTAAATTGGTTCCAGGGGTACACGGGCAGCAGTGGTCTGGTCAGTGGAAGTCTAGTGGAAGGAGTGACCGCAGACAGGCTTCCAAGGCCTAACATAACAAACTTGGGCTGGCTGTAGGCACTTTTAAATTGGTTCCAGGGGTACACGGGCAGCAGTGGTCTGGTCAGTGGAAGTCTAGTGGAAGGAGTGACCGCAGACAGGCTTCCAAGGCCTAACATAACAAACTTGGGCTGGCTGTAGGCACTTTTAAATTGGTTCCAGGGGTACACGGGCAGCAGTGGTCTGGTCAGTGGAAGTCTAGTGGAAGGAGTGACCGCAGACAGGCTTCGAAGGCCTAACATAACAAAATTGGGCTGGCTGTAGGCACTTTAAATTGGTTCCAGGGGTACATGGGCAGCAGTGTATGGTCAGTGGAAGTCTAGTGGAAGGAGTGACGGCAGACAGTCTTCGAAGGCCTAACATAACAAAATTGGGCTGACTGTAGGCACTTTTAAATTGGTTCCAGGGTAACACGGCCAGCAGTGGCCTGGTCAGTGTAGTAGTTGTAGAAAGAAGGGACCGCAGACAGGCTTCGAAGGCCTAACATAACAAAAATGTCAAAACAATGGTATTGTCAGTGCCAGGCATTGAAGGATGTCAGCGGCTAGACTACACATTGGTGAAGCTGTGAGAGATAATTTTGCTAGTGGTAGAGCACTGTTTGAGCTGGGGGGGGGAACTGTCTTGTGGCCGGCGGTACAGGCACAGGGCCCCTCATATTACAACGGTGTGTCTGACGTTGGGTGCGCACCACCACCGCCAGAGACACTTTATTGTACTATGAGGGACCCAGTGGCAGTGCCGTCGACCAAAAGCGGCCACACCCACCTCTTCAGACAAACAGCACTCTCAAGGGTCCAAGCGCAAAGTGGCGATAGCACGGCCCCGTGTGGGGAGTTTGGCCATTTCGTGAGGTGGAAACATGTCGTATGCTGGACAATCAGGTGAAGAAAATTACAAGATTGGAAAAGTCATTCAGAATAGTCCACAGGCAAGACCTTTTCATAGGAAAGCTAGGTGTCAGCCGGGCAGGGTGGGGCAAAAGATTTTGAAATCCAGTTGTGGTTCATTTTAATGAAGGTTAGATCATCTACATTTTGGGTAGCCAGACGAGTCCTTTTTTCTGTTAGTATTGAACCTGCAGCACTGAATACTCTTTCTGATAGGACACTAGCTGCCGGGCAAGCAAGCTCCTGCAATGCATATTCTGCCAATTCTGGCCAGGTGTCTAATTTGGATGCCCAGTAATCAAATGGGAATGACGGTTGAGGGAGAACGTCGATAAGGGATGAAAAATAGTTTGTAACCATACTGGACAAATGTTGTCTCCTGTCACTTTGAATTGATGCTGCAGTACCTGTCCTGTCTGCGGTCATAGAAAAATCACTCCACAACCTGGTCAGAAAACCCCTCTGTCCAACGCCACTTCTGATTTCTGCCCCTCTAACACCTCTGGTCTGCTGGCCCCTGGAGCTCGTGTGAGAACGATCACGGGCGCTGTGTGCAGGGAATGCCAGAAGCAAACGGTCAACAAGAGTTGATTGTTTTGTTGCTAATATTAGTTCCAAGTTCTCATGTGGCATAATATTTTGCAATTTGCCTTTATAGCGAGGATCAAGGAGGCAGGCCAACCAGTAATCGTCATCATTCATCATTTTTGTAATGCGTGTGTCCCTTTTGAGGATACGCAAGGCATAATCCGCCATGTGGGCCAAAGTTCCCGTTGTCAAATCTGCGGTTGTGCTTGGTTGAGGGGCAGTTGCAGGCAAATCTACGTCACTTGTGTCCCTCAAAAAACCAGAACCCGGCCTTGGCACGCCACCAATTTCCCGTGCCCCCGGGAAAGCTTCCTCATTAAAAATATACTCATCCCCATCATCCTCCTCATCCTCCACCTCCTCTTCGCCCGGTACCTCGTCATGTACACTGCCCTGACCAGACAATCGCTGACTGTCATCAAGGCTTTCCTCTTCCTCTGGTGCAGACGCCTGATCCTTTATGTGCGTCAAACTTTGCATCAGCAGACGCATTAGGGGGATGCTCATGCTTATTATGGCGTTGTCTGCACTAACCAGCCGTGTGCATTCCTCAAAACACTGAAGGACTTGACACATGTCTTGAATCTTCGACCACTGCACACCTGACAACTCCATGTCTGCCATCCTACTGCCTGCCCGTGTATGTGTATCCTCCCACAAAAACATAACAGCCCGCCTCTGTTCGCACAGTCTCTGAAGCATGTGCAGTGTTGAGTTCCACCTTGTTGCAACGTCTATGATTAGGCGATGCTGGGGAAGGTTCAAAGAACGCTGATAGGTCTGCATACGGCTGGAGTGTACAGGCGAACGGCGGATATGTGCGCAAAGTCCACGCACTTTGAGGAGCAGGTCGGATAACCCCGGATAACTTTTCAGGAAGCACTGCACCACCAGGTTTAAGGTGTGAGCCAGGCAAGGAATGTGTTTCAGTTGGGAAAGGGAGATGGCAGCCATGAAATTCCTTCCGTTATCACTCACTACCTTACCTGCCTCAAGATCTACAGTGCCCAGCCACGACTGCGTTTCTTGCTGCAAGAACTCGGACAGAACTTCCGCGGTGTGTCTATTGTCGCCCAAACACTTCATAGCCAATACAGCCTGCTGACGTATGCCAGTAGCTGCCCCATAATGGGAGACCTGGTGTGCAACAGTGGCAGGTGCGGATGGAGTGTTTGTGCGACTGCGGTCTGTGGACGAGCTCTTGCTTCTGCAGGAGGACGAGGAGGAGGAGGAGGAGGGGGTGCGAACGGCTACAGACAACTGTTTACTAGACCGTGGGCTAGGCAGAACTGTCCCAAACTTGCTGTCCCCTGTGGACCCTGAATCCACCACATTTACCCAGTGTGCCGTGATGGACACGTAACGTCCCTGGCCATGCCTACTGGTCCATGCATCTGTTGTCAGGTGCACCTTTGTGCTCACAGATTGCCTGAGTGCATGGACGATGCGCTCTTTAACATGCTGGTGGAGGGCTGGGATGGCTTTTCTGGAAAAAAAGTGTCGACTGGGTAGCTCGTAGCGTGGTACAGCGTAGTCCATCAGGTCTTTGAAAGCTTCGCTTTCAACTAACCGGTAGGGCATCATCTCTAACGAGATTAGTCTAGCTATGTGGGCGTTCAAACCCTGTGTACGCGGATGCGAGGCTAAGTATTTCCTTTTTCTAACCATAGTCTCATGTAGGGTGAGCTGGACTGGAGAGCTGGAGATCGTGGAACTAGCGGGGGTGCCGGTGGACATGGCAGACTGAGAGACGGTGGGAGATGGTATTGTTGCCGCCGGTGCCCTAGATGCAGTGTTTCCTACTACGAAACTGGTGATTCCCTGACCCTGACTGCTTTGGCCTGGCAAAGATACCTGCACAGATACAGCAGGTGGTGCGCTAAATGGTGGTCCTACACTGCCGGAAGGGATGTTGCGTTGATGACTAGCTTCATTGGCCGAGGGTGCAACAACCTTAAGGGACGTTTGGTAGTTAGTCCAAGCTTTCAAATGCATGGTGGTTAAATGTCTATGCATGCAACTAGTATTGAGACTTTTCAGATTCTGACCTCTGCTTAAGGAAGTAGAACATTTTTGACAGATGACTTTGCGCTGATCAATTGGATGTTGTTTAAAAAAATGCCAGACTGCACTCTTTCTAGCATCGGATACCTTTTCAGGCATTGCAGACTGAGCTTTAACCGGATGGCCACGCTGTCCTCCACCAGGTTTTGGCTTTGCCACGCGTTTTGGGCAAGATACGGGCCCGGCAGATGGAACCTGTGGCGATGTTGATGCCTGCTGCGGCCCCTCCTCCTCCTCTGCTTCAGAACTGCTGCCGCCTGCACCCTGTTCCCCCAATGGCTGCCAATCGGGGTCAAGAACTGGGTCATCTAATAACTCTTCTTGTACCTCCTGCGCAACTTTGTCTGTGTCACCGTGTCGTTCGGTGGTATAGCGTTCGTGATGGGGCAACATAGTCTCATCAGGGTCTGATTCTTGATCAGCACCCTGCGAGGGCAATGTTGTGGTCTGAGTCAAAGGACCAGCATAGTAGTCTGGCTGTGGCTGTGCGTCAGTGCACTCCATGTCAGATTCAATTTGTAATGGGCATGGACTGTTAACTGCTTCACTTTCTAAGCCAGGGACGGTATGTGTAAAGAGCTCCATGGAGTAACCCGTTGTGTCGCCTGCTGCATTCTTCTCTGTTGTTGTTTTTGCTGAAGAGGACAAGGAAGTGACTTGTCCCTGACCGTGAACATCCACTAACGACGCGCTGCTTTTACTTTTACCAGTTTCACGAGATGAGGCAAAAGAGCTAGAGGCTGAGTCAGCAAGATAAGCCAAAACTTGCTCTTGCTGCTCCGGCTTTAAAAGCGGTTTTCCTAATCCCAGAAAAGGGAGCGTTCGAGGCCTTGTGTAGCCGGACGACGAACCTGGCTCCACAGCTCCAGACTTAGGTGCAATATTTTTTCCCCCACGACCACCTGATGCTCCACCACTACCACTACCCTCATTACCAGCTGACAATGAACGCCCCCGGCCACGACCTCTTCCACTAGACTTCCTCATTGTTTTAAAAACGTAACCAAACTAACGTTATTTGTTGCAGTCACACAACTTACACGGTGAGCTATAACTTCAGTATGATTTAGCTACCCCTTTACAGGTTGGTGAGACCACAGCGAAAATCAGGCCCAATGTTACACACTCTTTTTTTGGTGGCTGCAAATTAGAGAGATGCCCCACACGCAGGACTGTCACTGAAGCACAAATGTTAATATTAATGTCACACTATTATTTTTTTTTTATTTTTATTTTTTTCAGGAACACTTTAGAAACCCCCCCAAAAAAAAAAAATAGATTTTTGCAGGGAGAATTTAGAAAACAAATGTAACAAACTATATGCTTTCTATGGGCCACTGAGTGAGAGATGACGCACACAGGAATCAGGAGTGGCACACAAGCCCAGAGGCCAATATTTTTCTACCAATGATTGATGGAGTTATTTTCTCTGGTAGATTTTGGAACCCAAATCAAGGAAAAAAAATGTAGGCTTTCTATGGACCACAATTGGAGAGAGAGAGAGAGAGAGATGGCACACCCAGGAGTCAAGACTGGCACACAAGCAGAAAGGCCAATATTAATCTCCCACTGTTTTTTTTTTTTTTTTTTTTTTTTTTTTTTTTTTTTCAGGGAGACTTTAGAAAAAAAAATAATAAAAAAAATATGATTTTATCAGGAAGAATTTAGAAACCAAATAAAATAAAATGATTTTTTCAGGGAGAATTTATAAAACAAATAAAAACAAAAATAGGCGTTCTATGGCCCAGTGACTGAGAGATGACGCACACAGGAGTCAGGAGTGGCACACAAACCCAGAGGCCAATATTTTTCTACCAATGATTGATGTAGTTATTTTCTCTGGTAGATTTTAGAACCCAAATCAAGGAAAAAAAATATAGGCTTTCTATGGACCACAATTGGAGAGAGAGAGAGAGAGAGAGAGAGAGAGAGAGAGAGAGAGAGAGAGAGATGGCACACCCAGGAGTCAAGACTGGCACACAAGCAGAAAGGCCAATATTAATCTCCCACTGTTTTTTTTGGTTGTTTTTTTTTTTTTTTTTTTCAGGGAGACTTTAGAAAAAAAAATAATAAAAAAAATATGATTTTATCAGGAAGAATTTAGAAACCAAATAAAATAAAATGATTTTTTCAGGGAGAATTTATAAAACAAATAAAACCAAAAATAGGCGTTCTATGGCCCACTGACTGAGAGATGACGCACCCAGGAGTCAAGACTGGCACACAAGCAGAAAGGCCAATATTAATCTCCCACTGTTTTTTTGGTTGTTTTTTTTTTTTTTTTTTCAGGGAGACTTTAGAAATAAAAATAATAAAAAAAATATGATTTTATCAGGAAGAATTTAGAAACCAAATAAAATAAAATGATTTTTTCAGGGAGAATTTAGAAAACAAATAAAACCAAAAATATGCGTTCTATGGCCCACTGACTGAGAGAGAGAGAGAGATGGAACGCTTAGTACTGGCACACAAGCCCAAAGGGCAATATTAATCTCCCTTTTTTTTTCCAGGGAGAATTTCTGAAACCCAAAAAAAAAATAAAATAGGCTTTCTATGGCCCACTATTTGTGAGAGAGATGGGACGCTCAGGACTGGCACAGATGGCACGCTCAGGACTGGCACAGAAGCCCAGAGGCCAATATTAATCTCCCTTTTTTTCTGGGAGAATTTATAAAACCAAAAAAATATTTAAATAGGCTTTCTATGGCCCACTATTTGTGAGAGAGATGGCACGCTCAGGACTGGCACAGATGGCACGCTCACAACTGGCACACAAGCCCAGAGGCCAATATTAATCTCCCTTTTTTCAGGGAAAATTTATAAAACAAAAAAAAAAATTAAATAGGCTTTCTATGGCCCACTATTTGTGAGAGAGATGGCACGCTCAGGGCTGGCACAGATGGCACGCTCAGGACTGGCACACAAGCCCAGAGGCCAATATTAATCTCCCTTTTTTTCAGGGAGAATTTATAAAACCCCCAAAAAAAATAAAATAGGCTTTCTATGGCCCACTATTTGTGAGAGAGATGGGACGCTCAGGACTGGCACAGATGGCACGCTCAGGACTGGCACAGAAGCCCAGAGGCCAATATTAATCTCCCTTTTTTTCTGGGAGAATTTATAAAACCAAAAAAATATTTAAATAGGCTTTCTATGGCCCACTATTTGTGAGAGAGATGGCACGCTCAGGACTGGCACAGATGGCACGCTCACAACTGGCACACAAGCCCAGAGGCCAATATTAATCTCCCTTTTTTCAGGGAGAATTTCTAAAACCCAAAAAAAAAATAAAATAGGCTTTCTATGGCCCACTATTTGTGAGAGAGATGGGACGCTCAGGACTGGCACAGATGGCACGCTCAGGACTGGCACAGAAGCCCAGAGGCCAATATTAATCTCCCTTTTTTTCTGGGAGAATTTATAAAACCAAAAAAATATTTAAATAGGCTTTCTATGGCCCACTATTTGTGAGAGAGATGGCACGCTCAGGACTGGCACAGATGGCACGCTCACAACTGGCACACAAGCCCAGAGGCCAATATTAATCTCCCTTTTTTCAGGGAAAATTGATAAAACAAAAAAAAAAATTAAATAGGCTTTCTATGGCCCACTATTTGTGAGAGAGATGGCACGCTCAGGGCTGGCTGGCACAGATGGCACGCTCAGGACTGGCACACAAGCCCAGAGGCCAATATTAATCTCCCTTTTTTTCTGGGAGAATTTATAAAACCAAAAAAATATTTAAATAGGCTTTCTATGGCCCACTATTTGTGAGAGAGATGGCACACTCAGGACTGGCACACAAGCCCAAAGGCCAATATTAATCTCCCACTGTATTTTTATCAGGGAGAATTTATACACCCCACAAAAAAAAATACAGAAAAATGAAAAGGCTTTCTATGGCCCACTATGTGAGAGAGATGGCACACACAGGGATGGCACTCTAGCAGAAATGCCAAATTGCCAATCTTAATCTCCCACCAAAAAAAAAAAAAAAAAAAAAACAGGGAATGTCCTACAATTACTATCTCCCTGCCTGCAGTAATCTCAGCCAGGTATGGCAGGCAGCTACTATCTCCCTGCCTGCAGTAATCTCAGCCAGGTATGGCAGGCAGCAATAAGGAGTGGACTGATGCACAAATGAAATAAAAAGTGTGGACAAACAAAAAAGATAGCTGTGCAGAAAGGAAGGAACAAGAGGATTTGTGCTTTGAAAAAAGCAGTTGGTTTGCACAGCGGCGTACACACAGCAATGCAGCTATCAGGGAGCCTTCTAGGGCAGCCCAATGAGCTACAGCGCTGAGGGGAAAAAAAAAAAAAAAAAAACTTCCACTGTCCCTGCACACCGAGGGTGGTGTTGGACAGTGCAAATCGCTGCAGCACAAGCGGTTTTGTGGTTAATGGACCCTGCCTAACGCTATCCCTGCTTCTGACAAAGCGGCAGCAACCTCTCCCTAAGCTCAGATCAGCAGCAGTAAGATGGCGGTCGGCGGGAACGCCTCTTTATAGCCCCTGTGACGTCGCAGACAGCAAGCCAATCACTGCAATGCCCTTCTCTAAGATGGTGGGGACCAGGACCTATGTCATCACGCTGCCCACACTCTGCGTTTACCTTCATTGGCTGAGAAATGGCGCTTTTCGCGTCATTGAAACGCGACTTTGGCGCGAAAGTCGCGTACCGCATGGCCGACCCCGCACAGGGGTCGGATCGGGTTTCATGAAACCCCGACTTAGCCAAAAGTCGGCGACTTTTGAAAATGTTCGACCCGTTTCGCTCAACCCTAGTCATGACTGCATAATATACAAACAAGAGAATACAGCAGTACTCTGTAAGCGCCAAGATCTATGCAAACATTGAATACATGAAATTTGAACTGCATTACTGCTATATAGAATAATATACTTATAGAAATGAATTTGAGTCCATCAACCACTGACCTTTCTTTGATACCAAATATATTTGAATATATCAATAGCAGCAATGCTTTAACCCCTAATATAGATCTGTATCTTTGTCATGCTAAATCAGTAGCTCACAACCCTCTTATAGTGTAGGAGAGGAAGCTGCTTGGCACCTCCTAAAGAGACTTGGTACATGACCTAATTCTTTGTTTTGTTATTGCATGTTTTATTTTTGTTATTACATGAAACTGATGCAAAGTATGGTGATTTTATGATTAAAGGAGTTTTTTCCTTTTATATAAAATTTGCCCCTTCCTGCATTTTGTGTAAAAAAAACAAACAAGCAAGGCTTTAATCTCCTTCCCCGAGTCCACTGGAAAGTCTCTATTGCAGCTACCAACAAGAGGCATTGGCTGTTACACTGTTGTCACCTTGATAGTGTGGCAGGCAATCAATGAGGTCAGCAGCTCTGAGCGAGACATGACATTGGTATAGTCGATCATAGGAGGGTGACTATGCTTTGCCCAACCTCCCCTTCGACCCGAGGGTCCCCTTTCTGGACCCAGAAACGACACCAAAGCCAATGTTGGATAAATTTGTCCACAGCAGCCTTTATTTAAACAAACAATATTAAACACTACATAAATAACCATAAATAAAATCGGGTATGGGTCCTTGAAGCTTGAAATCTGGTGATTAAGCAAACCGTAAAAGCAGTGGACAAACCGACCATAACTTACTCCCAGCCGTTACCCCCTGGCTCGGGAGCACCAAATAACCCTGAAGGGTGCCATTGTCCACTGAACCCCTGAGGATCAGGACAATGCTGGGCAAAATCCCCCCAGAATCACCAGACCAAATAACCACCACATAACACCAACTGAGGAATCCATATACCCATGGACCCCCCAGCGCAATTTAGCACCAACTTCAAAGACCCCTCCCAACCACCACAACGAGGGTCTCTTGACCACCTCAAAGACCCAAGACCCCACCACACTGAACTGCCATGGCCCTCTCGATACCCTGTTGAAAACAGAGTGCCCATAAGTCAATGCCCACTGCATTCAAGTGCACACCATCACCCAACAGAAATTCCTCACCCCCGTCCTCAAGTTCAAAATGCCGAACAGCAACACCCCCATTCCGCAGGACAAAACCAGACACTGCCCGATTAAGTTTGATTCGGGCCTTATTAATCCTGACAACCAATCTCCAACACCTGCGTGGCACAATGTCCTACCAAACCACCGTTATGCCACTATATGACAACCACAACCGTAACAGGTGATATTTTATGTCCCTTACCAATTCACGGAAAGGACGAACTCCCAAATCGTTACCTCCCTCATGAAGCACCAGAATATCTGGAGGCCTGTCAAGCCTAGCACTGTTATGCACCTCCTGGGTGACCCTGCTCCATTCTATGCCCTGTAAAAACCTAACCAGCGAACGACCGCCACGTCCCGATGGAAACCGAGCTGCCGTCCATCTCGGCGCATATCAGCTCGCCGAGCGCCAGAATGAACATAGAAATGGCCCAATATCCAGACCAAGAGGGGTTTGGCACCTACAACAAAAAGAGAAAACTTAACATCGAACACCTCAAAAACAAAACATCCTATATCCCAGTGCACACCCTGCCCTTCAGGGCCTAATGTAGCTCAAGTAACGGTTAGACTCCCATCTTCCAATTCTCTGCACCACTTCAGGCAGCAAACCACTTAAAGCCGCCTCAGTCGCCGCCCCAATCCGAAATGAATGAGAGGCAAACCGGGACGTGTCCAATCGCAACAGCGGCAAGCCCTGTCGAAAAACCGCTACAAACTGAAACTTTGAAAGAAACGAGCCATCTGCATGCCACAACAAAGGACCTGTATTCTAAGTCTCAAAATTAAGAAACCACTGAAATCAACGAACGGGGCACATCAAAGAATCAACCACTGCGCCAAACACCACCCTTCGTCCCCTTCCTAGCTGATCCGTTTTAGACCGCCAAATCCAAAATTCTAGCTGACCATTAGCCAGCAACACATCCTTGGCCAGCAAACCTCCTCGCCTGCACCTGCTCGGAGCCACCAGTTCCCCGATACGTAACACCCCAAAGAAAGCTAAGGAAAAAGCCAAACGAAAAAGTGCAACTTCAAAATCCGAAACGCAAACTTCCGGCAAATGCTCCCCCAGCGATTCCAACATTTAAAAAGAAACCGGGCGTCTCTGATCCCCAAAACCATTCCGTCGACCGAACCCCTTAAAAGCCTGCCGACCAGAAACACTTTAGTCAAAACTCCAAGCCCCCGCATTCTAAAGCCGAAAGCCAAACCTGCACAAATACGCCGCATCTTAGCAGCAGACCACCCATCCCTGGCCCTGTTACTCAGCCACAGCAATAAAGCTCCCACCTGGTCCTCCGCAGAACAGCCACTCCTGCACAATTCCAACCACCCTTCCCATAACCCCCATACTGACTGAT
Source organism: Ranitomeya imitator (assembly GCF_032444005.1). Classification (NCBI taxonomy): domain Eukaryota; kingdom Metazoa; phylum Chordata; class Amphibia; order Anura; family Dendrobatidae; genus Ranitomeya; species Ranitomeya imitator. Next base: position 78,208,428 of record NC_091290.1, read on the forward strand.
AAGCGGCCCAAGTGCTGGGGGCCAAGGAAGCCCGTATCAATTGTTCTGCTACCCTGAGACCACGCTCCAGAGATCCGGTGGGCATTCCAAACCCAGTTCCTCCACTGCCGGAGCCAGCAAACGAAATTGATCCCACTGTAAATGAGACAAGGAATCAGCAATAGAATTCTGAACTCCAGGAACATGAGAGGTGGTAACATGTGCATTTAATGACATGTCATGATTAAGGGAGCCTAGTCTCCAGAAATGCGTTGAGATTCTTACCCATATGGTTGTGCTGAAGTCTGTATCCTCCATGTTTAAAGTTTGTTAATAAAGAAATCGCTTTTTTACGGACTCGGTGAAGCTGGACATTTCTTTCTTTTTTTGGATCTTGCACGCCTGGACACAGTGGGTCCGTGCTCCCGAGGTTTGGTTGCTGAATCACGGGTGAGCTGGTTTATGTTCCTTCTTACTGCATTTAATGACAGGCAAGACAACACCAGCAGCTGCAGGACCCGTATCACTGGAAGTGAAGATGCTGATAGGCTATTGATAGCGCAAACCACACCCATATCATCGCAATTGAAACGGACTCTCCTATTTCAAAACTCAGCCTTCCACAAGTGCACCACCACTAGGATGCAGGGTCACATTTTTTACCCATCTGTTCGTGAACCATTCAGCAGGCCACCTCATAGCGCACCATTGTCCTCTAAAGTAGGCACCAGAACCTATGCCACAAGAAGCATCTGTAAACAGATCCAAATCCGCGTTGCTCACTACGTCATCCATGAGCAATGATCTACCATTGTAATCTGCCAGAAACTGATCCCAAACCTCCAGATCTGCCCTGTGTTCAGCAGTCAAGCATACAAAATGATGCAGTGTGCGGACCCCGCTCGTGGCGGCGGCCAACCTACGGGAAAAAACCCTCCCCATTGGAATGATGTGGCACGCAAAATTCAATTTACCAAGAAGTGACTGAACCTCACGTAACTGCAACTTCTTCACCCACCTCGCCCTCGCGACCTCGATCCGTAACGCAACAACCTTCTCCTCCAGTAACCGAAATTCCCAGTTTACTGTGTCATTAACAATGCCTAAAAAGGAAAGGCACGTACAAGGCCCCTCAGTCTTACCCGGAGCCAAAAGGCATGCCAAAACGCTCTGCCACCCAACAAACCGAACGCAAAATTAACTCGCAGCATCTGGATTCCGCAGGACCAATGCACAAAAAATCATTAAGGTAATGAATCACAGAATCAAAACCCGATGTGTTCTGGACGACCCACTCAATGAAAGAACTAAACGCTTCAAATTACGAACAAGACAGGGAACAGCCCATAGACAAACATCTGTCAACAAAAAACCCGCCGTTCCAAAAACACCCCAATAACCTCGAACTCTCAGGGTGGACCAGTAATAAACGGAAAGCGGATTCAATGTCAGTTTTCGCCAAAAGGGCTCCCCTACCACAACGACGTACCCAATGAGCCGTTTCATTAAAAGACGTGTAAACAACCGAGCAGAGTTCAGGTTCAATCCCGTCTTTAACTGATCTGCCCCAAGGATACGACAAATGGTGAATCAGCCTGAACTTATTAGGTTCTTTCTTAGGCACAACACCCAAAGGTGACCAAGTCCACCAAGGGGGGTCCTGAAAAGGTCCTGACATTCTGCCCAATGCAACTTCTTTCATCAATTTCTCCGTAATGATACCAGCATATTCCTCAGTGGACCTGAGGTTTTTTAAAGACCTAGGAATAACAAAAGGGGGAACCGGTATCTTAAAGCCATCCTGAAAACCAGACTGTATAAGTTCGGCCCCCTTCCGGTCCGGATACCTACTTAGATAAGGGGCCATCAAGCCCAGCTTCTCTGGCGTCACCCCCTTTTGAATTACCAGATTTGGGCTTTGACTTGTTCTTTTTGAAACATCTCGCGGCACCATGGGAGGAACCATTGCAACCTGCTGTGACATCCCAGGCATTCCCAGCAGCACCAGCACGTGTAGGCTCCACCCCGGCACAGGACGGGAAGGCCCGCATGATGCTGTAGGCCAAAAGCCCAGCCAGCAGATTCCTCCCAGACCGGGCCTGCTGGGACGCTTGCATGCAGGCACCCGGCTCGGAGGGTCCCCGGAGGGGCTCCTGCGTCGGTGCTGAGGCCTGGAGGGGCACGTCCAGAGACAGCCGCTCAGGGGGACGTACCGTCGGGACCGCCGCGTTCCTCCAGAGTCCCCGGCCACCGATGTGTTGCTGCCTCCTAAAATCCCGGCCACCTGGGCTTCCAGCCAACCAAGTGGCTGCCTCTCTGCCACCTGCCGGAGGGCCTCGAGTACCTGCGCCACCGAACCCATGGTAAGTGAAGCAGCGAGGGAATTACTTGCTGCGCTGTGAGCGGGAAAGTTCCCGGCTCCACCCCCAATGGGCCCTATAAACCTCCCCTCATCTACATAAACCCACCCCTTTAAGGTGACTCACCCCCCTCTCCAAACCCTTGTCATGGCGGCCTTCGCTTTGTGCTGCGTGGGGGGAGGGGCGCTTGCTACAGCACTAATGCTGCATTCTGACAAGGTGGCTCTTTTAGTTCTTGGTGCAGTAACTGCAGAAATAATCAATTTTGCAATTTGTCCAAAATACCTTGAAACAGTCCTGGGGGCAGGTCTTTCCTCTCCTAATGCAGACGCAGCACCGCCGTCACTCATGCCCTCTTGGCGCCTGGCACCGCCTCCTCAGAGTTGTTTTCAACTGTCCCGGCGCCTGCGCTGTTATGTCATGCCTTGAGCATACGCAGTCAGCGCTGCCCGTCTTCTGACATCATTTGATGTTTTGCTGACTGTGCCTGTGCGGCCGCGCTGCCTGACATCCCGCCCCGCAGTGTGAATAAATCAGAAGACACTGCGGGGTAGGATCATGGGCAGCATGGCCGCATAGGCGCAGTCAGCAAGACATCAAATGATGTCAGAAGACGGGCAGCGCTGCCTGCGCATGCCCAAGGCATAAGATAACAGCGCAGGCGCCGGGACAGTTGAAAACAATGCTGAGGAGGCGGTGCCAGGCGCCAAGAGGGCATGAGTGACGGTGTTGCAGAATGCAGACTTAGATGGATTGGTGTGCAGGCATCACATTGCATTTGCAGAGCCCCTGATGTTCCTAAACAGTAGAAACCCCCCACAAGTGACACCATTTTGGAAACTAGACTCCCCAAGGAACTTATCGAGATGTGTTGTGAGAACTTTGAACCCCCAAGTGTTTAACTACAGTTTAAAACGCAGAGCCGTGAAAATAAATATCTTTTTTTTCCACAAAAATTATATTTTAACCCCCGATTTTATATTTTTCCAAGGGTAACAGGAGAAATTGGACCCTGAAAGTTGTTGTCCAATTTGTCCTGAGTACGCTGATACCCCACACGTTGGGGTAAACCCCTGTTTGGGCATACGGGAGAGCTCGGAAGGGAAGGAGCACTGTTTTACTTTTTCAACGCAGAATTGGCTGGAATTGAGATCGGACGCCTTGTAGCGTTTGGAGAGGCCCTGATGGGCCTAAACAGTGGAAACTCCCCAATTCTAACTGAAACCCTAACCCAAACACACCCCTATCCCTAATCCCAACCCTAACCATAACCCAAACCACACCCCTAACCCGAACATGCCCCTAGCCCTAATTTCAACCACACCCCTAACCCCAACACACCCCTAACCCCAACCCTAACCACACCCCTAACTACATCACACCCCTAACCCTTATCCCAACCATAATTCTAACCACACCCCTAACCTTAATCCCAACCCTAATTCCAACCATAAATGTAATCCAAACCGTAACTTTAGCTCCAACCCTAACCCTAACTTTAGCCTCAACCCTAACCCTAACTGTAGCCCCAACCTTAACTTTAGCCCTAACCCTAACTTTATCCCCAACCCTAAACCTAACTTTAGCCCCAACCCTAACCCTAACCTTGCCCCAACCCTAACCCTAACGGGAAAATGGAAATAAATACATTTTTTTTAAGTTTTATTATTTTTTCTTAACTAAGAGGATGATGAAGGGGGGTTTGATTTACTCTTATAGCAGTTTTTTAGCTGATTTTTATGATTGGCAGCCGTCTTACACTAAAAGACGCTTTTTGCAAAAAATAGTTTTTGCGTCTCCACATTTTGAAAGCTATAATTTTTCCATATTTTAGTCCACAGAGTTATATGAGGTCTTGTTTCTTGCGGGACGAGATGACATTTTTATTGGTACCATTTTTGGGCACGTGAAATTTTTTGATCGCTTTTTATTCCGATTTTTGTGAAGCAGAATGACTAAAAACCAGCTATTCATGAATTTCTTTTGGAGGGGCATTTATACCATTTCACGTTTGGTAAAACTGATAAAGCAGTTTTATTCTTTGCGTCAGTACGATTACAGTGATACCTCATTTATATCTTTTTTTATGTTTTGGCGCTTTTATTCGATTAAAAACTATTTTATATAAAAAATAATTATTTTGCATTGGTTTATTCTGAGGATTATAACTTTTTTATTTTTTTGCTGATAATGCTTTATAGTGGCTCGTTTTTTGCGGGACAAGATGAAGTTTTCAGCGGTACCATGTTTATTTATATCTGTCTTTTTGATTGCGTGTTATTCCACTTTTTGGTCGGAGGTATGATAATAAAGCGTTGTTTTCTGCCTCTTTTTTTACGGTGTTCACTGAAGGAGTGAACTAGTGGGACAGTTTTATATGTCGGCTCATTACGGATGCGTCGATACTAAATATGTGTGCTTTTATTGTGTTTTTCATTTAGATAAAGAAATGTATTTATTGGAACAATATTTTTTTTTCTTTATTTAGGATTTTTTTTTACACATGTAAATATTTATGTTTTTACTTTTTTACTTTTTCTTAAGTGGGCCATCATAGTATAGTGTCAGATTGCTGATCTGACACTTTGCAAAGCAGTGTGTCAGATCAGCGATCTGACAGGCACTGCAGGGAGGCTTCCCGGCGCCTGCTCTGAGCAGGCGTTGGTAAACCACCTCCCTGCAGAACTCGGAAGCAGCCCCGTGGCCATTTTGGATCCGGGGCCTGCAGGGAGGAGGAGGTAGGAGACCATCAGAGCAACATGATCACATCGCGTTGCTCTGAGGGTCTCAGGGAAGCACGCAGGGAGCTCCCTATGCTGCCGGAACACTGTGAACATGTTTGATCGCAGAGTTCCGGGGGTTAATGTACGGGGAGCGGTCCGTGACCTCTCCTAGCACATAGTGCCAGATGTCAGCTGTAATAATCAGCTGACACCCGGCGGCAATCGGCCGCGCTCCCCCTGAGAGCGCGGCCGATCGCCTATGACCTACTGTCCCGTCACTGAGAATTAAGTCCCAGGTCACCTCGACAGGATACTACATCATATGGGATAATGATGGGTGTCTCCTCAACATGGAAATTGCTGGTGGTACCAGCCTCTTGCGCGGTACCACCAACGGAACACCGCCGCACCCCACACACACACACACACACTGTATACATCGTACGCACTACACACACACACACACACACTCTGTATATGCCGTACGCAACACACACACATACATACTGTATACACCGTACACAGCCTCTTGCGCGGTACTACCAGCTGAACACCATCACAAACACGCCGCCGCTTGGATCAGCCAAATGATTCACTGACCACCGCCATCTTTGTACAGGAGGAGCGCATGGGCAGTTTTTATGTGACTGCCGCTCTCTGTCTACCCAAAGATGGCGGCGGTCTGATTTTACTACAGTGAATCATTCAGCTGCTCCCTGTGGCAGATGTGGGATATGTGTACAGGCAGAGGAAGCCGATCACATTAAAGGGGTTTTCCCATGAACAAAAGATCATTTTAAAAATTGTCTGTGTCTGACCGTGTACGGAGCATACCACATCTCCTGGACAGGGAAGGAAGCAAAAGACAATAGTGACATTACAGGAGGGGATCACAGAGGATTCATTTTGTGCAGTAAAATATTTCACTGACTGTCTTTAAACAATATTTTACCTCACAATCACAAAATATATCCTCTGCGATCTCCTGCTGTAATATCAGTATTGTCTATTGCTTCTTCCCCTGCCATGGCGCTGGATAGCACATGGGGTAGACAGGTCAAAGAAGAGAGCACAGACGGGAGCCTATCGAGCCTCCATCTAGTTTTATTCTAACCTCTTTTATGTACATGTTGTAGGGGATTAGGCGGCTGAGCAGGAAAGAGTTGACGAGCATCAGCCCTGCAGCTTGGAAGAATTTTGGAAGAAGTTATTAAGTTGGTCAGTGCAAATTGTACTACAGGTTCTTCTCACAAAATTAGAATATCATCAAAAAGTTAATTTATTTCAGTTCTTCAATATAAAAAGTGAAACTCATATAATATATAGAGTCATTACAAACAGAGTGATCTATTTCAAGTGTTTTACTTCTATTAATGTTGATGATTATGGCTTCCAGCCAATGAAAACCCAAAAGTCCTTATCTCAGTAAATTAAAATACTTTATAAAAAAAATAGAAAAATGATTTTAAAATCCAAAATGTTGGCCTACTGAAATGTATATTCAGTAATGCACACTATACTTGGTCGGGGTTCCTTTTTCATGAATTACTACATCAATGCGGCATGGCGTGAAGGTGATCAGTCTGTGGCACTACTGAGGTGTTGCTTTGATAGATACTATTGTTTTTAAACCAGGTATTGGCATTTTTGGCAGTGTGGACAGGTGCCAAGTCCTGCTGGAGCATGAAATTTCCATCTCCAAAAAGCTTTTTGGCAGAGGGAAGCATGAAGTGGTTTATACAGCTGTGCTGACTGTGGTCTCGATAAAATACAGTGGACCAACACAGGCAGATGACATGTCTCCCCAAACCATCAATGATTGTGGAAACTTCAGACTAGACCTCAATCAGCTTGAATTGTGTGCCTCTCCACTCTTCTTCCAGACTCTGAGACCTTGATTTCCAAATGAAATACAATTTACTTTACTTGGGTAGTGTGTCAATAACTGGCTTCTGGACATCTGTCAAGTCGTCAGGCTTCCACATGGTGGTGGAGCCTACTGATACAGACCAAGGCACCTTTTTAAATGCTTAGGAAGACTTTGCAGGTGTTTTTTGTTAATTTTTCTAATTTACTGAGACAATGACTTTTGGGTTTTCATTGGCTGTAAGCCATAATCATCAACATTAACAGAATTAAACATTTGAAATAGATCACTCTGTTTGTAGTAACTCTATATAACATATGAGTTTCACTTTTTGTATTGAAGAACTGAAATAAATGAACTTTTTGATAATATAGTCTTATTTTGTTAGACACACCTGTATATACACAATAGTCTGTAATTGTACTGTATGTTTCCTATTCTGGACATTGAGAAGTAAGGTTTTAGCATAATCTAATACTCATGTTTGGCACTTAAGAAATGACTGGGTATTATTTAAGAATGCAGATCAATGTGGAAGGAGGAGAGTGGTTGAAGTCCATAAATAGACCTCTTGATGTTTGTAGAGTTCGGTTGAAAATTGAGAGTTACCATAGTGTGAGACCGAGGAACAAGGACAAGGCCGCACAAGAGTTTGTTAGCTAGGACAAGAATAACAAGCTCCTGAACCAATTCTGATACTAATGTGTGGCTTATAATCTGGAGTACAGCTGACAGAACTTGGAACCAAGACAGACATCTGAGAAAGAAAACAAAAGAGCCGCTTCAGTGGTTTGATAGCTTTTTGAATCGTTGCTATCAATGAGCCGAAGGTCCAGATAGCTGGGGATTTGTGGTAACCCTGAGACAGCAAAGGTAAGAAGGACAAAGGCTACATATAAGCTGATCTTGGAATTTTAAGGCTGCCATCACACTAGCAATATTTGGTCAGTATTTAACATCAGTATTTGTAAGCCAAAACCAGGAGTGGAACATTCAGAGGAAAAGTACAAAAGAAACATATGCACCACTTCTGTATTTATCACCCACTCCTGGTTTTGGCTTGCAAATACTGATGTAAAATACTGACCAAATACTGCCAGTGTAACGACAGCCTTAGAGTAGTAAATTCATCTATTGTGTACTGGGAGTGGGCTGCAGACAGAAGGAAAGCACTTTCATGAAAAAGGGCCAATGACAGCTACCGTATTTTGTGATTTATAAGACGCACCAGATTATAAGACGCACCCCAAATTTTGAGAAAAGAAATAGGGAATACATTTTTTTATATAAAATGGTGGGGCTTCCTGGTGTCTTATTGGTTACCAGGGGTGGTGGCTGTGGGGTCCCAGGGTTGCTGCTGGTGTTCAGTGGTGCAAGCCGCAATTGAGCAGGGTCCCAGGGTCACTGCTGGAGGAGCCAAGAATGGCGCTGTGGGTGTCCGGTGGTGCTGGGGCTCCTCTGACATTTTGTGAAAGCCCAGAGCCCCCGCACTATTTACTATGCGGTGGACTCAGGGAAAATGGCTGCCAGGACGGTGCATGCTCAGATGGAGATCTTGGTGAAAAGATCTTAATCTGCGCCTGCACCGCATCCACGGTCATTTTCCTGGAGACATCGCATAGTGGCAGGCGCGGATGGAGAGCTTGGCTTTCCTCCATCTGCGCCTGCGCTGAGTTAGAAGCCGGACGCCGGGCCATATGCCACCACCGCAGGGCTACTGTGTTGTAAGGTCCTGTGAGAGGACTGGATTCCTGAAGAGCACACGGTGAGACCATGAACCAGGATGGTCTCTGTGTTGGAAGGTGTAAGCGAATGAGAAAAATATTTTTTTTATTTTTATGCTGGTACTGCTACACCTTTAGGTGTATTACCAATGTTCAGTTGTGGTACTGCTACAGTTTCTAAGTGTATTACCATTTTCTGTTAAATGTATAATGCATGACATGTATATTCTTACATTGATACGCACAAGGCTAGGGAAAGTGCAGTTGGCAGGGTTGGCCACTAGATGGGGAAAGAGAACATTACCTCAGCTGGTTCAATATATGGGGGAATTGTAGTTCAGTACATAGATAACTGTAGTAGAGACATGGTAAATTAAGTAAGTGAGGTCTTCCTGGTTTTAGTCAGTTGGGACTGGGGCACCCGTTTAGAGCACTAGGGCTGGCTAGCCCAGGGCAACACCGTGACCCGCAACGATTGTTAGAAGAGTGGGCCCAGCAGTCAGTATCCAAGGGGGCCAGTGTACAGAATGAAGCACAGTGACACAAGAGATAGCGGTGCAGTATAAGTGAGACTGAAGTGCTACAGGAAGAAGGCTAAGACGAATGGGAGCAAGGTATCCAAGATGTGTCAGATTTTTGCGTGGGCCGCTATTCTAAGATGCGGGGTGAAATGGCAGAGAATACCCCAATGAGAAGCAGGAATTCTGGGCATTGAGGACACTGAGGGACCGGAGGAAACGAACCGTCCCAGGGACAGGCTTAGCGGCAGAGAGAAGAGGCAAGGGAAAGCGTTGCCAATTGTTATGATTGACTGTGCCCTGGGTAATGCTGTGTTAAGTAAAGAAGTTGAAGTTAAAATGAAGCCGGATTGTGACTCTTTAATTGCGGAGCCATCTGTAGAGAAAAAAACTCTCGTGCTGGGAGGCCCCAGATGATAGAGAAGCAGCATCAAGGTACTCAGAGAAGAAAACAGGATCTCATGCTGGGAGAGGGCCAGGGGTGATACAGGCTTTATTGTTGGCCATGACAACAGCCCTGGCCCCGGCTTCCTACACTTGGCGAAGTCATAATATAAAGCCAAACCAAAAAGAACACTCTACATATTCTACAGCCCATGAGATACGTCCGTAAAGCCCTTGTATCACAGGCAATACATTATCAGATGGACACTCCTAGCAATAGTGTACACTCAGAAGAACAATTGGAGTACTCAGTCCATAATTTGTAAAAACGTACATAATACTTTATTTAATCCATAGTTAGTAATACAAACAATTGTAACAACCATTAACAAATACAGGGTAAGGGTAGCCACAGGTACAACGGCATGTAGTATCACAACATAGAGTGCATAGTGGTGGCGGTGTGACACGGGTCCGGCTCTGTACTATACTATGGGTAAGCTCCCTAACTGAGTACTACAACTCTGCTACATGTCATTATGCTGCAACTATGCGGTAACTCTTGATAGTGATCGCTATATGCGGTTGGGGACAGCTTCCCATGTAAAATTATGAGCACTATGCACTCTATGTTGTGATACTACATGCCGTTGTACCTGTGGCTACCCTTACCCTGTATTTGTTAATGGTTGTTACAATTGTTTTTATTACTAACTATGGATTGAATAAAGTATTATGTACGTTTTTACAAATTATGGACTGAGTACTCCAATTGTTCTTCTGAGTGTACACTTGGCGAAGTCAGCAGGATCTCACTGCCCCACATGGTGGTGAAGCTGAAGCGGGGGAAAAGAGAGAAAAGACTCTAACCATACTGAATGTGACTAAAGCTGGGACTTTAGGAGGAACGGATGCCCTGGAGATGACAAGAAATCTGGTCGTGACAAGAAATTTCCAAAGGACTGATATTACTAAGATGGCAGGTGAGGTGGTGGAGAATGGCACCAAAATAGGTCACTACTGTGCCTGCCCCCCTCGTGGGCATAACTGCGTAGAAATGGTGCGAAGATCTTTCAGGCAGCACCTCCGGAAACTGCGCCGAAGACAAAACGCCCCATGACTCCTGAGACAACTTGGGAGAAAATGGGTGGAGCTCCTGGAAGCGACCCCACTTTGGAACAGGCGGGGCCCAGAAGAAAATCTTGTGTGCAGCTGCGGAGGCCTAGGCCGCATTAAAAGGAAATGGTGACTGATGGAGGAAGAAAAGACCTGACCTGGACGAGAGTGTAGTGTCTACCTTTTCCCTGGTCTTGTGGAGGAGCAGTGCCGGCGACTACTGGAACCAGAACACCACCATCGGGAGCCTGAACATCAGCAACGGGAGTCGGAACTTCTTCTTGCGGAGCTTCAACATATTCCGGAGCAGGAACCTTGTCGTCAGGAACCGGAACCAAGTCATCGGGAACAGGAGGCCGGAGGACCGGAAACAGCGACCTCCTCGGAGGAAGCCGTGCCAGAAGTGAATGCGAAGCCGGAACTCCAGTCCACACCGGAGTGCGCAGCGCAACCGCGGAAGAATACAGCGGGCCTGGGGCGAGCGTGGTCAGCGACAGAGAGGAAGAGAGAGTGAGTGCACCATGACCCTTGACCCAGGGATGATCCCTGCCTCAGACCACCACTGTGGGAGCTTTTGCCCAATCCCTCACCCCTGATGATTGGTCCGCATCTCAACCCCATACCCCACAGGCTGGGCCTACCGTCAGCAAGCCATGTCCCTGGGGGCCTTGCACTTCCATCACTCAGCATAGGGCCCCTTCTCATCCCCTGGGCAGGCCGCTTGGAGTGCGGAGGAACACCTGAAGTTATATGCGGGTCTGGAGCAGGCGCAATCAACCCCCTGTTTCCCAGCTAATAAATGGCCATGTTTTGCCCCACTCCTCTCATTGGGGCGACAGGAGGATACGACTCCTGCAGAGTTTGTTTATATTTATGCTGGTACTGCTACACCTTTAGATGTATTGCCAATGATCAGTTGTGGTACTGCTACACGTCTAAGAGATTTCTGTTAAATGTATAATGCATGACATGTATATTGTTACATTGATGCGCACAAGGTTAGGGAAAGTGCAGTTGGCAGGGTTGGCCACTAAATGGGGAAAGAGAACATTACCTCAGCTTGGTCACTAGATGGTGAATTCTAGTACGGTACACAGTTAACTGTAGGAGTGGCACAGTGGGATAAGTAAGTGAAGTCTTCCCGGTTTCAGTCAGCTGGAGCCGTGGCGCCTGTCTAGCGCACTAGGCTGGCTCGCCCAGGGCAACACCATGCCCCGCAATGTTTGTTAGAAGAGTGGGCCCCAGCAGTCAGTATGCAAGGGGCCAGAGTACATAACGAAGCACAGCAAGACCAGAGATAGCGGCGCAGAATAATTATGACTGCAGTGCAACGAGAAGAAGGCTAAGCAGAATGGGAGTATCTTAGATGTTGCACATTTTTACATGGGCCGCTATTCTAAGGAATATAAAAATATATAAAGCACGTCACTCTGTAACTCAAAGGTGCTCGGAAAGGGATACCACACCCTAAATAAGTATAATCAAAAAATTCCGGCACTCATGAAAGTCTGCAAATAAGATTTATTCCGATGCAATCCACAATATATAACGTTTCGGTCTGAAACTTAGACCTTCATCAGACTAGGATTGAAAAAACAAAACAAAGTGAACAATAAACAACAAACAATATATACCCATATATCTAACACTAAAGAGAAACAGTTATCTATATGCATACAACATCTGAGAGAACTTCACGTAAAGAAGGCATACGTGAGAGGAATATAAATAAATGCATAGCGTACAGAATAGTGTAATATTACAACATAAGTTGCACATAGAGACAAGACACTTAGTACATGAGAAGGGCACTTCAGGGTTCCTTGAGATAAGGTAGAAGTATAGAGATACATACTGGTACACAGTAACAAAAACGACCATAATGAACATTAGAATAGGAGTAACATGGAAAGTATCACATCATGTAGGCAATGCATTAGATGTCTCAATAAATCCTAAAACAGGATGTACAAAATATCTCAGGGTTCCATGGAGAAAAAATTCATCAAAAATAAAAAAACAAAAAAATAAAAAAATACAGCCGGATCCAGTGGGAAAATAGAAAATGCAAAATATGCAGAAAAAATGAAAATAAAGTCCAAGAGATACGGTTGAGACTCAGTCAGGTAAAGAGCCGGAAAGATATAGCGGCATATCGACATAGAAGCCGCTCAAAGACAAAGTCCAAAGTTACCAGGAGGACTAGGAGAAACAGCTTCACTAGTGCTTACCGGATTGCTGCAGCATGGAAGGAAACAAGTGAAGTCAGCGCATAGAAAAGGGTAAACTTCCTGGGAGAAATGGCGCTGTGTAGTGACCGCTAGAGAGGACTTAAATACAGCTGCAGAAGGGTAAGTGCCGGAAATGCCAGAATGCTGCACGCCGATAAAGGCGGAAGTGACGTAAATGGATAAGACAGCGCAAGCCGCGCTAGGTAAGTGACGTGACGTGGAACGCACAGATGGAACGCAAACACAGTCCCTCCAGATAGATGTAAGACACAAAGTGGTGGGTGGAGCTGCAAGGTGGAGCGCAGGGAAGTGTCACATGGTCGAAGCTGTGTAGAAGTGCGCATGTCCAACCTAGGGACAGATGGAGATGTCTACGGCTAGAATAGAAGAAATAGTAATTAATAGGTAAACAAAAACCAATAAAGAAATAAACATATAAGGTACAGTGGTAACAAGGAATAAGTAATAAGTGACGGAAACATTAGTAGAAGAAAACATTAGTGAAAAAGGTGAAAATAATGTACTAAAAATATGCAAAAAGTAAAAACAAAGCAGAAAAAACGTAAAAAAATATATAAATACAGAAAAAAGGAGGGAAAAAATAGAAAAAAGGGGGAAAAAAATATATAATAATAAAATCCAAAATATATAATAAAGAATAAAAAATGAAATCATGAAAATTTTAAAAAAATGAAAATAAAAATAAAAATGAGAGGAGAAAAATGGAGGAAATAAGCGACACTCCATACCCTATTGATGAGATGATCAGTTATGCAATTGAGTAAACTGAAAAAGAGGAAACAAAAATTAGAAACAAATAAAAGTACTTAGAGTACATATTCCCTATTAAGTCCTTTGGGTTTCATACTCTGCAAATAATGAATCCAAAATGCTTCCCTTAATTTGAGTCGTTTGACCCGGTTACCACCCCGTCTGCTGGGAAAAACCTGCTCCAGTACTAGGAATCTAAGTTGAGCTATTGTATGGCCTGCATTATGAAAATGATATGGAATGGGTAGAGGAGTCTTGCCACACCGTATGTCAGATTTATGGTGGGAGATACGAACTTTCACCGCCTGAGTGGTTTCACCCACATATATTTTGCCACAGGGACACTTTATAGCATAAACCACATATTGAGAATCACACGTAAAGAAACCTTGTATGGGTATGTCGGTACCTGTGAGTGGATGAGAAATCCTAGGACCCTTTAAAACATTGGCACATTGTGAACATTGAAGACAAGGGAACGTACCCTTTCTTTGTGTTTGAAGGAATGTCTGTCTAGGTTCCTTTTGGGTGGACCCCATATCGGCTCTCACCAATTTGTTCCTAAGGTTACTCGGTTTTCTAAAGCAGGGTAGAAAGGGTGTTCTAAATTCAGGTATATCCGGATAACTTGTTTGTAATAAAGGCCAATGTTTACGGATTTTTCGGTGTAGTTTATAAGCAAAGGGGTGAAAGGTATGTACAAACGGTATTCTTTGTGTGGAAACTCTATCAACTAGTGCGTCAGGTCTATGACGACAGTCATGCAGTAATCTCTTAGGATAACCTCTTTGTGTAAATTTTGCCTCCATTTCGTCAAGTCGTGATATACATGTATTCTCATTGCTAACTATTTTCTTTACCCTATGAAATTGCGAGATTGGAATGGACCTTTTGGTCGCCGTCGGATGGCAACTCTGGTACAAAAGTAAACTGTTACGGTCAGTGGTTTTGGTATAAAGATCAGAGCTGAGGGTCCCATCAATCTCCTTTATAATGATAGTATCCAAAAAGTTAACTCGATTGTAATCATGAGTGATCGTAAACGTCAACTCAGGCCATATATTATTGATCTGATTGAAGAATTCGTCCAAAGTGGTAAGGGGCCCTCCCCATATACAGAATATATCATCTATATACCTTAGCCACGTGCGGCAGTGTGACCTGTATAGTGTATTGGTATAAATGAACTCAGATTCAAAGAAAGACATAAATGCATTGGCGTAGGGGGAGGCCACATTGGACCCCATGGCCGTACCTTGTACCTGTAAAAAATATGAATCTTCAAACATAAAAAAATTTTCAGTTAATACCAAATGTAGTAAATTTATCAAAAAGTTAACAGCCCTCGGTTCCATACTAGTACTCTCTAGAAGGAGCCTAGTTGCTTGTATTCCCTTTTCATGTTTTATAGACGTATATAGATTATTCACGTCCAGTGTAACCAATATGGTATCACTGGCAACGTCTTTGATATTTTTTATAACATCTAGAAAGGCTCCTGTATCTAGGATAAAAGATGGAGTATTTTTAATCAAGGGTGTAAGTACCTTCTCAAGTAGTATGGATAATGGCGATAAAATAGAATTTGTAGAGGCCACTATGGGTCTGCCCGGGGGTCTATCAAGTCTTTTATGTATCTTAGGCAATGTGTAAAATACAGGTATCATGGGGTCTGTCTTAGTTAGGAATTCTTGTGTTTTTTTATCAATGATGCCTAAGTGGAGGGCACCCTCAAGTAGTATTTTGATCTTAGATTCTATAGTAGAGCTAGGATTACGCGATAACGGTAAATAAACCGTTCTGTTGTTAAGTTGTGCGAGAATTTCATCTCGATACATGGAACGATCCATTACCACCGTGGCTCCCCCTTTGTCTGCTGGCTTTATGACTATATCCTTATCTGACATAAGGGATTGAAGTGCCGTATATTCACTATAGTCTAGATTTTTTTGAAAGACTAACTCACCTTTAGAGATCTGTTTGAAAAATTTATCAACCTCTTTTTCTATCAGGGCAATGAATGTCTCGACTGGTGGATTATTTTTAGGTGGATTAAAATGACTAGGGAGCCTGAGGCCTAGACTGGGTAGGTTAATCGGTGCACTCTCTATGGTATTTCTTGCTGTTGAGCTGGTAGGAATTTGACTATGGAAAAAAGCTTTCAATCTTACATTCCTATAGAATCTCTGTAAGTCTAGATCCAACTGAAAAGTAAACTTATATGTGGGACAAAAGGATAAACCTTTCTGTAGGAGGCGTAACTGTGTATGATTCAGTGTTTTGGAGGAAATATTGACTACTAAATTGGTACTACCTGCGATCTCGTATTCATCGTGTGACGGTTGGTTTCTGCGGCACTGGCCACCTCTCCTCGTCCTTTTCTTTGATTGAACCTCCGATCTGTACCTAAAAAAGGAACTCTGTGGGAATCTGTTCTTTCGTTGTCCGAACTGGAAGTCGACGAGCCCCCGGTGAATTTTGGTCCTCTGTAGTTGTATCTGTAGGAGGTAGTGGAGCCCCGCCATCTGTAGACCCTGTTCTTTAGGTAGTCTTGTGTGTCTCGAATGAATTTCTGGCGTTTCCTCTTCTCAGTTTCTAATCGATAAGCTTCCAAATTGTCTTTCACTGATCATCTCATCAATAGGGTATGGAGTGTCGCTTATTTCCTCCTTTTTTCTCCTCTCATTTTTATTTTTATTTCTATTTTCATTTTTTTAAAATTTTCATGATTTCATTTTTTATTCTTTATTATATATTTTGGATTTTATTATTATATATTTTTTTCCCCCTTTTTTCTATTTTTTCCCTCCTTTTTTCTGTATTTATATATTTTTTTACGTTTTTTCTGCTTTGTTTTTACTTTTTGCATATTTTTAGTACATTATTTTCACCTTTTTCACTAATGTTTTCTTCTACTAATGTTTCCGTCACTTATTACTTATTCCTTGTTACACTGTACCTTATATGTTTATTTCTTTATTGGTTTTTGTTTACCTATTAATTACTATTTCTTCTATTCTAGCCGTAGACATCTCCATCTGTCCCTAGGTTGGACATGCGCACTTCTACACAGCTTCGACCATGTGACACTTCCCTGCGCTCCACCTTGCAGCTCCACCCACCACTTTGTGTCTTACATCTATCTGGAGGGACTGTGTTTGCGTTCCATCTGTGCGTTCCACGTCACGTCACTTACCTAGCGCGGCTTGAGCTGTCTTATCCATTTACGTCACTTCCGCCTTTATCGGCGTGCAGCATTCTGGCATTTCCGGCACTTACCCTTCTGCGGCTGTATTTAAGTCCTCTCTATCGGTCACTACACAGCGCCATTTCTCCCAGGAAGTTTACCCTTTTCTATGCACTGACTTCACTTGTTTCCTTCCATGCTGCAGCAATCCGGTAAGCACTAGTGAAGCTGTTTCTCCTAGTCCTCCTGGTAACTTTGGACTTTGTCTTTGAGCGGCTTCTATGTCGATATGCCGCTATATCTTTCCGGCTCTTTACCTGACTGAGTCTCAACCGTATCTCTTGGACTTTATTTTCATTTTTTCTGCATATTTTGCATTTTCTATTTTCCCACTGGATCCGGCTGTATTTTTTTATTTTTTTGTTTTTTTATTTTTGTTGAATTTTTTCTCCATGGAACCCTGAGATATTTTGTACATCCTGTTTTAGGATTTATTGAGACATCTAATGCATTGCCTACATGATGTGATACTTTCCATGTTACTCCTATTCTAATGTTCATTATGGTCGTTTTTGTTACTGTGTATCAGTATATATCTCTAGACTTCTACCTTATCTCAAGGAACCCTGAAGTGCCCTTCTCATGTACTAAGTGTCTTGTCTCTATGTGCAACTTATGTTGTAATATTACACTATTCTGTACGCTATGCATTTATTTATATTCCTCTCACGTATGCCTTCTTTACGTGAAGTTCTCTCAGATGTTGTATGCATATAGATAACTGTTTCTCTTTAGTGTTAGATATATGGGTATATATTGTTTGTTGTTTATTGTTCACTTTGTTTTGTTTTTTCAATCCTAGTCTGATGAAGGTCTAAGTTTCAGACCGAAACGTTATATATTGTGGATTGCATCGGAATAAATCTTATTTGCAGACTTTCATGAGTGCCGGAATTTTTTGATTATAGCTATTCTAAGGAATGGGGCGAAACAGCAGAGAAAACTCCCATGAGAAGCAGGAATTCTGGGCATTGAGGACACTGAGGGACGGGAGGAAACGAACCGTCCCGGGGACAGGCTTAGCGGCAGAGAGAAGAGGCAAGGGAAAGTGTTGCTGATTGTTATGATTGACTGTGCCCTGGATAATGCTGTGTTAAGTAAAGAAGTTGAAGCTAAAGTGAAGCCGGATTGTGACTCTTTAATTGCGGAGCCGTCTCTAGATACCCTCTTGTGTCGGGAGGTCCCAGATGATACAGAGAAGCAGCACCAAGGTACTCAGAAGAAAACAGGATCTTGTGCTGGGAGGGGGCCAGGGGGGTGATACAGGGGTTACTGTCAGTCATGACAGCAGCCCTGGCCCCAGCTTCCAACACTGGTCCTGCGAGTGTACTGGATTCCTGAAGAGCACATGGTGAGACCATGTACCTGCAGAATCTGTGACGGCACTGAGTTGGGGAAGCTACCGACCTTCTGAGGGTCTGGAACTGTTTGACTTTGGCACATCAAAGGTGTCATACCAACAGACCTTAAGCGCGCCAAGATTTGGGAATTTCCCATGCCTTGGCTGCACTTGCTGTAACAATATGCTCAAAGGGGATTTCTTTTGTCACCCGCACACTGGGAAGAAATTTCAAAGGAGAGATACACCTGTGCATCGAGTTATGTCGTCTATATGATTACTTGCCCCTGTGGACTGGTGTACATCGGTGAGACTACCACTGAAGTGAGGACCCGTATCAGTAAACATAAAAGCACTATCAGAAGGGTCTCACGGAATTACCGGTTCCAAAGCACTTTCTGGAGAATAAGCATTCGGTGAACCAATTAAGATTCAGAGTCATAGACAGTAGGGTTGAGCGAAACGGGTCGTTCATTTTCAAAAGTCGCCGACTTTTGGCAAAGTCGGGTTTCATGAAACCCGATCCGACCCCTGTGCGGGGTCGGCCATGCGGTACGCGACTTTCGCGCCAAAGTCGCGTTTCAATGACGCGAAAAGCGCCATTTCTCAGCCAATGAAGGTAAACGCAGAGTGTGGGCAGCGTGATGACATAGGTCCTGGTCCCCACCATCTTAGAGAAGGGCATTGCAGTGATTGGCTTGCTGTCTGCGGCGTCACAGGGGCTATAAAGGGGCGTTCCCGCCGACCGCCATGTTACTGCTGCTGATCTGAGCTTAGGGAGAGGTTGCTGCCACTTCGTCAGAAGCAGGGATAGCGTTAGGCAGGGTCCATTAACCACCAAACCGCTTGTGCTGTAGCGATTTCAACTGCCCAACACCACCTTCGGTGTGCAGGGACAGTGGAAGCTACATTTTTTTTTTTTTCCCCTCAGCGCTGTAGCTCATTGGGCTGCCCTAGAAGGCTCCCTGATAGCTGCATTGCTGTGTGTACGCCGCTGTGCAAACCAACTGCTTTTTTCAAAGCACAAATCCTCTTGTTCCTTCCTTTCTGCACAGCTATCTTTTTTGTTTGTCCACACTTTTTATTTAATTTGTGCATCAGTCCACTCCTTATTGCTGCCTGCCATACCTGGCTGAGATTACTGCAGGGAGATAGTAATTGTTGGACACTCCCTGTTTTTTTTTTTTTATTTTTTTGTGGGAGATTAAGATTGACATTTCTGCTAGAGTGCCATCCCTGTGTGTGCCATCTCTCACTCAGTGGGCCATAGAAAGCCTATTTATTTTTTTGCTTGATTTGCGTTATAAAATCTACCTGAAAAAATCACTACATCAATCAGTGGGAGAAAAATATTGGCCTCAGGGCTTGTGTGCCACTCTTGACTCCTGTGTGTGCCATCTCTCAGTCAGTGGGCCATAGAAAGCCTATTTATTTTTTTGCTTGATTTGGGTTCTAAAATCTACCTGAAAAAATCACTACATCAATCAGTGGGAGAAAAATATTGGCCTCAGGGCTTGTGTGCCACTCCTGACTCCTGTGTGCATCATCACTCACTCAGTGGGCCATAGAAAGCCCATTTTTTTTTTTTGCTTTATTTGGGTTCTAAATTCTACCTGAAAAAATCAATAAATCAATCAGTGGGAGATTAATATTGGCCTTTGGGCTTGTGTGCCAGTCCTAAGCGTGCCATCTCTCTCTCTCAGATAGTGGGCCATAGAAAGCCTATTTATTATTTTTTTATTGGGTTTATAAATTTTCCCTGGAACAAAAAAAAAAGTGGGAGATTAATATTGGCCTCTGGGCTTGTGTGCCAGTCCTGAGTGTGCCATCTCTCTCACAAATAGTGGGCCATAGAAAGCCTATTTATTTATTTTTTTTTGGTTTTATAAATTCTCCCTGAAAAAAAAAAGGGAGATTAATATTGGCCTTTGGGCTTGTGTGCCAGTCCTAAGCGTGCCATCTCTCTCTCTCAGATAGTGGGCCATAGAAAGCCTATTTATTATTTTTTTTTATTGGGTTTATAAATTTTCCCTGGAACAAAAAAAAAAAAGTGGGAGATTAATATTGGCCTCCTGGCTTGTGTGCCAGTCCTGAGCGTGCCATCTCTCTCACAAATAGTGGGCCATAGAAAGCCTATTTATTTTTTTTGGGTTTTATAAATTCTCCCTGAAAAAAAAAAGGGAGATTAATATTGGCCTTTGGGCTTGTGTGCCAGTCCTAAGCGTGCCATCTCTCTCTCTCAGATAGTGGGCCATAGAAAGCCTATTTATTTATTTTTTTATTGGGTTTATAAATTTTCCCTGAAAAAAAAAAAAAAAGTGGGAGATTAATATTGGCCTCTGGGCTTGTGTGCCAGTCCTGAGCGTGCCATCTCTCTCACAAATAGTGGGCCATAGAAAGCCTATTTATGTTTTTGGTTGATTTGGGTTCTAAATTCTACCTGAAAAAAATCAATAAATCAATCAGTGGGAGATAAATATTGGCCTCTGGGCTTGTGTGCCACTCCTGACTCCTGTGTGCGTCATCTCTCACTCAGTGGGCCATAGAAAGCCTTTTTTTGTTTTATTTGTTTTCTAAATTCTCCCTGAAAAAATCATTTTATTTTATTTGGTTTCTAAATTCTTCCTGAAAAAATCATTTTATTCTATTATTTTTTTTTCCTAAAGTCTCCCTGAAAAAAAACAAAAAACAAATCAGTGGGAGATTAATATTGCCCTTTCTGCTTGTGTGCCAGTCTTGACTCCTGGGTGTGCCATCTCTCTCTCTCTCTCCAATTGTGGGCCATAGAAAGCCTATTATTTTTTTAGCTTGATTTGGGTTCCAAAATCTACCTGAAAAAATCACTACATCAATCAGTGGGAGATAAATATTGGCCTCTGGGCTTGTGTGCCACTCCTGACTCCTGTGTGCGTCATCTCTCACTCAGTGGGCCATAGAAAGCCTTTTTTTGTTTTATTTGTTTTCTAAATTCTCCCTGAAAAAATCATTTTATTTTATTTGGTTTCTAAATTCTTCCTGAAAAAAATCATTGTATTCTATTATTTTTTTTTCCTAAAGTCTCCCTGAAAAAAAAAAAAAAAAATCAGTGGGAGATTAATATTGCCCTTTCTGCTTGTGTGCCAGTCTTGACTCCTGGGTGTGCCATCTCTCTCTCTCTCCAATTGTGGGCCATAGAAAGCCTAATATTTTTTTAGCTTGATTTGGGTTCCAAAATCTACCTGAAAAAATCACTACATCAATCAGTGGGAGATAAATATTGGCCTCTGGGCTTGTGTGCCACTCCTGACTCCTGTGTGCGTCATCTCTCACTCAGTGGGCCATAGAAAGCCTTTTTTTGTTTTATTTGTTTTCTAAATTCTCCCTGAAAAAATCATTTTATTTTATTTGGTTTCTAAATTCTTCCTGAAAAAAATCATTGTATTCTATTATTTTTTTTTCCTAAAGTCTCCCTGAAAAAAAAAAAAAAAAATCAGTGGGAGATTAATATTGCCCTTTCTGCTTGTGTGCCAGTCTTGACTCCTGGGTGTGCCATCTCTCTCTCTCTCCAATTGTGGGCCATAGAAAGCCTAATATTTTTTTAGCTTGATTTGGGTTCCAAAATCTACCTGAAAAAATCACTACATCAATCAGTGGGAGATAAATATTGGCCTCTGGGCTTGTGTGCCACTCCTGACTCCTGTGTGCGTCATCTCTCACTCAGTGGGCCATAGAAAGCCTTTTTTTGTTTTATTTGTTTTCTAAATTCTCCCTGAAAAAATCATTTTATTTTATTTGGTTTCTAAATTCTTCCTGAAAAAAATCATTGTATTCTATTATTTTTTTTTCCTAAAGTCTCCCTGAAAAAAAAAAAAAAAAATCAGTGGGAGATTAATATTTACATTTGTGCTTCAGTGACAGTCCAGCGTGTGTGGCATCTCTCTCATTTGTTGCCACCAACAACAGAGTGTGTAACATTGTGCCTGATTTTCGTTGTGGTCTCACTCACCTGTAAAGGGGTAGCTAAATCATACTGAAGTTATAGCTCACCGTGTAAGTTGTGTGACAGCAACAAATACCGTTAGTTTGTTTACGTTTTTAAAACAATGAGGAAGTCTGGTGGAAGAGGTCGTGGCCGGGGGCGTTCATTCTCAGCTGGTAATGAGGGTAGTGGTAGTGGGGGAGCATCAGCTGGTCGTGGGAAAAAAAATATTGCACCTAAGTCTGGAGCTGTGGAGACAGGTTCGTCGTCTGGCTACACAAGGCCTCGAACGCTCCCTTTTCTGGGAGTAGGAAAACCGCTTTTAAAGCCGGAGCAGCAAGAGCAAGTTTTGGCTTATCTTGCTGACTCAGCCTCTAGCTCTTTTGCCTCCTCTCGTGAAACTGGTAAGTGTCAAAGCAGCGCGTCGTTAGTGGATGTTCACGGTCAGGGACAAGTCGCTTCCTTGTCCTCTTCAGCAAAAACAACAACAGAGAAGAATGCAGCAGGCGACACAACGGGTTACTCCATGGAGCTCTTTACACATACCGTCCCTGGCTTAGAAAGTGAAGCAGTTAACAGTCCATGCCCATTACAAGTTGAATCTGACATGGAGTGCACTGATGCACAGCCACAGCCAGACTACTATGCTGGTCCTTTGACTCAGACCACAACATTGCCCTCGCAAGGTAATGATCAAGAATCAGACCCTGATGAGACTATGTTGCCACATCACGAACGCTATATCACCGACCGACACGGTGACACAGACGAAGTTGCACACGAGATACAAGAAGAGGTAATAGATGACCCAGTTCTTGACCCCGATTGGCAGCCATTGGGGGAACAGGGTGCAGGCGGCAGCAGTTCTGAAGCGGAGGAGGAGGGGCCGCAGCAGGCATCAACATCGCAACAGGTTCCATCTGCCGGGCCCGTATCTTGCCCAAAACGCGTGGCAAAGCCAAAACCTGTTGGAGGACAGCGTGGCCATCCGGTTAAAGCTCAGTCTGCAATGCCTGAAAAGGTATCCGATGCTAGAAAGAGTGCAGTCTGGCATTTTTTTTAAACAACATCCAATTGATCAGCGCAAAGTCATCTGTCAAAAATGTTCAACTACCTTAAGCAGAGGACAGAATCTGAAAAGTCTCAATACAAGTTGCATGCATAGACATTTAACCACCATGCATTTGCAAGCCTGGACTAACTACCAAACGTCCCTTAAGGTTGTAGCACCCTTGGCCAATGAAGCTAGTCAGCAACGCAACATCCCTTCCGGCAGTGTAGGGCCACCATTTTCCGCACCACCTGCAGTATCTGTGCAGGTTTCTTTGCCAGGCCAAAGCAGTCAAGGTCAGGGAATCACCAGTTTCGTAGTAGGAAACACTGCATCTAGGGCACCGGCGGCAACAATACCATCTCCCACCGTCTCTCAGTCTGCCATGTCCACCGGCACCCCCGCTAGTTCCACGATCTCCAGCTCTCCAGTCCAGCTCACCCTACATGAGACTATGGTTAGAAAAAGGAAGTACTTAGCCTCGCATCCGCGTACACAGGGTTTGAACGCCCACATAGCTAGACCAATCTCAGATGATGCCCTACCGGTTAGTTGAAAGCGAAGCTTTCAAAGCCCTGATGGACTACGCTGTACCACGCTACGAGCTACCCAGTCGACACTTTTTTTCCAGAAAAGCCATCCCAGCCCTCCACCAGCATGTTAAAGAGCGCATCGTCCATGCACTCAGGCAATCTGTGAGCACAAAGGTGCACCTGACAACAGATGCATGGACCAGTAGGCATGGCCAGGGACGTTACGTGTCCATCACGGCACACTGGGTGAATGTTGTGGATGCAGGGTTCACAGGGGACAGCAAGTTTGGGACAGTTCTGCCTAGCCCACGGTCTAGGAAACAGTTGGCTGTAGCCGTTCGCACCCCCTCCTCCTCCTCTTCGTCCTCCTGCAGAAGCGAGAGCTCGACCACAGACCGCAGTCGCACAACCACTCCATCCGCAGCTGCCACTGTTGCACACCAGGTCTCCCATTATGGGGCAGCTACTGGCAAACGTCAGCAGGCTGTATTGGCTATGAAGTGTTTGGGCGACAACAGACACACCGCGGAAGTTCTGTCCGAGTTCTTGCAGAAAGAAACGCAGTCGTGGCTGGGCACTGTAGATCTTGAGGCAGGCAAGGTAGTGAGTGATAACGGAAGGAATTTCATGGCTGCCATCTCCCTTTCCCAACTGAAACACATTCCTTGCCTGGCTCACACCTTAAACCTGGTGGTGCAGTGCTTCCTGAAAAGTTATCCGGGGTTATCCGACCTGCTCCTCAAAGTGCGTGGACTTTGCTCACATATCCGCCGTTCGCCCGTACACTCCAGCCGTATGCAGACCTATCAGCGTTCTTTGAACCTTCCCCAGCATCGCCTAATCATAGACGTTGCAACAAGGTGGAACTCAACACTGCACATGCTTCAGAGACTGTGCGAACAGAGGCGGGCTGTTATGTTTTTGTGGGAGGATACACATACACGGGCAGGCAGTAGGATGGCAGACATGGAGTTGTCAGGTGTGCAGTGGTCGAAGATTCAAGACATGTGTCAAGTCCTTCAGTGTTTTGAGGAATGCACACGGCTGGTTAGTGCAGACAACGCCATAATAAGCATGAGCATCCCCCTAATGCGTCTGCTGATGCAAAGTTTGACGCACATAAAGGATCAGGCGTCTGCAGCTGAGGAAGAGGAAAGCCTTGATGACAGTCAGCCATTGTCTGGCCAGGGCAGTGTACAGGACAAGTTAGCGGGCGAAGAGGAGGAGGAGGACGAGGAGGATGATGGGGATGATTATATTTTTAATGAGGAAGCTTTTCCGGGGCCACTGGAAATTGTTGGCGCGGCAAGGCCGGGTTCTGGTTTTTGGAGGGACACAAGTGACGTGGATTTGCCTGAAACTGCCCCCCAACCAAGCACAACCGCAGATTTGAGAACTGGAACTTTGGCCCACATGGCGGATTATGCCTTACGTATCCTCAAAAGGGACACACGCATAACTAAAATGATGAACGATGACGATTACTGGTTGGCCTGCCTCCTTGATCCTCGCTATAAAGGCAAATTGCAAAATATAATGCCACATTAGAACTTGGAACTAATATTAGCAACCAAACAATCAACTCTTGTTGACCGTTTGCTTCTGGCATTCCCTGCACACAGCGCCCGTGATCGTTCTCACACGAGCTGGAGGGGCCATCAGACCAGAGGAGTTAGAGGGGCAGAAATCAGAAGTGGCGGTGGCCAGAGGGGTTTTCTGACCAGGTTGTGGAGTGATTTTGCTATGACCGCAGACAGGACAGGTACTGCAGCATCAATTCAAAGTGACAGGAGACAACATTTGTCCAGTATGGTTACAAACTATTTTTCATCCCTTATCGATGTTCTCCCTCAACCGTTATTCCCATTTGATTACTGGGCATCCAAATTAGACACCTGGCCAGAATTGGCAGAATATGCATTGCAGGAGCTTGCTTGCCCGGCAGCTAGTGTCCTATCAGAAAGAGTATTCAGTGCTGCAGGTTCAATACTAACAGAAAAAAGGACTCGTCTGGCTACCCAAAATGTAGATGATCTAACCTTCATTAAAATGAACCACAACTGGATTTCGAAATCTTTTGCCCCACCTTGCCCGGCTGACACCTAGCTTTCCTATGAAAAGGTCTTGCCTGTGGACTATTCTGAATGCCTTTTCCAATCTCGTAATTTTCTGCACCTGATTGTCCAGCATATGACATGTTTACACCTCACTAAATGGCCAAACTCCCCACACGGGGCCGTGGTATCGACACTTGGCGACAGCACCCGTGAGAGTGCTGTTTGTCTGAAGAGGTGGCTGTGCCCGCTTTTGGTCGACGGCACTGCCACTGGGTCCCTCCTAGTACAATAAAGTGTCTCTGGCGGTGGTGGTGCGCACCCAACGTCAGACACACCGTTGTAATATGAGGGGCCCTGGGCCTGTACCGCCGGCCACAAGACAGTTCCCCCCCCCAGCTCAAACAGTGCTCTACCACTTGCAAAATTATCTCACAGCTCCACCAATGTTTAGTCTATGCGCTGACATCCTTCAATGCCTGCCACTGACAATACCATTGTATTGACATTTTTGTTATGTTAGGCCTTCGATGCCTGTCTGCGGTCACTCCTTCCACTATGCCTCCACTGACCACACCACTGCTGCCCGTGTACCCCTGGAACCAATTTAAAATTGCCTACAGCCAGCCCAATTTTTTTATTTTAGGCCTTTGATGCCTGTCTGCGGTCCGTTCTTTCTACTACTACTACACTGACCAGGCCACTGCTGCCCGTGTACCCCTGGAACCAATTTAAAATTGCCTACAGCCAGCCCAATTTTTTTATTTTAGGCCTTCGAGGCCTGTCTGCGGTCACTCCTTCCACTAGGCCTCCACTGACCACACCACTGCTGCCCGTGTACCCCTGGAACCAATTTAAAATTGCCTACAGCCATGTGTTATTATTTTAGGCCTTCGATGCCTGTCTGCGGTCACTCCTTCCACTAGGCCTCCACTGACCACACCACTGCTGCCCGTGTACCCCTGGAACCAATTTAAAATTGCCTACAGCCATGTGTTATTATTTTAGGCCTTCGATGCCTGTCTGCGGTCACTCCTTACAATATGCCTCCACTGACCACACCACTGCTGCCCGTGTACCCCTGGAACCAATTTAAAATTGCCAACAGCAATGTGTTATTATTGTTAGGCCTTCGATGCCTGTCTGCGGTCACTCCTTCCACTAGGCCTCCACTGACCACACCACTGCTGCCCGTATACCCCTGGAACCAATTTAAAATTGCCTACAGCCAGCCCAATTTTTTTATTTTAGGCCTTCGATGCCTGTCTGCGGTCCGTTCTTTCTACTACTACTACACTGACCAGGCCACTGCTGCCCGTGTTCCCCTGGAACCAATTTAAAATTGCCAACAGCAATGTGTTATTATGTTAGGCCTTCGATGCCTGTTTGCGGTCACTCCTTCCAATAGTTCTCCACTGACCAGACCAATTCTGGCCGTGTACCCCTGGAACCCAGCTGAAAGTGCATGCAGCCTCCTTTTTTTCTTTGTTTTATATTTAGAAAGCCCAGATGAACTACGCTGTGCAACGGTTCAAGCTACCCAGTCGACATTTCTTTTGCGAGAAAAGCCATCCCAGCCCTCCACCGGCATGAAAAAGTCTGCATTGTCATAGCACTCAGGCAATCAAACAGTAGAAAGGTGCACCTGACAAGAGACGCATGGACCAGTAGGCATGTCCACAAAAAGTTACGTGTCCATTACGGCGCACTGGGTTAATGTGTTGGATGCATGGTCCACAGGGGACAGCCTACAAAGTCTGTCTGCAGTCCCTTATTCCAATTTTCCTCCGCTGACCACACCACTGCTGCCCGTGTACCCCTGGAACCAATTTTACAGTGTCTACAGCCTAATTTTGTTATGTTAGGCCTACTACGCCTGTCTGCGGTCCCTCCTTCCAATACTCGTCCACTGACCACACCACTGCTGCCCGTGGACCCCTGGAACCTATTTTTAATTGCATTGAGCATCCTTTTTTTAATAGTAGGCGTACAAAGTCTGTCTGCGGTCCACTATTGAAATTGTCCTCCACTGCCCAGAGCACTGCTGCTTGTGTACCCCTGTAACTTTTTTAAGCTGCAGTGAGCCACATTTTTGGGTTAAGTCCTACTACCTGTGTCTGTCTGCGCCACTCAATTCAGCTGTGTTCCTTTGAAAAAAGCTGAGCGTCAATAGTCTTGTTTTCAGCCTCTAGGAATTTTAAAACTGCATTGGGGGTACAACTTTGGTAGGGCCTACTAACGGTGTCTGCCTCCCCAAGGTGTGCCCCAGGTTTCCTCGCCATTGCTTCGATCTTAATGCTCTCGTTTAGTAGTTGTTGGAAACTACACTGCATTAGGCCTACAAATTGGGTATGGGGTGTAGAGAGATGGTGTATTCCACTCCAAGGTGTTCTCCAGGTTGCCTTTCCTGAGCTCCGATCTTCCGGCTCTCGTTTAGTAGTTCTTGGAAACTACACTGCATTAGGCCTATAAATTGGGTATGGGGTGTAGAGAGATGGTGTGTTCCACTCCAAGGTGTTCTCCAGGTTGCCTTTCCTGAGCTTCGATCTTCCGGCTCTCGTTTAGTAGTTCTTGGAAACTACACTGCATTAGGCCTACAAATTGGGTATGGGGTGTAGAGAGATGGTGTGTTCCACTCCAAGGTGTTCTCCAGGTTGCCTTTCCTGAGCTTCGATCTTCCGGCTCTCGTTTAGTAGTTGTTGGAAACTACACTGCATTAGGCCTACAAATTGGGTATGGGGTGTAGAGAGATGGTGTGTTCCACTCCAAGGTGTTCTCCAGGTTGCCTTTCCTGAGCTTCGATCTTCCGGCTCTTGTTTAGTAGTTCTTGGAAACTACACTGCATTAGACCTACAAATTGGGTATGGGGTGTAGAGAGATGGTGTGTTCCACTCCAAGGTGTTCTCCAGGTTGCCTTTCCTGAGCTTCGATCTTCAGGCTCTCGTTTAGTAGTTGTTGGAAACTACGCTGCATTAGGCCTACAAATTGGGTATGGGGTGTAGAGAGATGGTGTGTTCCACTCCAAGGTGTTCCCCAGGTTTCCTCGCCAATGCTTCGATCTTCATGTCTCGTTTAGTAGTTCTTGGAAACTACGCTGCATTAGGCCTACAAATTGGGTATGGGGTGTAGAGAGATGGTGTGTTCCACTCCAAGGTGTTCCCCAGGTTTCCTCGCCAATGCTTCGATCTTCATGCTCTCGTTTAGTAGTTAGTAACATAGTAACATAGTAACATAGTTAGTAAGGCCGAAAAAAGACATTTGTCCATCCAGTTCAGCCTATATTCCATCATAATAAATCCCCAGATCTACTTCCTTCTACAGAACCTAATAATTGTATGATACAATATTGATAGTAACATAGTTAAAGTTGTTGGAAACTACACTGCATTAGGCCTACAAATTGGGTATGGGGTGTAGAGAGATGGTGTGTTCCACTCCAAGGTGTTCTCCAGGTTGCCTTTCCTGAGCTTCCATCTTCCGGCTCTCGTTTAGTAGTTCTTGGAAACTACACTGCATTAGGCCTACAAATTGGGTATGGGGTGTAGAGAGATGGTGTGTTCCACTCCAAGGTGTTCTCCAGGTTGCCTTTCCTGAGCTTCGATCTTCCGGCTCTCGTTTAGTAGTTCTTGGAAACTACACTGCATTAGGCCTGCAAATTGGGTATGGGGTGTAGAGAGATGGTGTGTTCCACTCCAAGGTGTTCTCCAGGTTGCCTTTCCTGAGCTTCGATCTTCCGGCTCTCGTTTAGTAGTTCTTGGAAACTACACTGCATTAGGCCTACAAATTGGGTATGGGGTGTAGAGAGATGGTGTGTTCCACTCCAAGGTGTTCTCCAGGTTGCCTTTCCTGAGCTTCGATCTTCCGGCTCTCGTTTAGTAGTTCTTGGAAACTACACTGCATTAGGCCTACAAATTGGGTATGGGGTGTAGAGAGATGGTGTGTTCCACTCCAAGGTGTTCCCCAGGTTTCCTCGCCAATGCTTCGATCTTCATGCTCTCGTTTAGTAGTTGTTGGAAACTACGCTGCATTAGGCCTACAAATTGGGTATGGGGTGTAGAGAGATGGTGTGTTCCACTCCAAGGTGTTCCCCAGGTTTCCTCGCCAATGCTTCGATCTTCATGCTCTCGTTTAGTAGTTGTTGGAAACTACGCTGCATTAGGCCTACAAATTGGGTATGGGGTGTAGAGAGATGGTGTGTTCCACTCCAAGGTGTTCCCCAGGTTTCCTCGCCAATGCTTCGATCTTCATGCTCTCGTTTAGTAGTTGTTGGAAACTACACTGCATTAGGCCTACAAATTGGGTATGGGGTGTAGAGAGATGGTGTGTTCCACTCCAAGGTGTTCTCCAGGTTGCCTTTCCTGAGCTTCGATCTTCCGGCTCTCGTTTAGTAGTTGTTGGAAACTACGCTGCATTAGGCCTACAAATTGGGTATGGGGTGTAGAGAGATGGTGTGTTACACTCCAAGGTGTTCTCCAGGTTGCCTTTCCTGAACTTCTATCTTCAGGCTCTCATTAAATTGTGGTTAAACGGAACAACTGCATTTGGCGTACTAGTTGGTTTGGGGCCTACTATCGGTGTCTGCCACTCCTTGCTGTTCTCCTGGTTTCCTGTCCTGAAATTCCATTTTCAGTCTCTCGTTAAGTAGTTGTTAATGTTAGACTGCATTTGGCCTACTAGTTGGGTTGGGGCCTACTATCGGTGTCTGCCACTCCTTGCTGTTCTCCTCCACTGAACAAAGCTGTGCCGCCTGTTTACTACGGTTGCCAATTTTGAACTGCATTTCGACTACTTACTGATTTGGGCCTACTCTTTGTGTCAGCCTCTCATTCCAGTTGTCCTCCACTGCAATGCCCCCTGGTTAGTCCTGTGTTACCAATTTTGAACTGCATTTAGCCAACTTTATTCTTTGGGCCTATATCTGTGTTTCCTCCTCATCCTGCCCATTGCCCAGCCAGTGATAGATGAGTCTGCTGGTACATTGACCCATAACGCAAAATTCCTCGTGCACGCTACACAGCAAGATTGTGACCCTGCTGAAAGTCAGGTTCCTCTTCCCGCATACCATACCACCTTACACGGGGACAAAGAGGAAGGTGCAGATGAAAGTGCAGGTTCCTTCATCAGGTGGGGGGAGGAATACTAGTTGGCGACGTCACTGGCACAGGGCCTCTCATAGTACGCAAAAGTGTTGCTGCCGGTGGGAGGTGCCCCCGCCATGCAAACACACCGCTGTACTTTGAGGGGCCCTGTGCCAGTGCCAATGCCAACGAGTGGGCCCCCCCTGCTTGCTCAGGATCACAGCACTTGCAAAGTTTAAATACTTACCTCTCCCTGCTCCACTGCCGTGACGTGGTCCAGATTTACTGGGCCCACTAATTACTTGAACCAGCCCTACCCCCCCACAACTTTAGCCAAATGACCCCCAATTTCAAATGCCTTCCAATTATTATAAGGTAAATTACGATTGACAAGCTTCTTTAACAAGAATGGATGTTTTTGCCATTAAAATGGGCAGTGTAGGTGTTTTCCTGGCCTCCACTCACTGCCGACTATGCTCCCCCATTGACTTGCATTGGGTTTCGTGTTTCGGGCGATACCCGACTTTTCGCGATAATCGGCCGATTCCACTCGACTCGACTTCTAAGATAGTCGGGTTTCGCGAAACACGGCTCGACTCTAAAAAGGTCAAGGTCGCTCAACCCTAATAGACAGTGTTCCAACCTTGAGAAGGGGAGGGGACAGGTTAAGGATACTTAAAACCAAAGAAATGAGATGGATCTATACCCTGGGTACATTACAACCTAGGGGTTTAAATATAGATTTCAATCCGCATATATGTACCCCTTAAATGAATAAACCTCCCAAAATCCCCCCTTTTATAGGACATTGTCGCATTTGTTTTTAGTTTCTTTTAGACATGATTGTAATTCACATGTATTTTATTGTTTTTGTTTCAATAGATGAACAACGGATGTGACAGTCGGTGGACTGAGGAGTGGGATAAAGCTTGGATAGAGTGCTGAATTAGCACATTAAAATATGACCATTAATATGTACTGTATGTTATGCTGTTTTTCTGCCTCGAGTCTATATTCCGACTGTCCCATTAAATGTGCCATCTTTGCTATATAAAAATAAATATTTTTATTTTATTTTTTTCACTGAGGTTTAGGTTTATCTTCTGTGCTTCCATAGTTAACCGTTTTGCTATACTGTGTAATATTGTCTATTTGCACTTTTTAAATGGTTAAATAGAGATTATAGTAGCTTATGGTGATGTGGTATGGGCATTGATTATGTGGAAATATGCCCCTGTCATATTAGATGCGTTATTGTCTCCTTACTGAGTGCCGTTATAACCTGATTCTATTAGCCGATTATCGGCATAGAGAATGATTGTGATAGACTGGTTACAGGGGCAGGATTGAATTGTATATCGGCGTCTCCCAGGCAACCAGTCCGAGTAGCGGTCACGTGAGACCGGCGGTGGGTGTTGCAGAGGCGCGTCACGTCAGGGCGAGGCTCCATCCCGATCATGTGATGGAGCGCGGCTATGACGTGGAGCGCTGTTGTTTACACTCCACGGCCGTTGTCTGTGCCTGTGACTCGGCGGCGATACCTGATAGGAGACTGCCGCTGCTGACGTAAGTACACAGCCCATAAGTAAATAATCTGGATTGGAGATCAAAGTTGAGATATATTGTATTAAGGTGCTGGATTGGTTAAATCTGTCAATCGGCGCCACTGACCCTGATTGGCTTGAACTTATGGGAAGTCCACAAGGAAGCACGATCTATTGGTGACTCATTACCATAGGAACGGAGACGCATCATGCAACTGCATGGATTATTGAAGATAAGCATCACACGAATGTACATTTGCGTATCGATTAATGCGTTTTTCTATATGGTGGTGGTTTGTTTTTATTTGATTCACATATGCACATATGTCTGATGTCTGTTTTTGTCTTGATTTTATTATATATATATATATATAATGTGGATATGTGGGCAGATACTTGATAGTGATTGGCTCCCTGCGTGGTGTCCACACTATTTAAGGCAGCCCCAGACACCATTTTGTATGCTTGAAAAAGACCGATTGTGCGGTCGAAACGTTGCTGTTTGCTGTTTTACCATGGCTGAAGTAAAGACTTCTTTTATTGGATTATAACACCCGGTTGGAGCGCTGTTCTTCTATCTTGGAATATATACATCATCCAGGAGGGTTCCCTGGACTTGGAACAAGCGCCCTAAAGAAGTGAGTGCTGTCAGCCACCTTTATACTATACTAGCTATTGAACCCGTTCTACGCCCGGGTGGCGAGCATTTATATTGGTATATGGTCTCCATCCTGGTATGTGCTGCTCCATCCTGCGCCCCCATCCTGTCATGTGCTGCTCCCATCCTGCGCCTCCATTCTGTCATTTGCTGCTCCCATCCTGTCATTTGCTGCTCCCATCCTGCGCCCATTCTGTCATTTGCTGCTCCCATCCTGCGTCCCCGTTCTGTCATGTGCTGCTGCCATCCTTCGCCCGTTCTGTCATGTGCTGCTGCCATCCTTCGCCTGTTCTGTCATGTGCTGCTGCCATCCTGCGCCCGTTCTGTCATGTGCTGCGGCCATCCTGCGCCCGTTCTGTCATGTGCTGCTGCCATCCTGCGCCCGTTCTGTCATGTGTTGCGGCCATCCTGCGCCCGTTCTGTCATGTGCTGCTGCCATCCTGCGACCGTTCTGTCATGTGCTGCGGCCATCCTGCGCCCGTTCTGTCATGTGCTGCTGCCATCCTGCGCCCGTTCTGTCATGTGCTGCTGCCATCCTGCGCCCGTTCTGTCATGTGCTGCGGCCATCCTGCGCCCGTTCTGTCATGTGCTGCGGCCATCCTGCGCCCGTTCTGTCATGTGCTGCTGCCATCCTGCGCCCGTTCTGTCATGTGCTGCTGCCATCCTGCGCCCGTTCTGTCATGTGCTGCTGCCATCCTGCGCCCGTTCTGTCATGTGCTGCGGCCATCCTGCGCCCGTTCTGTCATGTGCTGCTGCCATCCTGCGGCACCATTGTATTATATGCCCCCCGCTCCAGTGTGTATGCCCCCGAATGCTGCTGCCATATAAAAAAAAAAAAAATACCATACTCACCTATCGTCCGGCTCCACTGCAGGTATGTGTTCAAGAAAATGGCGCCGGAAAGCGGGGACTGCGCAGGCGCCGATTCCGGCAGCAGGAATCGGCGCCTGCGCAGTCCACGCTTTCCGGCGCCATTTTCTTGAAGACACACCTGCAGTGGAGCCGGAGTGTGTCTTCAAGAAAATGGCGCCGGAAAGCGCGGACTGCGCAGGCGCAGATTCCGGCAGCAGGAATCGGCGCCTGCGCAGTCCGCGCCCTCCGGAGCCGGGAGCAGAGGAGCCGGGAGACGGAGCCGCAAGCAGCGCTGGAACCGGGAAAGGTGAGTATACTTACCCTCCCTCCTGGCGGTCCCTGACTCTCCGGTGGAGATCGCGGTATGCGTTCAGTGCTTACGCATACCGCGATCTCCCAGGAGCGTCGCTCTGTGAGGCCCAGACTGCGCCGGCGCTTGCGCAGTCTATAGAGGCTTCGGACAGAGTGACGCTCCCAGCGTTATATTATAGATGAGTTGTCTGGAGCTGTCTGGAGGTCCGCAGAGTCATCTGGAGGTCTGCAGAGCCATGTGGAAGTTAGCAGAGCCATCTGGAGTCACGCAGATCTTGGCAGAGCCTTGTGGAGCGGCTGCAGGAGTGGCAGCAGCAGTGTGTGATTGGCAGCCGGAGGTGCCAGGAAACCCAGTGGCTGCAGCAGGAGCTGTGGCAGTGGCAGCAGGAGCAGGTGAGGTGTCATAAAAGGACATTGGTGGTCCAGGTCGTACAAACTCTTAAAGGGTAAATGGATAAAATTTAACCTTTATTAGGTATAAATTAAAAAATATGCCTCTGTAGGCACTTTGACAAACCAGAAAAATACTACCAAGACAAACAAAAAATGGAAACCAAACGTGATGTGTGCCCTATTACCTACACAGAATGGGGGAACGACAAACAGACAGACAGATACAAATAACAAAATACTCCAACTTTTTATTGTCTTCCAAAGATTCACAAAGGTACAAATCCCCTAAAGGGGCGTCCAATTGTTTCAGGTAATAACAGTCTGACAGAAAAACTAGGTATTTATATCGACAAGATCTTGAAACCATTTGTGGGAGCTTTGAATTCTCATGTGCGGGACACCACTGACCTTTTGCTTAAATTGGAAGATGTTTGCCTTGATTCAGATATGATCTTAGGCAGTATAGATGTGGAGTCATTGTACTCGTCAATCCCACATGATAAGGGTCTAATGGCTGTGAGCCATTTTCTGCATACTAGGGGTACACAATACAACAGACATAATGACTTTGTCATAAAGGCCCTTGAATTTTGTTTGACCCGAAATGTTTTTTTGTTTGACCGTAAGTACTTCCACCAGCTCAGGGGCACTGCGATGGGCAGCCCTTGTGCGCCTTCGTATGCAAATCTGCTCCTGGGCTGGTGGGAGGAAACGGTAGTTTTTGGAGACACATTGACCCATCCTGAGGAGAGGATAATTTTGTGGCTAAGGTATATTGATGATGTGTTTGTGATTTGGAAAGGAGAAGCCACTGATTTTGGCAATTTTGTTGAGGGGCTAAACATCAATGATCTGGGCCTGCGCTTCACTTTTGAAGCTAGTAACACAAGCCTGGCATTTTTGGACATATGCATTGAAAAATGTCCTAATGGTGAACTGACCACAAAAACACACAGAAAAGATACGGCCACAAATTCTCTCCTCAGGTGGGAAAGCAGCCACCCTGCTCCATTAAAAAGAGGTATCCCTAAGGGACAATATTTCAGGGTGCGCAGAAATTGCTCCAACAATGATGTGTTCCAGGAACAGGCCATGGATTTAAAGCACCGGTTCTTGGAAAGGGGGTATCCGGAGGGGGTACTCGATAGAGCCTATAAATAATCTCTGAGAAAAGAAAGGAAAGACTTGTTGACACCTAAGCCCAAGTCTGATGAAGACAATATCATACGCTTCATCACTAGATATTCTAACGGATCAAATCATGTCAGAGACATTCTTCAAAAACATTGACCTATTTTGCAGATGGACAGAGATATAAAAAAACATGTCCCACCGGTACCTCAGATTACCTATAAAAAAGGTAAATCTCTGCATGACAGATTGGTTCACAGCCATTTTGACCCTGGCAACAGCTTTGGTGTGACAACAAACCCGATTAAGGACTGCTACAGATGTGGTGGCTGCAAAAGCTGCGCCTCTATCAGACCCTCAAAAAGCTTCAAAAGCAATGTCACAGGCACCACGTACACGATTCGGCATTTCATCAATTGACGGACTAAAGGGGTTGTTTATAAGGCCACATGTGATTGTGACCTAGAGTACGTGGGCAAAACAAAGAGGGAGTTTCGCAAGAGAATTGGCGAGCATCTCCGTGACATTGCCAATAAAAGGGAGACTCCTGTCGCTACTCACATGAATCAGTTTCATCAGGGCAACCCTAGTAAGATCTATTTTGTAGGGATTGACAGGATAATGCCTCCACACAGAGGGGGTGATTGGGATAAACAAATACTTCAAAAAGAGACTAGATGGATATTCATGTTGAAAACAGTACAACCGTCAGGACTGAACGAGACACAATCATACAGCTGTTTCCTGTAGTCTGTAGTTGGGTAGTCTCTGACAATATTTTTTTATTTTATTTTTTTTTGGTACCCCGTTGTGGTGTAATCTGACAGGGTTTATGAATAGGGCTAGCCGTCGTGGAGTGGGGGCGCCACATGCGAAGGTTTGTAGGGTGCCAACCCCCGCGGCAGGTAGGGTCAGGATCTTAGGGACTATGTGTATCCCCAAGAAACGGATCTGACCTTCATA
This sequence comes from Ranitomeya imitator, assembly GCF_032444005.1. Classification (NCBI taxonomy): domain Eukaryota; kingdom Metazoa; phylum Chordata; class Amphibia; order Anura; family Dendrobatidae; genus Ranitomeya; species Ranitomeya imitator. Next base: position 78,245,214 of record NC_091290.1, read on the forward strand.
TACATTTGAAATAGCCAATATAATCCTATAGATTAACTCCTCTTCACCCCCACTTCCCCTGTTCTTTCTAGCTATCCTTTGTAGACATGAGGGTGTTATAGGGACAGGTAGACTTGAGAGAGTCGACGTTGAGTGGGGGCGCCATTTGCGCAGGGCTCTTTTAGGGTGCCAACCTCCGCGACAGGTAGGGATAGGAGAGTAGGGGTATAAAGATAGGGCATTTTTTAGGGCCACCTTTTCCCTCCTTTGGTTTTTGGTGATGGGGGTGGTGTTCCGCGCATGGGAATTCTTTCCCTGCATTAATTATTTATACCATAGTAGCCAATGAACCTATGTTTTTCCTCTCGTCCTTGTTCTCTTTCGCTATTAAATGTGATATTTCTATAGTCAATAAGTAGACAACCCTCCGTTGTCCTCCGTAGCTTGATTGCCATGAGAATTTGCTGAGTATTTCCTGAATCATGCCATTTGGTGAACAGGATCGGTTGCTTGCTGTAGTTCCTGTTTGTAGGGTGCTAATTATATGTGCGGCATATTGAATGGATGATTGATTCCATGCCGTTATATATATGGGCACCTTAGGGAGCTAAGTGTATGAACACATGCATTTACGCTCCGTTTCTTTACATTTTCAGCCAGAAACAGGCTGCTCACATACCTAGGGATATATGTGTCCCTGTTATGGTGGCGCGCATGCGCTGCTGAGCCAGGATTCCCAGCGCTCAATGAAGTCGGTGAGCGGCTGGAGCTGTCTGGACAAGCTCGATGAGTGCGTCACACGCCAGGTGGGCGGGGCTTATGTCAGCGCGGCACGAGCTAAAATTATAAAAGACACAGAAGGGGGAGACCCATAATGGCAGCAGCATTCTCCCCTGATGAATCCGCAAGGAAGAAACGCGTGGGGAGAGGCTTCCTGCAGTACCACGTTGTAAACGTTTAAGGGCCAGGACATGAGGTGGATGATGAAAGAGGATCAGCTGGTGATGAGTCGAATATGCGGTGAGATCTAACCAATACATATGGTTGGTGTATATCTGATCTCGTGCATCACAGCGCTCCCATGTTTATATCCCACCATCATTAACCCTCTAAGATGTCACAACTGAACCCATCAGGGAACGCTCATAGTATGTTGAAATGAGTTAATATGTATCCCAAAAGTTATATTGAAGGGTGTTTTTAATTGTTGGGCATCCCATAATGCTGCATATGTGGTCTGCTACTCTGCACTGACATTATTTTAATCCTATGCAGAGACAACTGTATGTGTATATCTTGGTAGAGTGATTACATATTGAGCTTTTTACTAAGTACACATTACAAGTATACTCTCTTACTTAGAAAACAGTCTTGAAAAGTGGACACTTTTCTTTGATCAAACAGACACATATCCTGATACAGTGGTGTATTTAGTGTCAATACATTTATGTCCAGCTGGGTTGTACAGTAGCTGGCCCACTTTTGGTGAGCCTACAAGGATTATTGTGGATTGGTACTCTATTGCCAGCACAGTCAGTGCTTCAGAGTATTTTGTTATTTGTATCTGTCTGTCTGTTTGTCGTTCCCCCATTCTGTGTAGGTAATAGGGCACACATCACGTTTGGTTTCCATTTTTTGTTTGTCTTGGTAGTATTTTTCTGGTTTGTCAAAGTGCCTACAAAGGCATATTTTTTAATATATACCTAATAAAGGTTAAATTTTATCCATTTGCTATAATACAGTATAAATTCCTTTGGATAAGTACACCACGCTTCTTATATAAACTCTTAAAGGGCCAGTGCAAGCCCAGAGAGATAATGGTGTACTGTGCTAACTGGGGCCTGAGAGGGCCGTGGAAGGAGTCCACAGGGTATACCCCAGAGAGGAGTGGAGTCCCAAAAAGGGGGCAGTGAACCAAACAGGGATGGTGACCCAAAAGGGGGTGGTGACCCAAACAGGGGTGGTGGCCCTAAAGAGGATAATGGCCCAAAAGGGGCGGAGTCCTGGGAAGTGGTAGTTACCCAAAAGGGGGCAGAACCTCCCAAAGTTAAAGTGGCGGCAAAGATGAACTGTTGCTAGGGGCAATTGTACTATGTATGTCCAGTCTGCTATATGAACTACCCACCCAGCAAGTGGCTATGTGGCTGTGCCCTGCAGAAGTTTGAAGAAGATATGGCTGGACTGGTCGAATCTGGGAGCTCGGTACTCTAGTGAGGGTTGCGTCAGAGGGATTTGTAATACCCAATAGGAAGGTTGGGGTCATCTGCATCCATAGGGCACTAAGGACTATCCAGTGGCCAGGGTGATCCTTGAGATGGCCTGTGACAGTACAGGACAGGATGTCGCTATAATCCCGAATGTATTTTGTCCGGCAATAATAGGCCGGTCTCTAAGTTGTTCTCAGACTTGTAGGAGAAGGGAATTCCTCTACAGCAGGAGGATGGAGGACTCACTCCTAATGGGGCCACGTACATGAAGGCAGTAACACCTCCCAAAATTGACGGGTCAGACGTCGGAGTGACCAGAGGGAAGGGTGTGTCTGCTCAACTTACGGACATGATCTCATCTGACGTGTACTGTTGTGATAGGCAATTCAGTATCACAATGGACATAGCGGTCAGAGCACATACAGTGATCTGACAATAACCCAAAATAATAGAACGAGCTCTGAGATGTGGGAACTCTGCAGACCGCAATCCCTAATCCTCTCCAAACAACACTAGAGGCAGCCGTGGATTGCGCCTAACTCTGCCTATGCAACTCGGCACAGCCTGAGAAACTAACTAGCCTGAAGATAGAAAATAAGCCTACCTTGCCTCAGAGAAATACCCCAAAGGAAAAGGCAGCCCCCCACATATAATGACTGTGAGTAAGATGAAAAGACAAACGTAGGGATGAAATAGATTCAGCAAAGTGAGGCCCGACTTTCTTAACAGAGCGAGGATAGGAAAGATAACTTTGCGGTCTACACAAAACCCTAGAGAAAACCACGCAAAGGGGGCAAAAAGACCCTCCGTACCGAACTAACGGCACGGAGGTACACCCTTTGCGTCCCAGAGCTTCCAGCAAAACAATTAGACAATCTGGACAGAAAAAATAGCAAACAAATAGCAAAGAAGCACTTAGCTATGCAGAGCAGCAGGCCACAGGAATGATCCAGGGAAAAACAAGTCCAACACTGGAACATTGACAGGAAGCCAGGATCAAAGCATTAGGTGGAGTTAAGTAGAGAAGCACCTAACGACCTCACCAGATCACCTGAGGGAGGAAACTCAGAAGCCGCAGTACCACTTTCCTCCACAAACGGAAGCTCCCAGAGAGAATCAGCCGAAGTACCACTTGTGACCACAGGAGGGAGCTCCGCCACAGAATTCACAACAGTACCCCCCCTTGAGGAGGGGTCACCGAACCCTCACCAGAGCTCCCAGGCCGACCAGGATGAGCCACATGAAAGGCACAAACAAGATCGGGAGCATGGACATCAGAGGCAAAAACCCAGGAATTATCTTCCTGAGCATAACCCTTCCATTTAACCAGATACTGGAGTTTCCGTCTTGAAACACGAGAATCCAAAATCTTCTCCACAATATACTCCAACTCCCTCTCCACCAAAACCGGGGCAGGAGGGTCAACAGATGGAACCATAGGTGCCACGTATCTACGCAACAATGACCTATGGAATACGTTATGTATGGAAAAAGAATCTGGAAGGGTCAGACAAAAAGAGACAGGATTAAGAACCTCAGAAATCCTATATGGACCAATGAAACGAGGTTTAAACTTAGGAGAGGACACCTTCATAGGAATATGACGAGAAGATAACCAAACCAGATCCCCAACACGAAGTCGGGGACCCACACGGCGTCTGCGATTAGCGAAACGTTGAGCCTTCTCCTGGGACAAGGTCAAATTGTCCACTACATGAGTCCAAATCTGCTGCAACCTGTCCACCACAGTATCCACACCAGGACAGTCCGAAGTCTCAACCTGTCCTGAAGAGAAACGAGGATGGAACCCAGAATTGCAGAAAAATGGCGAAACCCAGGTAGCCGAGCTGGCCCGATTATTAAGGGCGAACTCAGCCAAAGGCAAAATGGACACCCAGTCATCCTGATCGGCAGAAACAAAGCATCTCAGATATGTTTCCAAGGTCTGATTGGTTCGTTCGGTCTGGCCATTAGTCTGAGGATGGAAAGCCGAGGAAAAAGACAAGTCAATGCCCATCCTACCACAAAAGGCTCGCCAAAACCTCGAAACAAACTGGGAACCTCTGTCAGAAACGATATTCTCTGGAATGCCATGTAAACAAACCACATGCTGGAAGATCAATGGCACCAAATCAGAGGAGGAAGGCAATTTAGACAAGGTTACCAGATGGACCATCTTAGAAAAGCGATCACAGACCACCCAAATGACTGACATCTTTTGAGAAACGGGAAGATCTGAAATAAAATCCATAGCGATATGTGTCCAAGGCCTCTTCGGGACCGGCAAGGGCAAAAGCAACCCACTGGCACGAGAACAGCAGGGCTTAGCCCGAGCACAAATCCCACAGGACTGCACAAAAGTACGCACATCCCGCGACAGAGATGGCCACCAAAAGGATCTAGCCACTAACTCTCTAGTACCAAAGATTCCAGGATGACCAGCCAACACCGAACAATGAACCTCAGAGATAACTTTATTCGTCCACCTATCAGGGACAAACAGTCTCTCCGCAGGACAACGATCAGGTTTATTAGCCTGAAATTTTTGCAGCACCCGCCGCAAATCAGGGGAGATGGCAGACACAATTACTCCTTCCTTAAGGATACCCGCCGGCTCAGACAAACCCGGAGAGTCGGGCACAAAACTCCTAGACAGAGCATCCGCCTTCACATTTTTAGAGCCCGGAAGGTACGAAATCACAAAGTCAAAACGGGCAAAAAACAGCGACCAACGAGCCTGTCTAGGATTCAACCGCTTAGCAGACTCGAGATAAGTCAAGTTCTTATGATCAGTCAATACCACCACGCGATGCTTAGCTCCTTCAAGCCAATGACGCCACTCCTCGAATGCCCACTTCATGGCCAGCAACTCTCGGTTGCCCACATCATAATTTCGCTCAGCAGGCGAAAACTTCCTGGAAAAAAAAGCGCATGGTTTCATCACTGAGCAATCAGAACCTCTCTGCGACAAAACAGCCCCTGCTCCAATCTCAGAAGCATCAACCTCGACCTGGAACGGAAGAGAAACATCTGGTTGACAACACAGGGGCAGAAGAAAAACGACGCTTCAACTCCTGAAAAGCCTCCACAGCAGCAGAAGACCAATTGACCACATCAGCACCCTTCTTGGTCAAATCGGTCAATGGTTTGGCAATACTAGAAAAATTGCAGATGAAGCGACGATAAAAATTAGCAAAGCCCAGGAACTTTTGCAGACTTTTCAGAGATGTCGGCTGAGTCCAATCATGGATGACTTGGACCTTAACAGGATCCATCTCGATAGTAGAAGGGGAAAAGATGAACCCCAAAAATGAAACCTTCTGCACACCAAAGAGACACTTTGATCCCTTCACAAACAAAGAATTAGCACGCAGGACCTGAAAAACCGTTCTGACCTGCTTCACATGAGACTCCCAATCATCCGAGAAGATCAAAATGTCATCCAAGTACACAATCAGGAATTTATCCAGGTACTCTCGGAAGATGTCATGCATAAAGGACTGAAACACTGATGGAGCATTGGCAAGTCCGAATGGCATCACTAGATACTCAAAATGACCCTCGGGCGTATTAAATGCAGTTTTCCATTCATCGCCTCGCCTGATTCGCCCCAGATTATACGCACCACGAAGATCTATCTTGGTGAACCAACTAGCCCCCTTAATCCAAGCAAACAAATCAGATAACAATGGCAAGGGGTACTGAAATTTAACCGTGATCTTATTAAGAAGGCGGTAATCTATACAAGGTCTCAGCGAACCATCCTTCTTGGCTACAAAAAAGAACCCTGCTCCTAATGGCGACGATGACGGGTGAATATGCCCCTTCTCCAGGGATTCCTTCACATAACTGCGCATAGCGGTGTGCTCAGGCACGGATAAATTAAACAGTCGACCTTTTGGGAATTTACTACCAGGAATCAAATTGATAGCACAATCACAATCCCTACGCGGAGGTAGGGTATCGGACTTGGGCTCATCAAATACATCCCGGTAATCAGACAAGAACTCTGGAACCTCAGAAGGGGTGGATGACGAAATTGACAGAAATGGAACATCACCATGTACCCCCTGACAACCCCAGCTGGACACCGACATGGATTTCCAATCCAATACTGGATTATGGGCTTGTAGCCATGGCAACCCCAACACGACCACATCATGCAGATTATGCAACACCAGAAAGCGAATAACCTCCTGATGTGCAGGAGCCATGCACATGGTCAGCTGGGTCCAGTATTGAGGCTTATTCTTGGCCAAAGGCGTAACATCAATTCCTCTCAATGGAATAGGACACTGCAAGGACTCCAAGAAAAACCCACAACGCTTAGCATATTCCAAGTCCATCAAATTCAGGGCAGCGCCTGAATCCACAAACGCCATGACAGAATACGATGACAAAGAGCAGATCAAGGTAACGGACAGAAGAAATTTTGACTGTACTGTACCAATGGTGGCAGACCTAGCGAACCGCTTAGTGCGCTTAGGACAATCAGAGATAGCATGAGTGGAATCACCACAGTAGAAACACAGCCCATTCAGACGTCTGTGTTCTTGCCGTTCAACTCTGGTCAAAGTCCTACCGCACTACATAGGCTCAGGTTTAAGCTCAGGTAATACCGCCAAATGGTGCACAGATTTACGCTCATGCAAGCGTCGACCGATCTGAATGTCCAAAGACATAGACTCATTCAAACCAGCAGGCATAGGAAATCCCACCATGACATCCTTAAGGGCTTCAGAGAGACCCTTTCTGAATATTGCTGCCAGCGCAGATTCATTCCATTGAGTGAGCACGGACCACTTTCTAAATTTCTGACAATATACCTCTATCTCATCCTGAGCCTGACAAAGAGCCAGCAAATTTTTCTCTGCCTGATCCACTGAATTAGGCTCATCGTACAGCAATCCAAGCGCCAGGAAAAACGCATCGATATTACTTAATGAAGGATCTCCTGACACAAGAGAAAATGCCCAGTCCTGAGGGTCGCCACACAAAAAAGAAATGACGATCCTAACCTGTTGAACTGGGTCACCAGAGGAGCGAGGTTTCAAAGCCAGAAATAGTTTACAATTATTTTTGAAACTCAGAAATTTAGTTCTATCTCCAAAAAACAAATCTGGAATAGGAATACTCGGTTCTAACAAAGAATTCTGAACCACAAAATCTTGAATATTTTGAACTCTTGCCGTGAGCTGATCCACACATGAAGACAGACCTTTAATGTCCATTGCTACACCTGTGTCCTGAACCACCCAAATGTCTAGGGGAAAAAAAAGGCAAAACACAGTGCAAAGAAAAAAAAATGGTCTCAGAACTTCTTTTTTCCCTCTATTGAGAATCATTAGCACTTTTGGCTTCCTGTACTGTTGTAATAGGCAATTCAGTATCACAATGGACATAGCGGTCAGAGCACATACAGTGATCTGACAATAACCCAAAATAATAGAATGAGCTCTGAGACGTGGGAACTCTGCTGACCGCAATCCCTAATCCTCTCCAAACAACACTAGAGGCAGCCGTGGATTGCGCCTAACTCTGCCTATGCAACTCGGCACAGCCTGAGAAACTAACTAGCCTGAAGATAGAAAATAAGCCTACCTTGCCTCAGAGAAATACCCCAAAGGAAAAGGCAGCCCCCCACATATAATGACTGTGAGTAAGATGAAAAGACAAACGTAGGGATGAAATAGATTCAGCAAAGTGAGGCCCGACTTTCTTAACAGAGCGAGGATAGGAAAGATAACTTTGCGGTCTACACAAAACCCTAGAGAAAACCACGCAAAGGGGGCAAAAAGACCCTCCGTACCGAACTAACGGCACGGAGGTACACCCTTTGCGTCCCAGAGCTTCCAGCAAAACAATTAGACAATCTGGACAGAAAAAATAGCAAACAAATAGCAAAGAAGCACTTAGCTATGCAGAGCAGCAGGCCACAGGAATGATCCAGGGAAAAACAAGTCCAACACTGGAACATTGACAGGAAGCCAGGATCAAAGCATTAGGTGGAGTTAAGTAGAGAAGCACCTAACGACCTCACCAGATCACCTGAGGGAGGAAACTCAGAAGCCGCAGTACCACTTTCCTCCACAAACGGAAGCTCCCAGAGAGAATCAGCCGAAGTACCACTTGTGACCACAGGAGGGAGCTCTGCCACAGAATTCACAACAGTGTACCACAGGATGACTGATAGTGATGTGGTAGATAAAATGTTTAGAGCTGACACCCTGTTAGAGAGTAACTGGAGGGTTCACTATGTTGTGCGGTGTGAGACAGATTCCGGGGGTGACTGTGACTCTGAGAGAGTGAGGGAGTACAGTAAGGTAGGACCCCACAAGAACGGCAAATCCTCCCATTGCCGGAGGAGCAAGGGCGACAAAGAAGTTGTCCAAGGGACGCTCGCTGATACTGGAAGGTCATCTGATTTTACTTCCCATGTGAGTACTCTTTTAGACATTATAAAAAGGTTGGGAAGGAAGGTGACGTGTCATTGCCAGTAGCAACCGCTAGGGCTGAGTGCAATATTGTGCTGTCAGAAGCATTGACACAGTGGAATGAAAATGCTACACAAGGTGAAGTCAGGATGACAGAGCCAGCCAAGAATATGGTGTGGCTGACCTTTTCGGTGTCGGAACAAGCAGCTGATGGTCAGTCAGTTGGTGGCGCTGTAGGAGAAGGAATCCTGGAGAGTGCTGGTGGAGCGAGAATCCATGAAGGTCACAGAGAACGGACCTGTAGTAGACCCATATCTGCGCTGACAGAAAAGGCTAATATGTCTGAATATGGTGAAGGATCCAGAGATCCTGAGGCTGAAGAGCTGAAGAGTGTGGAGTTCTCTAAAGTTCCAGAGAGTAAGGAGGTACCCAAGGGTGACCAGGCAGAGCATCAAGAGAGGTTAAAGGTGTCAAGTATGGAAGCTGCCAACTCCACGCAGCTGGTTCAGCAACATCACCTGGAGTCCGACCTATTGGAAGGTGATAGAGTTATAGGACCAAGTAGAGCACCTGAAAGAACAGAAATCTGAGAAAAATGCAGCTTTGTCTGAGAGTGAGAACAGTGATTCTTCAGAGGACCCAGCAGAGACTCTAGAGGCAGTCGAAGGTGATGGAGTGAAGATTCAAGAGAAAGCTGAACCTGTTGAGGAAGGAACAGGTTGAACTCTGAAGCGGCAGAGTGTGGGTGGGCAAACTGGCCCATCTGAAAATGTAATTAAAGAAGTTATGGTGCGACATGTGCTGGCCAAAAGAGAACAGGATCACGAAATAGAGAAGCTGGGTATGTGCAGGATCAATGTCTTCTGTTGTTTTTCAGCTCAGCACAGCAGGGATTCCACAGAGCTCCAAAGTCACACAGCTCTCATGGTTAACATCCTTACAAACACACTGGCAGCAAACACTACTTACAGAGTCAAAACTCCTCACTTCTTATCAGCTGCCTCACAGTGAGTCTCACATGGCAATCTCTCTGCTTCTCGCAGCATCATCTCTAAGCATCCTATACAGCAGACACTAGACCCCACCCTGCAGCGCAGACACTTTCCTGGGCTTTTGCTCTCAGCTCAGATGTGCAGCAGCAGCAGGGTCCTAATGCTCTCCTGATGTTATCCCAGTTCACCCTCTTAAAAGCTAGAGAAGGAAGTCTCTGAGCTGAGAGGTCACCTGTCAACATGTCGAACCGTGAACAAGGCCATATTGGAAGATATGTAGGTGCTCAGAGAACCATTAGGAAGACTTCTACCAGAGAAGGAGTTGGCGGTTGCAGACCTACAGCGGCAGTGCCAGAGTGGTAACGAGGCAGAGCTGCAAAGGCCCATCTTGACGAGGGGCCTTGAAGAGTGTAAAGCTCAGGGAGAGTTTCCGCTAAGAGCTTGACAAGACAATTACCCAGTTGTGGCAGATGTCTTGATGGGAATGTCCAAGGCAAAACAAGAGCCGTTAGTCCATGAAGAAAATGGGACTTCACTCTTCAAGAGCGTGTTAGAGGTACCCGAAGACCTGAGAGAGGCGTATGTCAGGCAGACGGTATATGAAGAATTCAAAAAGGCTGTGGGGGTGTGCAGGGTGTACTGGACCCCGGAAACTAAACAGTTAGTGGTACTGCCCACAAATGAGGTCACAGTGAGGAGAGTAGCTATCCTGAGTGACATACACTGGAGAAGTATGCGTACAACGTGGATGATTCGATTGAGGATTGAAGATGCTGCTAGGCGGTTGGAGCATATGAGGAAAGTGCAGAGTCTTTGGGAAGATGTGATACAGGTGCCTATTCCAATGGTGAAAAAAATCATTGGAAAAAATGGTTGAACCATGCAAGAGATGGTGGATAAGTCTGGAGTGGTGAGACTAAGAATTCCAGGTAACCATGAAGACCAGATACCCAGAGAAAAGGCTACGGTTCAATTTTTCCTCCTGGGTACGATGGAGAGTCTTAGAGATATACGGACTCTGTTGGAGTATCGCATGGTGTATTTAATGGACTTAGGGCAGTTAAGGCTTGAAAGATTGCACCTTACAGAACTGATTTGCCACATCAGTGCAAAATGGCGGCAGCCTTCAACCCAAGGTAAAGGGAACAGAAGGGACCCTCCAAATAATTGAATTGCTGACAGCCAAAGACATCCAGCAAGAATAGGCCTCGGTAGTTCAACAAGACAAGGATGCCGAGAATCTGAAAGTGGCAGTTCTACTCTCAGTACAAAGCTGAGGGACCTGGACAGTAGCTACTGTAACGTACTATTTGGGTCAGACTCAAACCAGACAGTAGGTTCGACTGTAAGTGAGTCTCACGACCACACCAACCATTGGAGGCGGGCATGGAGAGAAAGATCAGGTGAAGGGGCATATTGAGAAATGTGGAGACTAAAAACGGTCTGGTGACACACAGACTGTGATTCAAGTGCTGAAGCTCAAGGCCTACATACGGACTGCTGGGGTGGGGAAGGCCTATCAAATTGTTGACTCTTAAACGGGAGGCGACGACATCCGAATTTTCATTGTTCACAGACAGGAATGTAGTGACAGAGATAGACTATGTTTTGATGACTGATGCTCAAAACCGACTGAGAAGTCCCTCTCGACTGGTAGGGCAAGGTGACATGTATGCCTGGTCTTGGGGCCACAGGTTTATGACAAATGTTCAATCCCAAAAGTTTCAACAGAGAGAGGGTATATGAGACAGAGACCGGCATTGTTGTAAATGGAAGGTATGTGTCGCAGAGGAGGAGGTCCTCTGCTCTGTAACAATTCACAAAACCACAAAAACAATCTCTGTGGCACAAGGAATGTAAAATTCACCAATTTTATTCACAAAAAATACATATATCAATAATAACACCTAGGTACCTCAAAAAAAACAAACTAGAGGCTACCAAGAATTGGACACAATAAACATCAAATGCTGCACCGCACACATAATGGCCCAGGTTTATGCAGAGTAATCAGTGGTTTATGTGAACCTCGAATACAACATCAAAAAAAGCCACTGACATAATAGCCTTAGTGGCAAAAAAGCTGAAAGGAACACTGACCCTAGCTATATGCAAAACCTAAACCAAAACCTAAACCAACGTGCGTTTCGCCACTTCTTCTTCCGCCCCCGGAAGAACTGGCAAAACGCACGTCAGGGTGGGTTGTTTACCAGGACTTGGGCACGCCGCAGGTAATATACTTATACATGCACTTACAAACCATGGCTCCCACATGGTTTAGGTTTTGCATATGTCTAGGATCAGTGTTCCTTTCAGCTTTTTTGCCACTAAGACTATAATGTCAGTGGCTTTTTTTGATGTTGTATTCAAGGTTCACATAGACCATTGATTACTCTGCTTAAACCTGGGCCATTATGTGTGCGGTGCAGCATTTGATGTTTATTGTGTCCAATTCTTGGTGGCCTCTAGTTTGTTTTGAGGTACCTAGGTGTTATTATTGATATATGTATTTTTTGTGAATAAAATTGGTGAATTTTACATTCCTTGTGCCATGGAGATTTTTTTGTGGTTTTATGAATTGATATAGTTCTACAGAATGGGACCAAGCTGTTTCTAGCTTAGGTCAACAGGATTAATATGTATGCCTCTGCTCTGTAAGCCTGAAATCTTGCTCTGGGATCTGTAGTTCTACGAGCTTTGTTTAGTTCATAAGGGGCTGGGCTTACAGGGTTAGTCAGAGAGCTGGGCGGTACTGGTTAACCACACATACCTCCCACCTATGGGTGTGGTTTCAGCTACATAATGTGACCGTGGTTTGGTCACATGGGCTGTGTTGTAAGGTCCTGAAAGAGAACAGGTCTCTCTGTTGGAAGGTCCTGCGAGTGGACCAGATTTCTGAAGATCACAGGGTGAGACCATGTACAGTACCTGTAGAGTCTGTGATAGCACTGCACCGGGGAAGCTACTGACATTCTGAGGGCATGGAACTGTTGGGAGTACCCTTATCTCAAGGCATCTTATGGGACAGTGATCTCAGTAAGGCAGCTTCACTAGAAGCCAAGACTGACAAGGCGTCAGTGTGTGGAGCAGAGCTCCAGGAAGGTAACCTCAGATGAGGGGGTTATAGTAAGGGCAGACAAGTATCTGCTATTGGAACAGACAGGTGGTGCCTTTATATGTTCCATTGATGTTAAGTAATGGACTATTCATGGTGCAGTTTATGATGCCTACATAAACCGAATAGACTGTTTCTATGAGAAATCGTCCCTGTGTGCCTTAATCCCGTTACCAAATGAGTGTCCCCCAACACATACAGTGAGCACTGCACTACAGTGGTCAGTACATGAGCAGGTGATGCCACACATGCTGATGGGGAGGAGGCTCAATAGGGCATGAAAGCTCTGGTCATGGTGTTGGCAAGTCATACAGGCAGGCATCTCATGTATGGGAGTTCTTTTCCATATTGCTGATGATTCATTGGCAGTTTGCAGGCTCTGCAGGAGAAAAATAAGATGTGGACATCCTGGCACATCAGTATATGAAGCAACATCTCCTGCATATGTGGGTCAGCCAGCAACCAGAGCAATCCTCAAGTTGTCCTCCTCCCCCTTCTCCCCACACTAGTTTTTCTCTATGCCAGGCCACATCCTCAAGTAGTACCAAGTTGGTGTTATTCTCACCAGCATCACCATCTACCAAAACTGCTTGTCATATACCAAGTATACCTGCTCCGTCACACTGCAAGTTATCCATCCCTAATTTTGTGTCAAATAAGGAGGCATTCTCTCCTGTGCTAACTACATTCTCATCTGGTCAAGTTAATGGTAGTGCAGTTGGAGCTGTACCACCTAGAAGGATTGGCTGCCCTCGAGACACGATGGCATACATTGAGCTGTCATAGGAAAATACCCAGCCACGATAATTCTCATAAAAAGGGATACCTACTCTATGTTCTCACATGCAGGAAAATGTAGGTCTCCCTCTTGACTTGTCTTTGTGTTCCAAAGTGCATTGCACGGTGCACACCAGGAGCAGCAACTCTGGGCTGGGACAATATATAAGTTTCACTGCACACTAGATGAATGTTTGGAGTAGCAGAGATGCAGAACCACACCTTAAACAGGTGCTGATCAATGATGAGAGCAAGTGCTCATTACTCAAGTTTGCCTAGGGTGCTTGGATATGCACCGAGTATCGTGGGTACTCGAATGACATATTCTAATCTCTGTGCCCGCATGTTCTGAGGGTGTTAGACAGCCACAAAACATACAGAGATTGTGTCATGATCCAGTCCGAAGATTATTTTTTGCTGTCCTCTCTCTGGACTGGTCATGCGGGGATTAACCCCTCTGCCTTGTTTTGGAGCTGGCTGGGCTTTTTCAGTCCTCTGCAGTCTGCTGGCCAGCGTCAGTGTTAGTTCATGCTTCCAGGCTAGAGCAGCTGACCCCTATACCCTGGTGATCCTTCTGCCTCTGACTTCCCGTATTTGTGTGAGACCCGTTCCCTATCCCTGACTTATTGTTTGTCTGGTGGTTTTCCTTACAGTGCATGACTTGGCCTGATCTCTGAACCCCACCTCTTGTTTTCCATTTCTGATACTTTGTTCCCTGACTGGTTTTGACTTCTGGCTTGTACCCTGACATCCTCTTATGACTCACGTTTTGGATATCGCGCTCCTGTTAGGCTCTGACTTCTGGCTTGTCTCTGACTACGTGCATTGCTGTAACCTCTGGGACTTCTGCTCCTGACAGTTTCTGACTCTGCTTGTCTGACCACACTTTCGTTACCTATGACACCTGTGGGGCTGCTCAGTGTTGCTATGCTGTGAGTATGCAACCTCTCTTCCCTCACCAGCACCTCCTGGTGGAGGTTGCGCTAAACGGCACTGCAGCCACATCACAGATTAGGCTACTTTCACACTAGCGTTTTTGTGGAAACGTCAAAATGCGTCGTTTTGTGCAAAAAACGGATGCATCAAAAATAGTGAAAAACGGATGCAACGCATACACTATTTCGACGGATCCGTCGCCAATCCGACAAACGGTTCCGTCGAAATGCTGTATGCGTTGCATCAGTTTTACCATCCGTTGCATCCGTTTTTGACGGATCCGTTTTTTTAAAATGGGAGTCTCCCAAATGTGATTGGCTACTGGAAAATAAGGAAAACTATATAGTGACTGTATTTACAGCCCATCTTTGAGGGTTTTACTTTAGTGGCAAGAATGGATGGTGTACTTGGGAGGATTGCGAGTTTGGTAACTGATGTTATTTTCGAGACAAATCGCCTGGATATCATAGTGCGGGAGAAGGAGGAACAAGCGAGACAGAGGATTCTTCTTCAGCAACGCCGACGGAGAAGACTAAGACTATGGATACATCCGATTAATGAACTGCGGATGACCCGGGGCGTTCAGTCAACCCTCTATCTGGAGTTGCGGCAGAACCCAGACAAATTCTACAACTACGTTCGGATGAGGAAGGATCATTTCGACTATTTGCTGGAATTACTTGGGGATGCCATCATGAAGCAGGACACAAGGATGAGGCTTGCCATCACAGCGGCAGAGCGGCTCTTGGTGACACTGCGGTAAGACTCTAATGTAATGCTCTTGCTCATATGTAATGTAACATGCTGCAGAAAATACTGCGCAGACACATTGCGTACCATTTTCTGCAGCATGTTTTTTTTTTATTATTGTTTCTGGCCATACAACGGTTTTCTGTTCAATGCACTTAGTATTGTGTGTCCCGGTAGAACAACACTTTCCACAGTGCCATTTATTATTGAAACTTAACCTGAAAAAATAAAAATACAGTTGGTCTGTGCAATTCAATTTTAACATGTGTTTTTTTTTTTTTTTTCACAGCTTCCTTGCTACGGGTGAATCCTTGACGTCACTCCACTACCAATTCCGGCTTGGGATTTTTACCATTTCCGGAATTGTCAAAGAGACCTGTTGGGCGATCTGGGACACTTTGCAGCCAGAGTATATCCCCCAACCAACACAGAACATCTGGGTGACAAACGCAGACCTGTTCGAGAAAATTTGCCATTTCCCAAACTGTGTTGGTGCGGTTGATGGGAAACATATACGGATTGCAAAACCGGCAGGATCTGGATCACAGTACTACAATTATAAGAAGTACTTCTCTATCGTCTTAATGGCTATTACAGACGCCAACTGCAGATTCCTGGCTGTCGACATCGGAGCCTATGGCCGGTCCAACGACTCCCAAGCGTTCAAAAACTCCCCGATGGGACGTTGCTTGTATGGAGATGCATACGATTTCCCGCCAGACAGACCACTCCCAGGAACAACAGAACCACCCATGCCATACCTGTGTGTTGGTGATGAGGCTTTCCAATTATCGCCACACCTCCTTAACCATATGGTAGCAGAGACTTACCCTTTTTGTTCTGGTTATTTAATTACCGCCTCACTCGAGCTAGACGTGTGGTCGAGTGTGCCTTTGGATTATTGACTGCAAAGTGGAGAGTTCTGCTAACTGCCATCAAACTGCACACCAAAACCGTTGATGAGGTGGTGAAGGCCTGTGTGGTGCTCCACAACTTTATACTTTCAAAGGAACCAGTGCTGGTTGATGAGGATGAAGAATTGGAGACAACCTTGTGGGATTACCGCAGCAGCTCCGTTCGCTCCGCTGGTTCAGTGACAAGAATGAGGGACCAGTTTGCGGAGTATTTCTTGTCGCCTGTAGGTCAGGTACCATGGCAAGACCAAATTGTGTGACTTCTTTTGTTAATGTTTCATGGGTGTGTCTGAAATGTGTTGACAACCCCCCCCCCCAAAAAAAAAAAAAAACAGTTTCTCCAAAGTGTGGTTTTCTTGGTAATAAAACCACTAAGTTTAAACAGAGTGGTGTTTTTTTACCTTAGCTTATCGTAGCTTTACCTAAATGAATGCACAGACAGAGTTGAGAAATCAAAAAACAATTTATTTATTTATTTTTTTGCATGTCATTAAATTCACTTTAATTTTTTTTTTTTAGAAAGACACTTTTGTAAAAAATTTAACAAAAAAATTTGAGTAACCTAACAAAAAAAAAAAAATGTATAACCCACAAAATAAAAATTATAGGTCTTGATAGTGGGGGGTGGAGATAGTAGCAGAGGTAGAAGCAGGGGTGTCAGAAGTTTGGACCACGTCGATAGGTGAGGAAATCCTGCTTGTTTGGGGTGCAGTGGAAGGGGGGGGGGAAGTAGTAAACTGACTGGGGGATGGTGTTGTTGGTATACTGACTGGGGAATAAAAGCTGGGCAAGGAAGAAAACAGTGGGGAATGCATTTGGTTAGTGGAACGTGATTGGTATTGTGACTGGTGTGGATATGGAGAATGGGGAGACTGGGGTTGATATTGCGAATGGTGTGAATATTGGGATTGTGTTTGGTAATGGGGGGGACTGGGGTGGAAATCGGGCCTGTGATGGAGCATGGTGTGGAGATGGAGTCGGAGGTGGCAATGTACTAGTGGCTGTGTGGGGAGGTGCGTGGGCAGTTTGGGGTTCATTTAGGGCCTTAAGAAGAGCATTGTGGCAGCTATTCATTACCTGCATCTGCTGATCAAAAGTTAGCTTTTCCATGCTCCTGAGCATGGATTGAAAAAATAGATTGGATGGAGATTGACTTACATCTAAATGCAGCCTATCCAAGCGACTGCTGATTTCATGGTGGGTTTCACTGATGCGTGATTGCACCATGTTGAAACCAGCAGTCACTTGTTCTCCCAAAAGTTTAAAAGAACTTTGGAAGCCTGCATTTAGATGCAAGAACTCAGGAGCATAGCTCCTTTCCTGACCCCTCTGTCGCTGCCGCCGCAAACCTAATGGTGGTCTAGAGGTGGCAGGATCAGAGGGGTGGGGTAAAGGGAACGCCAACTGTTGATCATCAGATGCAAGTAACGAAGGCTGCAACGATGCTCCAGTGTTTGTGGTGGTGGAAGTGGATGGGGCGGTGGAAGTGGATGGGACAGAGGGGTCAGAGGTGTGGGGCCTACAGACGTGGCCCTCGGTGGCGGAGTCAGAGATCGCTCCAGAGGGTGCCGAGGTCAATGCAGGTGCCCGATGGCTGCTGAAGGTGCTGTGAAAGAAAAAACAATTAATATATTTATAGGAAAAAGCCCTGGCTGAAACCAAACAAAGTTAGACAGGTTAACATGGTTATTTAATGGGCTGTTGAATACTTACACTCGTTCCAGCATGGTTTGCCTGAGGAAGAACAGGGCAGGGCCATATTTGTAGCGAGACCTTTTCTTCCCTTTTGAGCCACTCGGGGCCTGCATATCCTCATTAAACTCCCTCTTGTAGCGATCTCTGAGTGACTGCCACCGCTTCCTAACCCTTTCACCTGTGAAGACAAGAATGAATAAAAAAAAAATATTTGTTAATTACAATACATTACATTCAGCTCAAAACATCACTGACAAGTGAATACTTACATTCTTTGCTCTGCTGCCTTGGAGGAAGGTCCTCCCACCTTGGAAACAGGTTCTGACACACTTCGTCCCAGAGCCGACGGGTGACATGGGTATCAGCATGCCTACGGTCAGCCATGTTCCACAGCGGCTCCCGCTCGCGGACCTCCTCAATGAGGCTGTCCACATTGATCCCCTCCTCCTCCTCCCCTGTTTCGGGAGCACGCCGTGAAGACTGAAAATTAAACAAAATTAGTAAACAAACAAAAAAACTTCCAATAGAAGAAAAAAAAAAAAAATCACCGATGGCTCACCGCGGCGGCGATTATGTCGACTCTGGGAGCGGCTGGGAGGACCTTCACGCTGTTCAGGTTCGGCAGCAGCCTAAAAAAAAAAACAAAAAAAAAGGAAAATAATCTTTAATGTAGGCACATGTTTATGTGTACAGTGATATCTGAAGATCATTTTTTGTGTTGGGTGCACTGTGTTGGGTGCACTGTGATGTGTGAAGCAACTTTCACCACTACTTACACTCTGTTCCTCCGCTATCTGCATCTCTCCACCCGTCTCGCCCCCTTCTGACAGCTCCTCTGCCGCTTCAGTTTCCTGTTTAAACATAATGCATGTAGTGCTGTAACAGAAATTTAAAGTGTAAAAAATCCTTTTTTTGCAATTTTGGTAACTTACAGATACATGCTGTTGCTCTGGTGGGGAGCTGTCAGTAGAGGACATTGTGGCTGTGGTCCCTGGTCCACTGGAACTCTTGGCTCTGTAAGTAAAAAGACAATTGTAATCTGCTATACACATTGATTTGGCAGATTTTTAAGGGTTTTTTTACTTACTTAATGAACAAGATGTGGGCGTGTGGGTGGTCCCTGTAGGATGATGGTACCTGGTGGATCTGTAGGTGTAATGAATTTGTAGTTAGATCCACCACACGAACTAGGTAATATGAACGATAACCACCCTGCTCAAATTTTGTGAGTTTTGTTCATACAGGCCATCACCCAAAACAAATACCACATGCACCGAAACATTAACACCCACCACTAATAAAATATAAAAATGTAATTGAAATGTCACCACACCATTTAGAAAGGTATTATCCACAGATGTGATTTTTCAGTTATACCTTTAAAAATTCCCCCTAAAAGCAAAAAAAAAAACCTTTTCTAAGATATTTTTTTTTTTTTAACAGCAACCAACTCTGTATTGTTTGTGTGGTCACTTGTACACACACCATTTTTAAATTTACCTTTACCTGAAATGATATAGCAGACATTTTTTTAAACACATTTTATTATTTTTTTATTTTTTTTTAAACCACAATTAGGAGCTCAAATGCTCTTTATTTTAAATACAAGTACATCAACAGTAAATGGTTTCAACAATAAAAAAACAACTTTAAACTTAAAAAAAACACCAACACACGCTCACATGCAGCACAGACCACTACTATGCAACAAAACCCAACAATTTAAAACTGAATAAAAAAATTCACACAATGAAAACACATGCTGCACAGACCACTAATATAAATCTGATTGACAATAAAATAACCATTTTTAACTTTAAAAAAAACCACACACACAACACACGCTCATACATGGAAACCACATGCAGCAGCACAGACCACTTTTAAATGCATCAGATTTAACATTTAAAAAACCAGCAATTGTAAATTTTACAAAAAAAAAATATATACACTCACACAATGAAACCACATGCTGCACGGACGCATGCACAAGCATTCAAACACGCGCGCACACACATGCATAACAGCACACAGGTTGCACATACACAAACGCACATTCATGCAAACACACAGGCACATAGGCAGACCCAAACTGAATACACACAGAGACACGCACACATACAAAAGGCACGGATCACACTGTTTGGGATGCTGGCAGGCCTACGGCTGGAGATGGATCTCTTCACTGGCAGGCCTCAGGGTGGATCTGGACGCTGGCAAGACGCTGGCTGTTGCAGGACGATGGCAGGCCTCTGGCTGTATTTTGGTTTTTAGCTCTTGCTGAAGTCAGTACATCATATGAACACGCACACATGGACATGCAGACACATGCACACAGACTCACACAAAAAGGGCAATACTCACACTGGCTCTATGGTGGCTGTAGTCTCACTGGCAGGCCAGGGTCTCGCTGTCAGGCTGGCTGGGTCTTGCAGGCAGGCTGGGTCTTGCTGGGCAGGCTGGAGTCTTCCTGGTGTCTTGTTCTCTGTAGGCTTCTTGCTGGCATCTGTGGGGTTGAAGGCCCAGGCCTGGTTTATATAGATTTTGGGATGTCTGGCCAATTAGATAAAAAATCCTGGTTCTGAGCATGCTCTGTGCAAAAAAACGTATTGCAGCGCTGCATTGCGTCGTACGACGTGTCTCGACGCATCCGTCGCTCATAGGCTTCCATTGTAGCCAAAGACGCATGCCGCAGGATGCGCCGCGACACGTTTTTTATGCGGAGCCAAAAAACGTTACAATCTACATTTTTCCAGACGACGTGTCGCCTAATTTCGACGCATCCGTCGTACGACGTATACCAACGTATGGCAATCCGTCGAAATGCGTCGCCAATACAAGTCTATGTGCAAAAAACGCATCCGTCGGGAGATTTTGCAGGATGCGTTTTTTGCACAAAACAACGGATTTCGACGTCTGGAGAAAAACGCTAGTGTGAAAGTAGCCTTACTTGTGTATGTGAGGCAATACCAGCATGTTTTGTGGCTGATGAACAGCCGCAAAACATGTGAGCGCAGGGAATGAACAGGTCACTCGAGCACCCACGATACTTGGTGCATCTTGAGCACCGTGGGCAAACTTAAGTAAAGAGAACATGAGCTCACCACTAATGCTGATTCCTCCACCACTTGGAGCTATGTCTGTTTCTACTGCTGGGAGGCCGTTATCTGTCTCCTCCTACACTTCCTCAATATCATGGAAAACAAATATAATTCAATTCCCAACAGCCACAGGGCACAGCAGCACACATTCCTTTTATTCATGCAAGATAAAGTGCTGCCAAGAAATTTTACAGCTTGAAAGCATGAGGAAAAACAGACAGTGGACAAATTTCTGTTGTGCATCAATTGGCAAATCTCATGTTAGATGGCTCCACTTCAAATGCAGCTGGGAAATGTGTTCAGTGACAATGGCCAGAACATTCTGGCTACCTTAATTTAGTGACAGTAACTCATGCTCCTAGCATGGCTTTGCAAAAACAAAATGATCTGCTAGAGTGCCACCTGGTTTGTGATGTTTCAACATGCTGGAATTCGTTGTTTGGTGCATCTGAACAACAAGTGCAAAGCAGTGGCAGGGTATATTATGCAGCAGCCAAACTGGAGCATGGTTCACTTTGAGATCTGCCATTGGCAGCTGATAAAAGGTGTTTTTTGACCATAATGCAATATGGGGTGGAAGAAGAACAGCAACTTGCATATGTTAATCGCAGCCCTTGGACTGTTGGAGACCCTCAGGGTCGATGTTAGATGGAGCATGATGTGGTAGGTGAGGAAGGGTAAGAAGATCAGCAGCAGGTGGATGTGGAGGGGGTCCTTGTGTTGACACAGGCAGTGTACAACACTGACAGTCAGAGTGAAGTATGTGATGACAACACAGCCATAAAAAAACATTATTTGCAAGTGGCTGATGAAAATGAACAAATGAGCCCCTGCTTGGTCCTGTTGGTGAGCTGTTTGCTAGAAAGCTTTTGGGATGACTGGCATATTATTTCTATCAATCAAATGGATCACTATTCAATAGCCATGCTTTTAGGTCATCACTATAAAAGCAAAATGGGGTAATTTTTGATAGCTTCCAAAAAGGAGTGCAAATTGGCATATTACTGGGATAAGCTCTATTAAATGCATGGCAAAGCTTTAACCGAGTGGACAGATGCTGACTAGTAGTGATGAGCGAATATACTCATTAGCCTAGATTTTCCGAGCATCCTCAGGTGTCCTCCGAGAATTTTTTAGTGCTTGGAGATTTAGTTTTCATCGCCGCAGCTGAATGTTTTACATCTGTTAGCCAGCATAAGTACATGTGGGGGTTGCCTGGTTGCTAGGGAATCCCCACATGTACTTATGCTGACTAACAGATGTAAAACATTCAGCTGCGGCAATAAAAACTACCGTATTTTTTGGACTATAAGACGCACCGGACTATAAGATGCACCCAGGTTTTAGAGGTGGAAAATGTGGTAAAATGTAATAACATACTATTATATGTGGTGTTATTATATATAATAATATGTTATATTGGAAGCTACGGGTAGAAGATGGTGCTGCGGGACCAGTGTGGTGTCTGTAAAGTACTATAGGAAGACACTGAAGGGTGAGTATAAGGATGGGGGCACAGGGCTTATATATAAAGCACCACTCCAGAAAATTAACACTGGTGTGCTGCTTTAAGATCCCATTGGGAGAACTATAACTCCCAGCATGTCCTGCAAATCCTATGGCATGCTGGGAGTTATAGTTCACCACAGGAGTGGCAGAGTGCTTTATTGTGTGCTGTAAAGACTAACCTTTTAATTGTGGCAGCCAGCCAGCTGTGGTGAGGTAAAAAGCTGGAGCCTCCCATGACTGCACAGCCCTCCCTCTTGTTGCCTTTCCACAGCACAGGTCATAAGAGGAAGCTTGCAGATTCCAGTGGGGACTCTGAAGGACCTGTGATGACATCAGAAGAGGGAGGGCTCTGTTCCATTATGCGATGCTCCAGCCCGCCCTCTTCAAGACATCACACAGGTCCTTATGCCTCAGCATCCAGCACAGCCCAGGCAGGTATGCAGTGATCTTGTCCCCTCTGGCTCCCTGCTGCTGCCTCCTCCTCCACTGGACACAGATCTCCCCAGCTGCTGCAGGAATCCAGGCCTGGGGAAACCATGTGTGTTTCAGTGAAGGCTTTCATTTGCTAAGCGGCTAATGAATATTCACTGCACTTTAATTATCGGGACCACCTGCTGGATTCCAGGCAGCTGGGACATTTTTCTGCCTCCTGCAAGAGGGATCACAGTGTGATCCCACTCGCTGCTGCCACCTCCCCACATGCTACATTCCAACCATAAGACGCACCCACACTTTCCTCCCAAATTTGGAGGAAAATAGTGCGTCTTATGGTCAGAAAAATACGGTAACTCTCCGAGCACTAAATAATACTTGGAGGACACCTGAGCATGCTCGGGAAATCTCGAGTAACGAGTATATTCACTCATCACTAGGGTTGAGCGAAACGGGTCGAACATTTTCAAAAGTCGCCGACTTTTGGCTAAGTCGGGGTTTCATGAAACCCGATCCGACCCCTGTGCGGGGTCGGCCATGCGGTACGCGACTTTCGCGCCAAAGTCGCGTTTCAATGACGCGAAAAGCGCCATTTCTCAGCCAATGAAGGTAAACGCAGAGTGTGGGCAGCGTGATGACATAGGTCCTGGTCCCCACCATCTTAGAGAAGGGCATTGCAGTGATTGGCTTGCTGTCTGCGACGTCACAGGGGCTATAAAGAGGCGTTCCCGCCGACCGCCATCTTACTGCTGCTGATCTGAGCTTAGGGAGAGGTTGCTGCCGCTTTGTCAGAAGCAGGGATAGCGTTAGGCAGGGTCCATTAACCACAAAACCGCTTGTGCTGCAGCGATTTGCACTGTCCAACACCACCCTCGGTGTGCAGGGACAGTGGAAGTTTTTTTTTTTTTTTTTTTCCCCTCAGCGCTGTAGCTCATTGGGCTGCCCTAGAAGGCTCCCTGATAGCTGCATTGCTGTGTGTACGCCGCTGTGCAAACCAACTGCTTTTTTCAAAGCACAAATCCTCTTGTTCCTTCCTTTCTGCACAGCTATCTTTTTTGTTTGTCCACACTTTTTATTTCATTTGTGCATCAGTCCACTCCTTATTGCTGCCTGCCATACCTGGCTGAGATTACTGCAGGCAGGGAGATAGTAGCTGCCTGCCATACCTGGCTGAGATTACTGCAGGCAGGGAGATAGTAATTGTAGGACATTCCCTGTTTTTTTTTTTTTTTTTTTTTTGGTGGGAGATTAAGATTGGCAATTTGGCATTTCTGCTAGAGTGCCATCCCTGTGTGTGCCATCTCTCTCACATAGTGGGCCATAGAAAGCCTTTTCATTTTTCTGTATTTTTTTTTGTGGGGTGTATAAATTCTCCCTGATAAAAATACAGTGGGAGATTAATATTGGCCTTTGGGCTTGTGTGCCAGTCCTGAGTGTGCCATCTCTCTCACAAATAGTGGGCCATAGAAAGCCTATTTTATTTTTTTTGGGGTTTTATAAATTTTCCCTGAAAAAAGGGAGATTAATATTGGCCTCTGGGCTTGTGTGCCAGTTGTGAGCGTGCCATCTGTGCCAGTCCTGAGCGTGCCATCTCTCTCACAAATAGTGGACCATAGAAAGCCTATTTAAATTTTTTTTTGGTTTTATAAATTCTCCCAGAAAAAAAGGGAGATTAATATTGGCCTCTGGGCTTCTGTGCCAGTCCTGAGCGTGCCATCTGTGCCAGTCCTGAGCGTCCCATCTCTCTCACAAATAGTGGGCCATAGAAAGCCTATTTTATTTTTTTTGGGGGTTTTATAAATTCTCCCTGAAAAAAAGGGAGATTAATATTGGCCTCTGGGCTTGTGTGCCAGTCCTGAGCGTGCCATCTGTGCCAGCCCTGAGCGTGCCATCTCTCTCACAAATAGTGGGCCATAGAAAGCCTATTTATTTTTTTTTTTTGTTTTATAAATTTTCCCTGAAAAAAGGGAGATTAATATTGGCCTCTGGGCTTGTGTGCCAGTTGTGAGCGTGCCATCTGTGCCAGTCCTGAGCGTGCCATCTCTCTCACAAATAGTGGGCCATAGAAAGCCTATTTAAATATTTTTTTGGTTTTATAAATTCTCCCAGAAAAAAAGGGAGATTAATATTGGCCTCTGGGCTTCTGTGCCAGTCCTGAGCGTGCCATCTGTGCCAGTCCTGAGCGTCCCATCTCTCTCACAAATAGTGGGCCATAGAAAGCCTATTTTTTTTTTTTTTTTGGGTTTTAGAAATTCTCCCTGGAAAAAAAAAGGGAGATTAATATTGCCCTTTGGGCTTGTGTGCCAGTACTAAGCGTTCCATCTCTCTCTCTCTCTCTCTCAGTCAGTGGGCCATAGAACGCCTATTTTTGGTTTTATTTGTTTTATAAATTCTCCCTGAAAAAATCATATTATTTTATTTGGTTTCTAAATTCTTCCTGATAAAATCACATTTTTTTTATTATTTTTTTTTCTAAAGTCTCCCTGAAAAAAAAAAAAAAAAACAGTGGGAGATTAATATTGGCCTTTCTGCTTGTGTGCCAGTCTTGACTCCTGGGTGTGCCATCTCTCTCTCTCTCTCTCTCTCTCTCTCTCTCTCTCTCTCTCTCTCCAATTGTGGTCCATAGAAAGCCTATATTTTTTTTCCTTGATTTGGGTTCTAAAATCTACCAGAGAAAATAACTACATCAATCATTGGTAGAAAAATATTGGCCTCTGGGTTTGTGTGCCACTCCTGACTCCTGTGTGCGTCATCTCTCAGTCAGTGGGCCATAGAACGCCTATTTTTGTTTTTATTTGTTTTCTAAATTCTCCCTGAAAAAATCATTTTATTTTATTTGGTTTCTAAATTCTTCCTGATAACATCACATTTTTTTTATTATTTTTTTTTCTAAAGTCTCCCTGAAAAAAAAAAAAAAAAACAGTGGGAGATTAATATTGGCCTTTCTGCTTGTGTGCCAGTCTTGACTCCTGGGTGCGTCATCTCTCAGTCAGTGGGCCATAGAACGCCTATTTTTGGTTTTATTTGTTTTCTAAATTCTCCCTGAAAAAATCATTTTATTTTATTTGGTTTCTAAATTCTTCCTGATAAAATCACATTTTTTTTATTATTTTTTTTTCTAAAGTCTCCCTGAAAAAAAAAAAAAAAAAACAGTGGGAGATTAATATTGGCCTTTCTGCTTGTGTGCCAGTCTTGACTCCTGGGTGCGTCATCTCTCAGTCAGTGGGCCATAGAACGCCTATTTTTGGTTTTATTTGTTTTATAAATTCTCCCTGAAAAAATCATTTTATTTTATTTGGTTTCTAAATTCTTCCTGATAAAATCATATTTTTTTTATTATTTTTTTTTCTAAAGTCTCCCTGAAAAAAAAAAAAAAAAAAAACAACCAAAAAAAACAGTGGGAGATTAATATTGGCCTTTCTGCTTGTGTGCCAGTCTTGACTCCTGGGTGTGCCATCTCTCTCTCTCTCTCTCTCTCTCTCTCTCTCTCTCTCTCTCTCTCCAATTGTGGTCCATAGAAAGCCTATATTTTTTTTCCTTGATTTGGGTTCTAAAATCTACCAGAGAAAATAACTACATCAATCATTGGTAGAAAAATATTGGCCTCTGGGTTTGTGTGCCACTCCTGACTCCTGTGTGCGTCATCTCTCAGTCAGTGGGCCATAGAACGCCTATTTTTGTTTTTATTTGTTTTATAAATTCTCCCTGAAAAAATCATTTTATTTTATTTGGTTTCTAAATTCTTCCTGATAAAATCATATTTTTTTTATTATTTTTTTTTCTAAAGTCTCCCTGAAAAAAAAAAAAAAAAACAGTGGGAGATTAATATTGGCCTTTCTGCTTGTGTGCCAGTCTTGACTCCTGGGTGTGCCATCTCTCTCTCTCTCTCTCTCTCTCTCTCTCTCTCCAATTGTGGTCCATAGAAAGCCTACATTTTTTTTCCTTGATTTGGGTTCCAAAATCTACCAGAGAAAATAACTCCATCAATCATTGGTAGAAAAATATTGGCCTCTGGGCTTGTGTGCCACTCCTGATTCCTGTGTGCGTCATCTCTCACTCAGTGGCCCATAGAAAGCATATAGTTTGTTACATTTGTTTTCTAAATTCTCCCTGCAAAAATCTTTTTTTTTTTTTGGGGGGGGTTTCTAAAGTGTTCCTGAAAAAAATAAAAATAAAAAAAAAATAATAGTGTGACATTAATATTAACATTTGTGCTTCAGTGACAGTCCTGCGTGTGGGGCATCTCTCTAATTTGCAGCCACCAAAAAAAGAGTGTGTAACATTGGGCCTGATTTTCGCTGTGGTCTCACCAACCTGTAAAGGGGTAGCTAAATCATACTGAAGTTATAGCTCACCGTGTAAGTTGTGTGACTGCAACAAATAACGTTAGTTTGGTTACGTTTTTAAAACAATGAGGAAGTCTAGTGGAAGAGGTCGTGGCCGGGGGCGTTCATTGTCAGCTGGTAATGAGGGTAGTGGTAGTGGTGGAGCATCAGGTGGTCGTGGGGGAAAAAATATTGCACCTAAGTCTGGAGCTGTGGAGCCAGGTTCGTCGTCCGGCTACACAAGGCCTCGAACGCTCCCTTTTCTGGGATTAGGAAAACCGCTTTTAAAGCCGGAGCAGCAAGAGCAAGTTTTGGCTTATCTTGCTGACTCAGCCTCTAGCTCTTTTGCCTCATCTCGTGAAACTGGTAAAAGTAAAAGCAGCGCGTCGTTAGTGGATGTTCACGGTCAGGGACAAGTCACTTCCTTGTCCTCTTCAGCAAAAACAACAACAGAGAAGAATGCAGCAGGCGACACAACGGGTTACTCCATGGAGCTCTTTACACATACCGTCCCTGGCTTAGAAAGTGAAGCAGTTAACAGTCCATGCCCATTACAAATTGAATCTGACATGGAGTGCACTGACGCACAGCCACAGCCAGACTACTATGCTGGTCCTTTGACTCAGACCACAACATTGCCCTCGCAGGGTGCTGATCAAGAATCAGACCCTGATGAGACTATGTTGCCCCATCACGAACGCTATACCACCGAACGACACGGTGACACAGACGAAGTTGCGCAGGAGGTACAAGAAGAGTTATTAGATGACCCAGTTCTTGACCCCGATTGGCAGCCATTGGGGGAACAGGGTGCAGGCGGCAGCAGTTCTGAAGCAGAGGAGGAGGAGGGGCCGCAGCAGGCATCAACATCGCCACAGGTTCCATCTGCCGGGCCCGTATCTTGCCCAAAACGCGTGGCAAAGCCAAAACCTGGTGGAGGACAGCGTGGCCATCCGGTTAAAGCTCAGTCTGCAATGCCTGAAAAGGTATCCGATGCT
Source organism: Ranitomeya imitator (assembly GCF_032444005.1). Lineage (NCBI taxonomy): Eukaryota > Metazoa > Chordata > Amphibia > Anura > Dendrobatidae > Ranitomeya > Ranitomeya imitator. The sequence continues at coordinate 78,273,378 of NC_091290.1, forward strand.
AGAAAGAGTGCAGTCTGGCATTTTTTTAAACAACATCCAATTGATCAGCGCAAAGTCATCTGTCAAAAATGTTCTACTTCCTTAAGCAGAGGTCAGAATCTGAAAAGTCTCAATACTAGTTGCATGCATAGACATTTAACCACCATGCATTTGAAAGCTTGGACTAACTACCAAACGTCCCTTAAGGTTGTTGCACCCTCGGCCAATGAAGCTAGTCATCAACGCAACATCCCTTCCGGCAGTGTAGGACCACCATTTAGCGCACCACCTGCTGTATCTGTGCAGGTATCTTTGCCAGGCCAAAGCAGTCAGGGTCAGGGAATCACCAGTTTCGTAGTAGGAAACACTGCATCTAGGGCACCGGCGGCAACAATACCATCTCCCACCGTCTCTCAGTCTGCCATGTCCACCGGCACCCCCGCTAGTTCCACGATCTCCAGCTCTCCAGTCCAGCTCACCCTACATGAGACTATGGTTAGAAAAAGGAAATACTTAGCCTCGCATCCGCGTACACAGGGTTTGAACGCCCACATAGCTAGACTAATCTCGTTAGAGATGATGCCCTACCGGTTAGTTGAAAGCGAAGCTTTCAAAGACCTGATGGACTACGCTGTACCACGCTACGAGCTACCCAGTCGACACTTTTTTTCCAGAAAAGCCATCCCAGCCCTCCACCAGCATGTTAAAGAGCGCATCGTCCATGCACTCAGGCAATCTGTGAGCACAAAGGTGCACCTGACAACAGATGCATGGACCAGTAGGCATGGCCAGGGACGTTACGTGTCCATCACGGCACACTGGGTAAATGTGGTGGATTCAGGGTCCACAGGGGACAGCAAGTTTGGGACAGTTCTGCCTAGCCCACGGTCTAGTAAACAGTTGTCTGTAGCCGTTCGCACCCCCTCCTCCTCCTCCTCCTCCTCCTCGTCCTCCTGCAGAAGCAAGAGCTCGTCCACAGACCGCAGTCGCACAAACACTCCATCCGCACCTGCCACTGTTGCACACCAGGTCTCCCATTATGGGGCAGCTACTGGCATACGTCAGCAGGCTGTATTGGCTATGAAGTGTTTGGGCGACAATAGACACACCGCGGAAGTTCTGTCCGAGTTCTTGCAGCAAGAAACGCAGTCGTGGCTGGGCACTGTAGATCTTGAGGCAGGCAAGGTAGTGAGTGATAACGGAAGGAATTTCATGGCTGCCATCTCCCTTTCCCAACTGAAACACATTCCTTGCCTGGCTCACACCTTAAACCTGGTGGTGCAGTGCTTCCTGAAAAGTTATCCGGGGTTATCCGACCTGCTCCTCAAAGTGCGTGGACTTTGCGCACATATCCGCCGTTCGCCTGTACACTCCAGCCGTATGCAGACCTATCAGCGTTCTTTGAACCTTCCCCAGCATCGCCTAATCATAGACGTTGCAACAAGGTGGAACTCAACACTGCACATGCTTCAGAGACTGTGCGAACAGAGGCGGGCTGTTATGTTTTTGTGGGAGGATACACATACACGGGCAGGCAGTAGGATGGCAGACATGGAGTTGTCAGGTGTGCAGTGGTCGAAGATTCAAGACATGTGTCAAGTCCTTCAGTGTTTTGAGGAATGCACACGGCTGGTTAGTGCAGACAACGCCATAATAAGCATGAGCATCCCCCTAATGCGTCTGCTGATGCAAAGTTTGACGCACATAAAGGATCAGGCGTCTGCACCAGAGGAAGAGGAAAGCCTTGATGACAGTCAGCGATTGTCTGGTCAGGGCAGTGTACATGACGAGGTACCGGGCGAAGAGGAGGTGGAGGATGAGGAGGATGATGGGGATGAGTATATTTTTAATGAGGAAGCTTTCCCGGGGGCACGGGAAATTGGTGGCGTGGCAAGGCCGGGTTCTGGTTTTTTGAGGGACACAAGTGACGTAGATTTGCCTGCAACTGCCCCTCAACCAAGCACAACCGCAGATTTGACAACGGGAACTTTGGCCCACATGGCGGATTATGCCTTGCGTATCCTCAAAAGGGACACACGCATTACAAAAATGATGAACGATGACGATTACTGGTTGGCCTGCCTCCTTGATCCTCGCTATAAAGGCAAATTGCAAAATATTATGCCACATGAGAACTTGGAACTAATATTAGCAACAAAACAATCAACTCTTGTTGACCGTTTGCTTCTGGCATTCCCTGCACACAGCGCCCGTGATCGTTCTCACACGAGCTCCAGGGGCCAGCAGACCAGAGGTGTTAGAGGGGCAGAAATCAGAAGTGGCGTTGGCCAGAGGGGTTTTCTGACCAGGTTGTGGAGTGATTTTTCTATGACCGCAGACAGGACAGGTACTGCAGCATCAATTCAAAGTGACAGGAGACAACATTTGTCCAGTATGGTTACAAACTATTTTTCATCCCTTATCGACGTTCTCCCTCAACCTTCATTCCCATTTGATTACTGGGCATCCAAATTAGACACCTGGCCAGAATTGGCAGAATATGCATTGCAGGAGCTTGCTTGCCCGGCAGCTAGTGTCCTATCAGAAAGAGTATTCAGTGCTGCAGGTTCAATACTAACAGAAAAAAGGACTCGTCTGGCTACCCAAAATGTAGATGATCTAACCTTCATTAAAATGAACCACAACTGGATTTCAAAATCTTTTGCCCCACCCTGCCCGGCTGACACCTAGCTTTCCTATGAAAAGGTCTTGCCTGTGGACTATTCTGAATGACTTTTCCAATCTCGTAATTTTCTTCACCTGATTGTCCAGCATACGACATGTTTCCACCTCACGAAATGGCCAAACTCCCCACACGGGGCCGTGCTATCGCCACTTTGCGCTTGGACCCTTGAGAGTGCTGTTTGTCTGAAGAGGTGGGTGTGGCCGCTTTTGGTCGACGGCACTGCCACTGGGTCCCTCATAGTACAATAAAGTGTCTCTGGCGGTGGTGGTGCGCACCCAACGTCAGACACACCGTTGTAATATGAGGGGCCCTGTGCCTGTAACGCCGGCCACAAGACAGTTCCCCCCCCCAGCTCAAACAGTGCTCTACCACTAGCAAAATTATCTCTCACAGCTTCACCAATGTGTAGTCTAGGCGCTGACATCCTTCAATGCCTGGCACTGACAATACCATTGTTTTGACATTTTTGTTATGTTAGGCCTTCGAAGCCTGTCTGCGGTCCCTTCTTTCTACAACTACTACACTGACCAGGCCACTGCTGGCCGTGTTACCCTGGAACCAATTTAAAAGTGCCTACAGCCAGCCCAATTTTGTTATGTTAGGCCTTCGAAGCCTGTCTGCGGTCACTCCTTCCACTAGACTTCCACTGACCAGACCACTGCTGCCCGTGTACCCCTGGAACCAATTTAAAAGTGCCTACAGCCAGCCCAAGTTTGTTATGTTAGGCCTTGGAAGCCTGTCTGCGGTCACTCCTTCCACTAGACTTCCACTGACCAGACCACTGCTGCCCGTGTACCCCTGGAACCAATTTAAAAGTGCCTACAGCCAGCCCAAGTTTGTTATGTTAGGCCTTGGAAGCCTGTCTGCGGTCACTCCTTCCACTAGACTTCCACTGACCAGACCACTGCTGCCCGTGTACCCCTGGAACCAATTTAAAAGTGCCTACAGCCAGCCCAAGTTTGTTATGTTAGGCCTTCGAAGCCTGTCTGCGGTCCATTCTTTCAACTACTACTACACTGACCAGGTCACTGCTGCCCGTGTACCCCTGGAACCAATTTAAAAGTGCCTACAGCCAGCCCAAGTTTGTTATGTTAGGCCTTGGAAGCCTGTCTGCGGTCACTCCTTCCACTAGACTTCCACTGACCAGACCACTGCTGCCCGTGTACCCCTGGAACCAATTTAAAAGTGCCTACAGCCAGCCCAAGTTTGTTATGTTAGGCCTTGGAAGCCTGTCTGCGGTCACTCCTTCCACTAGGCCTCCACTGACCACACCACTGCTGTCCGTGTACCCCTGGAACCAATTTAAAATTGCCTACAGCCAGCCCAATTTTTTTATTTTAGGCCTTCGATGCCTGTCTGCGGTCCATTCTTTCAACTACTACTACACTGACCAGGTCACTGCTGCCCGTGTACCCCTGGAACCAATTTAAAATTGCCTACAGCCATGTGTTATTATTTTAGGCCTTCGATGCCTGTCTGCGGTCACTCCTTCCACTAGGCCTCCACTGACCACACCACTGCTGCCCGTGTACCCCTGGAACCAATTTAAAATTGCCTACAGCCAGCCCAATTTTTTTATTTTAGGCCTTCGATGCCTGTCTGCGGTCCATTCTTTCAACTACTACTACACTGACCAGGTCACTGCTGCCCGTGTACCCCTGGAACCAATTTAAAATTGCCTACAGCCAGCCCAATTTTTTTATTTTAGGCCTTCGATGCCTGTCTGCGGTCCATTCTTTCAACTACTACTACACTGACCAGGTCACTGCTGCCCGTGTACCCCTGGAACCAATTTAAAATTGCCTACAGCCAGCCCAATTTTTTTATTTTAGGCCTTCGATGCCTGTCTGCGGTCCATTCTTTCAACTACTACTACACTGACCAGGTCACTGCTGCCCGTGTACCCCTGGAACCAATTTAAAATTGCCTACAGCCATGTGTTATTATTTTAGGCCTTCGATGCCTGTCTGCGGTCACTCCTTCCACTAGGCCTCCACTGACCACACCACTGCTGCCCGTGTACCCCTGGAACCAATTTAAAATTGCCTACAGCCAGCCCAATTTTTTTATTTTAGGCCTTTGATGCCTGTCTGCGGTCCATTCTTTCAACTACTACTACACTGACCAGGTCACTGCTGCCCGTGTACCCCTGGAACCAATTTAAAATTGCCTACAGCCAGCCCAATTTTTTTATTTTAGGCCTTCGATGCCTGTCTGCGGTCCATTCTTTCAACTAATACTACACTGACCAGGTCACTGCTGCCCGTGTACCCCTGGAACCAATTTAAAATTGCCTACAGCCAGCCCAATTTTTTTATTTTAGGCCTTCGATGCCTGTCTGCGGTCCATTCTTTCAACTACTACTACACTGACCAGGTCACTGCTGCCCGTGTACCCCTGGAACCAATTTAAAATTGCCTACAGCCAGCCCAATTTTTTTATTTTAGGCCTTCGATGCCTGTCTGCGGTCCATTCTTTCAACTACTACTACACTGACCAGGTCACTGCTGCCCGTGTACCCCTGGAACCAATTTAAAATTGCCTACAGCCATGTGTTATTATTTTAGGCCTTCGATGCCTGTCTGCGGTCACTCCTTCCACTAGGCCTCCACTGACCACACCACTGCTGCCCGTGTACCCCTGGAACCAATTTAAAATTGCCTACAGCCAGCCCAATTTTTTTATTTTAGGCCTTCGATGCCTGTCTGCGGTCCATTCTTTCAACTACAACTACACTGACCAGGTCACTGCTGCCCGTGTACCCCTGGAACCAATTTAAAAGTGCCTACAGCCAGCCCAAGTTTGTTATGTTAGGCCTTGGAAGCCTGTCTGCGGTCACTCCTTCCACTAGACTTCCACTGACCAGACCACTGCTGCCCGTGTACCCCTGGAACCAATTTAAAATTGCCTACAGCCAGCCCAATTTTTTTATTTTAGGCCTTCGATGCCTGTCTGCGGTCCATTCTTTCAACTACTACTACACTGACCAGGTCACTGCTGCCCGTGTACCCCTGGAACCAATTTAAAATTGCCTACAGCCAGCCCAATTTTTTTATTTTAGGCCTTCGATGCCTGTCTGCGGTCCATTCTTTCAACTACTACTACACTGACCAGGTCACTGCTGCCCGTCTACCCCTGGAACCAATTTAAAATTGCCTACAGCCATGTGTTATTATTTTAGGCCTTCGATGCCTGTCTGCGGTCACTCCTTCCACTAGGCCTCCACTGACCACACCACTGCTGTCCGTGTACCCCTGGAACCAATTTAAAATTGCCTACAGCCATGTGTTATTATTTTAGGCCTTCGATGCCTGTCTGCGGTCACTCCTTCCACTAGGCCTCCACTGACCACACCACTGCTGTCCGTGTACCCCTGGAACCAATTTAAAATTGCCTACAGCCAGCCCAATTTTTTTATTTTAGGCCTTCGATGCCTGTCTGCGGTCCATTCTTTCAACTACTACTACACTGACCAGGTCACTGCTGCCCGTGTACCCCTGGAACCAATTTAAAATTGCCTACAGCCATGTGTTATTATTTTAGGCCTTCGATGCCTGTCTGCGGTCACTCCTTCCACTAGGCCTCCACTGACCACACCACTGCTGTCCGTGTACCCCTGGAACCAATTTAAAATTGCCTACAGCCATGTGTTTTTATTTTAGGCCTTCGATGCCTGTCTGCGGTCCATTCTTTCAACTACTACTACACTGACCAGGGCACTGCTGGCCGTGTACCCCTGGAACCAACATCAGAAAATATAAAAATAAGTATTTTGCTTATAAAAAAGAAAATACTGGTGAGATATCAAATGCAGACATTTTAACATTAAAAACAAACACACAACTAAAATCTGGTACAGTACTAAAAATGGCCACCAGCTACAATTACTTTCTCCTGCAAGTAGTTAACTGAAAGTTTTTTTAAATTGAAAACACACATATGGCATCCACCGAGTGTTGTCCTGTCGCGTCTTCTTTATATTATTGCCGAGAAGATGCAAAATAATGAAAATAATAAAATCATTAATTACCAAAATAATAGAGAAAGTCAACACCACATTGCAAATAAACATTCATTCCAAATAAAGAAGCAGGGCGCGTCCGAGGGTGAGTATATACCTAATAAGAATCTAATCACCCTCGGACGCGCAATGCTTATTTCCAACAGCCTTCCTTCCTAAGAATCATCCCTTCCGTGGTGTAGAGAGACGTTGTGTTACACTCCAAGGTGTTCCCCAGGTTGCCTTTCCTGAGCTTCGATCTACCGGCTCTCGTTTAGTAGTTGTTGGAAACTACGCTGCATTAGGCCTTCAAATTGGGTATGGGGTGTAGAGAGATGGTGTGTTCCACTCCAAGGTGTTCCCCAGGTTGCCTTTCCTGAGCTTCGATCTTCCGGCTCTCGTTTAGTAGTTCTTGGAAACTACACTGCATTAGGCCTTCAAATTGGGTATGGGGTGTAGAGAGAGGGTGTGTTACACTCCAAGGTGTTCCCCAGGTTGCCTTTCCTGAGCTTCGATATTCCGGCTCTCGTTTAGTAGTTGTCGGAAACTACGCTGCATTAGGCCTACAAATTGGGTATGGGGTGTAGAGAGAGGGTGTGTTACACTCCAAGGTGTTCCCCAGGTTGCCTTTCCTGAGCTTCGATCTTCATGCTCTCGTTTAGTAGTTGTCGGAAACTACGCTGCATTAGGCCTACAAATTGGGTATGGGGTGTAGAGAGAGGGTTTGTTACACTCCAAGGTGTTCCCCAGGTTGCCTTTCCTGAGCTTCGATCTTCCGGCTCTCGTTTAGTAGTTGTTGGAAACTACGCTGCATTAGGCCTTCAAATTGGGTATGGGGTGTAGCGAGAGGGTGTGTTACACTCCAAGGTGTTCCCCAGGTTGCCTTTCCTGAGCTTCGATCTTCCGGCTCTCGTTTAGTAGTTCTTGGAAACTACACTGCATTAGACCTTCAAATTGGGTATGGGGTGTAGAGAGAGGGTGTGTTACACTCTAAGGTGTTCCCCAGGTTTCCTTGCCATTGCTTCGGTCTTCCGACTCTCGTTTAGTAGTTGTAGAAAAGTACACTGCATTAGGCCATACAAAATGGGTATGGGGTGGAGAGAGATGGTGTGTTACACTCCAAGGTGTTCCCCAGGTTGCCTTTCCTGAGCTTCTATCTTCAGGCTCTCATTAAATTGTGGTTAAATGGAACAACTGCATTTGGCGTACTAGTTGGTTTGGGGCCTACTATCGGTGTCTGCCACTCCTTGCTGTTCTCCTCCACTGAACAAAGCTGTGCCGCCTGTTTACTACGGTTGCCAATTTTGAACTGCATTTCGACTACTTACTGATTTGGCCCTACTCTCTGTGTCAGCCTCTCATTCCAGTTGTCCTCCACTGCAATGCCCCCTGGTTATTCCTGTGTTACCAATTTTGAACTGCATTTAGCCCACTTTCTTCTTTGGGCCTATATCTGTGTTTCCACTTCATCGTGCCCATTGCCCAGCCAGTGATAGATGAGTCTGCTGGTACATTGACCCATAACGCAACATTCCCCGTGCACGCTACACAACAACATTGTGACCCTGCTGAAAGTCAGGTTGCTCTTCCCGCATACCATACCACCTTACACGGGGACAAAGAGGAAGGTGCAGATGAAAGTGCAGGTTCCTTCATCAGGTGGGGGGAGGAATACTAGTTGGCGACGTCACTGGCACAGGGCCTCTCATAGTACGCAAAAGTGTTGCTGCCGGTGGGAGGCGCCCCCGCCGTGCAAACACACCGCTGTACTTTGAGGGGCCCTGTGCCAGTGCCAATGCCAACGAGTGGGCCCCCCCTGCTTGCTCAGGTTCACAGCACTTGCAAAGTTGAAATACTTACCTCTCCCTGCTCCACTGTCGTGACGTGGTCCAGATTTCCTGGGCCCACTAATTACTTGAACCAGCCCTACCCCCCACAACTTTAGCCAAATGACCCCCAATTTCAAATGCCTTCCAATTATTATAAGGTAAATTACGCTTGACAAGCTTCATTAAGAAGAATGGATGGTTTTGACATTAAAATGGGCACTCTAGGTGTTTTCCTGGCCCCCACTCACTGCCGACTATGCTGCCCCATTGACTTGCATTGGGTTTCGTGTTTCGGTCGATCCCGACTTTACGTCATAATCGGCCGATTTCACTCGACCCGACTTTGGACATAGTCGGGTTTCGCAAAACCCGGCTCGACTCTAAAAAGGTCAAGGTCGCTCAACTCTACTCATCACTAATGCTGACCACAGAGATGACAAGGAGATCCTTCTCTGCAGAGCAAACACTCATAGCCTGTGCCAGAAGTAGCGCGCTAACAACTGCATGTCAGAAGCTACTCCATTGTGTTTGATATGACGGACCAGACATTTTATCTGCCATTGCACCAAACAGAGATGCATCAGCTGATCATCCAAGTTAAGTTGTGCCTGGATTTTGTCATTTCTCCTGCAGATACCCTGAGCCCTGATCCCATATACTTCAGAATATTGAACCAATGGCAAGAACTGTTTTAGTTTGCTTCATGTGTATTGTCAATTCCATCCTCTAGAGTACAGTCAAAAAGGATATTCAATGCAGTTGATGGCTTTGTCACACCCAAGAAGACTACTTTATCCTCCACAAGTGTGGAAAACCTTACACTTGTCAAAATGAATTGGGCATAGATAAGTGCCAACTTTCATTCAACTACGGCTGATGATTTTTTTTACTGGTTGTTGACAAGTTATTGCTTCTTCACTTAAAAAATAGCTAACTTCTTCATGTTCTCTAAATAAGGAAGGTTTAATGAAAAACCTCTGTAAGGGTATGTGCACACGGAAGAATTTTTTGCAGACCAATCAGAAGCCGCGACGTCATTCTCATTCACAAAACTCCTAATTCTAGGAATTAAAGACCTGCGAATGACGTCGCGGCTTCTGATTGGTCGCGTGCCGGTCACATGGGCGGCACGCGACCAATCAGAAGCCGCGACGTCATTCGCAGGTCCTAAAGGCGCTCATTTTAAACAAAGAAGCCGGCCGGTTACCAGCGTGATGTCCAGGGGCCGCCGGAGAGGTGAATATATCAATATTTTTTATTTTAATTCTTTATTTTACACCTCACTATGGATCCCAGGGCCTGAAGGAGAGTTTCCTCTCCTTCAGACCCTGGGAACCATCAGGATACATTCCGATACTTGATGTCCCATTGACTTGTATTGGTATCGGATATCGGTATCGGCGATATCCGATATTTTTCGGGTATCGGCCGATACTATCCGATACCGATAGTTTCAAGTATCGGACGGTATCGCTCAACACTAACCACAACTCCAGAGTCTGATAAATCTTTCTGAATGTCTTTTGCAGTCAAGCAGGAGTTTTATTTGCCTCTCTAGCCATCCTCTCACTAAAATTTTGCTTGGTCTTCCAGACCTTATCTTCCTAGGCAGCAACTTAGATGAACCCATGGCTGCTGTTTTTGGCACAATGTTAGAAGAGGCTGGGTTTTTATAAAGCTGGAAAATTTGCATCGCTTGGCCTTTCCTAACAATGATAGTGAACTAGCCATAACTCTATGGGACTGTGCCCACGATCCGGAATAACAGCGTTTTAGATGCAGCTCACCTGCGCTGTGTCCAAAATGCTGCATTCTCGGTTACAAGCACAGTGGCTGGGGCGAAGGGTATGTGTCCACGTTCAGGATTACATCAAGATTTGGTCAGGATTTTATGCAGGTAAAATCCTGACTAAATCTGCACCTGAGGTCACTGGCAGGTCACTTGCGTTGTCCTTGCGTTGTTTCAGCATTGTAAGGACTTAAAAGACGCGCCGCATGTCCGTTTTCGCGGGTATGCCGCATGCGTCTTTTATTGCATAGTGGAGACGGGATTTCATGAAATCCCCTCCACTATGCTGTAACATCGGGACGTTGCGTTTTTGATGCTGCGGCTCAACGCAGCGTCAAAACACAGCGTTTCCTGAACGTAGAAACATACCCTTATAGAAATCTACTGCCCACTGTGCTTCTATTTAAAGTGAACCTGTCAACAGGATTGTGCACAGTAACCTATACACACTGTCAGGTCGGCGCCATTATACTGAATAAAATGATACCATGGTTGATGAAATCTGTCTTGTGGCTGTTTCTTAATATTTATTTACAGTTTTGTGTTAAGAAGGTTCTCATGCCCTAAGGCAGGGTTGATGTATGTGGTGCTCTGATTATATATTCATAATGCAGACTGCTGACAGGTCACTGATCCCTCACTGACCTGCCCCCTAGTTTGCATAATAAATACCATCACATACTGAATAAAAAAAAATGATTGTGCAGGCAGGTGCCAGGCGTGGCACCTGCACTGCAGTATAATTGCATTTTTAGTGTGCATTTTTATCCCTTTTGCAGATTTACTTGAGCAAGGAAAAAAAAAATATTTTTGAAAATGGCGCCCGCCGTCCCTGCGCAGTAGCAGCTATCGGTTTGTATAGAGATCCAGTTGCTGTGGTTGTGCAGGCGCTGGTGTTGCCATCTTGCTGGAGAAGAAAAAAAATGTCCTCCACCAAGATGGCACTGCCCGCGACTGTGCAGTAGTAGCTCTCGGAGATAACCAACAGTTGCTACAGCTCAGGTCTGAAACCTTGGTCAAAGTTATCTGAGCACACAAACCTCCAAGGGTGCCTAAACTTAGGCATTGGCCCAATTTCCTTTCTGTAATTTCTAAAATGAAAAAAGACAACTTTTTTTTGCCTACAATACAAAGGAAATGTGTAATCTTTAATTTTATGCGTTGTAGAGATCATTTCATCTTCATCTAGCCTAATTATTCACAATAACAGTAATTTTGACCAGGGGTATCCAAACCTTTACATGCAACTGTAATATATATATATATATATATATATATATATATATATCTATCTATCTAATATATAAAGCTGAATGTGTGTATGTATGTCCGGGATTGGCATCTGCACCGTCGCAGCTACAGCCACAAAATTTTGCACAGTCACACGTCTGGACCCTGAGAGCGTCATAGGCTATATTGTGAGGCGAAATTTTAACCCCGCGCGTTCCAATTCACCAAACAATTTTGCCCCTATCTACATAATGGGGAAAAAGTGAAATGAAAAGTGTTGGAGGCGTCGCAGCTACAGCCACAAAATTTTGCACAGTCACACGTCTGGACCCTGAGAGCATCATAGGCTATGTTGTGAGGTGAAATTTTAACTCCGCGCTTTCCAATTCACCAAACAATTTTGCCCCTATCTACCACGTGCTTGAACACATATACCACCCTCAGCACACATTTCACCTCACATACACCAACCTCGCCACATAAAAGTCGAAACACAAAAGTCGCCGCTCAAAACTCACCACGCGCAAAACTCGCCACATGCAAAAACTAGGCTCACGCAAAACTCGCCACAAGTGCAAAACTCACCTCATGGAAAACTCGCCACACGCAGAACTTGCACACGCGGAAAAATTGCCACATGCACAAAATTTGCAATACATGCAAAAGTTGCCTCACACAAAACTTGCACATGCTCAAAAGGCACCAGACATAAAACTCACCACGCGCAAAATTCGCCATGCGCAAAACTTGCTGCACACAACTTGCTACACTAACCTGTCACATGCAACTCGACACACAAAAAGTTGCTACACGCATGTTGCCACACAACTCATCTCACAAAAGTCGCTACATGCATGTCGCCACACACAACTCAACACACACAACTTGACAAACGAAACTCACCCTCAAACACACACAAGTCTGGTATTAGCCTTCAAAAATAAAAATCTGATTAATAAGCAGACAAACTACAAGAGCAACAAATGTACCATATAGGAAATACAGCAGCTGTCAGTCACATGACCTGTCTATTATGTGTATGTGTGAGCTAATATATACTGCCAGGGGGAGGGCTTCCTGTTGGCTGGGGATTTATCAGGCTGCCAATTTATCTTACAAATACTGAGGTAAAAATACTGAGCAAATAACGTGTTAACGAGGTCTAATACAGGAGATCACACAGGTATATACTATATACAGGGGAGATGACACACAGATATATACTATATACAGGAGAGATGACACACAGGTATATACTATATAGAGGAGGAGATGACATACAGGTACATACTATATACAGGAGGAGATGACATACAGGTATATACAGGAGGAGATGACACACAGGTATATACTATATACAGGAGCAGATTACCTACAGGTATATACTATATACAGGAGGAGATGACATACAGGTATATGCTATATATAGAAGATGACATACAGGTATATACTATATACAGGAGGAGATGACACACAGATATATACTATATACAGGGGAGATGACACAGGTATATACTATATACAGGAGGAGATGACATACAGGTATATACTATATATAGAAGGAGATGACATACAGGTATATACTATATATAGGAGGAGATGACATACAGGTATATACTATATATAGGAGGAGATGACATACAGGTATATACTATATATAGGAGGAGATGACATACAGGCATATACTATATATAGGAGGAGATGACATACAGGTATATACTATATACAGGGGAGATGAGACACAGCAGGTATATTCTATATACAGGGGAGATGACATACAGGTATATACTATATACAGGAGATGACATACAGGTGTGTACTATATATAAGGGAGATGACAAACATGTATATACTGAGGTGAAAATGAGGTGTGAGGTGAAAATGAAAAGGTGTGAGTGCAAAATGAGAGGAGTGAGGGAAAATAGTGTAGTGATCGGAAAATGACAGATGTGAGGTCGAAATGACAAGTGTTAGGCGGGAATGAGAGGAGTGAGGGAGAAAATGAGTGGAGTGAGGGAGAAAATGAGAGATGTGAGGGGGGAAAATGAGAGATGTGATGGGGAAAATGAGAGATATGAGGGGGAAAATGAAAGATGTGATTGGGAAAATGAGAAGCGTGATGGGAAAATAAGAGACATGAGGTGCTATAACTAACCACAGATATTTACTATGCCCAGGCAACGCCGGGCTCTTCAGCTAGTAATATATAAAGCTGAATGTGTGTATGTGTGTATGTATGTCCGGGATTGACATCTGAACCGTCGGAGCTACAGCCACAAAATTTTGCACAGTCACACGTCTGGACCCCGAGAGCGTCATAGGCTATGTTGTGATGTGAAATTTTAACCCCGCGCTTTCCAATTCACCAAACAATTTTGCCCCTATCTACATAATGGGAAAAAATGAAAGGAAAAGCGTAGGAGGCAAATTGACAGCTGCCAGATGTGAACAAGGGGGACTTAAAGAATGAGAGCGATGGCGCCAAAGAGTATATACCGTACAGTTGCTGAGGTGGGGCCCCGACATGGGATACTCACCACACATGGGGATATGAACACACACACAAAATGCGCCACACACTACCATGTGCTTGAACACATATTACCCTCAGCACACATTTCACCACAAATACACCAACCTCGCCACATAAAAGTTGAAACACAAAAGTCGCCACTCAAAACTCGCCACGCGCAGAACTCGCCACATGCAAAAACTAGGCTCTTGCAAAACTCGCCACAAGTGCAAAACTCATCTCATGGAAAACTCGCCACACGCAAAACTTGCACACGCGGAAAAATTGCCACATGCACAAAAGTTGCAACACATACAAAAGTTGCCTCACACAAACCTTGCACATACTCAAAAGGCACCACAAATAAAACTCGCCACGCGCAAAACTCGCCATGTGCAAAACTTGCTGCACACAACTTGCTACACTAACCTGTCACATGCAACTCGACACACAAAAAGTTGCTACACGCATGTTGCCTGTTGTGAATTCTGTGGCAGAGTTCACTCCTGTGGTCACAAGTTGTACTTCGGCTGATTCTCTCTGGGATCTTCCGTTTGTGGAGGAAAGTGGTACTGCAGCTTCTGAGTTTCCTCCCTCAGGTGATCTGGTGAGCTCGTTAGCTTCTTCTCTACTTAACTCCACCTGATGCTTTGATCTATGCTTCCTGTCAATGTTTCAGTGTGGGACTTGTTTTTTCCCTGGATCATTCCTGTGGCCTGCTGCTCTGCAAAGCTAAATTTTGCTTGTGTTATTTTGTTGCTATTTTTCTGTCCAGCTTGCTTTATTGGTTTTTCTCGCCTGCTGGAAGCTCTGAGACGCAGAGGGACCACCTCCGTACCGTTAGTCGGTGCGGAGGATCTTTTTGTCCCCTCTGCGTGGTTTTTTTTATAGGTTTTTGTGCTGACCGCAAAATTATCTTCCCTATCCTCGTTCTGTTCAGCTAGTCGGGCCTCACTTTGCTAAATCTGTTTCATCTCTATGTTTGTGTTTTCATCTTACTCACAGTCATTATATGTGGGGGGCTGCCTTTTCCTTTGGGGAATTTCTCTGAGGCAAGGTAGGCTTATTTTTCTATCTTCAGGATTAGCTAGTTTCTCAGGCTGTGACGAGGCGCCTAGGTTCTGGTCAGGAGCGCTCCACGGCTACCTTTAGTGTGGTTTGATAGGCTTAGGGATTGCGGTCTGCAGAGTTCCCACGTCTCAGAGCTCGTTCTATTATTTTGGGTTATTGTCAGTTCACTGTATGTGCTCTGACCTCCATGTCCATTGTGATTCTGAATTGCCTTTCACAACAGTTGCCACACAAAACTCATCTCACAAAAGTCGCAACATGCATGTCGCCACACACAACTCAACACACACAACTTGACAAACGAAACTCGCCCTAAAACACACAAGTCTGGTATTATCCTTCAAAAATAAAAATCTGATTAATAAGCAGACAAACTACAACAAATGTACCGTATAGGAAATACGGCAGCTGTCAGTCACATGACCTGTCTATTATGTGTATGTGTGAGCTAATATATACTGCCAGGGGAGGGCTTTCTGTTGGCTGGGGATTTATCAGGCTGCCAATTTAGCTTACAAATACTGAGGTAAAAATACTGAGCAAATAACGTGTGAACGAGGTCTAATACAGGAGGAGATGACACACAGGTATATACTATATACAGGGGAGATGACACACAGGTATATACTATATACAGGAGAGATGACACACAGGTATATACTATATACAGGAGGAGATGACATACAGGTATATGCTATATATAGAAGATGACATGCAGGTATATACTATATGCAGGAGGAGATGACACACAGTTATATACTATATGCAGGGGAGATGACACACAGGTATATACTATATACAGGAGGAGATGACATACAGGTATATACTATATATAGGAGATGACATTCAGGTATATACAATATATAGGGGAGATGACACACAGCAGGTATATACTATATACAGGGGAGATGACATACAGGTATATACTATATACAGGAGATGACATACAGATGTATATTATATATAAGGGAGATGACAAACATGTATATACTGAGGTAATGAGGTGAAAATGAGAGGTGTGAGGTGAAAATGAAAAGGTGTGAGTGCAAAATGACAGGAGTGAGGGAAAATAGTGGAGTGATCGGAAAATGACAGATGTGAGGTCGAAATGACAAGTGTTAGGCTTGGTTCCCATTGCGTTAATGGGAAAGCGCTAACGGACAGCGTTGCACGGCGAAATTAATGCCGTGCAACGCGTCCGTTAGCGCGCCCATTCATTCAATGGGAACGCGCAGCACTAGCGCGTGCCATGTTCGGCACGCGCTAGCGACGCGCCGGTGTTTCCTGGCGCGCCGCGGACGCTGCTCGCAGCGTCCGAGGCGCGCCCGCGGTCCGTTCCCCGCTCTCGCAGATCGGGGATCTGCGAGAGCGGGGACGTTACCGCGACCCCGGGACGCGGCCCCATTAAAAACATTGCGTTAGCGCAACCCGCTAGCGCTAAACGGGTTGCACTAACGCAATGTGACCCTAGCCTTAGGGCATATACTGTATGCTGTATATATACACATATATCATTTATTAGATAGATAACTAGATAGATAGTAGATAGATAGATAGATAGATAGATAGATAGATAGATAGGATAGATTTTTAGATCCTTGCTCTGCTGCACAGTGTCAATAAAGTGCTTAGAATAATAATTTCTCTGGTCTGCCAGGCCTGTGGCATCTCACTTGGACATTGGCATTTATCCATGTCAGTGCTAATGTAGACAGAGGAAGAAGTAATTACTATTTGCAAAATAATAATGAAGGACTCGGGTAAGAGGAAATCACTCTAGAAGTCATTAATTGGATTATGAACTATTAAGATGTTGGAAAGAAAAGTAGTGCAGTGATTTATTAGATATATTGCTCTTTGTGGAGTGAGCAAAGAATGAAATATCTCTTTTTATCAAAGATTCGTTGGAGAATTCATCCATTACTGGTTACGGAAGGATACATTTAAACTGCAGACATGAAGGTATGGATAGGTAATGCAGACTGGTGTTAAATTAAAGTGCACAGCCAATTGTACATCTTATAGATGATGTAGATGATTCTGTAGACTTTTAATACAGACATGACCAATAAAATGAAGAATATAAAATGTACCCCCACTCTACAATCAGGAGAGAACATCACATAATATTTAAATCAAATTCTAGTAAAACACTTGACAGGTTGCAATTACCTTTCAGCCTCTGGGCGTCCACATATTGGTACACTACCCTTCAAAAGTTTAGGGTCATTTAGAAATGTCCTTATTTTTGAAGGAAAAGCACAGATTTTTCCAATGAAGCTAACATTAAATGATTCAGAAATACACTCTATGTATTGTTAATGTGGTAAATGACTATTCTAGCTGAAAACGTCTGGTTTGTAATTCAATATCTTCATAGGTGTATAGAGGCCCATTTCCGACAACCATCACTCCAGTGTTCTCATGGTACTGTGTGTTTGCTAACTGTGTAAGAAGGCTAATGGATGGTTAGAATACATTTGAAAACCCTTGTGCAAGTATGTTAGCACAGCTGAAAACAGTTTGGCTGATTAGAGAAGCTATAAACCTGACCTTTCTTTGAGCTAGTTGAGAATCTGGAGCATTACATTTGTTGGTTCCGTTAACCCCTTCCCGACCTGTGACACAGCGTATGCGTCATGAAAGTCGGTGCCAATCCGACCTGTGACGCATATGCTGTGTCACAGAATGATCGCGTCCCTGCAGATCCGGTGAAAGGGTTAACTCCCAATTCACCCGATCTGCAGGGACAGGGGGAGTGGTAGTTTAGCCCAGGGGGGGTGGTTTCTGTGCAGTTTTTCTGCAGCATGTGTACAGCTATTTTTGTTTCCCATAGGTTTACATTGAACTGTAAACTCATGGGAAACTGCTGCAGATCCGCAGCGTTTTCCGCAGCGTGTGCACATACCTTTAGAATTAGGCCATGTGCACACGGTGCGGATTTGGCTGCGGATCCGCAGCGGATTGGCCGCTGCAGATTCGCAGCAGTGTTCCATCAGGTTTACAGTACCATGTAAACCTATGGAAAACCAAATCCGCTGTGCCCATGGTACGGAAAATACTGCGTTGCATTTTCCGCAGCATGTCAATTCTTTGTGCGGATTCCGCTGCGTTTTACACCTGTTCCTCAATAGGAATCCGCAGGTGAAATCCGCACTAAAAACACTGGAAATCCACGGTAAATCCACAGGTAAAACGCAGTGCCTTTTACCCGCGGATTTTTCAAAAATGATGCTGAAAAATCTCACACGAATCCGCACATAGCCTTAGGGTTAGGGTTGGAATTAGGGTTGTGGTTAGGGTTAGGGGTGTGTTTGGGTTAGGGTTGTGGTTAGGGGTGTGTTGCGGTTAGGGTTGTGATTAGGGTTATGGCTACAGTTGGGATTAGGGTTAGGGGTGTGTTGGGGTTAGTGTTGGAGGTAGAATTGAGGGGTTTCCACTGTTTAGGCACATCAGGGGTCTCCAAACGCAACATGGCGCCACCATTGATTTCAGCCAATCTTGTATTCAAAAAGTCAAATGGTGCTCCCTCACTTCCGAGCCCCGACGTGTGCCCAAACAGTGCTTTACCCCCACATATGGGGTACCAGCATACTCAAGACAAACTGCGCAACAATTACTGGGGTCCAATTTCTCCTGTTACCCTTGTGAAAATAAAAAAATGCTTGCTAAAACATCATTTTTGAGGAAAGAAAAATTATTTTTTATTTTCACGGCTCTGCGTTGTAAACGTCTGTGAAGCACTTGGGGGTTCAAAGTGCTCACCACTAGAGTTGAGCGACCTTGACCTTTTTAGAGTCGAGCCGGGTTTTGCGAAACCCGACTATGTCCAAAGTCGGGTCGAGTGAAATCGGCCGATTATGACGTAAAGTCGGGATCGACCGAAACACGAAACCCAATGCAAGTCAATGGGGCAGCATAGTCGGCAGTGAGTGGGGGCCAGGAAAACACCTAGAGTGGCCATTTTAATGTCAAAACCATCCATTCTTCTTAATGAAGCTTGTCAAGCGTAATTTACCTTATAATAATTGGAAGGCATTTGAAATTGGGGGTCATTTGGCTAAAGTTGTGGGGGGTAGGGCTGGTTCAAGTAATTAGTGGGCCCAGGAAATCTGGACCACGTCACGGCAGTGGAGCAGGGAGAGGTAAGTATTTCAACTTTGCAAGTGCTGTGAACCTGAGCAAGCAGGGGGGGCCCACTCGTTGGCATTGGCACTGGCACAGGGCCCCTCAAAGTACAGCGGTGTGTTTGCACGGCGGGGGCGCCTCCCACCGGCAGCAACACTTTTGCGTACTATGAGAGGCCCTGTGCCAGTGACGTCGCCAACTAGTATTCCTCCCCCCACCTGATGAAGGAACCTGCACTTTCATCTGCACCTTCCTCTTTGTCCCCGTGTAAGGTGGTATGGTATGCGGGAAGAGCAACCTGACTTTCAGCAGGGTCACAATGTTGTTGTGTAGCGTGCACGGGGAATGTTGCGTTATGGGTCAATGTACCAGCAGACTCATCTATCACTGGCTGGGCAATGGGCACGATGAAGTGGAAACACAGATATAGGCCCAAAGAAGAAAGTGGGCTAAATGCAGTTCAAAATTGGTAACACAGGAATAACCAGGGGGCATTGCAGTGGAGGACAACTGGAATGAGAGGCTGACACAGAGAGTAGGGCCAAATCAGTAAGTAGTCGAAATGCAGTTCAAAATTGGCAACCGTAGTAAACAGGCGGCACAGCTTTGTTCAGTGGAGGAGAACAGCAAGGAGTGGCAGACACCGATAGTAGGCCCCAAACCAACTAGTACGCCAAATGCAGTTGTTCCATTTAACCACAATTTAATGAGAGCCTGAAGATAGAAGCTCAGAAAAGGCAACCTGGGGAACACCTTGGAGTGTAACACACCATCTCTCTCCACCCCATACCCATTTTGTATGGCCTAATGCAGTGTACTTTTCTACAACTACTAAACGAGAGTCGGAAGACCGAAGCAATGGCAAGGAAACCTGGGGAACACCTTAGAGTGTAACACACCCTCTCTCTACACCCCATACCCAATTTGAAGGTCTAATGCAGTGTAGTTTCCAAGAACTACTAAACGAGAGCCGGAAGATCGAAGCTCAGGAAAGGCAACCTGGGGAACACCTTGGAGTGTAACACACCCTCTCGCTACACCCCATACCCAATTTGAAGGCCTAATGCAGCGTAGTTTCCAACAACTACTAAACGAGAGCCGGAAGATCGAAGCTCAGGAAAGGCAACCTGGGGAACACCTTGGAGTGTAACAAACCCTCTCTCTACACCCCATACCCAATTTGTAGGCCTAATGCAGCGTAGTTTCCGACAACTACTAAACGAGAGCCGGAATATCGAAGCTCAGGAATGGCAACCTGGGGAACACCTTGGAGTGTAACACACCCTCTCTCTACACCCCATACCCAATTTGTAGGCCTAATGCAGCGTAGTTTCCGACAACTACTAAACGAGAGCCGGAAGATCGAAGCTCAGGAAAGGCAACCTGGGGAACACCTTGGAGTGGAACACACCATCTCTCTACACCCCATACCCAATTTGAAGGCCTAATGCAGCGTAGTTTCCAACAACTACTAAACGAGAGCCGGTAGATCGAAGCTCAGGAAAGGCAACCTGGGGAACACCTTGGAGTGTAACACAACGTCTCTCTACACCACGGAAGGGATGATTCTTAGGAAGGAAGGCTGTTGGAAATAAGCATTGCGCGTCCGAGGGTGATTAGATTCTTATTAGGTATATACTCACCCTCGGACGCGCCCTGCTTCTTTATTTGGAATGAATGTTTATTTGCAATGTGGTGTTGACTTTCTCTATTATTTTGGTAATTAATGATTTTATTATTTTCATTATTTTGCATCTTATCGGCAATAATATAAAGAAGACGCGACAGGACAACACTCGGTGGATGCCATATGTGTGTTTTCAATTTAAAAAACCTTTCAGTTAACTACTTGCAGGAGAAAGTAATTGTAGCTGGTGGCCATTTTTAGTACTGTACCAGATTTTAGCTGTTTGTTTGTTTTTAATGTCAAAATGTCTGCATTTGATATCTCACCAGTATTTTCTTTTTTATAAGCAAAATCCTTTTTTTTTTATTTTATGATGTTGGTTCAAGGGGTACACGGGCAGCAGTAGACAGGTCAGTGGAGGCCTAGTGGAAGGAGGGACCGCAGACAGGCTTCGAAGCCCTAACATAATAAATTGGGCTGCCTGTAGGCAATTTAAAATTGGTTCCAGGGGAACACGGGCAGCAGTAGACAGGTCAGTGGAGGCCTAGAGGAAGGAGGGACCGCAGATGCGCCAATGTTTCCCCCATACCAAATTTGTAGGCCTAATGCAGTGTAGTTTCCAACAACTACTAAACGAGAGCCGGAATTTCGAAGCTCAGGAAAGGCAACCTGGGGAACACCTTGGAGTGTAACACACCCTCTCTCTACACCCCATACCCAATTTGAAGGCCTAATGCAGTGTAGTTTCCAACAACTACTAAACGAGAGCCGGAATATCGAAGCTCAGGAAAGGCAACCTGGGAACACCTTGGAGTGTAACACACCCTCTCTCTACACCCCATACCCAATTTGAAGGCCTAATGCAGTGTAGTTTCCAAGAACTACTAAACGAGAGCCGGAAGATCGAAGCTCAGGAAAGGCAACCTGGGGAACACCTTGGAGTGTAACACAACGTCTCTCTACACGACGGAAGGGCTGATTCTTAGGAAGGAAGGCTGTTGGAAATAAGCATTGCGCGTCCGAGGGTGATTAGATTCTTATTAGGTATATACTCACCCTCGGACGCGCCCTGCTTCTTTATTTGGAATGAATGTTTATTTGCAATGTGGTGTTGACTTTCTCTATTATTTTGGTAATTAATGATTTTATTATTTTCATTATTTTGCATCTTCTCGGCAATAATATAAAGAAGACGCGACAGGACAACACTCGGTGGATGCCATATGTGTGTTTTCAA
The DNA here is from genome assembly GCF_032444005.1 of Ranitomeya imitator. Classification (NCBI taxonomy): domain Eukaryota; kingdom Metazoa; phylum Chordata; class Amphibia; order Anura; family Dendrobatidae; genus Ranitomeya; species Ranitomeya imitator. Next base: position 78,295,466 of record NC_091290.1, read on the forward strand.
TTTAAAAAAACTTTCAGTTAACTACTTGCAGGAGAAAGTAATTGTAGCTGGTGGCCATTTTTAGTACTGTACCAGATTTTAGTTGTGTGTTTGTTTTTAATGTTAAAATGTCTGCATTTGATATCTCACCAGTATTTTCTTTTTTATAAGCAAAATACTTATTTTTATATTTTCTGATGTTGGTTCCAGGGGTACACGGCCAGCAGTGCCCTGGTCAGTGTAGTAGTAGTTGAAAGAATGGACCGCAGACAGGCATCGAAGGCCTAAAATAAAAACACATGGCTGTAGGCAATTTTAAATTGGTTCCAGGGGTACACGGACAGCAGTGGTGTGGTCAGTGGAGGCCTAGTGGAAGGAGTGACCGCAGACAGGCATCGAAGGCCTAAAATAATAACACATGGCTGTAGGCAATTTTAAATTGGTTCCAGGGGTACACGGGCAGCAGTGACCTGGTCAGTGTAGTAGTAGTTGAAAGAATGGACCGCAGACAGGCATCGAAGGCCTAAAATAAAAAAATTGGGCTGGCTGTAGGCAATTTTAAATTGGTTCCAGGGGTACACGGGCAGCAGTGGTGTGGTCAGTGGAGGCCTAGTGGAAGGAGTGACCGCAGACAGGCATCGAAGGCCTAAAATAATAACACATGGCTGTAGGCAATTTTAAATTGGTTCCAGGGGTACACGGACAGCAGTGGTGTGGTCAGTGGAGGCCTAGTGGAAGGAGTGACCGCAGACAGGCATCGAAGGCCTAAAATAATAACACATGGCTGTAGGCAATTTTAAATTGGTTCCAGGGGTAGACGGGCAGCAGTGACCTGGTCAGTGTAGTAGTAGTTGAAAGAATGGACCGCAGACAGGCATCGAAGGCCTAAAATAAAAAAATTGGGCTGGCTGTAGGCAATTTTAAATTGGTTCCAGGGGTACACGGGCAGCAGTGACCTGGTCAGTGTAGTAGTAGTTGAAAGAATGGACCGCAGACAGGCATCGAAGGCCTAAAATAAAAAAATTGGGCTGGCTGTAGGCAATTTTAAATTGGTTCCAGGGGTACACGGGCAGCAGTGGTGTGGTCAGTGGAGGCCTAGTGGAAGGAGTGACCGCAGACAGGCATCGAAGGCCTAAAATAATAACACATGGCTGTAGGCAATTTTAAATTGGTTCCAGGGGTACACGGGCAGCAGTGACCTGGTCAGTGTAGTAGTAGTTGAAAGAATGGACCGCAGACAGGCATCGAAGGCCTAAAATAAAAAAATTGGGCTGGCTGTAGGCAATTTTAAATTGGTTCCAGGGGTACACGGGCAGCAGTGGTGTGGTCAGTGGAGGCCTAGTGGAAGGAGTGACCGCAGACAGGCATCGAAGGCCTAAAATAATAACACATGGCTGTAGGCAATTTTAAATTGGTTCCAGGGGTACACGGGCAGCAGTGACCTGGTCAGTGTAGTAGTAGTTGAAAGAATGGACCGCAGACAGGCATCGAAGGCCTAAAATAAAAAAATGGGGCTGGCTGTAGGCAATTTTAAATTGGTTCCAGGGGTACACGGACAGCAGTGGTGTGGTCAGTGGAGGCCTAGTGGAAGGAGTGACCGCAGACAGGCATCGAAGGCCTAAAATAATAACACATGGCTGTAGGCAATTTTAAATTGGTTCCAGGGGTACACGGGCAGCAGTGACCTGGTCAGTGTAGTAGTAGTTGAAAGAATGGACCGCAGACAGGCATCGAAGGCCTAAAATAAAAAAATTGGGCTGGCTGTAGGCAATTTTAAATTGGTTCCAGGGGTACACGGACAGCAGTGGTGTGGTCAGTGGAGGCCTAGTGGAAGGAGTGACCGCAGACAGGCATCGAAGGCCTAAAATAATAACACATGGCTGTAGGCAATTTTAAATTGGTTCCAGGGGTACACGGGCAGCAGTGACCTGGTCAGTGTAGTAGTAGTTGAAAGAATGGACCGCAGACAGGCATCGAAGGCCTAAAATAAAAAAATTGGGCTGGCTGTAGGCAATTTTAAATTGGTTCCAGGGGTACACGGACAGCAGTGGTGTGGTCAGTGGAGGCCTAGTGGAAGGAGTGACCGCAGACAGGCATCGAAGGCCTAAAATAATAACACATGGCTGTAGGCAATTTTAAATTGGTTCCAGGGGTACACGGGCAGCAGTGACCTGGTCAGTGTAGTAGTAGTTGAAAGAATGGACCGCAGACAGGCATCGAAGGCCTAAAATAAAAAAATTGGGCTGGCTGTAGGCAATTTTAAATTGGTTCCAGGGGTACACGGGCAGCAGTGGTGTGGTCAGTGGAGGCCTAGTGGAAGGAGTGACCGCAGACAGGCATCGAAGGCCTAAAATAATAACACATGGCTGTAGGCAATTTTAAATTGGTTCCAGGGGTACACGGGCAGCAGTGACCTGGTCAGTGTAGTAGTAGTTGAAAGAATGGACCGCAGACAGGCATCGAAGGCCTAAAATAAAAAAATTGGGCTGGCTGTAGGCAATTTTAAATTGGTTCCAGGGGTACACGGGCAGCAGTGGTGTGGTCAGTGGAGGCCTAGTGGAAGGAGTGACCGCAGACAGGCATCGAAGGCCTAAAATAATAACACATGGCTGTAGGCAATTTTAAATTGGTTCCAGGGGTACACGGGCAGCAGTGACCTGGTCAGTGTAGTAGTAGTTGAAAGAATGGACCGCAGACAGGCATCGAAGGCCTAAAATAAAAAAATTGGGCTGGCTGTAGGCAATTTTAAATTGGTTCCAGGGGTACACGGACAGCAGTGGTGTGGTCAGTGGAGGCCTAGTGGAAGGAGTGACCGCAGACAGGCATCGAAGGCCTAAAATAATAACACATGGCTGTAGGCAATTTTAAATTGGTTCCAGGGGTACACGGACAGCAGTGGTGTGGTCAGTGGAGGCCTAGTGGAAGGAGTGACCGCAGACAGGCTTCCAAGGCCTAACATAACAAACTTGGGCTGGCTGTAGGCACTTTTAAATTGGTTCCAGGGGTACACGGGCAGCAGTGGTCTGGTCAGTGGAAGTCTAGTGGAAGGAGTGACCGCAGACAGGCTTCCAAGGCCTAACATAACAAACTTGGGCTGGCTGTAGGCACTTTTAAATTGGTTCCAGGGGTACACGGGCAGCAGTGACCTGGTCAGTGTAGTAGTAGTTGAAAGAATGGACCGCAGACAGGCTTCGAAGGCCTAACATAACAAACTTGGGCTGGCTGTAGGCACTTTTAAATTGGTTCCAGGGGTACACGGGCAGCAGTGGTCTGGTCAGTGGAAGTCTAGTGGAAGGAGTGACCGCAGACAGGCTTCCAAGGCCTAACATAACAAACTTGGGCTGGCTGTAGGCACTTTTAAATTGGTTCCAGGGGTACACGGGCAGCAGTGGTCTGGTCAGTGGAAGTCTAGTGGAAGGAGTGACCGCAGACAGGCTTCGAAGGCCTAACATAACAAAATTGGGCTGGCTGTATGCACTTTAAATTGGTTCCAGGGGTACATGGGCAGCAGTGTATGGTCAGTGGAAGTCTAGTGGAAGGAGTGACGGCAGACAGTCTTCGAAGGCCTAACATAACAAAATTGGGCTGACTGTAGGCACTTTTAAATTGGTTCCAGGGTAACACGGCCAGCAGTGCCCTGGTCAGTGTAGTAGTTGTAGAAAGAAGGGACCGCAGACAGGCTTCGAAGGCCTAACATAACAAAAATGTCAAAACAATGGTATTGTCAGTGCCAGGCATTGAAGGATGTCAGCGCCTAGACTACACATTGGTGAAGCTGTGAGAGATAATTTTGCTAGTGGTAGAGCACTGTTTGAGCTGGGGGGGGGAACTGTCTTGTGGCCGGCGTTACAGGCACAGGGCCCCTCATATTACAACGGTGTGTCTGACGTTGGGTGCGCACCACCACCGCCAGAGACACTTTATTGTACTATGAGGGACCCAGTGGCAGTGCCGTCGACCAAAAGCGGCCACACCCACCTCTTCAGACAAACAGCACTCTCAAGGGTCCAAGCGCAAAGTGGCGATAGCACGGCCCCGTGTGGGGAGTTTGGCCATTTCGTGAGGTGGAAACATGTCGTATGCTGGACAATCAGGTGAAGAAAATTACGAGATTGGAAAAGTCATTCAGAATAGTCCACAGGCAAGACCTTTTCATAGGAAAGCTAGGTGTCAGCCGGGCAGGGTGGGGCAAAAGATTTTGAAATCCAGTTGTGGTTCATTTTAATGAAGGTTAGATCATCTACATTTTGGGTAGCCAGACGAGTCCTTTTTTCTGTTAGTATTGAACCTGCAGCACTGAATACTCTTTCTGATAGGACACTAGCTGCCGGGCAAGCAAGCTCCTGCAATGCATATTCTGCCAATTCTGGCCAGGTGTCTAATTTGGATGCCCAGTAATCAAATGGGAATGACGGTTGAGGGAGAACGTCGATAAGGGATGAAAAATAGTTTGTAACCATACTGGACAAATGTTGTCTCCTGTCACTTTGAATTGATGCTGCAGTACCTGTCCTGTCTGCGGTCATAGAAAAATCACTCCACAACCTGGTCAGAAAACCCCTCTGGCCAACGCCACTTCTGATTTCTGCCCCTCTAACACCTCTGGTCTGCTGGCCCCTGGAGCTCGTGTGAGAACGATCACGGGCGCTGTGTGCAGGGAATGCCAGAAGCAAACGGTCAACAAGAGTTGATTGTTTTGTTGCTAATATTAGTTCCAAGTTCTCATGTGGCATAATATTTTGCAATTTGCCTTTATAGCGAGGATCAAGGAGGCAGGCCAACCAGTAATCGTCATCGTTCATCATTTTTGTAATGCGTGTGTCCCTTTTGAGGATACGCAAGGCATAATCCGCCATGTGGGCCAAAGTTCCCGTTGTCAAATCTGCGGTTGTGCTTGGTTGAGGGGCAGTTGCAGGCAAATCTACGTCACTTGTGTCCCTCAAAAAACCAGAACCCGGCCTTGCCACGCCACCAATTTCCCGTGCCCCCGGGAAAGCTTCCTCATTAAAAATATACTCATCCCCATCATCCTCCTCATCCTCCACCTCCTCTTCGCCCGGTACCTCGTCATGTACACTGCCCTGACCAGACAATCGCTGACTGTCATCAAGGCTTTCCTCTTCCTCTGGTGCAGACGCCTGATCCTTTATGTGCGTCAAACTTTGCATCAGCAGACGCATTAGGGGGATGCTCATGCTTATTATGGCGTTGTCTGCACTAACCAGCCGTGTGCATTCCTCAAAACACTGAAGGACTTGACACATGTCTTGAATCTTCGACCACTGCACACCTGACAACTCCATGTCTGCCATCCTACTGCCTGCCCGTGTATGTGTATCCTCCCACAAAAACATAACAGCCCGCCTCTGTTCGCACAGTCTCTGAAGCATGTGCAGTGTTGAGTTCCACCTTGTTGCAACGTCTATGATTAGGCGATGCTGGGGAAGGTTCAAAGAACGCTGATAGGTCTGCATACGGCTGGAGTGTACAGGCGAACGGCGGATATGTGCGCAAAGTCCACGCACTTTGAGGAGCAGGTCGGATAACCCCGGATAACTTTTCAGGAAGCACTGCACCACCAGGTTTAAGGTGTGAGCCAGGCAAGGAATGTGTTTCAGTTGGGAAAGGGAGATGGCAGCCATGAAATTCCTTCCGTTATCACTCACTACCTTGCCTGCCTCAAGATCTACAGTGCCCAGCCACGACTGCGTTTCTTGCTGCAAGAACTCGGACAGAACTTCCGCGGTGTGTCTATTGTCGCCCAAACACTTCATAGCCAATACAGCCTGCTGACGTATGCCAGTAGCTGCCCCATAATGGGAGACCTGGTGTGCAACAGTGGCAGGTGCGGATGGAGTGTTTGTGCGACTGCGGTCTGTGGACGAGCTCTTGCTTCTGCAGGAGGACGAGGAGGAGGAGGAGGAGGGGGTGCGAACGGCTACAGACAACTGTTTACTAGACCGTGGGCTAGGCAGAACTGTCCCAAACTTGCTGTCCCCTGTGGACCCTGAATCCACCACATTTACCCAGTGTGCCGTGATGGACACGTAACGTCCCTGGCCATGCCTACTGGTCCATGCATCTGTTGTCAGGTGCACCTTTGTGCTCACAGATTGCCTGAGTGCATGGACGATGCGCTCTTTAACATGCTGGTGGAGGGCTGGGATGGCTTTTCTGGAAAAAAAGTGTCGACTGGGTAGCTCGTAGCGTGGTACAGCGTAGTCCATCAGGTCTTTGAAAGCTTCGCTTTCAACTAACCGGTAGGGCATCATCTCTAACGAGATTAGTCTAGCTATGTGGGCGTTCAAACCCTGTGTACGCGGATGCGAGGCTAAGTATTTCCTTTTTCTAACCATAGTCTCATGTAGGGTGAGCTGGACTGGAGAGCTGGAGATCGTGGAACTAGCGGGGGTGCCGGTGGACATGGCAGACTGAGAGACGGTGGGAGATGGTATTGTTGCCGCCGGTGCCCTAGATGCAGTGTTTCCTACTACGAAACTGGTGATTCCCTGACCCTGACTGCTTTGGCCTGGCAAAGATACCTGCACAGATACAGCAGGTGGTGCGCTAAATGGTGGTCCTACACTGCCGGAAGGGATGTTGCGTTGATGACTAGCTTCATTGGCCGAGGGTGCAACAACCTTAAGGGACGTTTGGTAGTTAGTCCAAGCTTTCAAATGCATGGTGGTTAAATGTCTATGCATGCAACTAGTATTGAGACTTTTCAGATTCTGACCTCTGCTTAAGGAAGTAGAACATTTTTGACAGATGACTTTGCGCTGATCAATTGGATGTTGTTTAAAAAAATGCCAGACTGCACTCTTTCTAGCATCGGATACCTTTTCAGGCATTGCAGACTGAGCTTTAACCGGATGGCCACGCTGTCCTCCACCAGGTTTTGGCTTTGCCACGCGTTTTGGGCAAGATACGGGCCCGGCAGATGGAACCTGTGGCGATGTTGATGCCTGCTGCGGCCCCTCCTCCTCCTCTGCTTCAGAACTGCTGCCGCCTGCACCCTGTTCCCCCAATGGCTGCCAATCGGGGTCAAGAACTGGGTCATCTAATAACTCTTCTTGTACCTCCTGCGCAACTTTGTCTGTGTCACCGTGTCGTTCGGTGGTATAGCGTTCGTGATGGGGCAACATAGTCTCATCAGGGTCTGATTCTTGATCAGCACCCTGCGAGGGCAATGTTGTGGTCTGAGTCAAAGGACCAGCATAGTAGTCTGGCTGTGGCTGTGCGTCAGTGCACTCCATGTCAGATTCAATTTGTAATGGGCATGGACTGTTAACTGCTTCACTTTCTAAGCCAGGGACGGTATGTGTAAAGAGCTCCATGGAGTAACCCGTTGTGTCGCCTGCTGCATTCTTCTCTGTTGTTGTTTTTGCTGAAGAGGACAAGGAAGTGACTTGTCCCTGACCGTGAACATCCACTAACGACGCGCTGCTTTTACTTTTACCAGTTTCACGAGATGAGGCAAAAGAGCTAGAGGCTGAGTCAGCAAGATAAGCCAAAACTTGCTCTTGCTGCTCCGGCTTTAAAAGCGGTTTTCCTAATCCCAGAAAAGGGAGCGTTCGAGGCCTTGTGTAGCCGGACGACGAACCTGGCTCCACAGCTCCAGACTTAGGTGCAATATTTTTTCCCCCACGACCACCTGATGCTCCACCACTACCACTACCCTCATTACCAGCTGACAATGAACGCCCCCGGCCACGACCTCTTCCACTAGACTTCCTCATTGTTTTAAAAACGTAACCAAACTAACGTTATTTGTTGCAGTCACACAACTTACACGGTGAGCTATAACTTCAGTATGATTTAGCTACCCCTTTACAGGTTGGTGAGACCACAGCGAAAATCAGGCCCAATGTTACACACTTTTGGTGGCTGCAAATTAGAGAGATGCCCCACACGCAGGACTGTCACTGTCACTGAAGCACAAATGTTAATATTAATGTCACACTATTATTTTTTTTTTATTTTTATTTTTTTCAGGAACACTTTAGAAACCCCCCAAAAAAAAAAAAAAAGATTTTTGCAGGGAGAATTTAGAAAACAAATGTAACAAACTATATGCTTTCTATGGGCCACTGAGTGAGAGATGACGCACACAGGAATCAGGAGTGGCACACAAGCCCAGAGGCCAATATTTTTCTACCAATGATTGATGGAGTTATTTTCTCTGGTAGATTTTGGAACCCAAATCAAGGAAAAAAAATGTAGGCTTTCTATGGACCACAATTGGAGAGAGAGAGAGAGAGAGAGAGAGAGATGGCACACCCAGGAGTCAAGACTGGCACACAAGCAGAAAGGCCAATATTAATCTCCCACTGTTTTTTTTGTTTTTGTTTTTTTTTTTTTTTTTCAGGGAGACTTTAGAAAAAAAAATAATAAAAAAAATATGATTTTATCAGGAAGAATTTAGAAACCAAATAAAATAAAATGATTTTTTCTGGGAGAATTTATAAAACAAATAAAACCAAAAATAGGCGTTCTATGGCCCACTGACTGAGAGATGACGCACCCAGGAGTCAAGACTGGCACACAAGCAGAAAGGCCAATATTAATCTCCCACTGTTTTTTTTTTTTTTTTCAGGGAGACTTTAGAAAAAAAAATAATAAAAAAAATGTGATTTTATCAGGAAGAATTTAGAAACCAAATAAAATAAAATGATTTTTTCTGGGAGAATTTATAAAACAAATAAAACCAAAAATAGGCGTTCTATGGCCCACTGACTGAGAGATGACGCACCCAGGAGTCAAGACTGGCACACAAGCAGAAAGGCCAATATTAATCTCCCACTGTTTTTTTTTTTTTTTTTCAGGGAGACTTTAGAAAAAAAAATAATAAAAAAAATGTGATTTTATCAGGAAGAATTTAGAAACCAAATAAAATAAAATGATTTTTTCTGGGAGAATTTATAAAACAAATAAAACCAAAAATAGGCGTTCTATGGCCCACTGACTGAGAGATGACGCACCCAGGAGTCAAGACTGGCACACAAGCAGAAAGGCCAATATTAATCTCCCACTGTTTTTTTTTTTTTTTTTCAGGGAGACTTTAGAAAAAAAAATAATAAAAAAAATGTGATTTTATCAGGAGGAATTTAGAAACCAAATAAAATAAAATGATTTTTTCTGGGAGAATTTATAAAACAAATAAAACCAAAAATAGGCGTTCTATGGCCCACTGACTGAGAGATGACGCACCCAGGAGTCAAGACTGGCACACAAGCAGAAAGGCCAATATTAATCTCCCACTGTTTTTTTTTTTTTTTTTCAGGGAGACTTTAGAAAAAAAAATAATAAAAAAAATGTGATTTTATCAGGAAGAATTTAGAAACCAAATAAAATAAAATGATTTTTTCTGGGAGAATTTATAAAACAAATAAAACCAAAAATAGGCGTTCTATGGCCCACTGACTGAGAGATGACGCACCCAGGAGTCAAGACTGGCACACAAGCAGAAAGGCCAATATTAATCTCCCACTGTTTTTTTTTTTTTTTTCAGGGAGACTTTAGAAAAAAAAATAATAAAAAAAATGTGATTTTATCAGGAAGAATTTAGAAACCAAATAAAATAAAATGATTTTTTCAGGGAGAATTTAGAAAACAAATAAAACCAAAAATAGGCGTTCTATGGCCCACTGACTGAGAGAGAGAGAGAGAGAGATGGAACGCTTAGTACTGGCACACAAGCCCAAAGGGCAATATTAATCTCCCTTTTTTTTTCCAGGGAGAATTTCTAAAACCCAAAAAAAAAAAAAAATAGGCTTTCTATGGCCCACTATTTGTGAGAGAGATGGGACGCTCAGGACTGGCACAGATGGCACGCTCAGGACTGGCACAGAAGCCCAGAGGCCAATATTAATCTCCCTTTTTTTCTGGTAGAATTTATAAAACCAAAAAAAAATTTAAATAGGCTTTCTATGGCCCACTATTTGTGAGAGAGATGGCACGCTCAGGACTGGCACAGATGGCACGCTCACAACTGGCACACAAGCCCAGAGGCCAATATTAATCTCCCTTTTTTCAGGGAAAATTTATAAAACAAAAAAAAAAAATAAATAGGCTTTCTATGGCCCACTATTTGTGAGAGAGATGGCACGCTCAGGGCTGGCACAGATGGCACGCTCAGGACTGGCACACAAGCCCAGAGGCCAATATTAATCTCCCTTTTTTTCAGGGAGAATTTATAAAACCCCCAAAAAAAATAAAATAGGCTTTCTATGGCCCACTATTTGTGAGAGAGATGGGACGCTCAGGACTGGCACAGATGGCACGCTCAGGACTGGCACAGAAGCCCAGAGGCCAATATTAATCTCCCTTTTTTTCTGGGAGAATTTATAAAACCAAAAAAAAATTTAAATAGGCTTTCTATGGCCCACTATTTGTGAGAGAGATGGCACGCTCAGGACTGGCACAGATGGCACGCTCACAACTGGCACACAAGCCCAGAGGCCAATATTAATCTCCCTTTTTTCAGGGAGAATTTATAAAACCAAAAAAAAAAATTAATAGGCTTTCTATGGCCCACTATTTGTGAGAGAGATGGCACGCTCAGGGCTGGCACAGATGGCACGCTCAGGACTGGCACACAAGCCCAGAGGCCAATATTAATCTCCCTTTTTTTCAGGGAGAATTTATAAAACCCCAAAAAAAATAAAATAGGCTTTCTATGGCCCACTATTTGTGAGAGAGATGGCACACTCAGGACTGGCACACAAGCCCAAAGGCCAATATTAATCTCCCACTGTATTTTTATCAGGGAGAATTTATACACCCCACAAAAAAAAATACAGAAAAATGAAAAGGCTTTCTATGGCCCACTATGTGAGAGAGATGGCACACACAGGGATGGCACTCTAGCAGAAATGCCAAATTGCCAATCTTAATCTCCCACCAAAAAAAAAAAAAAAAAAAAAACAGGGAATGTCCTACAATTACTATCTCCCTGCCTGCAGCAATCTCAGCCAGGTATGGCAGGCAGCAATAAGGAGTGGACTGATGCACAAATGAAATAAAAAGTGTGGACAAACAAAAAAGATAGCTGTGCAGAAAGGAAGGAACAAGAGGATTTGTGCTTTGAAAAAAGCAGTTGGTTTGCACAGCGGCGTACACACAGCAATGCAGCTATCAGGGAGCCTTCTAGGGCAGCCCAATGAGCTACAGCGCTGAGGGAAAAAAAAAAAAAAATAACTTCCACTGTCCCTGCACACCGAGGGTGGTGTTGGACAGTGCAAATCGCTGCAGCACAAGCGGTTTTGTGGTTAATGGACCCTGCCTAACGCTATCCCTGCTTCTGACAAAGCGGCAGCAACCTCTCCCTAAGCTCAGATCAGCAGCAGTAAGATGGCGGTCGGCGGGAACGCCTCTTTATAGCCCCTGTGACGTCGCAGACAGCAAGCCAATCACTGCAATGCCCTTCTCTAAGATGGTGGGGACCAGGACCTATGTCATCACGCTGCCCACACTCTGCGTTTACCTTCATTGGCTGAGAAATGGCGCTTTTCGCGTCATTGAAACGCGACTTTGGCGCGAAAGTCGCGTACCGCATGGCCGACCCCGCACAGGGGTCGGATCGGGTTTCATGAAACCCCGACTTAGCCAAAAGTCGGCGACTTTTGAAAATGTTCGACCCGTTTCGCTCAACCCTACTCACCACATATCTAGATAAGTTACTTGGGGGGGTCTAGTTTCTAAAATGGGGTCACTTGTGGAGGGTTTCTACTGTTTAGGCACACCAGGGGCTCTGCAAACGCAACGTGACACCCGCAGACCATTCCATCAAAGTCTGCATTTCAAAAGTCACTACTTCCCTTCTGAGCCCCGACGTGTGCCCAAACAGTGGTTTACCCCCACACATGTGGTATCAGCGTACTCAGGAGAAACTGGACAACAACTTTTGGGGTCCAATTTCTCCTGTAACCCTTGGGAAAATAAAAAATTCTGGGCTAAATGATTATTTTTGAGGAAAGAAAACGTATTTATTATTTTCACGGCTCTGCGTTATAAACTTCTGTGAAGCACTTGGGGGTTCAAAGTGCTCACCACATATCTAGATAAGTTCCTTTCGGGGTCTAGTTTCCAAAATGGGGTCACTTGTGGGGGTTTCTACTGTTTAGCCACATCAGGGGCTCTGCAAACGCAACGTGACGCCCGCAGAGCATTCCATCAAAGTCTGCATTTCAAAACGTCACTACTTCACTTCCAAGCCCCGGCATGTGCCCAAACAGTAGTTTACCCCCACATATGGGGTATCACCGTACTCAGGAGAAACTGGACAACAACTATTGGGGTCAAATTTCTCCTGTTACCCTTGGGAAAATAAAAAATTGCAGGCTAAAAGATCATTTTTGAGAAAATATATATTTTTTTTATTTTCATGGCTCTGCGTTATAAACTTCTGTGAAGCACTTGGGGGTTCAAAGTCCTCACCACACATCTAGATTAGTTCCTTTGGGGGTCTAGTTTCCAAAATGGGGTCACTTGTGGGGGAGATCCAATGTTTAGGCACACAGGGGCTCTCCAAACGCGACATGGTGTCGGCTAACAATTGGAGCTAATTTTCCATTCAAAAAGTCAAATGGTGCGCCTTCCCTTCCGAGCCCTGCCGTGCACCCAAACAGTGGTTTACCCCCACATATGGGGTATCACCGTACTCAGGACAAACTGGACAACAACATTTGGGGTCCAATTTCTCCTAATACCCTTGGCAAAATAGGAAATTCCAGGCTAAAAATCATTTTTGAGGAAAGAAAAGTTATTTTTTATTTTCATGGCTCTGCGTTATAAACTTCTGTGAAGCACCTGGGGGTTTAAAGTGCTCAATATGCATCTAGATAAGTTCCTTGGGGGGTCTAGTTTCCAAAATGGGGTCACTTGTGGGGGAGCTCCAATGTTTAGGCACACAGGGGCTCTCCAAACGCGACATGGTGTCTGCTAAAGAGTGGAGCCAATTTTTCATTCAAAAAGTCAAATGGCACTCCTTCCCTTCCAAGCTCTGCCGTGCGCCCAAACAGTGGTTTACCCCTACATATGAGGTCAGGACAAATTGGACAACAACTTTCGTGGTTCAGTTTCTCCTTTTACCATTGTGAAATCCAAAAAATTGTTGCTAAAAGATAATTTTTGTGACTAAAAAGTTAAATGTTCATTTTTTCCTTCCATGTTGCTTCTGCTGCTGTGAAGCACCTGAAGGGTTAATAAACTTCTTGAATGTGGTTTTGTGCACCTTGAGGGGTGCAGTTTGTAGAATGATGTAACTTTTGGGTATTTTCAGCCATATAGACCCCGTAAACTGACTTCAAATGTGAGGTGGTCCCTAAAAAAATGGTTTTGTAAATTTCGTTGTAAAAATGAGAAATCGCTGGTCAAATTTTAACCCTTATAACTTCCTAGCAAAAAAAAATGTTGTTTCCAAAATTGTGCTGATGTAAAGTATACATGTGGGAAATGTTATTTATTAACTATTTTGTGTCACATAACTCTCTGGTTTAACAGAATAAAAATTCAAATTGTGAAAATTGCGAAATTTTCTCCAAATTTCAGTTTTTATCACAAATAAACACATAATTTATTGACCTAAATTTACCACTAACATGAAGCCCAATATGTCACGAAAAAACAATCTCAGAACCGCTAGGATCCGTTGAAGCGTTCCTGAGTTATTACCTCATAAATGGACACTGGTCAGAATTGCAAAAAACGGCCAGGTCATTAAGGTCAAAATAGGCTGGGTCATGAAGGGGTTAAACGCTCAAAATGGCCAGAAAAAAAAGAACTTCCATGTGAAACTCGACAGTCTATTCTTGTTATTAGAAATGAAGGCTATTCCATGTGAGAAATTGACAAGAAACTGAAGATTTCCTACAACGGTGTGTACTACCCCTTTCAGAGGAGAGCACAAAAAGGCTTTAACCAGAGTAGAAAGAGAAGTGGGACGCCTCGCGGCACAATTGAGCAACAAGATATTAGAGTCTGTAGTTTGAAAAATCGACGCCTCACAGGTCCTCAACTGGCAGCTTCATTAAATAGTATATGCAAAATGCCATTGTCAACGTCTACAGTGAAGAGGCGACTCTGGCATGCTGGCCTTCAGGGTAGAGTGGCAAAGAAAAAGCCATATCTGAGACTGGCTAATAAAAGGAAAAGAATAATATGGGCAAAAGAACACAGACATTAGACAGAGGAAGATTGGAAAAAAGTGTTAAGGACAGGGGAATCCAAGATTGAGGTGTTTGGATCACACAGAAGAACATTCTGGGGTTACTTTGGTCCTGATAAAGTGAGAGATTTGTACAAGGTAAAAGGGAATTTGAATAAGGAAGGCTATCACTCCATTTTGCAACGCCATGCCATACCCTGTGGACAGCGCTTGATTGGAGCCAATTTCATCATACAACAGGACAATGACCCAAAGCACACCTCCAAATTATGCAAGAACTATTTAGGAAGAAGCAAGCAGCTGGTATTCTAGCTGTAATGGAGTGGCCAGCACAGTCACCAGATCTCAACCCCATTTAGCTGTTGTGGGAGCAGCTTGACCGTATGGTGCAAAAAGTGCCCAACAAGCCAAACCAACTTGTGGGAGGGGCTTCTGGAAGCATGGGGTGAAATTTCTCCAGATTACCTCAGCAAATTAACTGCTAGAATTCCAAGGGTCTGCAATGCTGTAATTGCTGCAAAGGGAGCATTGTTTGACAAAAGCAAAGTTTGAATGAGAAAGTTATTATTTCAAATAAAAATCTTTTTTTTTAACCTTGTCAATGTCTGGAGGACTAGATTTTCAATTCATTTGGCAACTCATTTGATTAATATAAGTATGAGTTATCATGGAAAACACAAAATTGTCTGAGTGACCCTAAACTTTTGAATGGTAGTGTATGTATAACATGAATGCAGCGACGAACTGGAGCACCTTGGGCCCACCAGAGAAAATCATTCTTGGGGCCCACTATGTAGCTACATGGAAATAGATACAAGACCACCAATTGTGCTGTAAAAAGCACTAATATCAGGGTATAATAATAGGTAGTTCGCATCTTAATTATGTAGCAAGGGTTGGGGTAGCTCCCTCACAGAATATAATGTAGCCCCCTCATAAAATATAATGCAGTCCCCTCTCATAGAATATAATGCAGCACCCCACAAAATATAATGCAACCCCCTCAGGTATAACGCAGTCCCCACCATAGACTATAATGTAACACCCTCATAGGGTATAATGCAGCCCCCCTCATATAATATAATGCAGCCCAGCACAGAATATAATGCAGTTCCCTGAGAAAATGCAGCCCCACCACAGAACATAATGCAGCCCCCCATAGAGTATACTGTAGCCCCCTCATATAGTATGATGTAGCCCCCCATAATATAATGTAGTGTAGTCCCCTGAGAATAATGCAGTCCCCCCACAGAATATAATGTAGCCCCCTCATAAAGTATAATGCAGCCCCTCTTCACCCCCATCATTGTCCTCATCACCACCTCCATCATTGCTTTCTCCCCCTCCACCCCTATCATTCTTCCCCACCACCTCCATCACTGTCCATTCTACCACCTGCATCACTGCCTCCCCCCACCATCATTGTCCATTTCAACACCATCATCACCTCCATCATTGCCTCCCCCCACCACCATCATTACCCATTTCATCACCTCCATCATTGCCTCCCACCACCACCATTGCCCATCACCTCCATCATTGCCTCCCCCACCAAGATCATTGCCTCTCCACCATTATTGCCTATCACCTCCATCATTACCCATCACCTCCATCATTGCCTCCCCCACCACCATTATTGCCCATCACCTCCATCATTACCCATCACCTCCATCATTGCCTCCCCCACCACCATTATTGCCAATCACCTCCATCATTGCCTTCCCACCATCATTGCCTATCACTAGGGTTGAGCAAAACGGATCGGACAAATTCAAAAATTGCCGACTTTCGACAAAGTCGGGTTTCATGAAACCCGACCCGATCCTAGTGTTGGATCGGCCATGAGGTGGGCGATCTGCACGCAAAAGTCGTGTTTCATATGACGCTTTCAGCGCCATTTAACAGCCAATGAAGGAGGACGCAGAGTGTGGGCAGCGCGATGACATAGGTCATGACAGTGATTGGCTTGCTTTCTGCGGCGTCACAGGGGCTATAAAGGGGCGTGCTTGACGGCCGCCATCTTACTTCTGCCGATCTTAGCATAGGGAGAGGTTGCTGCAGCTTCATCAGAAGAAGGGATATAGTTAGGGAGGGAAGATTAACCCCCAAACTGCTTGTGCTGTAGCGATTTACACTGTCCAACACCACCATTTGTTTGCAGGGGCAATGGAGGCTATATTTTTGTGCATCATCTCTATAGCTTATTAGGCTGCCTTATAAGGATCCCTGATAGCTGCATTGCTGTTTGCACGCTGCTGTGCAAACCAACTGCTTTTTTAAAAGCAAAAATCCTGTTGCTCCTGTCTGCACAGTTATCTTGTTTATTTGTCCACACTTTTGTGTGCAGCAGTCCTTTTTATTGCTGCCATACTTTTTCTGAAATCATTGTAGGGAGATTGAAATTGTACTGCAGTCCTTGTATTTTTTCATATATCTTCCAGCCACTTTCTGCCACTTACATTGTGTTTTATACACTGGGCCTGAGTTTTGGTTCAGTCTCCCCCCAAAAAGGTGAGATTCAAATTCTCTCAAAGTGTATATACTTCAGTCCTGTTAGTTTGTCGTATGTCAGCCAGCTATTTCTGCCACTTAGATTGCGTTGTTATATACACTGGGCCTGAGTTTTGGTTTAGTCTCCCCCAAAAAAGGAAGATTTAAATTCTCAACAAGTTTATATACACCTTCTACCTTGCTTTACAGTACCATATAACGGTTGTTATTTTGGTTAGATTTTCCCAAAAATGAGGAAGTCTGGTGGAAGAGCCCGTGGGCGGTGGTTGCCAGCTGGTACTGATGGTGGTGGTGGTGCATCTGGTGGTAAACTCACAGAAAAAATCCCCTGTGCTCAATGGATAAAAAATACCTTTTATTAATTAATTGCACTAACACAAACCATCACCATGACAACAACATACCATAGGAAAGACCAGGGTGGTTCCTAGCCCTGCACTCCACTACATGCACCCTACCTGCCAGCGGAGGTTGGCACCCTATAAACCTGCGCAAATGGCGCCCCCGCTCACCGTTGACTGTCCTTCCTACCCCTATTGGGCCCTAACAAGATGGGATAAGATTGTCTTAATCATTCATAACAAACCCCAATCATGTGTTTAGTCAACATCAATAAGGTGGCAGATCTCTAATTGCATCTATCCTGCCCCTACCTGTCAGCAGAGGTTGGCACCCTATTTTAATACGCCAATGGCGCCCCCGCTCCTCGACGGCTATCCTCTATCCTATCCTTTGTCAGACGGTTGAGGGCAAAATATATTAAGGTGCTCTAGTGCCTTTGAGATGTACACAATGCTCCTTAGGATTATATACATGTATCCATGTAGTGGAGTGCAGGGCTAGGCATCAGCCTGGTCTTTCCTATGGTATGTTGTTGTCATGGTGATGGTTTGTGTTAGTGCACTAATTTTTGGATTTTAATAAATTAATTAATAAAAGGTATTTTTTATCCATTGAGCACAGGGGATTTTTTCTGTGAGTTTGTTAATGATATAGGTCCCCAAAGATATATTTTTTCTTTTCTGTGAACAAATGCATCTGGTGGTAGTGGCAAAAGCATAATCGCACCTAAGGCTGGAGGTGTTGAGCCAGCGTCCTCGTCTGGCTACACAAGGCCTCTAAGGCTCCCTTATCTGGGAGTAGGAAAACAGCTCTTAAAGCCGGAGCAGCAGGAAAAAGTTTTGGCTTTGGAGGAGGGAACCCTTGCTGACAGTCAGCCATTGTCTGCTCAGAGTACTCTTCTGGATGAGGAGGCGGATGAAGAGGAAGAGGAGTAGGCGGATTATGGGGATGAATATTTATGGGAGGAGGATGCTTCTCAGGGGGCAATAGAAACTGGTGGCGTTGCAAGGTCAAGTACAGGGTTTTTGCGGGACACAAGTGATGTTGATTTGCAAGAAAGTGCTCCTCAACCCAGCACAAGCAGTGAATTGACACCTGGAACATTGGCCCACATGGCTGTGTATGCCTTGTGTATCCTAAAAAGGGACTCCCGCATTATCAAAATGATGACCGATGGCGATTACTGGTTGGCCTGCCTCCTGGATCCTGGATGCCACATGAGAACCTTGAGCAAATATTGGCTACCAAACAAGCAACTCTTGTAGACCATTTGGTTCAGGCATTCCCAGCACACAGCGGCGGTGATGGTTCTCACACGAGCCATAGGGAGCAACATGGCAGAGGTGTTAGAGGTGCACAAATCCGAAGTGTCGTTGGACACAGGAGTATTATGGCCAGGTTGTGGAGTGATTTCGCAATGACCCCTGACACGATAGGTACTGCTGCATCGATTCAAAGTGACAGGAGACAGCATTTGTCCAGTATGGCTACAAACTACTTTTTCTCCCTTATCGATGTTCTCCCTCACAGGTCATTCCCCTTTGATTACTGGGCATCTAAAATAGACACCTGGCCTGAATTGGCAGAATATGCATTACAGGAGCTCGCTTGCCCAGCTGCTAGTATGCTATCAGAAAGAGTCTTCAGTGCTGCTGGTTCAATACTGACAGAAAAAAAGGACACGTCTGGCTACCCAGAATGTTGATGATCTAACCTTCATTAAAATGAACCAATCATGGATTTCAAATTATTTTGCCCCACCTTCCCCTGCTGACGCGTAGCTTGCCTGAAAAATGTCTTGCTTTTGGCCTCCTCTTACTGACTTCTCCAATTCCTCCATTTTCAGCTGCTGAATGTCCACCATAGGCCATTTTTATACCTCCCTAAAGAGGCTGACTCCCCCCACAGGGCCGTGGTCACCACCTGGCGCAAGCACCCGTGCGAGTGCCATTTGCCTGGACAGGTGGGTGGGCCCACTCTTGGGCGACGGCACTGGCACAGGGTCCCTCATAGAACAATGAAGTGTCTCTGATGGTGGTGGTGCACAACCAACGTCAGACACACCGTCGTAATATGAGGGGCCCTGTGCCAGTACCGCCGCCCACGAGAGAGTGTTCCCCCCCCAGCTCGAACAGTGCTCTACCACTTGCAATGCTTACCTCTCCCTGCTCCACCACTCTGTAGTCTGTGCTGTTAAATCCTTCAATGGCACTGCCAATGCAAATTTGTTGAAATGATAGATGATAGTTAAAATATACAGGGGCCCTGGCCTCCATTAGGCCAGTTAATACTTTGCTACAACAGGATGAAAAAACCTCCACTATTCTAGAAAAACCAGCCGCAGTGGAGTCTGCTCAGTGGAGATGTCGGTCCCAGCGTCGTGCTCAGTCACTTTGTGCATAGGGTTACTGCTGCTTTTCCAGCTTCTGCCATTGAAGCCAGTGCTGGGCAGTGGCGAGCAGACGCCTTTGGGACGAAGTCCTGCTTTTCCTCTTCTGAGCATGCCCAGGGCAAGATCTCCCATTGGAGATCGAGGGTCACATGCTCAGAAACTGCAGCAGATCCCATTGGTCCTCCAGGAAGGTCCTGAAGGTGCACAACTTCTGTGGCAGCCTCCCATTGGTCCTTCTGGGAAGGTCATGTTGCAGCTATTTAAGGTTCGCATGACCGCACGGGCATGCGCTAGTGTACATTTGTAAATGTGTGTGTGTTGTCAGTGAAAGTCGTTCTTTAAAATCCCCTCCCTATTGGATGACTGCTCGCGCAAGGTGGATGATTGCTTTCTAGCGCCAGACTAAGCCATCTGCACATAACACACCTTACAGCGTCTAATTGCTGTGACCACCAGTGCGGCGCCGTGCGCTTTCACAGCGCTTTCCTGACCCAAGCCTTGGTGGTTAGTGGCGTCCGCCAGTGCGGCACCGCACGCACTCTCGTGCACCCTTAATTATTATTGTGGTTACGCTGACACCCCATAAGTGGTGTCGAGCGCAAGTAGTCTAGACGGATTCGGATCCCAAGTCTTGGGACTGAGCTCGGTGACTCCTTGCTTGCGCTCTTGTGTGCGGTACCACGGCCTTGTGACTTAACAGGGTTCGCTTCCTTCACACAGGGGGAAGTTAACCCGCGTGTGTATTCACATTGTACCGCCATATAGTCTGAAATTAATTGGCAGCAGGTTCCATCTCTGCATGGTGGACCCCGGGCTGCAAACGCACCTTGTTCTATCTTTCTTATTATTTGGTGCGTTCCGCTAGCCCTAACATTGTGTCTATTTTAGATGCCCAGTAATCAAAGAGGAATGACCTGTGAGAGAGAACATCGATAAGGGAGGAAAAGTAGTTCATAACCATACTGGACAAATGCTGTCTCCTGTCACTTTGAATCGATGCAGCAGTACCTGTCGTGTCAGTGGTCATTGCGAAATCACTCCACAACATGGTCATAAAACCCCTCTGTCCAACACCACTTCGGATTTGTGCACCTCTAGCACCCCTGCCATGTTGCCTTCTATGGCTCGTGTGAGAACCATCACCGCCGCTGTGTGCTGGGAATGCCTGAACCAAACGGTCTACAAGAGTTGCTTACTTGCTTGTTTGGTAGCCAATATTTGCTCAAGGTTCTCATGTGGCATGATATTTTGTAATTTTCCTTTATATCGTGGATCCAGGAGGCAGGCCAACCAGTAATCGTCATCGGTCGGTTTTGATAATGCGGGGGTCCCTTTTTAGGATACGCAAGGCATTCTGGGCCATGTGGGCCAATATTCCAGATGTCAATTCACTGCTTGTGCTGGGTTGAGGAGCAGTTTCTTGCAAATCAACATCACTTGTGTCCCTCAAAAACCCTGTACCTGACCTTGTAACGCCACCAGTTTCTATTGCCCCCTGTGAAGCATCCTCCTCCCATAAATATTAATCCCCATCATCCTCCTCCTCATCTTTGTCCGCCACCTCATCCAGGAGAGTTCCCTGAGCAGACAATGGCTGACTGTCATCAAGGCTTCCCTCCTCCTCGGCTGCAGATGCCAGCTCCTTAATGTGCGGCAAACTTTGCATCAGCAGACGCATTAGTGGGATGCTCATGCTTATGATGGCGTGGTCTGCACTTACCAGCCGTGTGCATTCCTCAAAACAATGAAGGACTTGACAAAGGTCTTGGAGCATCGACCACTGCACACCAGACAACTCCATGTCTGCCATCCACCTGCCTGCCCGTGTATGTGTATCCTCCCACAAATTAATTACAGCACGCCTATGTTCGCACAGCCTCTGAAGCATGTGCAGTGTGGAGTTCCACCTTGTTGCAACATCTATTATTAGGCGGTGCTGGGGAAGATTCAGCGATCGCTGATGGTTCAGCATACGGCTGGAGTGTACGGGTGATCGGCGGATGTGCGAGCAAAGTCTTTGCACCTTCAGGAGCAGGGCTAATAACTCCGGATAATTTTTGAGGAAGCACTGCACCACCAGGTTCAAGGTGTGAGTCAGGCAAGGTATGTGTTTCAGTTCTGAAAGGGCTATGGCAGCCATAAAATTCCTTCCGTTATCACTGACTACCTTGCCTGCCTCAAGATGTACACTGCCCAGCATGACTGAGTTTCTTGCTGCAAGTACTCGGCCAGTACTTCCGCGGTGTGTCTGTTGTCGCCCAAACACTTCATTTCTAACACAGCCTACTGACGCTTACCACTAGCTGTTCGATAATGGGACACCTCGTGTACAACACTGGCAGCTGCGGATGGAGTGGTCATGCGACTGCGGTCTGTGGATGCGCTTTCGCTTCTGGAGGAGGAGGGGTGGCAAACGCCTACAGCCAACTGTTTCCTAGACCGTGGGCTAGGCAGAACTGTCCCACTATGGCTGTTCCCTGTGGACCCTGCATCCACCACATTACCCCAGTGTGCCGTGATGGACACGTAACATCCCTGGCCATGCCTACTGGTCCACGCATCTGTTGTGAGGTGCACCTTTCTACTGACTGATTGCCTCAGTGCATGGACAATGCGGTCTTTGACATGCTGGTGGAGGGCTGGGATGGCTTTTCTCGCAAAGAAGTGTCGACTGGATAGGTCATAGTGTGGTACTGCATAGGCCATCAGGGCTTTGAAAGCTTCATTTTCAACCAACCGGAAGGGCATCATCTCTAACAAGATTAGTCTAGCAATGTGGGCATTCAAACCCTGTGTACACGGATGAGAGGATGAGTACTTTCTTTTCCAAACGAGAGTCTCTTGCAGGGTGAGCTGGACTGGAGAGCTGCATATGGTGGAACTAGCGGTGGTGGTGGACTGTTGTGAATTCTGTGGCAGAGTTCACTCCTGTGGTCACAAGTGGTACTTCGGCTGATTCTCTCTGGGATCTTCCATTTGTAGAGGAAAGTGGTACTGCAGCTTCTGAGTTTCCTCCCTCAGGTGATCTGGTGAGCTCGTTAGCTTCTTCTCTACTTAACTCCACCTGATGCTTTGATCTATGCTTCCTGTCAATGTTTCAGTGTGGGACTTGTTTTTTCCCTGGATCATTCCTGTGGTCTGCTGCTCTGCAAAGCTAAGTTTTGCTTGTGTTATTTTGTTGCTATTTTTCTGTCCAGCTTGCTTTATTGGTTTTTCTCGCCTGCTGGAAGCTCTGAGACGCAGAGGGACCACCTCCGTACCGTTAGTCGGTGCGGAGGGTCTTTTTGTCCCCTCTGCGTGTTTTTTTTTTTTATAGGTTTTTGTGCTGACCGCAAAATTATCTTCCCTATCCTCGTTCTGTTCAGCTAGTCGGGCCTCACTTTGCTAAATCTGTTTCATCTCTATGTTTGTGTTTTCATCTTACTCACAGTCATTATATGTGGGGGGCTGCCTTTTCCTTTGGGGAATTTCTCTGAGGCAAGGTAGGCTTATTTTTCTATCTTCAGGATTAGCTAGTTTCTCAGGCTGTGACGAGGCGCCTAGGTTCTGGTCAGGAGCGCTCCACGGCTACCTTTAGTGTGGTTTGATAGGCTTAGGGATTGCGGTCTGCAGAGTTCCCACGTCTCAGAGCTCGTTCTATTATTTTGGGTTATTGTCAGTTCACTGTATGTGCTCTGACCTCCATGTCCATTGTGATTCTGAATTGCCTTTCATAACAGTACAGGAAGCCCAAAAGTGCTAATGATTCTCAATAGAGGGAAAAAAGAAGTTCTGAGACCATTTTTTTTTCTTTGCACTGTGTTTTGTCTTTTTTTTCCCCTAGACATTTAGGTGGTTCAGGACACAGGTGTAGCAATGGACATTAAAGGTCTGTCTTCATGTGTGGATCAGCTCACGGCAAGAGTTCAAAATATTCAAGATTTTGTGGTTCAGAATTCTTTGCTAGAACCGAGAATTCCTATTCCAGATTTGTTTTTTGGAGATAGAACTAAATTTCTGAGTTTCAAAAATAATTGTAAACTATTTCTGGCTTTGAAACCTCGCTCTTCTGGTGACCCAATTCAACAGGTTAGGATCGTCATTTCTTTTTTGCGCGGCGACCCTCAGGACTGGGCGTTTTCTCTTGCGTCAGGAGATCCTGCATTGAGTAATATCGATGCGTTTTTCCTGGCGCTTGGGTTGCTGTACGAGGAGCCTAATTCAGTGGATCAGGCAGAAAAAAATTTGCTGGCTCTTTGTCAGGCTCAGGATGAGATAGAGGTATATTGTCAGAAATTTAGAAAGTGGTCAGTGCTCACTCAATGGAATGAATCTGCGCTGGCAGCAATATTCAGAAAGGGTCTCTCTGAAGCCCTTAAGGATGTCATGGTGGGATTTCCTATGCCTGCTGGTTTGAATGAGTCTGTCTTTGGCCATTCAGATCGGTCAACGCTTGCGTGAGCGTAAACCTGTGCACTATTTGGCGGTATTACCTGAGCTTAAACCTGAGCCTATGCAGTGTGATAGGACCTTGACCAGAGTTGAACGGCAAGAACATAGACGTCTGAATGGTCTGTGTTTCTACTGTGGTGATTCCACTCATGCTATCTCTGATTGTCCTAAGCGCACTAAGCGGTTCGCTAGGTCTGCCACCATTGGTACTGTACAGTCAAAATTTCTTCTGTCCGTTACCTTGATCTGCTCTTTGTCATCATATTCTGTCATGGCATTTGTGGATTCAGGCGCTGCCCTGAATTTGATGGACTTGGAATATGCTAAGCGTTGTGGGTTTTTCTTGGAGCCCTTGCAGTGTCCTATTCCATTGAGAGGAATTGATGCTACGCCTTTGGCCAAGAATAAGCCTCAATACTGGACCCAGCTGACCATGTGCATGGCTCCTGCACATCAGGAGGTTATTCGCTTTCTGGTGTTGCATAATCTGCATGATGTGGTCGTGTTGGGGTTGCCATGGCTACAAGCCCATAATCCAGTATTAGATTGGAAATCCATGTCGGTGTCCAGCTGGGGTTGTCAGGGGGTACATGGTGATGTTCCATTTCTGTCAATTTCGTCATCCACTCCTTCTGAGGTCCCAGAGTTCTTGTCTGATTACCGGGATGTATTTGATGAGCCCAAGTCCAATACCCTACCTCCGCATAGGGATTGTGATTGTGCTATCAATTTGATTCCTGGTAGTAAATTCCCAAAAGGTCGATTGTTTAATTTGTCCGTGCCTGAGCACACCGCTATGCGCAGTTATGTGAAGGAATCCCTGGAGAAGGGGCATATTCGCCCGTCATCGTCGCCATTAGGAGCAGGGTTCTTTTTTGTAGCCAAGAAGGATGGTTCGCTGAGACCTTGTATAGATTACCGCCTTCATAATAAGATCACGGTTAAATTTCAGTACCCCTTGCTATTGTTATCTGATCTGTTTGCTCAGATTAAGGGGGCTAGTTGGTTCACAAAGATAGATCTTCGTGGTGCGTATAATCTGGTGCGAATTAAGCAAGGTGATGAATGGAAAACTGCATTTAATACGCCCGAGGGTCATTTTGAGTATCTCATGATGCCGTTCGGACTTGCCAATGCTCCATCAGTGTTTCAGTCCTTTATGCATGACATCTTCCGAGAGTACCTGGATAAATTCCTGATTGTGTACTTGAATGACATTTTGATCTTCTCGGATGATTGGGAGTCTCATGTGAGGCAGGTCAGAACGGTTTTTCAGGTCCTGCGTGCTAATTCTTTGTTTGTGAAGGGATCAAAGTGTCTCTTTGGTGTGCAGAAGGTTTCATTTTTGGGGTTCATCTTTTCCCCTTCTACTATCGAGATGGATCCTGTTAAGGTCCAAGCCATCCATGATTGGACTCAGCCGACATCTCTGAAAAGTCTGCAAAAGTTCCTGGGCTTTGCTAATTTTTATCGTCGCCTCATCTGCAATTTTTCTAGTATTGCTAAACCATTGACCGATTTGACCAAGAAGGGTGCTGATGTGGTCAATTGGTCTTCTGCTGCTGTGGAAGCTTTTCAAGAGTTGAAGCGTCGTTTTTCTTCTGCCCCTGTGTTGTGTCAACCAGATGTTTCTCTTCCGTTCCAGGTCGAGGTTGATGCTTCTGAGATTGGAGCAGGGGTTGTTTTGTCGCAGAGAGGTTCTGGTTGCTCAGTGATGAAACCATGCGCTTTCTTTTCCAGGAAGTTTTCGCCTGCTGAGCGTAATTATGATGTGGGCAACCGAGAGTTGCTGGCCATGAAGTGGGCATTCGAGGAGTGGCGTCATTGGCTTGAAGGAGCTAAGCATCGCGTGATGGTATTGACTGATCATAAGAACTTGACTTATCTCGAGTCTGCCAAGCGCTTGAATCCTAGACAAGCTCGTTGGTCGTTGTTTTTTGCCCGTGTTGACTTTGTGATTTCGTACCTTCCGGGCTCTAAAAATGTGGAGGCGGATGCTCTGTCTAGGAGTTTTGTACCCGACTCTCCGGGTTTATCTGAGCCGGCGGGTATCCTCAAGGAAGGAGTAATTGTGTCTGCCATCTCCTCTGATTTGCGGCGGGTGCTGAAAAAATTTCAGGCTAATAAACCTGATCGTTGCCCAGCGGAGAAACTGTTTGTCCCTGATAGGTGGACGAATAGAGTTATCTCTGAACTTCATTGTTCGGTGTTGGCTGGTCATCCTGGAATCTTTGGTACCAGAGAGTTAGTGGCTAGATCCTTTTGGTGGCCATCTCTGTCGCGTGATGTGCGTGCTTTTGTGCAGTCCTGTGGGATTTGTGCTCGGGCTAAGCCCTGCTGTTCTCGTGCCAGTGGGTTGCTTTTGCCCTTGCCGGTCCCGAAGAGGCCTTGGACACATATCTCTATGGATTTTATTTCTGACCTTCCCGTTTCTCAAAAGATGTCAGTCATTTGGGTGGTCTGTGATCGCTTTTCTAAGATGGTCCATCTGGTACCCTTGTCTAAATTGCCTTCCTCCTCTGATTTGGTGCCTTTGTTCTTCCAGCATGTGGTTCGTTTGCATGGCATTCCAGAGAATATTGTTTCTGACAGAGGTTCCCAGTTTGTTTCGAGGTTTTGGCGAGCCTTTTGTGGTAGGATGGGCATTGACTTGTCTTTTTCCTCGGCTTTCCATCCTCAGACTAATGGCCAGACCGAACGAACCAATCCGACCTTGGAAACCTATCTGAGATGCTTTGTTTCTGCTGATCAGGATGACTGGGTGTCCTTTTTGCTTTTGGCTGAGTTCGCCCTTAATAATCGGGCCAGCTCGGCTACCTTGGTTTCACCGTTTTTCTGCAATTCTGGGTTCCATCCTCGTTTCTCTTCTGGACAGGTTGAGTCTTCGGACTGTCCTGGTGTGGATACTGTGGTGGACAGGTTGCAGCAGATTTGGACTCAGGTAGTGGACAATTTGACCTTGTCCCAGGAGAAGGCTCAACTTTTCGCTAATCGCAGACGCCGTGTGGGTCCCCGACTTCGTGTTGGGGATCTGGTTTGGTTATCTTCTCGTCATATTCCTATAAAGGTTTCCTCTCCTAAATTTAAACCTCGTTTTATTGGTCCGTATAGGATTTCTGAGGTTCTTAATCCTGTGTCTTTTCGTCTGACCCTTCCAGATTCTTTTTCCATACATAACGTATTCCATAGGTCATTGTTGCGGAGATACGTGGCACCTATGGTTCCATCTGTTGAGCCTCCTGCCCCGGTTTTGGTGGAGGGGGAATTGGAGTATATTGTGGAGAAGATTTTGGATTCTCGTGTTTCAAGACGGAAACTCCAGTATCTGGTTAAATGGAAGGGTTATGCTCAGGAGGATAATTCCTGGGTTTTTGCCTCTGATGTCCATGCTCCCGATCTTGTTCGTGCCTTTCATGTGGCTCATACTGGTCGGCCTGGGGGCTCTGGTGAGGGTTCGGTGACCCCTCCTCAAGGGGGGGGTACTGTTGTGAATTCTGTGGCAGAGTTCACTCCTGTGGTCACAAGTGGTACTTCGGCTGATTCTCTCTGGGATCTTCCGTTTGTGGAGGAAAGTGGTACTGCAGCTTCTGAGTTTCCTCCCTCAGGTGATCTGGTGAGCTCGTTAGCTTCTTCTCTACTTAACTCCACCTGATGCTTTGATCTATGCTTCCTGTCAATGTTTCAGTGTGAGACTTGTTTTTTCCCTGGATCATTCCTGTGGCCTGCTGCTCTGCAAAGCTAAGTTTTGCTTGTGTTATTTTGTTGCTATTTTTCTGTCCAGCTTGCTTTATTGGATTTTCTCGCCTGCTGGAAGCTCTGAGACGCAGAGGGACCACCTCCGTACCGTTAGTCGGTGCGGAGGGTCTTTTTGTCCCCTCTGCGTGGTTTTTATAGGTTTTTGTGCTGACCGCAAAGTTATCTTCCCTATCCTCTTTCTGTTCAGCTAGTCGGGCCTCACTTTGCTAAATCTGTTTCATCTCTATGTTTGTGTTTTCATCTTACTCACAGTCATTATATGTGGGGGGCTGCCTTTTCCTTTGGGGAATTTCTCTGAGGCAAGGTAGGCTTATTTTTCTATCTTCAGGATTAGCTAGTTTCTCAGGCTGTGACGAGGCGCCTAGGTTCTGGTCAGGAGCGCTCCACGGCTACCTTTAGTGTGGTTTGATAGGCTTAGGGATTGCGGTCTGCAGAGTTCCCACGTCTCAGAGCTCGTTCTATTATTTTGGGTTATTGTCAGTTCACTGTATGTGCTCTGACCTCCATGTCCATTGTGATTCTGAATTGCCTTTCATAACAGTGGACATGGTGGATTGAGAGAGGGTTGGTGATGGTATTCTTGATGTTGGCCTACATACAGTGTTTCCTACCAATAACATTGTGATTCCCTGACTGCTTTGGCCTTGCGATGATACCTCCATATTTGCTGCTGGTGGTGTCCTAACTGGTGGGCTTACAGTGAGGGAAGCAATGTAGCGTTGCTGACTACCTTCATTCTGAGCAGGTGCACCAACGGTACGGGACATTTGGTAGTTAGTCCAGGCTTGCAAGTGCATGCTGGTTAAATGTCTAAGCATGCACGTTGTATTTAAATTTTGGAGATTCTTCCCTCTGCTAAAGGTCTTTGAGCATTTCTTATAGATAACTTTTGACTGATCATTCGGATCTTGGTTAAAAAATTGCCACACTGCACTCTTCCTACTATGGAATACCTTTGTAGGCATTGCACGCTGTGCTACTTTCACCGGATGACCATGCCGTCCTAAAATTGTTTTTGTTTTTGACAAACGTTTTTGGCCTGATACGGGCCTGCCAGATGACAGCTGTTGCGATGTAGATGGCTGCTGCGGATCATCCTCCTCCTCTTCTGAGCTACTGGCAGCGGCACCCTCTTCCCCCAATGGCTGCTAATCTGGGTCAACAACTGGGTCATCTATCACCTCCTCTTCAATGTCATGTGCACCTTCCTCTGTGTCACCGTGTAAGGTGCTATAGCGTTCAGGACGGGGCACCATAGTCTCATCAGGGTCAGATTCTGGCTCAGTACACTGCGAGGGCAATGTAGTGATCTGAGTCAATGGAACAGCATTATAATCTAGCTGTGGCTGTGCATCAGTGCACTCCATGTCCGATTCATCTTGTAATGGGCAGTTAACAATTTCCCATTCTAACCCAGGCACGGTATGTGTAAAGAGCACAATGGAGTAACCTGTAGTGTCGCCTGACGCATCCTTCACTTTTGGTTTGGGTGAAGGACACAAGGAAACATCTTGTTCCTGACCGGGAGCATCCACTGACGACTTGCTGCTTTTATATTTGGAACTTTCTGAAGAGGAGGTAAAAGAGCTAGAGGCTGAGACAGCAAGGAAAGCCAAAACTTTTTCCTGCTTCTCCGGCTTTAAAAGCCGTTTTCCTTCGAGGCCTTGTGTAGCCAGACGATGATGCTGGCTCAACACCTCCAGCCTTAGGTGCTATTGTGCTTTTGCCACTACCTCCAGATACCTCACCACCACCATCAGTACCAGCTCACAACCACCGCCCATGGCCTCTTCCACCTGACTTCCTCATTTGTTTTGGAAAATCTAACCAAAATAACAACCGTTATATGGTACTGTAAAACAAGGTAGAAGGTGTATATAAATGTGTTGAGATTTTAAATCTCCCTTTTTTGGGGGGAAGAGACTGAACAAAAAATCAGGCCCTGTGCAAAAAACACAATGTAAGTGGCAGAAAGTGGCTGGCTGATATACCACAAACTAACAGGACTGCAGTATATCCACTTTGTGATAATTTGAATCTCACTTTTTTGTGGGGGAGACTAAACCAAACCTCAGGCCCCGTGCATAAAACAACCCAATGAAAGTGGCAGAAAGTTCCTGGAAGATATATGAAAAAATACAAGGACTGTAGTACAATTTCAATCTCCCTACAATGATCTCAGGATAAGTATGGCAGCAATAAAAAGGACTGCTGCATACGAAAGGAGCAACAGTTTTTTGCTTTTAAAAAAGCAGTTGGTTTGCACAGCAGCGTGCAAACAGCAATGCAGCTATCAGGGAGCCTTATAAGGCAGCCTATTAAGATGCAGAGCTGATGCACAAAAATATAGCCTCCACTGTCCCTGCAAACAAATGGTGGTGATGGACAGTGGAAATCACTACAGCACAAGCAGTTTGGGTGTTAATCTTCCCTCCCTAACTATATCCCTTCTTCTGATGAAGCTGCGGCAACCTTTCCCTATGCTACGATCAGCAGAAGTAAGATGGCGGTCGGCGTGCACGCCCCTTTATAGCCCATGTGACGCCAATCACTGTCATGCCCTTCTCTAAGATGGTGGGGACCGAGACCTATGTCATCACGCTGCCCACACTCTGCGTCTTCCTTCATTGGCTGAAAAATGGCGCTGAATGCGTCATACGAAACGCGACTTTGGCGTGAAGATCGCCGACCTCATGGCTGATCCCACACTAGGATCGTGTCGGGTTTCATGAAACCCGACCTTTCCGAAAGTCGGCGATTTTTGAATTGGTACGATCCGTTTTGCTCAACCCTAGTCTCAGGAAGTGAATGGGGAGGAGCATTCCATTCTGTACTTGAGCCGGAAGCTCTCTTAATGTGAGAGAAACTATGTCATCGTTGAGAAGGAGAGCTTGGACACAAAATGGGCTGTAGATACAGTGGGGAAAAAGTACTGTATTTAGTCAGCCACAAATTGTGCAAGTTATCACACTTAAAAAGATGAGAGGCCTGTAATTGACATCATAGGTAAACCACAACTATGAGAGTCAAAATGAGAAGACAAATCCAGAAAATCACCTTGTCTGATTTGGTAAGATTTATTTTGCAAATTATGGTGGAAAATAAGCATTTGTTCACCTAAAAACATAACCAGAAACACATGGAATTGCACAATGAACAAGTCTGTAGGAACCTGTTCATACACCACCAAGAAACTTGAAGACACAAAAGAGCACAGTGAGGTAAAAAATACTCTGCTGTAAAAAAAAAACCACAGTAATAAGCAAAAGCCAGTCAAAAGATGGAAAAAACAGGGTATTTAGTTGATGAGTTTTTTTGCAAAAAAATTTATACTAAGCTGCTCCACCAATTGTCAAGGTATACCCATATAGAGCAGTCCTACCTAATGTATATAATCCCTATGTGATGTATTTAAAAACCTGATCATCTGTATAGTACCTCTATAAGCAGGGTTCAGAGAGGGAACTTTCATGTGGACATGCTGGATGGAACAGCTTAGATGCAAATGATCCATAAGGAGTGGTGGACTCCCTAGTCTTGTAGAAACAAGAGAACAATTACAGAACCAGAAACACATGGGCTACTTGCACAATGAACAAGTCTGTAGGAACCTGTTCACACACCACCAAGAAACTTGAAGACACAAAAGAGCACGGTGAGGTCAAAAATACTCTGCTGTAAAAAAATCACAGTAATAAGCAAGTGCCAGTCAAAAGATGCAAGATTTCTGGCTCTCACAGACCTGTAACTTCTTCTTTTAGAGGCTCCTCTGTCCACCACTCATTACCTGTAGTAATGGCACTTGTTTGAACTTGCTTTTAGTATACAAGGCACCTGTCCATCACCTCAAACAGTCACACTCCAAACTCCACTATGGTGAAAACCAAAGAGCTGTGGAAGGACATGAGAAACAAAATTGTAGCCCTGCACCACTCTGGCAGGACTGAATCTGCAACAGGCAAACAGCTTGGTGTGATGAAATGAACACTGGGAGCAATAATAAGAAAATGGAAGACATACAAGACCACTGAAAATCTCCCTCGATCTGGGACTCCATGCAAGATCTCACCCTGTGGGGTCAAAATGATCATAAGAACGGTGAGCAAAAATCTCAGAACCACACGAGAGGACCTAGTGAATGACCTGCATAGAGCTGGAACCATCGTAACAAAGGCTACCATCAGTAATACACTGCGCTGCCAGGGACTCAGATCCTGCAGTGCCAGATGTGTCCCCCTGCTTAGGCCAGTACATGTCCGGGCCCATATGAAGTTTGTTAGATAGCATTTGGATTATCCAGAAGAGTATTGGGAGAATGTCATATGGTTTGATGAAACCAAAGTAGAACTGTTTAGTAGAAACAAAACTCGTTGTGTTTGAAGGAGACAGAATGCTGAGTTGCATGCAAAGAACACCATACCTACTGTGAAGCATAGGGGTAGCAACATCATGCTTTGGGGCTGTTTCTCTGTAAAGGGACCAGGACAACTGATCCATGTACATGAAAGAAGGAATGGGGCCATGTATCATGAGATTTTTTGTGCAAACCTCCTTCCATCAGCAAGGGCATTGAAAATGAAACATGGTGGGTGTTTCAGCATGATAATGAACCCAAGCACACTGCCAGGGCAATGAAGGAGTAGCTTTGTAAGAAGCATATGAAGGTCTTGGAGTGGCCCAGTTAGTCTCCAGATCTCAACCCCATAGAAAACCTTTGGAGGGAGTTGAAAGTCTGTGTTGCCCAGCGACAGGCCCAAAACATCACTGCTCTAGAGGACATCTGCATGGAGGAATCGGCCAACATACCACCATCAATGTGTGCCAACCTTGTGAAGACTTACAAAAACCGTTTGACCTCTGTCATTGCCAACAAAGGCACTCTGGAAAAAAATAAGAGACCACTGCAAAATGTTTAGTTTGTCTCATTTTTCTCTTTACAGGTATGTTTTTGAGTAACATGTAAATTTTATTCTATAAACTTCTGACAACATGTCTCCGAATTTCCAAGCAATACATTTTGTATTTTTTTTTCTGACGAAAAATGGTCAAAATTAAAAAAATAAACAGTGCTTTCAGATCTCAAATAATGCAAAGAAAGCAAGTTCATAATAACTTAGAAACAACAATACTAATGTTTTAACTCAGGAGGAGTTCTGAAATCAATATTTTGTGGAATAACCATGATTTTTAATCACAGCTTTCATGCATCTTGGCATGCTTTCCACCAGTATTTCACACTGCTTCTGGCACAATAATTTAAACCGTTCTTCATTGTTTGATGGCTTGTGACTAGGGTTGAGCGAAACGGATCGGACATTTTCAAAAGTCGCCGACTTGTGGGTGGAGAAAATGATGATGTATTGAGACTGGGGGATGAGGTCCGTAAATGAAGATGAATTAAGGTTGCAGGAGAGTAAATGATTATGTATTGAATGTGGGGGACAGAAAATAATGATGAATTGAGGGTGGAGGGTGGGGGACAGGAATTGATGATAAATTGGGGTGGGGGCAGCAAATATTGATTAATTAAGGGTGCAGAAGAGCAATTGATGCTGTATTGAAGGTGGGGGAGACCAAATGATGACGAATTGAGTGTGGGGGACAGCAGATGATAATGAATAGAGGGTGGGATGCGATAGAGAGGGGACACTACCTAATAAATTGGGGAGGAGGGGGCATGTAAATATAATGAATCAGGGGAGTAAGAGTTACAGAGTGGGGGACATTGAGGATGCAGGAGTGTGACTGGTATTGAATTGGGGGAATGAGTACAGGTGCTAATTTATTTATATATTTGGTGTTGAAAATGGCTATTTAGTGGGGGCACAGTGGTGGATTACAATTTCACTATTTACTAATCATATACTAATGGTGAGTGCATGTCTGTTTTTAGCTGCATAGTGCACATGTTGGGTAAAAAGTGGGAAATGTGCTCTGAAAGCGGTGATCTAGACAACTGAGTGTTATTTTCTGCAGAGACAAGTCCTGGCTCAAAGAAGTGATGGCGGTCTGAGCTTGATGAAGAAGACAACGATGAAGGACTTCAACTAGTGATGTCGCTGAAGTGCGCCAGGAATGCAAAAGGTTTGGGGGTTTTCACTCATATTTTAAACATTTTTAAACTGTTCTAACAAAATAAGTTTTAAATTTATCTGAGTGGATGTGCTGGAATCACCCCTTCACCCCTGTTTCTGACCATGTACAGAAGATTCCACAGCTCCTGGGCAGGGGAGGAAGAAAAAGACAACACTAACATTACAGCAGGAGATCGCAGAGGATACATTTTGTGAGGTAAAATATTTTTTAAAAACAGTTAGTGAAATATTTTACCTCACAAAATGAATCCACTGTGATCCTCTGCTGTAACGTCAGTATTGTCTTTTGCTTCCTCCCCTACCCAGGAGATGTGGTATGCTCCGTACACGGTCAGACACAGTCAATTCTGGGATACGGTGACATCTGGACAGAACAGGAAATGAAAACATTACAAGGCAATTATATAAATAGATTAGTATTGTGTTTTTTTTTATTAATAATCAATATTGTGGCAGCCCTGTATTTCCATACATCTGTCACATGGATCAAGAGAGCCATCAGCCTGTCCAACATTGTGCTGCTATCCACGTCCAAGTTGTACGGCCGTTTGAATCTTCCCTAAGTAAAAGGTTGTATTATAGAAGCAGTCTGTCTATCTGCTATGGACCCACTGGTGAAGGACTGTTCAGGATGTCACCGAAGAGCTACATAATGATGGTGAAAACGACTGCAAGAAAGGACCTCTTGTCCCATAATGGATGTTAGTGGTATCATAATTCTGCATTAGGAACAAGACTACATAGATACATAGTATTCTAATGTTTCTCCCAGAGGTTTCTATTATATTCACCCTAATTTTTTTTTAACCTCTTTACCCCCAAGGGTGGTTTGCACGTCAATGACCAGGCCAATTTTTACAATTCTGACCACTGTCCCTTTATGAGGTTATAACTCCGAAACGCTTCAACGGATCTTAGCGATTCTGAGATTGTTTTCTTGTAACATATTGTACTTCATGATAGTGCTAAAATTTCTTCGATATAACTTGCGTTTATTTGTGAAAAAAATGGAAATTTGGCGAAAATTTTGAAAATTTCACAATTTTCCAACTTTGAATTTTTATTCTGTTAAACCAGAGAGTTATGTGACACAATATAGTTAATAAATAACATTTCCCACATGTCTACTTTACATCAGCACAATTTTTGAAACAAACTTTTTTTTTCAAGGAAGTTATAAGGGTTAAAATTTGACCAGCAATTTCTCATTTTTACAACCAAATTTACAAAACCATTTTTTTTAGGGACCACCTCACATTTGAAGTCATTTTGAGGGGTCTATATGGCAGAAAATACCCAAAAGCGACACCATTCTAAAAACTGCACCCCTCAAGGTGCTCAAAACCACATTCAAGAAGTTTATTAACCGTTCAGGTGATTCACAGCAGCAGAAGCAACATGGAAGGAAAAAATTAACATTTTACTTTTTAGTCACAAAAATGATCTTTCAGCAATAATCTTTTTAATTTCCCAAGGGTAAAAAGAGAAAATGGACCTCAAAAGTTGTTGTCCAATTTATCCTGAGTACGCTGATACCCCATATGTGGGGGGGGGACCACTGTTTGGGCGCATGGCAGGGCTCAGAAGGAAAGGAGCGCCGTTTGACTTTTTCAAGCTAACTTTGGCTGGAATTGAGATCGGACACCATGTCGCGTTTGGCGACCCCCTGATGTGCCTAAACAGTGGAAACCCCCCACAAGTGACCCCATTTTGGAAACTAGACCCCCTAAGGAACTTATCTAGATGTGTCATGAGCACTTTTATCCCCCAAGTGCTTCACGAAAGTTTATTACGCCCGGGCGTGAAAAAAAAAATTCCTATTTTTTCCACAAACATGATCGTTTAGTCCCCAATTTTTTATTTTCTCAAGGGTAAAAGGAGAAATTGGACCCCAAAAGTTGTTGTCCAATTTGTCCTGAGTACGCTGATACCCCATATGTGGGGGGGGACCACTGTTTGGGCGCATGGCAGGGTTCAGAAGGAAAGGAGCGCCGTTTGACTTTTTCAAGCTAAATTTGGCTGGAATTGAGATCAGACGCCATGTCGCGTTTGGAGAGCCCATGATGTGCCTAAACAGTGGAAACCCCCCACAAGTGACCCCATTTTGGAAACTAGACCCTCTAAGGAACTTATCTAGTTGTGTGGTGAGAATTTTGAACCCCCACGTGCTTCACTAAAGCTTATAATGCCCAGGCGTGAAAATAAAAAATCCTATTTTTTCCCACAAAAATGATATTTTAGTCCCCAATTTTTAATTTTCCCAAGGGTACCAGGAGAAATTGGACCACAAAAGTTGTTGTCCAATTTGTCCTGAGTACGCTGATACCCCATATGTGGGGAGGAACTACTGTTTGGGCACACGTTGGGGCTCGAAAGGGAAGTAGTGACGTTTTGGAATGCAGACTTTGATGGAATGTTCTGCTGGCATCATGTTCCATTTGCAGAGCCCCTGATGTGACTAAACAGTAGAAACCCCCCACAAGTGACCCCATTTTGGAAACTGTACCCCCTAAGGAACTTATCTAGGTGTTTGGTGAGAAATTTGAACCCCCATGTGCTTCACTAAAGTTTATAATGCCCAGGCGTGAAAATAAAAAATCCTATTTTTTCCCACAAAAATGATATTTTAGTCCCCAATTTTTAATTTTCTCAAAGGTAACAGGAGAAATTGGACATCAAAAGTTGTTGTCCAAATTGTCCTGATTACGCTGGTACGCCATATGTGGGAAAAAACTGTTTAGGCACACGTTGGGGCTCGAAAGGGAAGTTGTGACGTTTTGGAATGCAGAAATGGTCTGCGGTCGTCATGTTCCGTTTGCAGAGCCCCTGATGTGCCTAAACAGTAAAAAAAAACCACAAGTGACATCATTTTGGAACCTAGACCCCCCCCCCCAAGGAACTTATCTAGATGTGCTCCCTTTTTGGAACGAATGTACGCTTTCTTGTAAAGTAAATTAGTAGTGCATGGAGGTGTGGTACAATCTGAAGCAATCCTTCATACAAAGGCCAGGTTTTTCGGGGCAGGTGTTGCATTGATAAATGGTGTCCTTGCGTATTCCCCTTTTGTAACACACTCGGCACCTTTTTTGCGGCTTACCTTTTCTGCCGGTTGGCGGGACCACCCCCGGAAAATGCTGGCCTGGTACGATACGAGCACCTTCAGTTCCGGAAGTACTGGGCCCTCTCCTTCCGGAGTACCAAATATCAGGGCCTTAACCACTACCTCCTGGAACTGAAGGTACGACGTATCGGTGTGGCGTGCACATCGTAACAGCAGGAAAGCGTTGAGCATTGCCATTTGTACGATGTGGACGGCCAACTTTTTGTACCACACCTTGGCCTTTCTCAAAGCACTGTATGGTTGGAGGAGTTGATCAGAGAGATCAACCCCCCCCCATGCTTTTGTTGTAGCCCAGTACACAGTCCGGTTTACAGACCTGTGTAGAGGTACCCCGCACAGTGCTGAGGGCTCTGCCATCACCATGTATGGTGGTCAAGAGAAGGACATCCCTCTTGTCCTTGTACTTGACCACCAGCAGGTGGTCGCTACATTGGGCCTTACTCTCACCTTTTCTGAGCATCTGCCGAAGTAGCGTCTTTGGGAGGCCTCTCTGATTTTTGCGCACAGTACCGCAGGCTGCGGTACCTCGCGCAGAGAGGGATTTGTAGAGTGGGATGCTGGTATAAAAGTTATCAGTATAGAGGTGATAACCTTTATCCAGCAGTGGGTGCACCAAATCCCACACGATCTTCCCACTCACTCCCAGGACAGGAGGACACTCAGGGGGTTTAATCCTGCTGTCCTTCCCTTCATACACTCTAAACCTGTGGATGTACCCTGAGGCACTCTCACACAGCTTGTAGAGTTTGATTCCGTACCTGGCCCTTTTGTTGGGCAGGTATTGACGGAATCCGAGCCGCCCCTTAAAATGGACCAAGGACTCATCCACGCAGATGTCCCTTTTGGGCACGTACACTTCAGAAAACTTTTTGTTGAAGTGTTCGATGACCGGCGAACTTTGAACAGACGGTCAAAGTTGGGGTCATCTCGTGCGGGACACTGTGCATTATCGGAATAATGCAGGAATTTATGGATGGCCTCAAAACGTCTCCGAACCATGGCCATTCGGAATACTGGAGTGTTATATAAAACATCTACACTCCAATATTGCCGCATTTCTGGCTTCTTCACGATCCCCATGTGGAGGACCAGGCCCCAAAACTGCATCATTTCAACTGCGTCTACAGGAGACCAGTTGGAAAATGATGTACCGGGGTTTTGCTCCAAAAATTGACGAGCATACAAATTAGTTTGCTCCACCATGAGGTTAATAAAATCCTCAGAGAAAAAGACTTTGAAAAAGTCTGTTTCTGTGAGGCCCGTGGTGTCAAACTTGATTCCTGATTCTGCCACAAAATCAGGAATCGGTGGCTCGTAATTTTCGGGGGGCGAGGTCCATGTGGGTTCCGCAGTGGGGAGCGCTGGTTCAGGAGTGGTGGGGGCTGCCTCATCTTCTGTCCTGGGGCGTCTGCGTGGTGGTTCCGCAGGACCCGAGGAGGAAGATGAGGAGGAAGAGGAGGAGGAGGAGGAGGAGGAAGAGGATGAAGAATCAGAAAAGTAAAGAAAAGTGGGATCCTCTCCCTCGCTATCAGTGTCGGAGGCAAGGAAAGCATATGCCTCCTCCAATGAATAGCGCTGTTGGGACGAACGGGACGAGCGGGACATTTTTGTGTGAATATGGTGATTGGGTGCACTTTATTGATAACTGTATGTGTATGTGTGGGGGGATAGTGATTTGTGCAAACTTATCTGAAAAGAAAATGCTAAAAGGAGAAGAAAAACCTGTAAAAAAAAAAAAAGGCAGGCACAAACTCTGATAAGTGAACTGCGTCACTTATCAAACTTTGGCGGCTGCGGGATGTGTGTACGGAGTTGGCGCAACGGGGGTGAGGGAAAAAAGCGAGCGCGAGCGTTGATCGGTGAACTGCGTCACCAATCAACGTTCGGCGGCTGTTAAATGGGCGCACGGAAGGAGGTGCAAAGGGGGGTAAAAAGAGGGGGAAGGGAGATGGGGGTGGAAGTGGGGATTGGGCAGGGATCAGTGATCAAAACGTACGGTTGTAGTCAGGTGGCGCAAAAGGGGGGTGAAAAAAAAAAAAAGGAAAACGGCAGGCACAAACTCTGATAAGTGAACTGCGTCACTTATCAAACTTTGGCGGCTGCGGAATGTGTGTACGGAGTTGGCGCAACGGGGGCGAGGGACAAAAAAGCGAGCGCGAGCGTTGATCGGTGAACTGCGTCACCAATCAATGCTCGGCGGCTACTAAATGTGCGCACGGAGGCGGCACAAATGGGGGTGGAGGGGGTAAAAAGAGGGGGAAGGGGGGATTGGGGTGGATGAACGGGGATTGGGCACGGATGAACGGGGATTGGGCACGGATGAACGGGGATTGGGCAGGGATCAGGGATAAAACTTACGTTTAGTTGTCTTCTTTCTTTAGCAGGGATTGTGGTGCTACAGGCTGCTGTGGCACCACAATACCCAGCACAGAAGGTAGATCCAGCAGAGAGATCAAGCCAGGAGATCCAGCAGTATGACTGCTCTGTAGGAATCCTCAGCTAGAATGAGGACCCTGCAGAGCGGTCATACACAGGTCAGGCAGGTGACACAGACAGGTCACAGAGCGGTCATGCTGCTGCTGTGACCTGTCAATGGTGGGATCGACCATAACATCGATCCCACCAATCAGAGCTTTCCTGGTGACCTGGCTGTGACCTGCCTAGGATCGGATCTGTTCGCGCCATCCTAGGCAGGTCACAGCCAGGTCACCTGCAGGGCACAGAGCGGTCACAGCGTGATCGCCGCTGCGCCCTGTGATTGGCGAGATCGACGATGACATCGATCGCGCCAATCGGCTCCTGCAGGCCCTGCTGGGCCTGCACTGTGTCCGATCCTATCCTATCCTAGGATCGGTGCTATTAGAGCACCGATCCACGCAGGTTCCGGCAGGGCAATCCGGGGTGTTCTTGCCGGTGCCTGGCGTTGCCAGGCACCGGACCTAGGATCGAGTACATCGGTACTCGATCCTAGCCTGTGACCTCATTGTTTCAGCCGCTCCGATTGGCTGAAACAATGAGAATGGCTGTGATTGGCTGTTCAGAATTGAACAGCCAATCACAGCGATCGAGAGGGCGGGTGGGCGGCGACAATGCCCTGGATGCCGAGGCCATCTCCCCCCAGGTGAGACGGCGTCGGAATTTTAATGCGATCACCGCGACTTAAGTCGCGGTATCGCATTAAAGGGCAGGACGTACTATCCCGTCAAGGGTCAGATAGGCCCAGGGCACCTCGACGGGATAGTACGTCCAAGGTCACAGAGGGGTTAAAATACAGTTGAAGCTATACTTCATTTACAGGAAAAAATAAATTAAATCATCATTGTTGATATTTTTGTACGATGCAGTGTCGCAGAGGGAAATTTAATGAGAACGGTGTTGAGTCTCAGATATTGCCACCCTATAGTTTGCAATAAGAGTAGATGATTGCTATACGATATGCTAGGAATTCTAGTTGAAGCGCAAAACGCTGAATAGTTAAATATATCTAGGAGATCGCAATAACAGAATGCTTCAACATTCAATCAAAACATAATACCTTCTTCCTAACTTAATTAGTTCAATTGCTGCTTTTAAATGCTTGGATACCTGAAGATAACACATAAGCAATTTCCGGACTCACCAAGCAAGACGTCTGCCTACACTGCATGATGAGCTAAAGGAAAAAAAACTGTAGTCATGTACTGGGGGTAAAAATGTATATCAAGACCCCAGGGAAGGGTCACAGACGTTATGTTGAAGTCTCAGCCATAGCGAAAATGCTTTTGAATTCTTTAACATTTATTTAGAAAAGGAAATATGTATCGGTCTTAACAGATAGATTGTGCTCCTATCACTGGTGAAAATAACATTGAATTTTTGTCTCAGGAGGGGGTAACATTCGATCTTGAGCACAGCAAGTGGGCTTTTCACTTGCCCTGCCTGGAATTTAGGGACACTTATCCATATTTTGTCCACAAACCTCATTTCTCTCATTGAAGCACTGTGAAAGAATTTGATACAGGAATGGAAGCAAAGTGCTTTGAGTAAATGAAATATTGATCCATGCTCCCCTGGCCTTGCCTTCACCTTGCTCTTCGGACTGTGAGTTACTGACTTTTCCGTTTTGGATGTAATAGGAATTATTACAAGAGGCCGGTACAAGTAATTACTTGGCATGGAGAAAAGGAGGGTCCGTCATATATTTCTGTGTTCACGTTATTTTCCATCAGCCTTGCCGTCTCCTTTTTGGCCCTGTCTTTTCCTCCTCTTGATTCAATTCTTTTAACCATCATTAATCAAGGCCTTTGTCAGTGGAAGTTTATCAAAAATATTAACTGAACACGGGTGCATGGCCATTGTGCAGTCTAGAAAGAGTCGGAATGGGAAAGCTGTAGATTTCAGAATACGGAAGGCTGCCCCTGTGATATATAGGGGTGTCTCTTCTGCAACACCGAGCAGTTTGTTTTAGTGATAAATATAGTAGTTGTGGCAGTGATAGGATCCATCTTGAGCCCTGCGCTATGGGCTACTGTGTAAGGGAGACCATGTGTCTCACAGTAGTGAAGGTCATTACTGATAGCAAGTATGAGAACAACAGTCATTCATTAAAATCTACTTAATAGGGTTTGTAGCTGACAGCAACATGTGTTCTTCCCAGCCATAAGCTTCCAGACTGGGTCATTTTTCTTTCACCTGTTTTTCTTACAATGCAGCTGTCATACACCTTTATAGGGACAGTGCTGCAACCAACACTGCTTCTTGTAAGTGCTTTACAGTTGTAAACTATTAGCTATAGCCAAAGCCTTAATTCTGATACTTCTTGCACTTTGGTATAATCTTGTGCATTATTCACTTATTGTGATATAATTTGTCACTGTATTATGCCATTATTACTCATTTTACATTGATGTGTGTAAGGAGGTGGCCGCTCCCCTCAATAGTGTCCTCTCCTCCTTTCTTGTGACCCCCAAGCACTTTATGTACATTTGTTATGAACCCATATGTTTTGTGTATAATGTAATGTATGTGCTGTAATTGTTATACCTTTTATTAAGTTCCCCTTTAATGACTATGTATAGAGTCAGGGACAGAAATAGTTAAAATAGGGGCTGGTCCAGCAGCAGTAGAGAGGATGAATTTGCAGCCACTAGAAAAGGAAGCTGTTGCTTCCTCAGAACTGCCCGGATACGATGGTCAGGGCAGACGTGTATGACAGACAGGGCACTGCCAGACCCCCCAGATGGGAGAGGTCTGTTGCCCCAGATTCTAAGGACTCCAAGGGCTTCAAGGACTCCAGGGACTTAGGAGGGGTCCTGAAGACTACAGGACTAGTAACAACCACAACACGGACCCCAGGACTCTGGAAAGGACCTCGCTTAAGGGGTCTCAGGCGCCCAGATTCCAGCGTGTGAACTACTGCAGATCTGCGGCTGCTGCAGCTGCTGTGGGTGAGGCTGTAGAGAGTACAGGGAGAGAAGATGAGGAAATCCAGTTGTTATGGAGTTACCATGAAAAAGCAGTACCAGAAGACCGCAGCATCTGATGGTTCCTGCTTTGCCACTGAGAAGAAGCACTTCTCCAGTGTATTAAATGTTTGTCTTCTTTCAGCAGGACAGGGGTTAATCGTCCATGCGGAAATCCCTGCTTTCAGCTGTGTTCGGTTAGCCACCCCTCTCTCCTATAAAAGCTAGGCTTCCTGGCCAGATCCTTGTCTGAGTTAGCACTTGCTGGATAGACCTGGAGAGTGAGGAGCTGGTGTCTCGACAGCTGGAGGAGTTTGTGACTGCTTGGTTTGTATGCTTGGAAATTCCTCATCCTTACCTGCCTTATTTTCTTCCCCCGCCCTTCACACCCTGGTGAATAGCTTGGTTATCTGTGAGAGTATATTTGTGTGAGTGAAATTTTCTTTTACCCTTGTCTTTGCTCCCCTGTCTGTTGGGTTGGTGTACTGTGGTACACAGTAGCACCTCTTCCCCGGATGGGGGAAGGGGACAGACACAGGGCTGCAGTTAAGGTACCGTCACACATAACGATATTGTTAACGATATCGTTGCTTTTTGTGACATAGCCCCTGCTGGGAGATCGTTGGTCACTGGGGAAAGTCCAGCACTTTATTTTGTCGCTGGATCTCCCGCAGACATCGCTGAATCGGCGTGTATGACGCCGATTCAGCGATGTCGTCACTGGTAACCAGGGTAAACATCGGGTTACTAAGCGCAGGGCCGCGCTT
The DNA here is from genome assembly GCF_032444005.1 of Ranitomeya imitator. Classification (NCBI taxonomy): domain Eukaryota; kingdom Metazoa; phylum Chordata; class Amphibia; order Anura; family Dendrobatidae; genus Ranitomeya; species Ranitomeya imitator. Next base: position 78,338,468 of record NC_091290.1, read on the forward strand.
AGTAACCCGATGTTTACCCTGGTTACCGTTGTAAATGTAAAAAAACAAACACTACATTCTTACATTCCCGGTGTCTGGTCATGTCCCTCACCGTCAGCTTCCTGCACTGACTGGTGAGCACCGGCCAGCCGTATAGCACAGCACAGCAGTGACGTCACCGCTGTACTTTACGGCCGGCGCTCAGTCAGTGCGGGAAGCTGAAGGCGAGGGACATGACCAGACAGTGGGAATGTAAGTATGTAGTGCTTGTTTTTTTACGTTTACGCTGGTAACCAGGGACAACATCGGGTTACTCAGCGCGGCCCTGCGCTGAGTAACCCGATGTTTACCCTGGTTACCCGGGGACTTCGGGATCGTTGATCGCTGGAGAGCTGTCTGTGTGACAGCTCTCCAGCGACCAAACAGCGACGCTGCAGCGATCGACATCTTTGTCGGTATCGCTGCAGCGTCGCTTAGTGTGACGGTACCTTTAGAAGACAGTGCAAGGGCGGAGGCCCTGGCATCCTTGCCATCTGAGGAATCCCGGGGAACCGGGCGAGTTAGGGTGCCCCCTAGGGCTAGGGCCAGGAAAGGTGCACCTGGTCCCAATTTATTCGCAAGTCCTATCATGACATTAACTCAGACCGAAAGCCTTTTCTGATCCATGATGGATCCTATCACAGCGCTGTCAGAGCCATTGCAGCAGCTCAGTTTGGAGGTGGCAGATTTGTGCACCGTGGTTTCACAACACTCTGCTACATCTGGTGTAGGGATTTTGCCCTCCAGGCAAACCATTGTGGAGCCCAAGGTCGCGCTGCCAGACAGGTACTCTGGTTGGCGGGACAAGTTTGTTGTGTTCAGTGAGGCCTGTAAAATTAATTTCTGGCTACGTCTGGTATCCTCTGGCACAGGGGAGCAACATGTGGGGATTGTTATATCGCTCCTGCAGGGGGACCCGCAAGCATGGGCATTTTCTCTCCCATCTGACTCAGTCACTCCAGACAGTAGAGGGCTTCTTTCAGGCTTTGGGATTGGTGTGTGATGACCCTGATCATGTCTCCTTGGCTGAGTCATCTCTGTGCCAACTTCAGCAAGGAGACGTCTGGCGGAGGCATACTGCTCCGAGTTCTGGCGGTGGGCCACTTACACTAGGTGGAATGACCCGGTCCTCCATATTCAGTTCTGCGAGGGTCTCTCTGTGAGAGTAAGGGATGCGTTAGCTCTCTATGTGACTCCTGACTCCTTTGAGGCGGCCTTGTCTCTGGTAACCCAGGTTGATCACTGTCTTCGCCAGAGACATAGCGACACACCTCTGGCGGCAGTAGGTCCAAGTTTGAGCCTAACCCGTACTGATTCCACTGTGGAACCCATGCAAGTGGGTGCGGCGTCCCAACCTAGCAAACTTGCATTAATCCGGAATAAGGGGGGAATGTGTTTCTGTTGTGGCAAGAAGGGTCATTTTGTGAGCGCATGTCCTACCCGTCTGTTATGACCTGGTGGTGAGGACAATAATGGACCTGGTGGTTAAGAGCACACGGAATGACCTGATAGTTACTAATAATACAGGACAAGCTCTGAGACGTGGGAACTCTGCTGACCGCAATCCCTAAACCTGTCACACACACTAGAAATAGCCGTGGAGCGCTCCTGACGCTCCCTAGGCGCCTCGTCACAGCCTAAGGAACTAGCTAGCCCTAAAGATAGAAAAATAAAGCCTACCTTGCCTCAGAGAAATTCCCCAAAGGAACAGGCAGCCCCCCACATATGACTGTGAGTTAAGATGAAAATTACAAACACAGAGATGAAATAGATTTAGCAACGTGAGGCCCGACTTACTGAACAGACAGAGGAAAGGAAAGGTAACTTTGCAGTCAGTACAAAAAAACTACAAAAAGACCATGCAGAGGGCGCAAAAAGACCCTCCGCACCGACTCATGGTGCGGAGGAGCTCCCTCTGCGTCCTAGAGCTTCCAGCAAGCAAGACAAAAATCAAAATAGCAAGCTGGACAGAAAAAATAGCAAACAGAGAAAAACAAGCAGGAACTTAGCTTCTGCTGGGAAGACAGGTCACAAGAACGATCCAGGAGCGAACTAGACCAATACTGGAACAAGGTGGCATGGAGCAATGATATAGGTGGAGTTAAATAGAGCAGCCAACTAACGAATTAACCTCGTCACCTGTGGAAGGAACCTCAGAAGCCGCAGCTCCACTCACAACCACCAGAGGAAGCCCATGGACAGAACCAGCCGAAGTACCATTCATGACCACAGGAGGGAGCTTAACAACAGAATTCACAACACCCGTCACTTTTTTAAACAACCGCCGGAAAACTAGAGGGCCCAGGTTGTGGGGAGGTTGTCAACTCGGGTGTACTCATAACTTCTGTGGGAAAGACTCGTTTTTTCCTTCCAGCTATTTTATACATGGGTGAAAATAAGGTGGATGTTTCTTGGACAGTGGGGCGGGGTTTAATTTGGTCGATGCCAGGTTCGTTCGGGACCAAGGCCTTGTCTCACATACCTTGTCCAGACCGTTACCCATTATTGCTATCGATTCTGTCCTTCTAAAACAGGGGCACTTCACGCAGGTGGTCCGTGACTTATTGCTACAGGTGGGGACCATACACTTTGAGGTGTTTAACTGCTATTTGATGAGGGCCTGCCCTCATCTGTGGTGGTAGGACTTACTTGGCTCGCTCTGCACAATCCGGTAATTGATTGGCAGACACAGGAAGTGGTAAAGTGGAGTACATACTGTCAAGGACACTGTTTGGGTACCCGGTTGGCAAGCGTGGATACCCAGTCTGTGCCCCATTATCTGTCAGACATCGAGGATGCGTTTTCTGAGCAGGGAAGCCAAGAGATTCCCCCTCATCGTCCTTGTCATTGTGCCATCAATCTTGTCCAGGTGCCAAGCTGCCCAAGAGCAGACTCTATAACATCTAAGGTCCAGAAAGGCAGGCCATGAAGGACTATATTACAGAAAGTCTGGCTAAGGGTCATATCTGACCATCCTCATCTCCCCTTGGTGTGCGGTTATTTTTCACCAAGAAGAAGGAAGGCGGGTTACGTCCTTGCCTGGATTTCCTGGAACTTAATACGATCACTGTCCGTGATTCGTATCCACTACCTTTTTATCCCTGACCTTTTTAATCAAATTGCTGGGGCAAAATGGTTCTCTAAGATGGACCTCAGGGGCGCGTACAACCTTATCCGCATTAAGTAGAGGGATGAGTGGAAGACTGCGTTCAATATGTCAGAAGGACACTACGAGAATCTTGTGATGCCTTTTGGGTCCCCAAACGCGCCCGCCGTCTTCCAGCACTTTATTAATGACATCTTTAGTCACCTAGTAGGCAGGTTTGATGTTTTCTACCTGGATGACATTCTTATTTATTCGCCTGACCTTGAGAGTCACACCAATGACATGTCAGACAAGTCCTACACATATTACGTGACAATAAATTGTATGTCAAACCCGAGAAGTGCATGTTCTCAGTTGAGATCCCTTTCCTTGGATGTGTATTATCTGCCACCGGTTTTTGCATGGATCCAGCGAAAGTCCAGGTGGTATTGGAGTGGGATCATCCTGAGGATTTGAAGGCCTTACAAAAGGTTTGGGTTTTGGCAATTACTACCTTAAATTCATAAAAACTTTTTGGTAGTAGCCAAACCGCTCACTGATATGACTAAAAAAGGGACGGACTTCATCAAGTGGTCCAGTCCTGCCAGGGAGGCATTTGACACATTGAAAAGGTGTTTTGTTTCTGCTCCAATTCTTATTCAGTCTGATGTCACTCAGCCTTTCATTGTGGAGATGGATGCATCCGAGGTGGGTGTGGGGGCTGTATTGTCGCAGGGTGCGTCTTCTCGTAAATGGCAACCAAGCGCATACTTTTCTAGAAAAAATTTTGCCAGCTGAGAGAAACTATGATATTGGTAATAGGGAACTCTTAGCTTTCATTTGGGCATTTGAGGAGAGTCATCATTTTTTAGAGGGAGGAGTTCACCCAGTGATGGTGATCACTGACCATAAGAATCTTACAAATGTCTTACACCGCGTCAGGCAAGAAGGGCATTATTCATTACCATTTTTAATTTCTTTGTTACTTTTAGGCCAGGGAGCAAAAATGTTAAGGCAGGTGCTTTGTCCCGTTGCTTTCCTGGGGGAGGCGACAAGTGCAAACCGACACCTATTTTACAAAAAGTGGTAGTGATGGTGTCTATATGCTCCAATCTTGAAAGAGAGGTTGCTGACGCTAAGGGGGATGCCCCTGCTACCTGTCCTCTTGGTAATCTGTTTGTACCCATCAGTCTCTGTCTTAGAACCCTCAGTGAACATTATGATACAGTGTTGGCTGGACATCCGGGGAATAAGGCCACCGCAGATCTACTTACTCTGCGTTTTTGGTGGCCAGGTGCTTATAAGGATGTTCAGGAGTATGTGGCCTCCTGCAATATCTGTGCGTGTTCTAAGACCTCACATACTCATCCGTCAGGGGCTCTCCTACCATTGGAGATTCCCAGCAGACCTTGGACTCATTTGTCTGTCGATTTTATTACGGATCTACCTGTGTCTGCAGGGAACACTGTAATCCTGGTGGTGGTGGACAGGTTCAGTAAAATGTCTCATTTAATTACTTTGCCTAATGCCTAAACTCTGGTGCAAATCTTTGTCAGGGAAATAAGACTGCATTGGATTCCTATAGATATTATTTCAGATCGGGGGTGCAGTTTATCTCCAAATTCTGGAGGGCGTTTTGCACCCGACTAGGGATCCATGTCTTTTTCTTCGGCTTTTCACCCGCAGTCTAACGGGTAGACTGAATAGGTTAATCGGAATTTAGAGACATATCATATATGTTTTGTGTCTGAGAATCAGGAGGACTGGGTGACCTGCTTACCGTTGGTTGAATTTGCAGTTAATAATCGCTGTCAAGAATCAACCAGTAAGTCCCCATTTTTCAGGGCATATGGGTTCCATCCCAGTTTAGTTCATTCAATGGTGATCGCCCTTCTGGTTTACTAGAGGAGGAACTGTTCTCTTCTTCTATTTCTACTATGTGGCAGGGGGTGATTAATAATTTGTAACAGATGGGTTCCAAATATGAGTGTGGCTGATTGGAGACGTTTGTTGGGTCTGGATCTGTGCGTTGATGACTTAGTATGGCTGTCCTAAAGGAACATTAAGCTAAAGGTTCCATCATGGAGATTGGGTCCCAGGTTTATTGGTCCTTATAAGATCTTAGCTGTCGTCAATCCGGCAGCACTCTGCCTTGCTCTGCCACCTACTTTTAAAATCCATAATGTTTTTCACCGTTCGCTTCTCAAGAAGTGCGTGGCATTTGCAGGACCTTCACCTCTGCCACCTTCTCTTGTCGTTTTCGATGGTAATCTGGAGTTCCAGCTAGCAAAGGTCTTAAACTCTTGTCTTGTTCATCAGTCACTTCAATACATGGTACATTGGAATTGCTAGTATAGGTTATTTATCATGCTTTGTCACTTGGCACTTTACTCTTGCCCTATTGGGGCTAGCGCTGCTCTTTATAGGCTATTACCTTTTATTCTAAAGCCTTTTTTGCTTATTATAGCTGCACTTTGAACTATCAATATAGGCTAATTATGATCTTTTTGTCACTTGGCACTTTATCCTTACCTTACCTAGGGTTTGCGCTACTCTTTATTGGTTTTTATATCACTTTCTATCCTAGCATCTAATTTTTATTTATTATAGTTGCACTATGCATTATTGCTAATATAGGCTATTCATTATATATATTTGTTTTCACTTGGCATTCTATTTCTATCCTATTAACTGCACTTAAACATATATATTTTTGATGTAGCATGTGTGCACTTACAGTATGAAATCTTGGACATAGTTTATGTGACGGGATGTTATTTATTAATCATCATAGAGCATTTTTACAAAATTATATTTCATGATGTATTTAGGATAGTTATGTCTCTTGTTTCTGTCCTCTTAGCCTGGGTGAATTGTTTTTCTAATGTGTATCATATTGTTATATTACTAATTTTTTGGAGTTACTGTATATACAATTGAACTTTGAGAGGGCTGAAGAGGCATTTCTGATTGGAGTGCAGGGCACTGTATTGGCAGCTATTTTGTATTGTATCTCTTTGTATAGATTGTGTTGAATTGTACGTATATGTGTAATAAAATATTTACGGTATTTTAATTTCTACTTTGGCATTGGCTTCCGTTGCGTTTGTAGGAGAAAACACTATAATTAACTGTTCACAAATGTATGAACCCTAGTTCTTCAACCCTTGTGATAAAGGACATAAGAATTGCTAGTTAGATGAAATGCATGTATAGAAAGCAAAATTAAAAAAAAGTGTAATTGTGATTCAAATGCAACAAGAGAGATACCAATTGCACCATATCATTGATCAATCACATTAAGTCTTTTATCTCTCTCTCTCACCCTATTAAGTGAATCTCTGTATTATTCACAGATTGCTATGCTCATCTTCTTCACTGCTGTAGTTATTCAACATACAAGGTGGGCCATGTATATGAATACATCTGGGTGGGCCATGTATATGGATACACCTAAATAAAATGGGAATGTTGGTGATATCAACTTCCTGTTTGTGGCACATTAGTATATGGGAGGGGGGAAACTTTTCAAGATGGGTGGTGACCTTGGAGGCTATTTTGAAGTCTGTCATTTTGGATACAACTTTATAAATGGCCCACCCAGGTGTATCCATATAAATGGCCCACCCTGTATTACTGACTGGAGTATTTATTTTATGTTTTAGGGCTTTCTTTTCCTATCTGTATTGCTGATTTGTCAGCTCTGATGTGCTCTCATTACCCTAAATCATCTTAAAATGGCTGATGCATTCCCTTTCTAGGCTTTTATAGTGGCTTTGATAGTCCCTCTTAAATGGATGTGCTATACAATGTGATAGCTGAGAAGCATTATAAGGAAAGATGAAGGCTAGTCCCAAACGCATGTCAAGGCAGACGCACAAACATTTGGGAACCCCTGAGCACACTGGTGTTCATTTCAGGCAATTTACAGCTCACTTACCTTATAGGTGTCTGACAATTTTTGTTGCATATATACATCTGTGGCTATCATTCATCATGATACCTTACCACTTGGTTGTACTGTAGTGCAGGATGTCTGTACGTGTATTATACTTACGCATCATCACTTTTGATAATATTAAATATTGTATATGATATATATGTCTATGACCCTTGCTTTGCACTGTTTGTCCTTTCACATGTGAGCATACCTCCTGTTTCCTTCATCCTGTATATTTATTAATAACATTTTATATTTTGATTGGGATTGGGACACTTGATCATCTTCCTTTATTATGCTAACATATATCTCCATGAAGATTTGTCCCCACTTGATTATTAGTCCTATTCTGTACTAACACATCAAGAATACTTTATACTGTTTAATTTAATCTTTATTTATACATTATTTACTGTTGTGGGTTCTGTGGCAGGGCTCCCTCCTGTGGTCACAGGTGGTACTTCTGCTGATTCTCTCTGTGAGCTTCCGTTGGTGGAGGGAAGTGGTACTGCGGCTTCTGAGTTTCCTCCCTCAGGTGATGTGGTGAGGTCGTTAGGTGCTGCTCTACTTAACTCCACCTAGTGCTTTGATCCTGGCTTCCTGTCAATGTTCCAGTATTGGACTTGTTTTCCTCCTGGATCGTTCCTGTGGCCTGCTGCTCTGCATAGCTAAGTTTTCCTTTGCTATTTTGTTTGTTTTTTTTTCTGTCCAGCTTATCTATTTGTTTGCTGGAAGCTCTGGGACGCAGAGGGTGTACCTCCGTGCCGTTAGTTCGGTACGGAGGGTCTTTTTGCCCCCTATGCGTGGTTTTTAGGGTTTTGTGTTGACCGCAAAGTTACCTTTTCTATCCTCGCTCTGTTCAGAAAGTCGGGCCTCACTTTGCTAAATCTATTTCATCTCTACGTTTGTCTTTTCATCTTAACTCACAGTCATTATATGTGGGGGGCTGCCTTTTCCTTTGGGGTATTTCTCTGAGGCAAGGTAGGCTTATTTTCTATCTTCAGGCTAGCTAGTTTCTCAGGCTGTGCCGAGTTGCATAGGGAGCATTAGGCGCAATCCACGGCTGCCTCTAGTGTTTGTTGGAGAGGATCAGGGATTGCGGTCAACAGAGTTCCCACGTCTCAGAGCTCGTTCTATGTTTTTGGGTTATTGTCAGATCACTGTATGTGCTCTGACCTCTATGTCCACTGTGGTACTGAATTGCCTAATCATAACAATTTACATTGGACATGCTACCTTTTTGCATGAGAATTTTTTATATTATGAGAAAGCCTGCATGATTTCACCTGAAGTCATATCAGTCTTCTGTGACTGATGCAATCTTCTGCAATGTGTTACAAGGTGGCAGGTGTATTGGGAAAATTTGTGCAAATCTAATTGCAAATTGTTTGATGTCACCCATCATAAAATTTTAAACAGATTTCTTTCACATTAAATCAATTAGCTGATCTCAAATTGTTATGCTTATTATCTCTGTATTGTGGCATCATTGTGCTCATTAACTCTTTCACCCAAGGTTTGGGAGAGATGGTGGTTGTTCTGTCTCCGCCATCAAATATTGTTACCCTGATTATCTGTTTGCGTAATTGCAGGTTTCTCAGTATAGATGTTCATATCTTTATTTGTTTTTAGTGCTTTGGCTCCCTCTAGCGGTCAGTTATGTTGGCAGTTCAATCTTGTGTTTGTATTATCCATGTCTGATTCTCCTCCTCCTTTGCAATGCATTATGGTAGCTCAGCCTCCATTTCCCTCCATTTTTCCTTTCACTTTCTTCGGTTTGCCTTCAAGGAAAGACGCTTCACTTCATCCCCCTTGCGATTGCATTGCCGGTATGTCTTTATGCTTCCTATAGATATTTCTGCTCTATATTAGCTTAGTTTAACCAGTTGTACTCCTAGTTTAGTCACTAGCTTTTTAAATGTTATGCATAATGTATATCATGTGTATTATGTATCTGTTCTATGCCATGCACTGATTCTATGTATATCATTGTTCACAGTTTCACCGCATCAATATACCACTACGTTTAATAAAGCACAGACTCAACCACAGTCTCCTTATTGGACCTCCGGTATAGCGGTTTAGCTGACTGTATAACTAAGTATGAGCCTGCCTCATTTAGTGAGGACAGAACAGTGAAACGGCAGCCATCCAACTAGTGGGATTCAAGTCACCGGCTACTCAGAGACTAAATACAGCTACAGCAATCTCTGCACAGCCAAGCACTTTCCCAAGACACCATGTCTCACAAATCGCATAGGACAAAATCTGTTACTTCCGTCTCCTCAAAGACAACATCCATCAGCAGCGCTGTCGCCATTGCCCGCGCAAATGCTGAAGCTGCCAAAATACAAGCGAGCTTAGCTGACCAAGAGATGCAACTTAAATTAGAAAAAGCACGCCTAGATGACGAAGAGAGAAGGTCGCGCTTAGAGAGAGCCAATCAAGAGAGAAGGTTGCAGTTAAAAAAAGCACGCATAGATGATGAGAGAGCCGATCAAGAGAGAAGGTTGCAGTTAGAAAAAGCACGCATAGATGATGAGAGAGCCGATCAAGAGAGAAGGTCGCAGTTAGAGAAGGCATGTGTGGATGCCGCCTTAGAAAGCCTAGCAGCAAAAAGGGAAGCTGCCGCAGCCCTCGCCGAAACAGAATCGCTGGAAGCCGCGCAAAATCCCAAGCTGCATAGCCAAAGCAGTACTTCGAGTCTGGAGTTTCCACTGCAAGACTCACCACAACGCACATCTCAGTATGTTAATGACCTTCCTGATCCAAACTATAACCCTGAACCAGTACCAAAACCAGAATACGACACCTCCAGCGAAGTGAGCGAGAGTCGTCACAAGGCTCAGGACAGAAACAAACTTGAAAATGTGAGGCAAAACAACTCTGCTAATGACTACCTTGCCCCTCATCAGGTAACCAACGTGGATCACCCTGCTGACGCACCGTACATCAGGCCGAAGCAATACGACACCGGCTGGCGCCACCATGAGGACACTAACAGGTACGAACGCACCTCACATCACTATCAGGGCGACCCATCACCAGTATACTCTGCTGACAACCGGTTCACGACAGAATTTGCCAAGTTCTTCACACGACGTGAACTGGTTGCCAAGGGACTCATGAAATTCACTGACCGAGCTGAAGGTTACAGAGCTTGGAAAGCTTCCTTCCAAAATGTCATTAGAGACTTGGGGCTGCAACACAGGGAAGAGATAGACCTGTTAGTCAAATACCTGGGAGAAGAGTCAGTCAAACACGCAGTAAAGATCAGAGACATTAATATAAACCGCCCTGAGACTAGCCTCAAAGAGATCTGGAAAAGGCTGGATGAGTGTTACGGCTCAGGAGAAGTAATAGAAAGAGCCTTGTTCAAAAGAATCGATGACTTTCCTAAAATATCTAACTAAGGTCTCCAGAAACTTAGAGAGCTAAGCGACTTGCTAAAGGAAGTCCAAGTTGCCAAATACGAGGACGACCTACAGGGACTTGCATTTCTCGACACAGCCAGAGGTGTTAACCCTATAGTCCAGAAGTTGCCCTACAATCTACAGGCGAGGTGGCTCACACATGGTTCCACGTACAAATACAAACACAGCGTTCCATTCCCTCCCTTCTCCGAATTTGTAGACTTCATACACCAACAATCGAGAATTAGAAACGATCCCAGCTTTGACTTTGCAATACCATATGCCACACCGTCACCACCTGCAAATCCACGCAGAACATCTGTGGCAGTACACAAGACTTATGTTTCTTCTTCAGGTTCTAATTACAGGTCTGCTGGCTGCTCCCAATCAGAGACAAAGGTGCAGGACCCTGACAAGCAGTGCCCACTTCATCAGAAGCCTCATCCTCTCCTGAAATGCAAAGCCTTCAGAGGAAAATCTATGCCAGATCGCAGAAGCTTCCTGAAAGAAAACGGTATCTGCTACAAGTGCTGCTCGTCCACAGCTCATCTCGCCAAGGATTGCAAGGTCAGTGTAAAATGCACAGAATGTGGCACCACAGACCATAACACCGCTCTACACCCTGGCCCAGCTCCATGGAGTACACAAAACACGCCTGCTGACAGTGAGCATGGCGGGGAGGAAAGGAACACTGATACAGCTACGCCAGAGATCACTTCACAATGCACCGAGGTCTGCAAAGGGACAATAGACAGTAGGTCCTGTTCAAAAATATGCCTCGTCAAAGTATACCCGAAGGGCTATAGAGACCAAGCTGTAAGACTGTATGCTATCTTGGATGATCAAAGTAATCGATCCTTGGCTAGATCAATGTTCTTTGACCTATTCAACATCAAAGGGCCAAGCACTCCCTACTCCTTAAAGACGTGTGCAGGTACTGTGACAACAGCAGGCAGGAAAGCTACTGACTACCAGATCGAGTCTTTAGACGGACAATTCTGCCTACCACTACCTACGATCATCGAATGTAACCAGATCCCAGACAATAGATCTGAAATCCCTACACCAGATGTAGCAATCCATCACGCTCACTTAAAACGAATAGCACACCTTATACCAGAACTCGACCATCAGGCCCAGATAATTCTGCTGTTGGGGAGAGATATCCTGCAGGTTCATAAAGTGAGACGTCATATCAATGGACTCCACAATGCTCCTTATGCCCAAAGGCTAGACCTAGGATGGGTCATAATTGGCAACGTATGCTTGGGACGCATGCACGCCCCATCTTCTGTGACAAGCATGCTGACAAATACATTGGAGAAAGGACGTCCATCTCTGTTTCAACCTTGTAACAATGAGTTCCATGTCAGGGAACTGCCACACAGCATCCAACTGCCCAACCATTTAATAGACTTTACTCACGACAGCAGTATAGTGTCGGGAAGCTATAAGGATCAGTTAGGGTGCACAGTCTTCCAGAGAACTAAGCAGGACAACCAAGTGGCAATGTCGGTAGAGGACAAGTTGTTCTTAGAGGTAATGGACAAGGGACTCGTTAAAGATGAGACCAACAGCTGGGTCGCACCTCTTCCCTTCAAAACCCACAGACCACGTCTACCGAACAACAGAAATCAGGCATTACAACGTTTCTCCTCTCTCATTCGTAATCTGCAAAAGAAACCAGAGATGAAAGATCACTTTTTCTCCTTCATGTCAAAGATTTTTGAAAACCGTCACGCAGAACTAGCTCCCACTCTCAAATACTCTGAAGAATGCTGGTTCCTACCCATGTTCGGAGTATACCACCCTAAGAAACCAGGCCAGATCAGAGTCGTGTTTGATTCCAGTGCTAAATTTAATGATGTCTCCCTGAATGACGTTCTGCTGACAGGACCAAACCTCAATAACAAACTACTGGGTGTACTTATGCGCTTCCGTAAGGATTCCATTGCCTTCATCGCTGACATCCAGCAAATGTTCCATTGTTTCCTTGTGAGAGAGAGAGACAGGAACTTCCTAAGATTCTTCTGGTACAGAGACAATGATCCTACTAAAGAAGTCAGAGTATCGCATGAGAGTGCACATCTTTGGCAACAGTCCTTCACCTGCAGTCGCCAGTTACGGACTCAAAAGGTCGGCTCAGGAAGGAGAAGCAGGATACGGAGCAGAAGTCAGACAATTCATAGAAAAGGACTTTTATGTCGACGACTGTCTAAAAGCCATGCCTTCAAATGAGACTGCCATCAGTCTTCTCAGGAGAGCTCAGGACATGCTTGCCTGCTCGAACCTTAGGCTTCATAAAATAGCCTCAAACAGCCAAGAACTCATGGAAGCGTTCCCTTCTCAGGACCTATGTAATGGTCTCAGAGACCTGGACCTGGGGTCAGACCCCGCACCAATGCAACGCAGCCTCGGGCTTCTCTGGAATCTACAATCAGACACTTTCACCTTTCAGGTCAGCCAGGAAGAAAGGCCTTTCACACGTAGAGGCGTCCTGTCTACCATCAACAGTCTGTACGACCCCTTGGGTTTCGCAGCTCCTGTTACTATACAAGGCAAGGCCCTACTAAGAGACTTAACTAGGGAAACATCTGACTGGGATGCACCTCTGCCACCTGATAAGAGGATCCAGTGGGAAGAGTGGAAGAACTCGTTAGCGGCACTCTCCAACTTGCATATGCCAAGACCATACAACCCTGTGCCATCTACTGAGATACAGAGCCAAAGACTGTACGTATTTGCAGATGCTTCTGTCAAAGCAATTGCCGCTGTTGCCTACCTCAAAACTGTAGACTCCAAATGTCAGTGCCACATTGGTTTCGTCATGGGAAAGGCCAAACTCGCACCACAACCAGAGCACACTATACCCAGGTTAGAGCTTTGTGCCTCAGTCTTAGCCGTTGAGTTAGCGGAGTTCATCGCATCCGAAATGGAAATCGACCTGACACAGGCCAAGTTCTACTCAGACAGCAAAGTAGTCCTGGGATATATCCACAATGAAACCAGGCGATTCTACGTTTATGTCAATAAGAGAGTGCTACGAATCAGGAGATCAGTTCATCCAAAGCAGTGGCATTACATACCCACAGACCAGAATCCCGCGGATCATGCAACTAGAGCAGTTGACGCAAGTCGACTAGGAAGCACAATGTGGCTCTCTGGACCAAAAATATTGTACATTGAGGAATGTTTTCCAGACACCTTTGAACTAGTAGGAGAGGACTCAGATGCTGAAATCCGCCCTCAGGTGTCTACACTTCATACAATGACCTCTGTTATCCAGCTTGGATCTTGCAGGTTCGTCAGATTCTCAAGTTGGAAGTCACTTACTCGAGTCATTACCTTCATCACTCATATAGCTCGCTCATTCAGGACCACCAGAACTCGTGACATGGAAAAATGTAGAGGAACAGCGAGGCTCATGGTAGAAGCTGCAGCTATAATCAACGCAAGACCCTTGGTTCCAGTTCCTAACGACCCTGAGGAGCCCTAGTTATTGACTCCAGCTACTCTACTTACCCAGAAAACGGGACTGTCCAGTGCCCCTCCAGGAGGATTCGACGCGAAGGACCTCTACAAGCGCCAATGGAGACAGGTACAAAGTCTTGCAAATACTTTCTGGGACAGATGGCGCAAACAATATTTGTCTACCCTGCAGCCACGTACAAAGTGGCAATCTACTAAACCTAATCTGAACATAGGTGACCTTGTTCTTGTGAAAGACTGTCAGATTCATCGGAACCAGTGGCCACTTGGTCTAGTTACCGCAACATTCCCGAGCAAGGACGGCAATGTCCGCAAAGTTGAACTAAGAATGACCAAAGGGAATGAACCTAAGACATTTTCCAGACCAGTATCTGAACTGGTCCTATTGTTGCCTTTGGAAGAAAGGAGTAGTGACTAGTGTTGAGCGATACCGTCCGATACTTGAAAGTATCGGTATCGGATAGTATCGGCCGATACCCGAAAAATATCGGATATCGCCGATACCGATATCCGATACCAATACAAGTCAATGGGACATCAAGTATCGGAAAGTATTCTCATGGTTCCCAGGGTCTGAAGGAGAGGAAACTCTCCTTCAGGCCCTGGGATCCATAGGGATGTGTAAAATAAAGAATTAAAATAAAAAATATTGATATATTTACCTCTCCGGCAGCCCCTGAACTCAGCGCGGGTAACCGGCAGGCTTCTTTGTTCAAAATCAGCGCTTTTAGGACCTGAGAATCACGTCCCGGCTTCTGATTGGTCGCGGGCCGCCCATGTGACCGCCACGCGACCAATCACAAGCCGCGACGTCACCGCAAGCTATTAACGCGCTCATTTTTAAAAATGAGCGCGTTAATGGCTTTCAAAGACGTAGCGGCTTGTGATTGGTCGCGGCCAATCACAAGCCGCTACGTCTTTGAAAGCCATTAACGCGCTCATTTTTAAAAATGAGCGCGTTAATAGCTTGCGGTGACGTCGCGGCTTGTGATTGGTCGCGTGGCGGTCACATGGGCGGCCCGCGACCAATCAGAAGCCGGGACGTGATTCTCAGGTCCTAAATGCGCTGATTTTGAACAACGAAGCCTGCCGGTTACCCGCGCTGAGTCCAGGGGCCGCCGGAGAGGTAAATATATCAATATTTTTTATTTTAATTCTTTATTTTACACATCTCTATGTATCCGATACCGATACCCGATACCACAAAAGTATCGGATCTCGGTATCGGAATTCCGATACCGCAAGTATCGGCCGATACCCGATACTTGCGGTATCGGAATGCTCAACACTAGTAGTGACATCCGTTGATGCCAGACGGGGAGTGTTCTGTCTCCGCCATCAAATATTGTTACCCTGATTATCTGTTTGCGTAATTGCAGGTTTCTCAGTATAGATGTTCATATCTTTATTTGTTTTTAGTGCTTTGGCTCCCTCTAGCGGTCAGAGTTATGTTGGCAGTTCAATCTTGTGTTTGTATTATCCATGTCTGATTCTCCTCCTCCTTTGCAATGCATTATGGTAGCTCAGCCTCCATTTCCCTCCATTTTTCCTTTCACTTTCTTCGGTTTGCCTTCAAGGAAAGACGCTTCACTTCATCCCCCTTGCGATTGCATTGCCGGTATGTCATTATGCTTCCTATAGATATTTCTGCTCTATATTAGCTTAGTGTAACCAGTTGTACTCCTAGTTTATGCATAACATTTAGAAAGTTAGTGACTAATGTATATCATGTGTATTATGTATCTGTTCTATGCCATGCACTGATTCTATGTATATCATTGTTCACAGTTTCACCGCATCAATATACCACTACGTTTAATAAAGCACAGACTCAACCACAGTCTCCTTATTGGACCTCCGGTATAGCGGTTTAGCTGACTGTATAACTAAGTATGAGCCTGCCTCATTTAGTGAGGACAGAACAGTGGTTGAAAGTAAGGAAAATTCTCTGTATACAGTTGGGTAACTTAAAGCTCATGAGCCCCAATGGGCCTCCTACTATTAATGGTCTTTTATAGAATTGGTCTTTTCAAATAGGTGAAAGGTTTCTAGTAGCACCCCCTTTTGAAAGTATCACAGCTTGTAAGCGCTTTTTGTAGCCTGAAAAGAGTCTTTCAGTTCTTGTTTGAGGGTTTTTCATATATTCTTCTTTGAACATTTTTTCCAGTTCTGTGACATTCCTGGGTCGTCATGCATGTACTGCTATTTTGAGGTCTAGCCAAAGATTTTCAATAATGTTCAGATTGGGGTACTGTGTAGCCATCGTAAAACCTTCAGCTTGCATCTTTTGAGATTGTTTATCATGGATTTTGACATGTGTTTAGGATCATTATCCATTTGTAAAAGCCATCCTCTTTTCAACTTGAGCTTTTTTACAGATGGCGTTATGTTTGCATCTAGAATTTGTTGAAATTTTATTGAATCCATTCTTCCCTCTACCCGTGAAATGTTCCCCATGCCATTGACTGCAACCCAACTCCAAAGCATGATTGATCCACCCCCATTCTTAGTGGTTGGTGGGATGCTCTTTTCCTGAGATTCTGTGCCCTTTTTTCTCCACACATACCTTTGTGGCCAAAGAGTTCTATTTTAAACTCAATGGTCCACAGGATTTGTTTCTAAAATGCATCAGGCTTGTTTAGATTACTATTATTATTATTTATTATTATTATTTATTTATATAGCACCATTGATTCCATGGTGCTGTACATGAGAAGGAGTTAAATACAATTGACAGATATCAATTACAGTAAGCAAACTAACAATTACAGACTGATACAGAGGGGTGAGGACCCTGCCCTTGCGAGCTCACATTCAATAGGATGGTGGCGAAGGAGACAATAGGTTGAGGGTTGCAGGACCTCCGGTGTTAGTGAGGCGGTAGCTTCAGTAGTGATGAGGAGGCAGCGGGGTCAGTGCAGGCTGTAGGCTTTCCTGAAGAGGTGGCTTTTCAGATTCGGTCTGAAGGATCTGAATGTGGTTGATAGTTGGATGTGTTGGGGCAAAGAATTCCAGAGGATGGGGGATATTCGGGAGAAGTCTTGGAAGCGGTGGGGTGAGGAGTGAATAAGTGTGGAGGAGAGAAGAAGGTCTTAGGAGGACCAGAGATTACGTGAGGGAAGATATCGGGATATTAATTCAGAGATATATGGAGGAGACAGGTTATGGATGGCTTTGTAGTTCAGTATGAGTAATTTGAACTGGATACGCTGAGGGAATGGGAGCCAGTGAGGAGATTTGCAGAGGGGAGAGGCGGAGGAGTAGCGAGGAGAGAGATTAATTAGTTGGGCAGCAGAGTTAAGGATGGACTGGAGAGGTGCAATGGTGTTATCAGGGAGGCCAAAGAAAAGCATGTTGCAGTAGTCGAGGCGGGAGATGATGAGGGCATGCACAAGCATTTTAGTAGATTGATGGTTGAGAAAAGGATGGATTCTGGAGATATTTTTGAGCTGGAGGAGACAGGAGGTGGAAAGAGCTTGGATGTGCGGTTTGAAGTACAGGGCAGAGTCAAAGGTTACTCTGAGGCAGCGGACTTCCGGTACGGGGGAAAGCGTGATGTCGTTAATTGCAATAGATAGGTCAGGTAAGGAAGATCTATGCGATGGAGGAAAAATTATGAGTTCAGATTAGTCCACATTGAGTTTGAGGAAGCGAGAGGAGAAGGAAGAAATGGCTGATAGATACTCTGGGATTCTGGAAAGCAGAGAGCTGACATCTGGGCCAGAGAGGTGGATCTGAGTGTCATCAGCATAAAGGAGGTACTGGAATCCATGGGACTTTATGAGTTGTCCCAGGCCAAGTGTATAGATTGAGAAAAGTAGGGGTCCTAGGACAGAGCCTTGGGGACTCCAACAGAGAGAGGGTCGGATGAGGAGGTAGTGTAAGAGTGAGACACGCTGAATGTGCGGTTGGAAAGGTATTAGGAGATCCAGGAAAGTGTGAGGTCTTTGATGCCAAAGAAGGAGAGGATCTGTAGTAGGAGGTAGTGGTCCACTGAAAAATCGATGAATCCAGCAGGAATGTAGTAAAATCAGTATATTTATTTCTTCATTTTTAAAAAAAGGAAATGCACACATGGCAGCGTTCTTCCGACACGTTTCGCCTAACGTCACCATGATTAAGACGTTAGTCAAAACGCGTCGGAAGAACACTGCCATGTGTGCATAATGCTGTATGTTACTGCTGCTGTGCGTCGCCGCCGCTCTGCTGCCTGGTCCGGGCGCGTCAGCTCCTTCTCCTCTGCTGTGGTGCCTGTTACCGCTGCTGCACATTGCCGCCGCTCTGCTGCTGAGTCTGGGCATGCCAGTCTCTCCTCCTCTGCAGCGGCGCGCTCCCGACACTCTGCTTCCGGGTCCGGGCATGCCAGTCTCGCCTCTTCACTTCAGGTGCCTTGCTCTCCCGGGGGGATTCGGTGTCTGCGCAGGCATTCTGGACTCTCCAGAGGGCGCAGGCACATCTTTTCCATTTCTCCTTCCTGGGGTCACCAAGGTCAGTGATTCCAGCAGCCAATCCCGATTTTGCCTCTGCTATAAGAGTCAGTCCATCCTGCATCTAGGTGCCTGATTGTCACATAGCCTTGCTTGTGCGTCTGGCCCTACTTCCCTGTGCTTGTACCTCGTACTCTGCGCCATCTGGTTTTGTGCCTGGCTTTGCTTAGTCTGTTTTGTTCCTCTGTAGTTCTTTAGAACCCCCCAGCTTCTGTTTATTTTCCCTTCCGAGTTTCTAACTCCACCTTTTGTTTTTCCACAGCCTCCCTCCGATCCGGCTCTCCTGTTCTCCGGTCAGTCTTCCGTCTACCCGGGTCCCCCATTTGGAACCTTCTCCCAGACCCTTCTGTCTCTTCTTCCATCTTGGAGCCATCCCTCTTGGTACTTCCACCGTGGGTAAGTGACCTCTGGGCCTGCCCTTGATGGTTCATGTATAGGGGTGGGTACATCACTAGGTCCGCTCACCCAGGGGTAGGTCTTTCCACGGTCCAGAGGGTCCACTCTCATTCCTCTTCTCTGAACATTATAGTACAATCAGGCCATGGACCCCGCTAGTACACCCTTTTCGGCCCAGAAGGAGTTGGCTCATTTGGAACTAGGATGGAATAATGAGGCTCTTGTGGGTGTTTTCTGGCAGGGTCTGTTGAGCCGGATTAAGGACGAGCTTGCTGGACGTGACACTCCAACTAGCCTGGAGGATCTTATGTCCCTTGCCACCCGCATAGACCTACACTTTCGAGAGCGATCTCGTGAGTTAGCTAGGGAGAGGAGACCTAAATCTTCTATGCCTTCCTTCCATCAGTCCAGTAGTCCTCGACCCCCCGCTGCTTCTACATCTACTTCTTCTACACCTGAACCCATGCAAGTGAATCGAGTAAAGATGGCAGAGCAGCGCCGAAAAGAGAGGCGTACTCAGGGTCTCTGCTTTTATTGTGGTAGTGCCGCCCACTTGCTACGTAGCTGCCCTGAGAGACTGGAAAACTCCTCCGCCTAGGACAGGTAAGAGAGGCCCCCATAGGTGTCCCTGCTTCTTCTCAACCTTTGACTCTTTCTGTTTTATTTGTTTTCAACCAGGGTCGTTCTTCCGAAGTCGCGTATGTGGATTCGGGCGCGGCAGGTAATTTTATCAGTTTTGAGTGCGGTTCGGAGGCTTCACATTCCAGTTTTCTCTTTGGACTCTCCATGTCAAATTGCATCGGTGGATGGGAGACCCTTACAAGAGGCAATTTCTTTGGTTACTGAAGAGGTGGAATTACAACTCTGGGCTCATCATCACTAAAGGATTGCTTTTTATGTTCTGCCAAATCTCTCTCATGCCTTATTGCTCGGTCTTCCATGGCTTCGAGTCCATGAGCTCACTCTTAATTGGCGTTCCGGAGATGTGCTATGTTGGGGTCCTACTTGTCAAGATCGGTGTCTACGGTCTGTTTGCCCAGTCTTCCCTCCTCAATCCACTTGTGTTCCTGCAGGATTACCTTCTCCTTCCTGGTCTTATGCGGACGTCTTCAACAAGCAGGAGGCCAAAAATCTTCCTCCACATCGTTCCTACGACTGCCCGATTGATCTCCTTCCCGGTTGCACGACACCTAGAGGAAGAATCTACCCTTTGTCGGCTGCGGAGACCCAGTCTATGTTTGAGTATATCCAGGAGAATCTGGCCAAAGGATTCATCCAAAAATCTTCCTCCCCTGCTAGAGCGGGGTTTTTATTCGTAACAAAGAAGGATGGTTCCTTACGACCTTGTATTGACTACCAAGGATTGAACAACATCACAGTCAAGAACATGTATCCCCTGCTCTAATTCTGGAGCTCTTCGACCGTCTTCGAGGAGCTCGTATCTTCACTAAGCTTGACTTGCGAGGTGCTTACAATTTAATCCGTATTCGCTCCGGTGACGAGTGGAAGACTGCCTTTAACACCCGGGACGGTCACTATGAATATTTGGTTATGCCTTTCGGCCTTTGCAACGCTCCTGCAGTTTTCCAAGAATTTGTCAACAATATTTTCCGAGATCTTCTCTACTCCTATGTAGTGGTATACTTGGATGACATCCTTGTTTTTTCTTCAGACCTCCCATCTCATTGAAAAAGTGTTCGCAAAGTCTTGCAACGTCTGAGAGATAATCACTTGTATGCCAAGTACGAGAAATGTCTATTCGAGCAGACTTCCTTGCCGTTCCTTGTATACATCATCTCGGATTCTGGTCTTAAGATGGATCCCGAAAAAGTGAATGCCATTGTTAATTGGCCGCGACCCTGAGGGGTGAAAGCCATCCAACGATTTATAGGATTTGCCAATTATTATAGTCAATTCATACCGCATTTCTCATCTGTGATCCAACCTCTTTCATCTCTCACCCATAAAAGTTCCTGCTCAAAGGTGTGGACCCTGGAGGCTGAGAGGTTCTTTGTATTTCTAAAGCAGATTTTTTCCACCGTTCAGGTTTTGCATCATCCAGAGGTTAACAAACCCTTCATTCTGGAAGTAGATGCTTCTTCTATGGGTGCTCTCTCAAAAGACTTTGTAGGGTCAGATGGTTCCCTGCGGCTTCTACTCTAAGGCATTTTCGACTTGAGAACGAAATTATACTAGTGGAGATCGTGAGTTGTTAGCCATCAAATTGGCTTTGGAGGAGTGGAGGTATCTGCTTGAAGGATCCGTACATCCATTTGTAATTTTCTCTGATCATAAGAATCTTGCGTATCTTCAAACTGCGCAAAGACTAAACCCTCGACAAGCCAAATGGTCTCAATTTTTTGCCTGTTTTGAATTAGAGCTACGCTTCTGGCCGGGCAACAGGGAACGTTAAAGCAGACGTGCTGTCTAGGTAATTTCAGCCGCCAGATACTGTGGAAGAGCCAGCATGCATCATAGATCCATCCAAAGTCATTACCGTGGCTCCTTTACAAATGATTCACCCTCCACCTGGTAAAACCCTTGTCTCGGACTGCGACAAAGAGAGGATGCTATGTTGGGGCCATTCATCTAAATTGGCTGGTCATGCAGGATTCATAGTTACATAGTTATTAAGGTTGAAGGAAGACTTTAAGTCCATCTAGTTCAACCCATAGCCTAACCTAACTTGCCCTAACATGTTGATCCAGAGGAAGGCAAAAGAAACCCATGTGGCAAAGAGTAAGCTCCACCTTGGGGAAAAAAAATTCCTTCCCGACTCCACATACGGCAATCAGACTAGTTCTCTGGATCAACGCCCTATCAAGGAATCTAGTGTATATACCAAGAAGAGTTTTCTCCTTATCTCTCGATATTACTGGTGGCCTACGTTACGTCTGGACGTCAAAGAATTTGTTGCATCTTGTCCTTCCTGTGCCAGGAACAAAGTACCTAGACAGTTACCTTTTGGTAATCTACTTCCTCTTCCAATTCCGTCTGCACCTTGGCAGCATATTGCCATGGATTTCATTACTGACTTACCAACCTCTTCTGGATGTACAGTCATCCTTGTTGTTGTGGACCGGTTCTCCAAAATGGCTCACTTTATTTCTCTACCCGGATTACCCTCTGCTCCTGAGTTGGAGAAGGTTTTCATCCAAAACGTTTTCAGACTCGATGGCTTTCCTCTGAACATCGTGTCTGACAGAGGAGTTCAATTTACGTCCCGCTTTTGGAGAGCTTTGTGCAAACTCCTAAAGGTGTCTCTAGATTTTTCTTCTGCTTATCACCCTCAAACCCACAGTCAAGCTGAACGAACTAACCAGACTTTAGCTGCCTATCTGTGGCACTTCACTAATGCTCATCATGATGATTGAGTCAATCTGCTCCCTTGGGCTGAGTTTGCTTACAATAACCACTCCAGTGAAGTTTCTGCGAGAGCTCCTTTCTTTGTTGTGTTCAAACAGCATCCTGGTTGGCCCCTACCAGTCTCTCCAGCCTCTGGTGTACCAGCAGCCATTTCTTTAGCTTTAAAGTTTTCCACGATCTGGGGCGAAGTTAAAGAAACGCTCGATAAGGCATCTTTAAGAATGAAAAGACAGGCCGACAAGACACGTTTAGATTCTCCTCCTTTCATGCCTGGTGATAAGGTCTAGCTTTCTTGAAGATTCATCAGACTCAAGATATCGTCTTACAAACTTGGTCCACGCTACATTGGTCCTTTTGAGATTCTGCGTCGAGTCAACGATGTCGCCTACAAGCTGAAATTGCCTGCCTCGCTCCGTATTCCCAATACCTTTCATGTCTCTCTGCTTAAACCTGCTATCTTTAACCGCTTCCATCCTTCATCTAGTACCTCTTCTCAACCAAACAGCACTGACAACATCTTTGAGGTGAGGGATATTTTAGCTTTTAAGAAGGTTCGTGGAAGGGATTTTTTCTTGGTTGATTGGAAGGGTTTTGGTCCTGAGGAGAGATCCTGGGAGCCTTTGGAGAACATTGATGCTTCTCGTATTCTTAACAAATTTCTTTCCAGTTTGTGTAGGGGGAGTTGTAAGGAGGGGGGCACTGTTTCTGCTGCTGCGCATTACCGCCACTCTGCTGCTGGGTCCAGACGCGTCAGCTCCTTTTCTTCTGCTCTGGTGCCTGTTACCGCTGCTGCGCATTGCCGCCGCTCTGCTGCTGGGTCTGGGCATGCCAGTCTCCCCTTCTCTGCAGCGGTGCGCTCCCGACGCTCTGCTTCCGGGTCCGGGCACGCCAGTCTCTCCTCTTCACTTCGGGTGCCTTGCTCTCCCTGGGAGATTCAGTGTCTGTGCAGGCGCTCTGGATTCTCCAGAGAGCGCAGGTGCATCTTTTCTATTTCTCCTTCCTGGGGTCACCAAGGTCAGTGATTCCAGCAGCCAATCCCGGTTTTGCCTCTGCTATGAGAGGCAGTCCATCCTGCATCTAGGTGCCTGATTGTCACATAGCCTTGCTTGTGCGTCTGGCCCTACTTTCCTGTGCTTGAGCCTCATGCTCTGTGCCATTCTGGAAGTAGATGCTTCTTCTATGGGTGCTCTCTCAAAAGACTTTGTAGGGTCAGATGGTTCCCTGCGGCTTCTACTCTAAGGCATTTTCGACTTGAGCAAGTGACCTCTGGGCCTGCCCCTGATGGTGCCTGTATAGGGGTCGGTACATCACTAGGTCCGCTCGCCCAGGGATAGGTCTTTTCACGGTCCAGAGGGTCCACTCTCGTTCCTCTTCTCTGAACGTTATACTGTAAGAAATTATAACTTATTTACAAGTGGTGTACTATAGGATACAACCCTTTCCTTTTTTAAAAAATGAAGAAATAAATTTACTGATTTTACAACATTCCTGGATTCATCGATTTTTCTGTGGACTGAGTGCTCAACTTTTCCATGCAGGAACAGGTGTGGAATAGCCGATATTCAGGTGAACTGACTATCTTTTGTTTTTTTTGTGGATATACAGTAGTGGTCCACTGTGTCGAAAGCAGAGGACAGGTCTTGAAGGAGGAGTATAGAGTATTGCCCGTTAGCTTTGGCTGTAAGTAGGTCGTTAGTCATTTTGGTCAGGGCTGTCTCAGTTGAGTTGTGGGGCGGAAACCAGATTGTAGATTGTCAAAGAGCAAGTTAGATGAGAGGTAGGATGAAAGTTCAGCGTGGACATGCTGTTCCATGAGTTTGGAAATTAATGGAAGCAGCAATATTGGGCAATAGCTGGACAAAGCATTTGGATCGAGGGTTGGCTTTTTAAGGATAGGCGTGATTGTGGCATGTTTGAAAGCAGAAGAGAAGGTACCAGAAGTTAGTGATAAGTTGAAGAGGTGGGTTAGGGATGGGGTAAGAGTGGCGGTGAGGTTGGGGAGGAGGTGGGAGGGGATGGGGTCAAACGCACAGGTGGTGAGGTGTGATCTGAATAGGAGATAATTAAGCTCCCCTTCAGTGATTTTGGATAGGGAGGTTATGGGGTTTGGGCATTGGTCTGGTATACAAAGGGGTTGTGGTGGTTGAACTTTGAAAACTTGCCTTGTTTGGTCGATCTTATTTTTAAAGTGTGTGGCAAAGTCCTCAACTGAGATGAGGGAGGTTGGAGGGGGCAGTGGGGGCGGAGGACGGAGTTAAAGGTTTTGAATAACTGTTTGGTGTTGTAGGATAGACTAATCATATAAAACCCATAATATATTTTGGATATTATGCTGTTTGTGACCCACCACACTGGTACCCTTGCATTACAGCCACTAGCATCAAAATCTTATGGTTTAAGCAAGGTCGTCTAGATGCTTAGTGTACATCATATATACCCGTCAAAAGCCTACCACATGTTCTCATTTTGTTTTTATATTCACGGTGTTGGGGTATAGGATTCCCTATACTTAGGTGTGTTATCTGTCTAGCTAATCAGGGGTTCCTTTAGTTTATCCCTACTGTGTGGGTAGAGGGACCCTTTGGAAATACTAGGGCTATCCAGGGACCCTAGGGCTAGTCATTGTTGAGCGGGGGCGCCACAACGTTCCCCCTAGGGCGCCAACCCCCGCTGCTAGGCAGCCACCAGTATAGCTATTATCTAGGGATTATTCTTTCCCCTACACTAGTTTTTCACGGTGTGTTTTGTTGTTTTGCTTTATTGTGTAGCCACAGGTTGGTGGCATTTTAGATATTGAAATAAATATATTTTGGGTTTTATATGATTAGTCTATTTATTAGCCCAAGACAGTTTGATATACGCCTGGGTTGTAGGATAGGGAAGATACGAGGGTTGTGAAGTATGCCTGTTTAACAGAGGTGAGAGCAGATTTGAAAGCGAGTGTTGCCTGTTTGAATGCAGTGAAGCGCCGCTCTGCAACCCTGGATGCTTGCCAGAGCTTTTTAGTTGTGTTATTGTGCCAGGGTTGCCTATTAATACATTGCACTCTGCCATGAATGAGAGGGGCAACCATAGCAAAATCTGATGCAAGAGTGGCATTGTAGAAAGCAGTGGCACTGTCTGTCGTGGAGTGAGGATATGGATTCCAGTGGTAGGATAGAATCAGAGAGTGTGTGGGTGTCTAGGTGTGTGAGGTTTCTGCGGGGGTGCGCATGTTGCTGGACATGGGTGACCGGTGAGGAGGACAGGGATGAGAATGTGAGCAGATGGTGATCGGATAGGTGGAAAGGGGAGGTGGTGAAGCTAGATAGAGAGCAGAGACGGGTGAAGACCAGGTATAATGTATGTCCGTCTGTGTGGGTGGCTGAGGAGGACCACTGAGTAAGTCCAAAAGATGAAGTAAGGGATAGAAATTTGGAGGCTGTTGACTGAAGGGTATTAGTGGGGATGTTGAAGTACCCATGATGATAGTTGGAATGTCAGTGGAAAGAAATGAAGAAGCCAGGTAGAGAATTGGTCAAAATTAAGCAGTGGCCAGGCCAGGAGGTCTGTATATGACGGCCACTTGGAGGTTGAAGGGAGAGTAGATGCAGACAGAGTGGACTTCAAAAGAGGGGAGGATAATGGAGGGTAGAGGTGGGATTGGGTTAAAGGTGCAGTTAGAAGAAAGGAGAAGACCCACTCTTCCACCATGTCTGTTGCTGAGGCGAAGGGTATGGGTGAAATGGAGGCCACCATAACACAGTGCAGCAGGGGAGGTGGTGCCTGAGGGTGTTAGCCATGTTTCTGTGAGGCCAAGGAAGGCAAGATTGTGAGAGTGAAAAAGGTCATGAATCACATGAAGCTTATTGCACATTGAGCGGGCATTCCAGAATGCTCCAGAGAGAGGGAGCAGGGGGGTGGGAGTCTGGGTCACGGGTTTTATGTTGGAAAGATTGCGGTAGTTCCTATTAGATAGAGAGTGGTAGGGGTGGGTAGTAATGGAGACATGAGCTGTGGGGGTTGGGAGATATGTCGCCAGCAGTGAGGAGAAGCAGAGAAAGGGAGAGCAGGTGGGAGGAGAGTGGGCGGCTTGTTTTATTAGGATAGATTTGAGGTTGAGGGGCAGGTCAGCGTTTCGAAGCTCAATGGCTTCTTCTTCAGGAAGTTTCCACACAAAGATATCTTTGTGTGGAAACTTCCTGAAGAAGAAGCCTTTGAGCTTCGAAACGCGTTGAATAAACCACCCGAACACCCTAACAGTATATCTGGATCTATTATTTGTCGCAGCAGCGCAGATGTAATCCACATTTCATTTATTATAACGGTTTTGAGAGGTCGCTACGCCGACCTGTGGATCTGCAGCAGCTGACAACTACACGCTTGTACTGTGTACCACCAGGTGAGCAGTTCTCTTACAATTGATTAAGAACAATCCTGGGGATAAGACCCTATTTGCGCTTTTTTTTTTTGTCTCCTATCTTTCAATACTAGTGGATTGTATTTTCAGGTGATTGGTTGGCAGAGTAATGGCCCCGCTTTTGGATAGAGCAGGGTTAGACAGAGAACCGTATATTAATCTATTTATTCACCACTGTTGTGGCATTGTCATTGTGGGGTGACAGGGTGCAAAATAAAAAGATCCAGTTTCGCTCTTATTTCGAAGAGGTGGCAATGGCGATAAATTCATTATTGTCGTCAGTAGGGTTGAGCAAAACGGATCGGCCTATTTCATAAGTCGCCGACTTTCGGCAAAGTCGGGTTTCATGAAACCCGACCCGATCCCAGTGTGGGATCGGCCATGCGGTACGCGATCTTCGCGTCAAAGTCGCGTTTCATATGATGCGTTCAGCGCCATTTCTCAGCCAATGAAGGTGGACGCAGAGTATGGGCAGCGTGATGACATAGGTCTCAGTCCCCACCATCTTAGAGAAGGGCATTACAGTGATGGGCTTGCTTTCTGCGGCGTCACAGGGGCTATAAAGGGGCGTGCACGCCGACTGCCATCTTACTTCTGCCGATCTGAGCATAGGGAGAGGTTGCTGTAGCTTCGTCTGAAGCAGGCATATTGTTAGGAAGGGAAGATTTACCCCCAAACCGCTTGTGCCGTAGCGATTTCCACTGTCCAACACAACCTTTTCTTTGCAGGGACTGTGGAGGCTAGATTTCTGTGCATCAGCTCTGTAGCTTATAAGGCTCCCTGATAGCTGCATTGCTGTTTGTATGCCGCTGTGCAAACCCACTGCTTTTTTCAAAGCAAAAATCCTGTTGCTCCTTCTTTTCTGCACAGTTCTCTTGTTTCTTTGTCCACACTCTTGTGTGCAGCAGTCCTTTTTATTGCTGCCATACTTGTCCTTTGATCATTGTAGGGAGATTGAAATTCTACTACAGCCCTTGTATTTTTTGATATATCTGCCAACCACTTTCTGCCACTCAAACTGTGTAGTGCAATACAGTGGGCCTGATTTTTTTCCTGCATTCTCCCACACATAAAAAAGGGAGATTTATATTGCCACTGAGTGCATCTGTGTCAGTCCTGTTTGTGGCATATCTGTCATCCACTTTCTGCCACTCAAACTGTGTAGTGTAATACAGTGGGCCTGATTTTTTCCTACATTCTCCCACACCTAAAAAAGGGAGATTTTTATTGCCACTGAGTGCATCTGCGTCAGTCCTGTTTGTGGCATATCTGTCATCCACTTTCTGCCACTCAAACTGTGTAGTGTAATACAGTGGGCCTGATTTTCCCAGCAGTCTCACACACCTATAAAGGGAGATTTAAACTCACAACAAGTTTACGTACACATTCTAACTGGTTTTACAGTACCATATAACATTTGTTAGTTTGGTTACATTTTTCCAAGAATGAGGAAGTCTGGTGGAAGAGGTCGTGGCCGTGGGCGGTCATTGCCAGCTGGTAATGATGGTAGTGGTGGTGGAGCATCAAGTGGTCGTGGGAAAAGCAATATAGCACCTAAGTCTAGAGTTGTTGAGCCAGCGTCATCGTCTGGCTACACAAGGCCTCGAACGCTCCCTTTTCTGGGAGTAGGAAAACCGCTTTTAAAGCCGGAGCAGCAGGAGCAAGTTTTGGCTTTCTTGCTGACTCTGCCTCTAGCTCTTTCGCCTCCTCTTTGGAAAGTGCAAAATGTAAAAGCAGCGCGTCGTCAGTGGATGCTCCCGGTCAGGAACAAGTTGCTTCCTTGTGTCCTTCACCCAGAACAACAGAGAAGGATGCGTCAGGCGACACAACGGGTTACTCCATAAAGCTCTTTACACATACCGTGCCTGGGTTAGAAATGGAAATTGTTAATAGGCCATGCCCATTACAAGATGAATCGGACATGGAGTGCACAGATGCACAGCCACAGCTAGATTATTATGCTGTTCCATTGACTCAGATCACAACATTGCCCTCGCAGTGTACTGATCCAGAATCTGACCGTGATGAGACTATGGTGCCCCGTCCCGAACGCTATAGCACCGGCTTACACGGTGACACAGAGGAAGGTGCACAGGACATAGAAGAGGAGGTGATAGATGACCCAGTTGTTGACCCCGATTGGCAGCTATTGGGGGAACAGGGTGCCGCCGGCAGTAGCTCTGAAGCGGAGGAGGAGGAGCCGCAGCAGGCATCAACCTCACAACAGCTTTCATCTGGCAGGCCCGTGTCTGGCCAAAAACGTGTGTCAAAACCAAAAACCGTTGTAGGACAGCGTGGCCATCCGGTTAAAGTAGCTCAGTGTGCAATGCCTGAAAAGGTATTCGATAGTTGGAAGAGTGCAGTCTGGCAATTTTTTAACCAAGATCCGAATGATCAGTGCAAAGTCATCTGTAAGAAATGCTCAAGGACCTTTAGCAGAGGTCAGAATGTGAAAAATCTAAATACAACTTGCATGCGTAGACATTTAACCACCATGCACTTGCAAGCCTGGACTAACTACCAAACGTCCCGTAACGTTGTTGCACCCGCTCACAATGAAGCTAGTCAGCAACGCTACATTCCTTCCTTCACTGTAAGCACACTGTTTACCACACCACCTGCAGCAAATGTGGAGGTATCGTCGCAAGGCCAAAGCAGTCAGGGAATCACCAGGTTCTTGGTAGGAAACACTGTATGTAGGCCAACAGCAAGAATACCATCACCAACCCTCTCTCAGTCTGCCATTTCCACCACCACCACCGCTAGTTCCACCATATGCAGCTCTCCAGTCCAGCTCACACTACAAGAGACTCTCGTTAGGAAAAGGAAGTACTCATCCTCTCATCCGCATACACAGGGTTTGAACGCCCACATTGCTAGACTAATCTCGTTAGAGATGACGCCCTGATGGACTACGCAGTACCAAGCTATGACCTACACAGTCGACACTTCTTTGTGAGAAAAGCCATCCCAGCCCTCCACCAGCATGTCAAAGACGGCATTGTCCATGCACTCCGGCAATCTGTCAGTAGAAAGGTGCACCTCACAACAGATGCATGGACCAGTAGGCATGGCCAGGGACGTTACGTGTCCATCACAGCACACTGGGTTAATGTGGTGGATGCAGGGTCCACTGGGGACAGCAATATTGGGACAGTTCTGCCTAGCCCACGGTCTAGGAAACAGTTGGCTGTAGGCGTTCGCCACCCCTCCTCTTCGTCCTCCAGCAGAAGCGATAGCTCGTCCACAGACCGCAGTCGCACGACCACTCCATCTGCAGCTGCCAGTTTTGCACACGAGGTGTCCCATTATGGAACAGCTAGTGGTAAGCGTCAGCAGGCTGTGCTACAAATGAAGTGTTTGGGCAACAACAGACACACCGCGGAAGTTCTGTCCGAGTTCTTGCAGCAAGAAACTCAGTCATGGCTGGGCAGTGTACATCATGAGGCAGGCAAGGTAGTCAGTGATAACGGAAGGAATTTTATGGCTGCCATAGCCCTTTCAGATCTGAAACACATTCCTTGCCTGGCTAACACCTTGAACCTGGTGGTGCAGTGCTTCCTGAAAAGTTACCCAACCTGCTCCTGAAGGTGCGAAGACTTTGCTCGCACATCCGCCATTTGCAGAACCATCAGCGATCGTTGAAGCTTCCCCAGCACCACCTAATAATCGACGTTGCAACAAGGTGGAACTCCACACTGCACATGCTTCAGAGGCTGTGCGAACAGAGGGGTGCTGTTATGTATTTGTGGGAGGATATACATACACGGGCTGGATGGCAGACATGGAGTTGTCAGGTGTGCAGTGGTCGAAGCTACAAGACCTGTGTCAAGTCCTTCAGTGTTTTGAGGATTGCACACGCCTGGTTAGTGCAGACGATGCCATCATAAGCATGAGCATCCCCCTAATGCGTCTGCTGATGCAAAGTTTGACGCACATAAAGGAGCAGACGTCTGCAGCCGAGCACGAGGGAAGCCTTGATGACAGTCAGCCATTGTCTGCTCAGGGAAGTCTCCTGGACGAGGTGGCTGACGAAGAGGAGGACGACGAGGAGGATGATGGGGATGAATATTTTTTTGAGGAGGCCGCTTCTCAGGGGGCAATAGAAACTGGTGGCGTTGCAAGGTCAGGTACAGGGTTTTTGAGGGAGACAAGTGATGTTGATTTGCCAGAAAGTGCTCCTCAACCCAGCACAAGCATTGAATTGACACCTGGAACATTGGCCCACATGGCGGATTATGCCTTGCGTATCCTAAAAATGGACCCCCGCATTATCAAAATGATGACCGATGACGACTACTGGTTGGCCTGCCTCCTGGATCCACGCTATAAAGGGAAATTTCAAAATATCATGCCACATGAGAAACTTGAGCAAATATTGGCAACCAAACAAGCAACTCTTGTAGACCGTTTGATTCAGGCATTCCCAGCACACAGTGGCGCTGATGGTTCTCACACGAGCTGCAAGGGGCAACATGGCACAGGTGTTAGAGGTGTACAAATCCGAAGTGGCATTGGACAGAGGGGTTTTATGACCAGGTTGTGGAGTGATTTCGCTATGACCGCAGACAGGACAGGTACTGCTGTATCAATTTAACGTGACAGGAGACAACATTTGTCCAGTATGGTTAGTAAGTATTTTTCCTCCCTTATCGATGTTCTCCCCTACACGTCATTCCCCATTTGATTACTGGACATCCAAAATAGACACCTGGCCTGAATTGGCTATCAGAAAGAGTGTTCAGTGCTGCTGGTTCAATACTGACCGAAAAAAGGAGTCGTCTGGCTACTCAAAATGTTGATGATCTAACCTTCATTAAAATGAACCACTCATGGATTTCTAATTATTTTGCCCCACCTTTCCCGGCTGACACCTAGCTTTCCAGTAAAAAGGTCTTGCCTTTGGACTGGTCTTACTGACTGTTCCAATTTCTCCA
Source organism: Ranitomeya imitator (assembly GCF_032444005.1). Taxonomy (NCBI): domain Eukaryota; kingdom Metazoa; phylum Chordata; class Amphibia; order Anura; family Dendrobatidae; genus Ranitomeya; species Ranitomeya imitator. The sequence continues at coordinate 78,369,998 of NC_091290.1, forward strand.
TTTGCAGCTGCTGTATGTCCAGCATACACCATTTTTACACCTCCCTAAATGGGCTGACTCCCGCCACAGGGCCTTGGTCACCACTTGGCGCAAGCACCCGTGCGAGTGCCGTTTGGCTGAAGAGGTGGGTGTGCCCACTTTTGGGCGACGGCACTGGCACAGGGTCCCTCATAGTACAATGAAGTGTCTCTGGCGGTGGTGGTGCGCACCCAACGTCAGACACACCGTTGCAACATGAGGGGCCCTGGGCCAGTACCGCCGCCCATGACAGAGTGTTCCCCCCCAGCTTAAACAGTGCTCTACCACTTGCAAAATTATCTATCACTGCTCCACCACTGTTTAGTCTATGTGGTTAAATCCTTCAATGGCACTGCCAATACCAATTTGCTGACATGTATGATGCTACTAAAAATATTCTGGGGCCCTGTCCTACATTTACACCAGTTAATACTTTGCGCCAAATACCACTGTCTGCAAGTCAGCAGAGGAGCCCACCGCTGTACCTAGGTATGCCACCTGTTTATTTGTTAACTTTTTATTTTGGCCAGACATTAACATCAATTTAATATTTTGGACTACTAACTGTGTCAGACACTCCTTCCAATTGTCCTCCGCTGACCACACCAATGCTGCCTGTGTACCCCTGGAACCTATTTAAAACTGCATAGAGCATCCTTTTTTTAGTTTAGGCCTAGTACGTCTGTCTGCAGTCCCTCCTTCCAATTGTCCTCCACTGACCACACCAATGCTGCCTGTGTACACCTGGAACCTATTTAAAACTGCATAGAGTCTCCTTTTTTAAGTTTAGGCCTAGTAAGTCTGTCTGCGGTCCCTCCTTCCAATTGTCCTCCACTGACCACACCAATGCTGCCTGTGTACCCCTGGAACCTATTTAACACTGCATAGAGCATCCTTTTTTTAGTTTAGGCCTAGTAAGTCTGTCTGCGGTCCCTCCTTGCAATCATCCTCCACTGACCACACCAATGCTGCCCGTGTACCTTTTTTAAACTGCATTGAGCCAACTTTTGTGTTTAAGCCCTACTACCAGTGTCTGGTTGTGCCACTCAATACAGCTGTCCTCCTGTTAAAAAAGCTGAGCTTCAATTGTCAGGTTTTCAGCCTATCGGAATTTGAAAACTGCATTGGGGCTACAAGTTTGGTTGGGGCCTACAAACGGTGTCTGACGCTTCTAAGTGTCCTCCTGGTTTATTTGCTGTAGCTTCAATCTTCAGCCTTTCATTAAGTAGTTTTAATATTAAACTTCATTTGGCCTACTAGTTTGGTTGGGGCCTACTAACGGTGTCTGCCACTCCTAGGTGTTCTCCTGGTTTACTTGCCTTAGCTTCAATCTTCAGGCTTTCATTAAGTAGTTTTAATATTAAACTGCATTTGGCCTACTAGTTTGGTTGGGGCCTACTAACGGTGTCTGCCGCTCCTAGGTGTTCTTCCTGGTTTACTTACCTTAGCTTCAATCTTCAGGCTTTCATTAAATATTTTTAATATTAAATTGCATTTGGCCTACTAGTTTGGTTGGGCCTACTAACGGTGTCTTCCGCTCCTTGCTGTTCTCCTCCACTGAACAAAGCAGTGCCGCCTTTTTACTACTGTTACCAATTTTGAACTGCATTTAGCCTACTTAGGCTGGTTTCACATTGGCGTTTTTTCGGGTGCGTTTTTGCGGTAAAAAACGCAAAAAAACGCATGGTGAAAAAACGCATGTAAACGCTGCGTTTTTTTGACGCATGCGTTTTTGCATGTGGTGAAAAAAACGCGGCGTTTTACCGCGTTTACATGCATTTTTTCATGCGTTTGCGTTTTTTAAACGCATGCAGAAAAATGTGTGACAACTGCCAATCATCAAAATAAAGTAAAAAACCCACTAAAAACAGAAATAGTTAGGGTTAGGGTTAGGGTTAGGGGTAGGGATCATAACCCTAACCTTAAAGGGATCCTACCCCTAACCCTACCCCTACTCCTAACCCTACCCCTAACCCTAACCCTAAGGGATCCTAACCCTAACCCTACCCCTAACCCTAACCCTACCCCTAACCCTACCCCTAACCATAAAGGGATTAGGGTTAGGGTTAGGATCCCTTAGGGTTAGGGGTAGGGTTAGGGTTGGGGTTAGGTGTAGGGTTAGGGTTAGGATCCCTTAGGGTTAGGGGTAGGGTTAGGGTTAGGATCCCTTAGGGTTAGGGGTAGGGTTAGGGGTAGGGTTAGGGGTAGGGTTAGGTTCCCTTTATCACCTTTATGCTGGGGGGTGGCATATCAGTGTGTTTTCTAGTTTTTTAGTAAAAAAACGCATGTGTTTTTTACCGCAAAAAACGCATGCACCAAAAAACGCATGCGTCCCCATTGACTCCAATGTATTTTTTGACCCAAAAAAAACGCATGTGTGTTTTTTTGGTCCAAAAAACGCTTCTAAAAATACTACAAGTAGCATTTCAGAAAATGAACGCATGCAGTAAAAAAACGCATGCGTCAAAAAACGCGACCAAACGCGTACACAAAAAAACGCATGCGTTTTCAATGTTAAATATAGGAAAAAAAACGCATGCGTTTTTTTGAAAAAAAACGCTGCAGACAAAAACGCAAGTGTGAAACCACCCTTACTGATTTGGGCCTACTCACTGTGTCAGCCTCTCATTACAGTTGTCCTCCACTGAACAAAGCAATGCCGCCTGGTTAGTCCTGTTACCAATTTTGAACTGCATTTAGCCCACTTTATTATTTGGGCCTATATCTGTGTTTCCTCCTCATCCTGCCCATTGCCCAACCAGTACTAGATGAGTCTGCTGGTACATTGACCCACACCACTACATTCCCCTTGCACGCTACACAGCCAGAATCTGATCCTGTTGAAAGTCAGGTTCCCCTTCCCGCATACTATACCACCTTACACGGGGACAAAGGGGAATGTGCAGATGAAAGTGCAGGTTCCTTCATCAGGTGGGGGGGCATACTAGTTGGCGACGTCACTGGCACAGGGCCCCTCATAGTACGCAAAAGTGTCGCTGCCGGTGGGAGGCGCCCCCGCCGTGCAAACACACTTTGAGGGGCCCTGTGCCAGTGCCAATGCGAACGAGTGGGCCCCCCTGCTTGCTCAGGATCACAGCACTTGCAAAGTTGAAATACTTACCTCTCCCTGCTCCACTTCCGTGACGTAGTCCACGTTTCCTGGACCCACTAAAAACTTGAACCAGCCATACCCCCCACAACTTTAGCCAAATGACCCCCAATTTCCAATGGCTAACTATTATTATAAGGTAAATTAAGATTGACAAGCTTCAGTAACAAGAATGGATGTTTTTGCCATTAAAATGGGCACTGTAGGTGTTTTCCTGGCCTCCACCCACTGCCGACTATGCTTCCCCATTGACTTGGGTTTCGTGTTTCGGTCGATCCCCGACTTTTCGCGATAATCGGCCGATTTCACTCGACTCGACTTTTGAAATAGTCGGGTTTCGCAAAACCCGACTCGATCCAAAAAAAGTAAAAGTCGCTCAACCCTAGTCGTCAGCACTGTCAGTGGTGAAGGTTTTAAGCATTTGATCCTGCTGGGTTTGACATTTAACTTGTGGGTTGTGGCTGAGTGTAGGCCTGGCATGAATAATCTCATTGCTGATGCTCTCTCTCACTCACAGTGAGATAGAGTTCGGATCTGGTGCCTCAAGTGCCGACAATGGGCCTGGTGTATTCAGCAGAGTTGTGGAACCTTCCTTGCGGGCAGTAAGGGATGTTTTTTAGGTATTTGTCAGATAGAACATGGGGGACACTACATTTAGGAAGATTGGAGGGCATCGCTAGGCAGGGAATTGGATTAGGAAAGTATGTTATTGTTACTGGTGGGCCATTGTGGAGAAGCAGGTTGGTGGCAAAATTTAACAAATTCAGGGCAGGGCTAGCTTTCAGTTTTAAAGCAAGGGGTCTTAAGGATGAAGCAAGGTCTTTTTTGGTCCTTCAAACCTTAAAATGGTGTAAAAAGGGCTGGAAAGTGGCAGATTGTAGGCATCCGGTTTTTTAAGAGTTATCGTTACTCATAGCTATGCAGTTAATTGATGTGTATTCATCCCAATGGGAGCTAAACCTCTTCAAGTGGGCTTTTTCATTAGCCTTCTTTGGCGCTCTTCATATGGGAGAGTTGGTTAGCCCTTTGAGAATTAAAAAAGGAGGTCTTTTGAGGGAGGACGTGGATGTTTACAGCGATAGAGTCGTAGTGTTTATTCGATCATCAAATACGAATGTGTTTTTGGAAAAGGATGCAAGGTGGTACTGCTTGAGGTTAGAGATTCCCCATTATGTCCAGTGTGCTGCATAAGAAAGTTTATGAGAAGGGGTGGTGTGTTGCATACCCCGCTCTTGGTTCATGCGGATGGTTCTTTTTTATCATGCTTTCAATTTGTAACTATATGTGTTGTTTGGAGTTAAGGGGCGTTTCATCAAAAGATTATAGGGAGCATTATTTTCGAATTGTAGCAGCTACTGAGGCAGCTAGGATGAGGTTAGGTGATGAAGTGGTAAAGAGGATTGGTGGTAGGAATCCGCTAGGTTTTGGCATTACGTACGTCCAGCCTTGGTATAAAATGTGCCATGTGATTTTATACGGTTTAAATGTGTTGATGTTCCTTTGCTACTGATAGAGGTCAGCTGCTCGTGTGGATTATGGGACACTCTTTTGTTTTCTTGGTGGCATTGAAGGCAGCAGCACACCCAGAGGGACGTCAAATGGGCTTTTCAATGGATGAGGCAGTTCTACGTTGGATTGGAAAACGGGGAATGGTCTGGAATCAATTACTCCTGAATAGTGTTGAGCGATACCGTCCGATACTTGAAAGTATCGGTATCGGATAGTATCGGCCGATACCCGAAAAGTATCTGATATCGCCGATACCGATACCCGATACCAATACAAGTCAATGGGACACCAAGTATCGGAAGGTATCCTGATGGTTCCCAGGGTCTGAAGGAGAGGGAACTCTCCTTCAGGCCCTGGGATCCATATTAATGTGTAAAATAAAGAATTAAAATAAAAAATATTGATATAATTACCTCTCCGGAGGCCCCTGGACATCACCGCTGGTAACCGGCAGGCTTCTTTGTTTAAAATGAGCGCGTTTAGGACCTGAGAATGACGTCGCGGCTTCTGATTGGTCGCGTGCCGCTCATGTGACCGCCACGCGACCAATCAGAAGCCGCGACGTCATTCGCAGGTCCTAAATTCCTAGAATGAGGAGTTTAGGGCCAGAGAATGACGTCGCGGCTTCTGATTGGTCGCGTGCCGCTCATGTGACCGCCACGCGACCAATCAGAAGCCGCGACGTCATTCTCAGGTCCTAAACTCCTCATTCTAGGAATTTAGGACCTGAGAATGACGTCGCGGCTTCTGATTGGTTGCGTGGCGGTCACATGAGCGGCACGCGACCAATCAGAAGCCGTGACGTCATGGAAGTCCCTAAACGCGCTCATTTTAAACAAAGAAGGCTGCCGGTTACCAGCGGTGATGTCCAGAGGCCTCCGGAGAGGTGAGTATATCAATATTTTTTACTTTAATTCTTTATTTTACACATTAATATGGATCCGATACCGATTCCCGATATCGCAAAAATATCGGAACTCGGTATCGGAATTCCGATACCGCAAGTATCGGCCGATACCCGATACTTGCGGTATCGGAATGCTCAACACTACTCCTGAAGTTTCACTATTTTGTTTGACTTGACCGAGCTCCAGATGTGCTGGTAATACATTTAGGGGGTAGTGACCTAGGTAAGAGACCTTGTAGGGAACTGATAACGGATATCAAGTCTGATTTGTTAATGATTTTGGCAATGTTCCCCAGGGTTCTTTAAATTTGGTCACATATTATTCCTAGGAAGATTTGGTGGGGAACTTAGTCCATTGAGGGAGTTAATAAAGCAAGGATAAAAGTGAACAGGGTGGTATCTTGTTTTATGGTGAGGAACGGTGCGGTGGTAGTGCATCACTTGGAACTGAAATCTGGTAAAGGAGAATTTTGGCTCCTGGACGGATACATTTAAACGGCATAGGTATGGACTTGTAGTACTTTATGGTACAAGAAGGCAACGAAAAGGTCTTAAGGTGTCGAGGGACATAAATGTTTAAGGGGTACAAAACATTTATGCTTGGTAGGGAGGTCTTCGAAGTTGGTGGAGTTGGTTAATGGCAGATTGGTGTGTGTCTAGGGTTAAGACACAACCTAGGGCCAAGGTGGGCTTTTTAAACCTGCGGTTTATAGTTTTTGGCACTTTGAGGACCACCCCTTCTGAGAAGTTGTTGTTTTAAATTGTTTTGTTAATAAATGTTAATAAAAGGCTGCTGTGGCCAATTAATCCGATTTATGTGTGGTGTGATTATTTGGTAATTTATAAGGTAAGGATGTGGAAAGGGGAAAAGGGGTTAAAAATCAAAGCTCACATGAATCGCAAATACCCCTTAAGTCAAGAGTCTGCTAAATCCTTCTGAAGGTGTTTTGCAGTCAAGTGGGGATTCTGATTTGTCTCTTTAGCAATCCTAAGAACAGCTCTCACTAAAATTTTGCTTGGTCTTCCAGACCTTATCAACCTAACGATGACAGTGAACAAGCCATAACCCTAACAGGGTAATTAAGCTCTGAAACCTTGATCAACGATATCTGAGCACACAAATCTCCAACGGTGCCCAAATTTTTGCATCGGCATATTTTCCTTTTTACAATTTTTAAAATGTTATAAATTTTATTTGATTTTTTTGCCTAAACTATGTGTCATCTTTATCTTTAGGTCTTTTAGAGATCATTTATCTTCAACTTGCTTAACTGTTCATAATAACAGTAATTTTGACCAGGGGTGCCCAAACTTTTACATGCCACTGTACATATGTAGCATGGACAGAGCTGAAGCCACTGTGTATGAAGTCAATCTATTTAGTAGATGATGGTCCTTTGTTCTCTATATTCCATAGTGACCTTGGTTCCGGTTTATCTACATAAGCTATTTGTCATGATACATAGATAAATCACTTTTAACTTCTGTTGTAGCAATTATCATTGAGAAGGATCTGGCTTCATGTGCATACTTAGCCATCTACACACTGCGGGTTCATTTATTCTGAGACGTAAGGAGCCTGCGTATGGCATGGCTAGAGGTCAGCGCTAATGAAAACATGCTATTATATTTTACTAAGAAAGGTTTATGTAAGGGATATCTATTTCCACAGTCTGTGAAGTATCTGAAACAAACATTAGTTATGATAATTAGTGAAAGGAAGTTAAAAATGATACATCCTGTCCTCAGTTAAAGAGAAACTGAAAACATCATTAATAAAATATCTATTTATCTGTAATGAGATGCTGACTTACTGCTGTGGGCAACCGGTGTTCCCTTCAAAGCCATCGCTCTCCTCCTACATAGCGATGGTTTACTTCTGACTTGTGCACTCACGCCAGCTCTAGGTTTCTGAAAGGGAACCTGTCAGGACCCCCTGCTCTCCAACCCACCAGCTTTCGTATATGCATTCCTAAATTCCCTTCATAACAAGCCCTTTATAGCCTTAATCACCTAAACACATGTTTAAAACTTATTTAAAAACTCTGATTTCTTACAAAAATTAACATTTTGACTAGACCATGGGGTATTAGTTTCCCCAGATTAGATGCTCTCTGCATGCTACCACACCACCATGGGTCTGATAACGTGATTTTCAAGAATCTGCATCATCACCAGCTCTTTGCAAATCTTGTGCAAGCCCACAGGGGCATGATAACATGCAAAGGGGGATGACTAGTCTGGGGAAACTAACTCCCCATCAACTAATTAAAAGCAGGGATGTAACTATAATAGGTGCAGGGGTTGCAATCGCACCCGGGCCCTGGAGCCTAGGGGGCCCTAAAAGTCCCTTTGGCCTATAGAAAAAGACTACTGCTATTAAAGATTTAAAATACTTGGGGGCCCCATTGGAGCTTTTGCATCGGGGCCCATGAGTTTCAAGTTAAGCTACTGGTTAAAAGGTTTATCTACATTAAAAAAAAACTTTTCTAAATACTTTTGTTAAATGGATTGTCCAGTCTATATTGGTAAGTCACTGGTCACTCTGTGTCTGCAGACTTATGTATTCTCCAAGCACACGCACGGTGTGCTCCATGGATTTGCCAGTTTCTAAACCGATACCTGCGGTGTTGTATGCATTAAGCTCTCTTCTGGCCAGGGCCCATCCAGTGGGCCTGGCCTCGCTCCATATACTTGTATTGAGTGAGGCTGCACCCACTAGTCCGGCTGTGGTTGGAAGTATGCTTAACATGTACCTACCTGCCGGTCCTGGCTCAGAAACTGGAGAATCCCCGCAGAACACAGCGCCACACCTGGGTGGATTTATAAGTCGGCAGTCACACAGAATGTGACATGTTTAGGTGACTAAGAGTATAAAGTGCTTGTTAGGCAGGGAATTTGGAGCATTTTTTTCTTATTCCACTGCAATGTCTTTATTTCTACTCCTTGCGGTTATGACACAGCTAGCTTTCTTACTTCATTCTCTTCTGAATGCGATTTCTGCTTATCACTATAGTCCACCTGCTTTGACATTTTCTCTATCTGACCATAAGGTCTGCCTACTACCTTGGTATTGCAAGGTGGAAGCTACATTGCTAACAGAAACAATTATTAGGATTTCCCTGTGGGTACGTTCTTTGCTCCTTGTGGGGGTAAAAGTTGAAAAACACATGGTCCCTTAGACTCTGCTCTCCGCTTTATCCGTAAGTCAGTAACCTAGTGGATGCACCAGTTGGCCTTTGTTACACTATCTATGGTAAATAGTAAAGTTCCTGGATTTAAACCAACTAATGCTGACAACAGATGTATACATTTTTCAATGAATGGATAACAATAATTTCTATTAGTAAAATAATGGAAACAACTGCATACACATGTAGAGATCAACCAATGATATGAAGACACAATGAACAATTATTGGTCTATTGCAAAACAACATACTAAATAAACAAAGCAATCTGATGTCAAATTTATGCAAAATAATGAATTAAGCATTCATCTTCCTTCCACCAAGCAACTAAAATGAAGCAAAAATGTAAGATTGCCATGCAAAACACAAACCCTTACCGAAAAATAAAAATGTTACTAGTCTTAGGCTAGGTTCACATTGCGTTCAATGTCCCTGTTAAATGGACTACGTTACACCGCGGCATAACACGGTGTAACGTAGTCCGTTAACGGCGCCATTGAATGCAATGTCGGATGCATCGCTAGCACACGCCCACAATGACGGACCCGAGACGCGGGCTGCAGCGTTTCTGGGTCCGTCACCGCTAGCGCAGACAGAGATAGCAGATGCTCTATCTGCGCTAGCGCTGTGCAAAGTCGGCACTTGCGTTAGCGCAGTCCGTTTAACGTATGCGTTGAACGGACTGCACTAACGCAATGTGAACCTAGCCTTAGAAAATGGTGACACAATCAATTTTTACAAATTTTCTAATTGTTTTCACCGCTTTAAAAATAATAATGCAAGTTACTAAGCAATTTTTACAGGACAATGAATACGGTAAAAACAAAACAGAAAATTTACTGGAAGAATAACACTTTTTTTCACCATTTCAATGCATTTAGAATTTTTTCCTTGGTCTTCAGATTATTATTTTGTAAAGTGAATTTTGCCATTCAAAAAACAACTTGTCCTGCATAAAAAAAGAACAAGCTTTCAAATGATTGTGTTAATAGGAAAATAAAAGTTATTGCTCTTGGAGTAAATATTTTATAACTTTTGATATTTTAGTGCCAGTTCCAGTAGCAAAGCCTGCCTATCCAATTCATCAAAACTTATACAATTTTTGTCACATAAGTTTTGCAAAACATGTACTTTAGTCACTTAAGCAACATGCGCCTGGCATTATCATGTGGTAAAACAGCTACTTGGACACTTTGACATTCCTTTTGTGAAGACCTCATCATTGCATTGCCCATGTTGTTTTCAGACCAATACCTAGCTGTCATTGCATCCAAAAATCCAAAAAAAACAGGACTCATAGCTGAAGAGGATAGACCTCTATTCTAGCCTCCATTGAAATATTGTTCTGCACCATGATTGTGTTTGAAAGTTGTGCTGTGATGCCAGTTGATCATCTGAAGCTGAACACCTGAAGATTTGTGTAGATGCTACTTGATGCCTTAAGTTTGGCATGTGACATCCAATTTCACTTGTAGTACAGAATGGATGACAAGACAGAAAGCCAATGACAAGACCATGTAGGTGATGCCACAAAAATGCCTTCATGAGGGAACGACACACTGGTCCTGCTGAGGTATGGTGCGGTGTAGAATAATGTATGGTAGTTTACCCCTCAAATCTCAATTCCGTCATTGGTTGGTAAAAGCAAAAGGAGCTACCAACAGTGGATCTTGATGATTTGGCCAAGTACATTAAGAGTAGCAGTAAATTATTCAGACAACCATTAAGTGCCACATTGATAGCAGCCAAGGTGTGTAATTGCCCTCTGGGCTGAACCTAAATATCCTTCCCTTGCTAAAAACTCCAAAACCTGAGATGAGTCATAATTCCTTAATAGACGGTCCTAGGGAGGCGGTTTTGGTGCCATTGGCCCCTGCTACACATTAAGATAAAATGCAGCTTTGCTATCTGATTTCTACTAGCTGTTTTATGTGTCTACATATCCCTGGGTGCTAGAAAGTTTTGAGACCCAGGCAGGTGTTTGCCATGTTCTGGGGATTTCAGAAATATACACAATGTATGGCTAGGATGTATAGTATCTCCATAACTCCTTAGGGGATTATGTTTCTAGAATGTTCTAGAAGGTGTCTGCAGCTTCAGCAGGGCTCTATATGGCAAGCAGGCATTTGTCCTACTCTGAGCTGATCAAGGTGTGAGAGCTGTCAGTCACAGCCTTTGAGGCTTGGCACCCCTGCTGAGATAGCTGCACACTGAAGAGCGTCTAGGTGTTCTGTTACAGCTGCACACTGAAAGGTCTTATATAATCCCATGCCACCAGAGATACAAATGTTTGACGTAAAATTATATCTCCATATTCTCTCTTATATCTCCAATTCAACTTCCCATTTTGAAGAGACAATTCACAATGTTGCTTAAAATTGTTGTTTAACTGACAAAACACATGTATGGACACCAGGATGTCATACTGTATTTAAGTAGGGATTATTCATATTCTCATCCTATATGAGAATTCACCCAAGGAATAAATACTTTAGTTAGAGGTTTCTAGGTAGAGTATATTAATTTATCAAGAAATCCTTCTAATATATCACAACCGGTAATTTCACCTATCTATATATCTACAACCTCAATTCCATTGTCAGGCAGTACATAATCTACTGTATAATCTTCTTGCTATTACTGTCATTTTTATTTCCTAATGTACACCGCTAATTTAAAAAAAATTTGGGATGCTATAAAATGTAAAGAAAATGAAAAAGTGATTTCTAAATCTCTTATCGACTTATTTTGTTCACAACAGAACATAGAGCATATCAGAAGTTGAATGTTCAATATTTTTTCATTTTGTTTGAAAAATTAACTCATTTAGGAATTAATTGGAGCAATACATCTTAAAAAAGTTGAGACGGGTTTAACAAAAGACTGGGAAAAAAAAGTGGTACTAATGAAAAACAGCTGGAATGTCAGTTTACAACTAAGTTCCAAAAATATTTATGAAAAGACCATATTAGAAAGATAGTCTCTCAGAAGCAAAGGTGGTCGGTAAGAGATTTACCAATCTGTGAACAAATATGATTAAAAATTGAAGAAGAATTTCTGTTCTGTGTTCTATGTTTCTTTGTGAATATAATATGGTTATAAGAGATTTCCAAATAATTATATTCTTTACATTTTGCACAGCATTCACACTTTTCTGGAATCGGGGTTGTACATAAGGACATGCAACCTACAGTAATTACAAGAAGCATATACATTATATACATACGGCATGACAGGTGACTGGGGCAAATCATATACTGTAACTGCTGAAGGATGCATGCATGACTTCTCTTCCATATACCATGTCAACAGACAATCAATACAACATTTTATAAGGTCAAACACATTACATCTAAGGGAGAGAATTACAAAACACAAAGCATATACATCTTTAAATAATAGCCAATGTGATAAGAAACATTATATTGTCCTGTAGTAATCACTATACTATTCTATTTTTCACAAATGTGAGCACAATGTGTCCAAATCATCATGCCTAGTATTGCAGTAACGTGAAATTTAGCATCTTCATAATATTAGAATACATTGCTTATAAAATAAATCCATATTGTCCTAAAATAATAGCCCCATATGGTCCCTAAATAATAGCCCTATATAGATATGATAAAGAATAGTGCTGTACAAAATCCAATACTATTTTCATCTAAAAACAACCTCAATCACTAAACTCCGAGTGCAAACAAAGAATGGCTACACTAGCTGATAGCTGAAGTACTGAGATACTGTATTCATATAGTACAGCAAAATTTCTGCCATAAATAATACTGTCATAAGCTAGACAAATTGTACAGCCATACGGTATCAATAACATATATACTTTTTTATCCAGTATACAGAGTATCTGAGAAATGCTGAATGGCCAAATGTTCTGAATGATTAAACAATTGTAGAAATAATTTTCAGGAAGACATAAAATAAAAAAAAATAAAAAGAATATTCCACTGCTGGAGCCACCATGTATCATGAGAATGGTGATCTTCTTTCTCTCTTATGAATGGAGCACTGGTCAATCAAACGCACTACTGATTCATTTCATGTCTATCTGGGATTGGTGGTGAAAGCAGAGTGTTGTATAAGATAGGCCATCTTGATCCATCTCAAAGATAATGGAGATCATGGGCATGTGTAACCACAGATTCATTCTCCTGATCGTTGGGAGAACCCGCACAAGGATATTTAATAAATGTTATTTATTGTCCAGCTAATTTAAAAGTGAAAAAAAAAAGATATTTTTTTAGGCTTAGAGCATTAAGCAGGTAATTTTGATTACAATTATCGTCATTCTTTAGCTCACGGCAAATGTTGGTAATTCAGTTCTCAACATAAATGAGTACATATCCTTTACAAAGTAAGATTTTAATCAATATCTTACTGAGAACAAGAACAATTTTAAAAATGTTGAGAAGACTGAGTTTCATAGAACATTTTTTAACCCCGAACATGAAATTCATGTTAATAATATAAATTTCATTACAAAAATCTTCAGTTTTACTCAAATTAGTTCATGCAAAAATGAAAAAAAAAAACACATCATAAACTACTACATCCAGTATTTTGTGTAACCTCCATAATTTTTAAGGACAGCATCAAGTCTTCTTGATATGGAATAAACAAGATACGTAGCAACATATTGCAACTAGGGTTGAGCGACTTTTACTTTTTTAGGATCGAGTCGGGTTTCGCGAAACTCGACTTTGTCAAAAGTCGGGTCGGGTGAAATCAGCCAATTATCGCGAAAAGTCGGGGATTGACCGAAACACGAAACCCAATGTAAGTCAATGGGGAATTAAAGTCGGCAGTGAGTGGAGGACAGGAAAACACCCACAGTGCCCATTGTAATGTCAAAAACATCAATTCTTGTCACTTAAGCTTGTCAATCTTAATTTACCTTATAATAATAGTTAGGCATTGAAAATTGGGGGTCATTAGGCTAAAGTTGTGGGGGGGTAAACTTTGCAAGTGCTGTGATCCCGAGCAAGCAGGGAGGGCCCACTTGTTCGCATTGGCACTAGCACAGGGTGTTAGGGCTAGCGGAACGCACCAAATAATAAGACAGATAGTGTACGGTGCGTTCGTAGCCTGGGGTCCACCGTGCAGAGATGGAACCTGCTGCTGAGTAATGACGGACTATATGGCAGTACTCATAAGTATACTCGCGTGGGTTAAACTTCACCCAACGTGAAGGAAGTGATCCTGTTGCGTCACAGGGTCGCGGTACCGCACATAGAAGGCGAGCAAGCAGTCAGCGAACTTAACCCCAACTAGGATTGAAGTCCGATTAGACCCTTGCTGGCACAACACCGCAACAGGGTGTGTTAGGCAACTCTTATAATTAGAGCACCGAAGTGCGAACTGTGCCGTGCTGGCAGGCACCACTAAGCACCCAGACGTGGGTCAGGAAGCGCACTACTGGCGCGTGGCGCCGCACTGGCGGTCACAGCAATAGACGCTGATACGTGCGTGACACGTTGAGTGATTTGTCGGGCGCTAGATAGCAGCCATACTCCATACGCGAACAGTCATACAATAGGGTAGGGGTATTTAATGAACGACTTGCACTCACAACACACGTATTCAATTGTACACTAGCGCATGGCCGTGCGGTCATGCGCAGTTTATATAATTGCAGGACAGGAAGTGGCCACAGAAACTTTGCCCTTCCAAGACCTGCCAAGAGGACCAATGGAATGCGCTGCAGAGCCAGAGCACATGACCCTCGATCTCCAACGGGAGATCTTGCTCTGGGCATGCTCAGTGTGCGCAAACAAGGACTTAGTCCCAGGGAAGTCCGCTCGCCGCTGACCAGCACTGACTTTAATGGCAGGAGCTGAAGAAGCAGCAGTAACTCTCTGTACAGAGTGAGAGCGAGCAAGACACTGGGAGCGACGTCCCTGCTGAGCAGACTCCACTGCGGCTGGAGGAGAATGGGAGACCGCAGCGGAGACGGATCGAGATTCCCCCTGTGCAGCAGAGGAAACTCGACTCCTAACATTACCCCCCCTCCTAGGGCCCCCCCCTCCTTGGGCCTCGCTACGCTCGAAGGCAGCAATGAGCTGTGGGGCCCGAATGTTTTCAGCAGGCTCCCAAGACCTGTCCTCTGGACCATAACCCTTCCAATCCACCAAATAAAACTTTTTGCCGCGTACCACCTTGCATCCCAAAATAGCGTTCACCTCGTAATCGTCCGTAGACGAACCCGATGTCCCGGCAGATGACTCGGAAAACCGGGACATGTATACGGGTTTCAAGAGGGACACATGAAAGGTGTCGGTGATACCCAAGCGTGGAGGAAGAGCCAGGCGGTAGACCACAGGATTAACCTGTTCGAGAACCTTGAAGGGACCCAAGTAGCGAGGAGCAAACTTAGTGGACTCAACTCGCAGCCTGATGTTACGGGCGGAGAGCCAGACCAAGTCGCCAGGGGCAAAAGTCGGAGCGGGGCGCCGATGAACATCGGCGGAGGACCTCATTCTCTCCTTGGAGGCCCGAATGGCATCCTGCGTGCGATCCCAAATGTCCCGTGCCTCCACAGCCCAGTCTGCCACCCTGGGATCAGCGGAAGACACAGGCATGGGCACAGGAACACGCGGATGCTGGCCGTAATATAAGAGGAATGGAGTCTGACCGGTAGAGTCGGCTACGGCATTGTTAAGTGCAAACTCTGCCCACGGTAGCAAGGATGCCCAGTCATCCTGTCTGGCAGAAACAAAATGTCGCAGATATGTGGCCAAGGTCTGGTTGGCCCTTTCTACCAACCCATTCGTCTCGGGATGATATGCCGAAGAGAGATTTAACTCAATACTGAGTAGACGACATAGCTCCCTCCAGAATCGAGACGCAAACTGGGGACCACGGTCACTAACAATTTTGTCTGGCATACCGTGTAAGCGAAAGATATGCTTGATAAACAAGACAGCCAACGCCCGTGCAGATGGTAGCCGTGGAAGAGGCACCAAATGCACCATTTTGGAAAAATGATCGGTGATCACCCAGATAATGGTGCAATTACGAGACTTGGGTAAGCAAACCACAACGTCCATCCCGACCATCTCCCAGGGACTGTCAGCCACGGGCAGAGGATAAAGAAACCCAGCTGGCCGTTGCCGATGAGTCTTGTTCCTGGCGCAAGAGACACACGCCCGAACGTACTCCGCGACATCACGAGCCATATGCGGCCACCAGTATGTCCTCGCCAGTAACTCTGATGTCCTTTTAGTACCAAAATGTCCACCCACCCTGGACGAGTGCGCCCAAGAGAGAACCTTCGGTCGCAAACTAGATGGAACAAAAGTCTTGCCCGGGGGCACAGACTCCAGCGAAACCGGGGCCACGGTTCTCAAACTCTCGGTGGGGACAATAAGCCGAGGCTCCTCCTCCGCAGATGACACAACGGAGCGAGAGAGAGCGTCGGCCCGAATGTTCTTCTCCCCAGAAAGGAAATGGAGGGTGAAATGAAACCGGGAGAAGAACAAGGACCATCTGGCCTGGCGAGAATTCAACCGCTGAGCTGTCTGCAGATACACCAAATTTTTGTGATCTGTGAAGACTTGGAACGGAAAACGTGCTCCCTCCAAGAGATGTCTCCACTCCGAGAAAGCCAACTTCATGGCTAGCAACTCCCTGTCCCCGATGGAATAATTCCTCTCTGCTGGTGCGAAGGTCTTGGAGAAAAAGAAGCAAGGATGCTTCCGACCTTGAGCATCCTTTTGGAAGAGGACTGCTCCAGCACCAACAGAAGAGGCATCCACCTCCATGATAAATGGCTTATCAACATCGGGGCGATGAAGAATGGGAGCGCTAGCGAAGTGTGACTTTATAGAGATAAAAGCCTTGGAGACCTCCTCAGACCACAATTTGGGATTCGCCCCCTTCTTGGTGAGGGCAACCAAGGGAGCTACCAAAGTTGAGAAATGCGGGATGAACTGGCGATAATAATTGATGAACCCCATAAAGCGCTGCACCGCTTTAAGAGAATGGGGTTTCTGCCAGTCCATCACAGCCTGTAGTTTGGCAGGATCCATAGCCAATCCCTGGGCTGAGATGATGTAGCCTAGGAAAGGTAAGGACTCCTGCTCAAACATACACTTCTCCAACTTGACATAGAGGGAGTTTGCCCGTAGGAGGTCGAAGACTTTGCAAACATCTCTCCGGTGGGAGTCAATATCTGGAGAGTAGATGAGAATATCATCCAGATAGACTACGACCGAGGTGGAAAGCATATCCCGGAAGATATCGTTCACAAAGTCTTGGAAAACGGCTGGGGCATTACAGAGCCCAAAGGGCATCACCAGATATTCATAGTGCCCATCCCTGGTGTTAAAAGCCGTCTTCCATTCGTCCCCCTCACGGATGCGAATCAGGTTGTAAGCACCCCGCAGATCTAATTGAGTAAATACCCTTGCTCCCCGAAGCCTATCGAACAGTTCAGATATCAAAGGCAAAGGGTATTTATTCTTAACGGTGGTGGCGTTAAGACCCCTGTAGTCTATGCATGGACGCAATTCCCCACTCTTCTTCTGCACGAAGAAGAACACTGCCCCAGCAGGTGACACTGACTTCCTGATGAACCCTCTTGCCAGATTTCCCTGGATGTACTGTGACATTGCCTCCGTCTCCGGGAGAGAAAGCGGATAGACTCGACCCAGGGGAGGCTCAGCACCAGGCAAGAGGTCAATAGGACAGTCATAGGGGCGATGGGGCGGAAGGGTCTCCGCCGCCTTTTTGGAGAATACGTCTGCATACGACCAATACTGCTTGGGGAGAGAGGAAAGATCTGCGGGTACCTCAGTTGTAGCTACCTGAACGCACTCCCTCTGACACCTACCCCCACAAGATTCACCCCATCCCAGAATTCTGCCTGAGGACCACTCGATATGAGGAGAGTGGTACCGTAGCCAAGGTATTCCCAACAGGACTTCATCAATTCCCTCTGGAATGACGAGCAGGGAAATAATCTCCTGATGAGATGGCGACATGGACAGAGTAAAAGGGATGGTCTGGTGAGTTATCTGTGAGGGCAGAGTCGACCCATTCACCACTCGTACCGTTACAGGTTGAGCTAGCATAACCAGAGGTATTGCGTGGCGTTGGGCGAAAGCAGAAGACATAAAATTGCCCTCCGCCCCAGAATCCACGCAGAGCTCTACCGAGTGGGAGAATGAGCCTATAGTAATTGTCCCCTTAAAGGACAATTTAGAGGCAAACGTCGCCATGTCTAGTGTACCTCCACCTACGACCACTAGACGCTGACGTTTCCTCGACCGCTGAGGACATCTGGTGGCTAAATGTCCAGACTGCTGGCAAACATGACAGACCCTGAGTGCACAAGCGGTCCGGGACTTAGGTCCCGCTTGTGACACTTCCCTGGCCTCATGTGACTCAGGAACCAGGACCGGAGATTCCAGAGGTTTGGCGAAAGTAGGAGCCAGCCGAAACCTCTGCCTACACTGAGCTCGCTCTAACCTCCGCTCGTTAAAACGGAGGTCAATTCGAGTGGAGACTGTTATTAACTCCTCCAGTGTGGCAGGAATCTCCCTAGTGGCCAGAGCGTCCTTTACATGGTCAGCCAAGCCCCTCCAAAATATGGGGATAAGAGCTTTATCCGACCATTCCAGCTCAGATGCTAAAGTGCGGAATTGGATGGCAAAATGACTGACCAAGGACTCACCCTGAGTTAATGCCAGCAGTTGGAGCGCAGTGTCATGGGTGACTTGAGGTCCTAAAAAGACCTGTTTTAAAGTGCTCAAAAACAGAGGAGCACTCTGCACCACATGATCGCAAAGCTCTCACAGCAGCGTAGCCCATTCCAACACCCTGTCCGACAATAGAGACACAATAAATCCCACCTTAGCCCGCTCTGTGGGGAAACGTGCAGCCAGAAGCTCGAGATGAATAGAGCGCTGACTCACGAATCCCCTACAAAATTTGCTATTACCAGAAAATTTTTCTGGCAGCGGGAGGCGAGATAATGTCGGAACAGGGGTGGCAATGGACAAAGTTGCTGCAGCCACGCTGGCAGCCTGTACAGCAACTGCGGTAACATCCACAGCTGAGGTTGCGCTCTCGATAGCCGCCAACCTACCCTCCAGCTGCTGTATATACCGCAGGGATTGCTGTTTGTCCGTCATCACTAGCCAGACCCTGGCGCTAGTGTAATGTTAGGGCTAGCGGAACGCACCAAATAATAAGACTGATAGTGTACGGTGCGTTCGTAGCCCGGGGTCCACCGTGCAGAGATGGAACCTGCTGCTGAGTAATGACGGACTATATGGCGGTACTCATAAGTATACTCGCGTGGGTTAAACTTCACCCAACGTGAAGGAAGCGATCCTGTTGCATCACAGGGTCGCGGTACCGCACATAGAAGGCGAGCAAGCAGTCAGCGAACTTAACCCCAACTAGGATTGAAGTCCGATTAGACCCTTGCTGGCACAACACCGCAACAGGGTGTGTTAGGCAACTCTTATAATTAGAGCACCGAAGTGCGAACTGTGCCGTGCTGGCAGGCACCACTAAGCACCCAGACGTGGGTCAGGAAGCGCACTACCGGCGCGTGGCGCCGCACTGGCGGTCACAGCAATAGACGCTGATACGTGCGTGACACGTTGAGTGATTTGTCGGGCGCTAGATAGCAGCCATACTCCATACGCGAACAGTCATACAATAGGGTAGGGGTATTTAATGAACGACTTGCACTCACAACACACGTATTCAATTGTACACTAGCGCATGGCCGTGCGGTCATGCGCAGTTTATATAATTGCAGGACAGGAAGTGGCCACAGAAACTTTGCCCTTCCAAGACCTGCCAAGAGGACCAATGGAATGCGCTGCAGAGCCAGAGCACATGACCCTCGATCTCCAACGGGAGATCTTGCTCTGGGCATGCTCAGTGTGCGCAAACAAGGACTTAGTCCCAGGGAAGTCCGCTCGCCGCTGACCAGCACTGACTTTAATGGCAGGAGCTGAAGAAGCAGCAGTAACTCTCTGTACAGAGTGAGAGCGAGCAAGACACTGGGAGCGATGTCCCTGCTGAGCAGACTCCACTGCGGCTGGAGGAGAATGGGAGACCGCAGCGGAGACGGATCGAGATTCCCCCTGTGCAGCAGAGGAAACTCGACTCCTAACACAGGGCCCCTTAAAGTACGGCGGTGTGTTTGGCGGCGGGGGCGCCTCCCACCGGCAGAGACACTTTTGCGTACTATGCGGGGTCCTG
Source organism: Ranitomeya imitator (assembly GCF_032444005.1). Taxonomy (NCBI): domain Eukaryota; kingdom Metazoa; phylum Chordata; class Amphibia; order Anura; family Dendrobatidae; genus Ranitomeya; species Ranitomeya imitator. Next base: position 78,389,966 of record NC_091290.1, read on the forward strand.
TGCCAGTGACGTCGCCAACGAGTATGCCCCCCCACCTGATGAAGGAACCTGCACTTTTATCTGCACATTCCTCTTTGTTTCCGTGTTAGGTGTTATAGTATGCGGGATGGGGAACTTGTCTTTCAGCAGGGTCAGAATCTTGCTGTGTATAGTGCAAGTGGAATGTAGTGGTCTGGGTCAATGTACCAGCAGACTCAGGTAGCAGTGGCTGGGTAATGGGCAGGATGAGGAGGAAACACTGATATAGTCCCAAAGAATAAAGTAGGCTAAATGCAGTTCAAAATTGGTAACAGGAGTAAACAGGCGGCATAGCTTTGTTCAGTGGAGGAAAACTGTAATGAGTGGCAGACACAGTTAGTAGGCCCAAGTAATAAAGTGGGCCAAATGAAGTTCAAAATTGGTAACAGGAGTAAACAGGCGGCACTGCTTTGTTCAGTGGAGGAGAACAACAAGCAGCGGCAGAAACCGCTAGTCCACCCAACCAAACAAGTAGGCCAAATGCAGTTTAATATCTGATATAGGCCGAAAGCCTGAAGATTGAAGCTCAGATTTGTTCAGTGGAGAACACCAAGCAGCATCAGACACCCTTATTAGGCCCAACCAAACAAGTAGTAATAATGCAGTTTAATATGTGATATAGGCCGAAAGCCTGAAGATTGAAGCTCAGATTGGTTGAGTCGAGAACACCAAGCAGCGTCAGATACCCTTATTAGGCCCAACCAAACAAGTAGTAATAATGCAGTGACATATGTGATATAGGCCGAAAGTCTGAAGATTGAAGCTCACATTTGTTCAGTCAAGAATACCAAGCAGCGTCAGACACACTTATTAGGCCCAACCAAACAAGTAGTAATAATGCAGTGTAATATGTGATATAGGCCGAAAGCCTGAAGATTGAAGCTCAGATTTGTTCAGTCGAAAACACCAAGCAGCGTCAGAAACCCTTATTAGGCCCAACTAAACAAGTAGTTCAAATGCAGTGTAATATGTGATATAGGCCGAAAGCCTGAAGATTGAAGCTCAGATTGGTTCAGTCGAGAACACCAAGCAGCGTCAGACACCCTTATTAGGCCCAACCAAACAAGTAGTAATAATGCAGTGTAATATGTGATATAGGCCGGAAGCCTGAAGATTGAAGCTTAGATTTGTTCAGTCGAGAACACCAAGCAGCTTCAGACACCCTTATTAGGCCCAACCAAACAAGTAGTAATAATGCAGTGACATGTGTGATATATGCCGAAAGCCTGAAGATTGAAGCTCAGATTTGTTCAGTCAAGAATGCAGTTTAATATGTGACACTGGATGAAAATTGAGGCTCAGCTTTGTTCAGTGGAGGACAACTGTAATGGGAGGCAGACACAGTTAGTAGGCCTTAATAAGTAAGTATGCAAAATGCTGTTCAAAATTGGTAAGTGGAGTACACAGGCGGCATAGCTTTGTTCAGTGGAGGACAACTTTAATAAGTGGCTCTGACAGACAGAGTAGGGCCACAATTAAAAAAGTTGGCTAATTGCATTTCAAAATTGGTAAGAGGAGTACACAGGCGGCATAGCGTGGTTCAGCGGAGGAGGACAAGTGTAATTAGTGGCTCTGACACACTGAGTAGGCCTAAAATAAAAATGAAGGCTATATTCAGTTCATAATTGGTAAGAGGACTACAGAGGCGGCCTTGCTGGGTTCAGCGGTGGAGGACAACTGTTGTGAGAGTGTGACACAGTTACTAGGCCCATATAAGTAAGTCGGCCAAATGCTGTTCTAAATTGGTAAGAGGAGTACACTGGCGGCATAGCTTGGTTCAGCGGAGGAAGACAACTGTAATAAGTGGCTCAGACAGAGTGAGTAGTCCTAAAATAAAACAGTTGGCTGAATGCATTTCAAAATTGGTAACAGGAGTACACAGGCGGCATAGGTTTGCTCAGCGGAGGACTGTTGCAATGTGTGGCGCAGACAGACGGACAGACAGATAGAGGATAGAGGCCTAAAATAAAAAAAGGTGGCTTCATGCAGTTCAAAACTACTAGCAGGACTAACCAGGCGGCCTAGCTTGTTTCAGGGGGGTCAGTTGCAATGTGTGGCCCAGACAGACAGTCAGAGGCCTAAAATAAAAAAAGGCAGCCTAGCTTGGTTGTGCGTGGGAGGACAACTGTTATGAGACGCTGGCACAGTTACTAGGCACAAATAAGTAAGTAGGCTACATGCAGTTCACAATTGGTAACAGGAGTACACAGGTGGCATAGCTTTGTTCAGCGTAGGACAAGTGTTATAAGTGGCTGACACAGTTAGGCTACTTTCACACTAGCGTTAACTGCAAACCGTCACAAAAACGTCTTTTTCCCGAAAAAATGGATGCGTAAAAAAACTGCAAAACATATGCAACGCATACAGCATTTCGACGGATCCGTCGCAAATCCGATAAACGGTTGCGTTGAAATGCTGGATGCGTTGCATACGTTGCATACATTTTTACCATCCGTTGCATCCGTTTTTACGACGGATCCGTTGTTAAAATGGGAGGCACCAAAATTTGATTGGCTACTGGAAACTAAGGGAAATCTATATACTGACTGTATTTACAGCCCATCTTTGAGGGTTTTAGTTTAGTGGCAAGGATGGATGGTGTACTTGGGAGGATTGCGAGTTTGGTTACTGATGTTATATTTGAGACGAATCGCCTGGATATCATAGTGCGGGAGAAGGAGGCGGCAGCAGAAAGACGGAGGATGCAATGGAGAGTGCGACGATTCTGGATACATCCAATCAATGAGCTGCGGATGACCAGGGGTGTCCAGTCCACTCTCTATCTGGAGTTGCGGTGCAACCCACAGAAATTCTTTAATTATGTATGGATGAGGATAGAACATTTCGATTATTTGGTTGGAAAACTAGATGTCATCCAAAGGCAGGACACAAGGATGAGGCTTGCCATCACACCGGCGGAGCGGCTCCTGGTGACACTGCGGTAAGCATCTTTTTTTTATGTGATTGCTCATATTGAATGTTATTATATGCTGCAGAGAAAACTGCGCTGACACATTGCGCAGCATTTTCTGCAGCATGTAATTTTTTGGTTTCTTTGAGGCCATTCCACTGGTTGTTTTTTCTTGTGTCATTGTTCATATTGAATGTTATTACATGCTGCAGACAAAACTGCGCTGACACATTGCGCACCATTTCCTGCAGCATGTAATTTTTTGGTTTATTTGAGGCCATTCCACTGGTTGTTTTTGTTGATGGTCTGTGCAATATTTTTTTACATTTTTTTTTTCTGCAGCTTCCTAGCTACGGGTGAGTCTCTGACTTCACTCCATTTCCAATTCAGGCTGGGGATTTCCACTATTGGCGGAATTGTGAAGGACACGTCGTGCGATTTGGGACACTTTAGAGCCGGAGTATATCCCACAACCATCAATGGACATCTGGTTGAGAAGTTCCGAACAATTTGAGAGAATTTGCAATTTCCCAAATTGTGTTGGTGCCGTGGACAGCAAACACATAAGGATTGCTAAACCGGCAGGAACAGGATCAGAGTACTATAACTATAAAAAATATTTCTCCATTGTACTCATGGCTATTGCAGACGCCAACTGCCGATTCCTTGCTGTGGACATAGGAGCATATGGCCGGTCCAACGACTCCCAAGTTTTTTAAAACCTCTCCAATGGGTCGCTGCCTGTATGGAGATACATACAATTTCCCGCCAGCCAGACCGCTCCCAGGAACAAGTGAACCAGCCATGCCCTATGTGTGTGTAGGTGATGAAGCCTTTCAACTGTCGCCGCACCTACTGAAACCATACAGCAGCCGTGAATTAAACCGTACCAAGCGGGTATTTAATTACCGTCTTACCAGAGCAAGAAGAGTAGTAGAGTGCTCTTTCGGTATATTGACGGCAAAGTGGAGAGTTCTGCTGACGGCAATAAAACTGGAAACCAAAACTGTAGACGATGTTGTCAAGGCATGTGTGGTGCTCCATAATTTTATCATTGCAAAGGAGCCCGTTACCTTGGATGACGAAGAATTGGAGACATCCTTGTGGGATTACCGCAGTGCCTCTGTTCGCTCCACCGGTTCTGTTACTAGGATGAGGGACCAGTTTGCGGATTATTTTTTGTCACCTGTTGGGCGGATTCCATGGCAAGACATCATTGTGTGACATGTTTTTCATGGCTTTTGTTGTTTATGTAAAAATTGTGTTTGTAGCAACAAAACAAACCCCCCCCCCAAAAAAAAAAAAACCAAAGTGTGGTTTGCTTGGTAATATAAAACCATTTTGTTATACCTTTAAAACGTCTGGTGTTTCTTTTCACTTAAGCTTTATTATTTACCTTATTGAATCAACACACAGAGTAGATTTTAAACCAGAAAGATTTTTATTTAAAACCTTGTTTTGTATTTTTTTTAATTTTCCAAAAACAATTTTTTTGAGTAGCAAAATAAAGCTTTTTTTTAACATTTAAAAAAATTTAACATTTGTGGACTACAAGTCCTGGTAGTGTCGGGTGGAGTAACTATGGGAGGAGGGGCTGGAAGGTTGGACCACATCGGTAGGTGGGATTGGGGAAACCCTACTTTGTTCTGCAGTGGAAGGGGGGTGAAAAGCAGGAGGCTGACCAGAGGAGGGTTGTGTTGGGGTAGTTGTGAAACTGAATGGGGAAGAAAAGCTGGGCAAGGAAGATGAAAACACTGGGGAATACATTTGGGTTGGGGGCCTGGTATGGTATTGGGACTGACGTGGATATTGGGGGGCATGGTGTAGAAATGGTGACTGGTATGTGTGGGGAGGTGTGGGGGTAGATTGGGATTCGTTGAGGACCTTAAGAAGAGCGTTATGGCAGCTATTCATTACCCGCATCTGCTGATCAAAAGAAAGCTTTTCCATGCTCCTGAGCATGGATTGAAAAAAAAGATTTGCTGGAGCTTGACTTACATCTAAATGCAGCCTATCCAAGTGACTGCTGATTTCCTGGTGGGTTTCACTGATGCATGATTGCACCATGTTGAAACCAGCAGTCACTTGTTCTCCCAAAAATTTTGAAAGAACTTTGGAAGCCTGCATTTAGATGCAAGAACTCAGGAGCCAAGCTCCTTTCCTGACCCCTCTGACGCTGCCGCCACGAACCTAACGGTGGTGTAGAGGTGGCAGGGTCAGAGGGGTGGGGTAAAGGGAACGCTATCTGTTGACCATCAGATGCGAGTAACGAAGGCTGCGCTACAGTGCCTGAGGTGGATGAAGTGGAGGGGACAGAGGGGTCAGAGGTGTGGGGCCTACCGATGTGGTCCCCGGTGGCGGACTCAGGAGGGATCGCTCCAGAGGGCGCAGAGAAAGATGAAGGCGCACGGTGGCTGGAGTAGGTGCTGTGAAAGAAAAAACAAAAACAATTAATATATTGATATGGAAAAGCCCAGACTGAAACAAAAGTTTTGTGATTAGACAGGTTAACATGGTTATTACTGGGATGTTGAATACTTACACTCGACTCAGCATGGTTCGCCTCAGGAAGGAGAGGGCAGGGGCGTATCTATATGTTCTCTTCTTCCTTCCTGCTGAGCCACTCCGGGCCTGCATCTCCTGGTTAAATTCCCTCTTAAAGCGATCCCTCAGTGACCGCCACCGCTTCCTAACCTTGCTACCTGTGAAGACAGGAATGAAGAAAAAAAAAATGGTAAATGCAAGACATTACATTCAGCTTTAAACATCACTGAAAACTGAATACTTACATAGTTTGCTCTGCTGCTGTGGAAGAAGGTCCTCCCACCTCGGAAATATGTTCTGGCATACTTCCTCCCAGAGCCGACGGGTGACACTGGTGTCAGCATGCCTGTGGTCAGCCATGTTCCACAGCGGCTCCCGCTCGCGAACCTCCTCGATGAGGGCTTCAATCTCAATGTCAGAATCTTCTGCGGGAGCACGCTGTGAAGCCTGTGAGAAAAAAAATATAAGAAAAAAATAAAAATTAGTACACTGAAAAAAAAAAATGACCAATCGAAGCCCCCCCCAAAAAGCAACTTACTGATGGCCGACCACGGCGTTGAGTCCGCCGACTCTGGGAGTGCCTGGGAGAACCTTCATGGTGTGCAGCAGCAGCAGCAGCAGCAGGAGACTGAAATAAAGGAGAAAAAAAAATTAGCTTTAATGTATGTATATGTTTTCTTGGTTCCGTTGTATCTGAAAATCTGTTTCGTGTATGGTGCTGGTGTATGGTGTGAAGCAAGTGTTTCACAACTACTTACACTTGGTTCCTCCTCCACTTGTATATCTCCACCTGTCTCGGTCCCTTCTGACAGCTCCTCATCGGATTCTGATTCCTGTTTAAACATAATAAATGCATGTAGTGAATAAAAATTAAGAAAATTAAAAAAAAAAAAAAAATTGGGTTACTTACCGATACACGCTGTTGCTGTGGAGGAGGGCTGCCAGAAGAGGACATTGTGTTCCTTGTATCTACGGCCGGTGGCTTTGGTCCTGGTGGCTGTGGTCCTGGTGGCTGTGGTCCTGGTGGGTCTGTAAGTTAAAAGACACTTGCAATCTGCTCTACACATTGAAGTAGCAGATTTGGGGTCTTCAAAACTTACTTTTAAGAATTTCAGGATGTGTTCCTGGTATCTACGGCCGGTGGCTGTGGTCCTGGTGGCTGTGGTCCTGGTGGCTGTGGTCCTGGTGGGTCTGTAAGTTAAAAGACACTTGCAATCTGCTCTACACATTGAAGTAGCAGATTTGGGGTCTTCAAAACTTACTTTTAAGAATTTCAGGATGTGTTCCTGGTATCTACGGCCGGTGGCTGTGGTCCTGGTGGCTGTGGTCCTGGTGGCTGTGGTCCTGGTGGGTCTGTAAGTTAAAAGACACTTGCAATCTGCTCTACACATTGAAGTAGCAGATTTGGGGTCTTCAAAACTTACTTTTAAGAATTTCAGTATGCCGTCCTGGTGGCTACGGCCAGTGGCTGTGGTCCTGGTGGATACGGCCGGTCGATGTGGTCCCTACTCTATCTGCAATATAATAAGTATAATGGATTTATAGCCACCGCAGAACTAGGTAATGTTTAACAATAAACACCCTGTAAAAATGTGAGAAATAGGTAAACACTAAAACCCAAAGACAGGTGTTAGGGTTGGCGGAACGCACCAAATATATAGTTTATTAAATGGAATTGGTGCGTTCGCAACCCGGGATCCACCGTGCAGGAAAGTATCTGCTGCTAAGTAAGACGGACTATATGGCGGTACTATAAGTATACATACAAGGGTTAACTTCACCCTGCGTGAAGGAAGCGATCCTGTTGCGTCACAGGACCGCGGTACCGCACATAGAGCGCGAGCAATAAGTCAGCGAACACAACCCCAAATAGGATTGAAGTCCGATTAGACCACTGCTGGCACAACACCGCAACTGGGTGTGTAAGGAAACTATCGAAATAGTAAATAAAGGCACGAGAGTGCATGCGGTGCCACACAAAAGGACGCCGCTAACCACCCAGGCTTGGGTAAGGAAAGCGCACGGCGCCGTACAGGCGGTCACAGCAACTAGACGCTGTTATGTGTGTTTTGTGCTGATGGCTAGTCGGGCGCTAGATAGCTACCATCATCCGCAAACAGTCAACAACACTAGGGAGGGATATTTAGGAGCTTTCATCCTTCGACATACATCCATCTACACACACACATATTTTCAAGACAATACTAGCGCATGGCCGTGCGGTCATGCGCAGTTTATATAGTTGCAGCACAGGAAGCTGCTACTGAAGTTTTTGCCCTTTCAGGACCTTCCAGAAGGACCAATGGAAAGTGCTGCAGTACCTGAGCATGTTTTGCCCTTTCAGGACCTTCCAGGAGGACCAATGGAATGTACTGCAGCACCTGAGCATGTTACCGAACATGTGGCCCTCGACCTCCAATGGGAGACCCTGCCCTGGGCATGCTCAGTGTGAGTAAACAAGGACTTAGTCCCAGAGAGGCTCGCTCGCCGCAGATCAGTGCAGGGTACCATAGGAAAGCCAGAAAAGGCAGTAGTGACCCTATGCACCGAATCAGCCTCAGCGAGACGCTGGGAGCGACGTCTCCGCTGCGCAGACCCCACTGCAGCCGATACCGAATGGGAGACCGCAGCAGACACGGATCGAGATTCCCCCTGTGCAGCAGAGGAAACTCAACTCCTAACAGACAGGTGCACGTTATACCATTCTTTTCCATGTCCCCAAAAAAAAAAAAAATTAAAATGTGAGACACCTTTAAAAATATTTTTCAGTTATTTAAAAAAAAAAAAAAAAAATTACCTCCCCCCAAAAACCTTTCAAAGGATAACCTTTAGTAAAAAGTGAGCCCTCAACCCACTCTGTCTTGCATGTGTAACCATTGGTACATACACCTGTTTTAAATTTACCTTTATGAAATTATACTACGGACAATTTTTTAATAAACATTTTATTAATAATTTTTTTTTTTTTTTTTTTTTTTAAATCACAATGGAGCAGAAATGCTCTTTATTTTAAATACAAGTACATCAACTGGGAATGGTTTCAACAGTTAATTAAAAAAATCAACACTTTTTAAAAAAAAAAAACACTCACACATTCTAACCACAAGCTGCAGACCACTAGGCTTTGCAATAATACATCCAATTAAAAAAAAAAAAACCCACATGCTGCACAAACCAGTATACTAAAGGTACCGTCACACTGAACGATATCGCTAGCAATCCGTGACGTTGCAGCGTCCTGGCTAGCGATATCATTCATTTTGACACACAGCAACGATCAGAATCCTGCTGTGATGTCGTTGGTCACTGCAGAAAGTCCAGCACTTTATTTCGTCGCTGGACTCCCTGCAGACATCGCTGAATCGGCGTGTGTGACGCCGATTCAGCGATGTCTTCGCTGGTAACCAGGGTAAACATCGGGTTACTAAGCGCAGGGCCATGCTTAGTAACCCGATGTTTACCCTGGTTACCAGCGTAAAAGTAAAAAAAAAACAAACACTTCATACTTACCTTCCGCTGTCTGTCCTCGGCGCTGTGCTTTCCTGCACTCACTGTGAGCACAGCGGCCGGAAAGCACAGCGGTGACATCACCGCTCTGCTTTCCGGCCGCTGTGCTCACAGCCAGAGCAGAGAAGCAGAGCGCCGGGGACAGACAGCGGAAGGTAAGTATGAAGCGTTTGTTTTTTTTACTTTTAGGATGGTAACCAGGGGAAAACATCGGGTTACTAAGCGCAGCCCTGCGCTTAACCCGATGTTTACCCTGGTTACCGGCATAGTTGGTCGCTGGAGAGCTGTCTGTGTGACAGCTCTCCAGCGACCAAACAGCGACGCTGCAGCGATCCGGATTGTTGTCGGTATCGCTGCAGCGTCGCTCAGTGTGACGGTACCTTTAGTAAATACATCAAAAATCAACATTAACCAATATAGCATTGACAAATGCACATGCAACCAACAAGACGCACACAAACATACCTGCAAGCAGAATCATAACGCAAGCATAACACATGAACAGGCGTAATATTGACGAAGGCATAATAAGGTGCAGGCACATGAACACATACATACAAAAGCACACAGCAGTACAAAAATACACACACACACACACACATAGCCATCAGTCCTCCGGCTGGAGCTTGATGTCTTCACAGTGGCAGGCCTCAGGGTAGATCTGGACTGTAGCAGGGCACTGGCTGTTGCAGCACGACGGCAGGCCTCAGGTTGGATTCAGGTTTTAAAAGCTCTTGCTGTAGTCAGTACGGCATACACAAATGCGCGCACACACACACACACACACAAAAATGGCAATATACTCACACTGTTGGAGTGTGTCTGGTCCTTGCTGCCAGGCTGGGGTCTTGGTGTCCGGCTGGGGTCTTGGTGTCCGGCTGGGGTCTTGGTGTCCGGCTGGGGTCTTGCTGCCAGGCTGGGGTCTTGCAGCCAGGCTGGGGTCTTGCTGCCAGGCTGGGGTCTTGCTGCCAGGCTGGGGTCTTGGTGTCCAGGCTGGGGTCTTGGTGTCAGGCTGGGGTCTTGGTGTCCGGCTGGCTGGAGGCTTCTTCTTTCTTCTTGGCTTCTTGCTGGCATATGTGGGGTTGAAGGCCCAGACCAGGTTTATATAGATTTGGGGATGTCTGGCCAATTAGATAAAAAATCCTGTTTCTGAGCATGCTCAGTAGAAAAAAACGTATTACATTGTTACATAGTTATTAAGGTTGAAGGAAGACTATATGTCCATCTAGTTCAACCAATAGCCTAACCTAACATGCCCTAACATGTTGATCCAGAGGAAGGCAAAAAAAACCCATATGGCAAAGAGTAAGCTCCACATTGGGGAAAAAAATTCCTTCCCGACTCCACATACGGCAATCAGACTAGTTCCCTGGATCAACGCCCTATCAAGGAATCTAGTGTATATACCCTGTAACATTATACTTTTCCAGAAAGGTATCCAGTCCCCTCTTAAATTTAAGTAATGAATCACTCATTACAACATCATACGGCAGAGAGTTCCATAGTCTCACTGCTCTTACAGTAAAGAATCCGCGTCTGTTATTATGCTTAAACCTTTTTTCCTCCAACCGCAGAGGAAGCCCCCTTGTCCCTGTTTCAGGTCTATGATTAAAAAGATCATCAGAAAGGTCTTTGTACTGTCCCCTCATATATTTATACATTAAAATAAGATCACCCCTTAGTCTTCGTTTTTCCAAACTAAATAGTCCCAAGTGTAATAACCTATCTTGGTATTGCAGACCCCCCAGTCCTCTAATAACCTTGGTCGCTCTTCTCTGCACCCGCTCCAGTTCAGCTATGTCTTTCTTAAACACCGGAGACCAGAACTGTGCACAGTATTCTAAGTGTGGTCGAACTAGTGACTTGTATAGAGGTAAAATTATATTCTCCTCATGAGCATCTATGCCTCTTTTAATGCATCCCATTATTTTATTTGCCTTTGTAGCAGCTGCCTGACACTGGCCACTGAATTTAAGTTTGTCATCCACCCATACACCCAGGTCTTTTTCATTGACGGTTTTGCCCAGAGTTTTAGAATTAAAGGGAACCTGTCACCTGAATTTGGCGGGACTGGTTTTGGGTCATATGGGCGGAGTTTTCGGGTGTTTGATTCACCCTTTCCTTACCCGCTGGCTGCATGCTGGCTGCAATATTGGATTGAAGTTCATTCTCTGTCCTCCATAGTACACGCCTGCACAAGGCAAGATTGCTTTGCGCAGGCGTGTACTATGGAGGACAGAGAATGAACTTCAATCCAATATTGCAGCCAGCATGCAGCCAGCGGGTAAGGAAAGGGTGAATCAAACACCCGAAAACTCCGCCCATATGACCCAAAACCGGTCCCGCCAAATTCAGGTGACAGAGTCCCTTTAAGCACATAATTATACATCTTATTACTTCTACCCAAGTTCATGACCTTACATTTATCCCCATTAAAGCCCATTTGCCATTTATCAGCCCAAGCTTCTAGTTTACATAAATCATCCTGTAATATAAAATTGTCCTCCTCTGTATTGATTACCCTGCAGAGTTTAGTGTCATCTGCAAATATTGAAATTCTACTCTGAATGCCCCCTACAAGGTCATTAATAAATATGTTAAAAAGAAGAGGGCCCAATACTGACCCCTGTGGTACCCCACTGCTAACCGCTACCCAGTCCGAGTGTGCTCCATTAATAACCACCCTTTGTTTCCTATCCCTGAGCCAGCTCTCAACCCACTTGCACATATTTTCCCCTATCCCCATTATTCTCATTTTATGTATCAACCTTTTGTGTGGCACCGTATCAAAAGCTTTTGAAAAGTCCATATACACTACATCCACTGGGTTCCCTTGGTCCAATCCGGAACTTACCTCTTCATAGAAACTGATCAAATTAGTCTGACATGAACGGTCCCTAGTAAACCCGTGCTGATACTGGGTCATGAGGTTATTCCTCTTCAGATACTCCAGTATAGCGTCCCTTAGAATGCCCTCCAGGATTTTACCCACAGTAGAGGTTAAGCTTACTGGTCTATAATTTCGAGTTCAGTTTTTGTTCCCTGCAGCGCTGCATTGCGTCGTACGACGTGTCTCGACGCATCCGTCGCTCATAGACTTTCATTGTAGCAAAAGACACATGCCGCAGGATGCGCCGAGACACGTTTTATTGTCGGAGCCAAAAAACGTTACAATCTACGTTTTTCCAGACGACGTGTCGCCTAATTTCGACGCATCCGTCGAAAGACGTATTCCGACGTATGCCAATTCGTCGCAATGCGTCACCAATACAAGTCTATGGGGAAAAAACGCATCCAGCAAAATATTTGGCTGGATGCGTTTTTTCGGCAAAACGACGCATTTTAGCGTATTGCAGTTAACGCTAGTGTGAAAGTAGCCTTAGTTGGCCAAACATCTAAATTGGGCTAAATGTCAGCCAAGGAATTGGTCATAAATAAACTGGTGGCATAGCGAGGTACAGGGGTGGTCTCCTCTGCAAAGTTGCAGCCAGTGGTATTTGGCGCAAAGTATTAAGGGGTCTAAATGGAGGCCAGGGCCCCTGTATATTTTTACCATCATCTATCATTGCAACAAATTTGTAATGGCAGTGCCACTTAAGGATTTAACAGCACAGACTACATAGTGGTGGAGCAGGGAGAAGTAAGTATTGCAAGTGGTAGAGCACTGTTCGAGCTGGGGGGGACACTGTCTCGTGGGTGGCGGTACTGGCACAAGGCCCCTCATATTACGACGGTGTGTCTGACGTTGGTTGTGCACCACCACCGTCAGAGACACTTCATTGTACTATGTGGGACCCCTTGCCAGTGCCGTCGCCCAAGAGCGGGCACACACATCTGTCCAGGCAAATGGTACTCGCACGGGTGCTTGCGCCAAGTTGTGACCACGGCCCTGTGGGGGGAGTCAGCCCATTTCGGGAGGTATACAAATGGCCTATGGTGGACATTCGTCACCTGCAAATGGAGGAATTGGAGCAGTCAGTAAGAGGAGGCCAAAACAAGAAATTTTTCAGGCAAGCTATGTGTCAGCAGAGGAAGGTGGGGTAAAATAATTAGAAATTCATGATTGGTTCATTTTTATGAAGGTTAGATCATCAACATTTCGGGGTGCCAGACGTGTCCTTTTTTCTGTCAGTATTGAACCAGCAGCACTGAAGACTCTTTCTGAGAGCACACTAGCAGCTGGGCAAGAGAGCTCCTGTAATGCATATTCTGCCAATTCGGGCCATGTGTCTAGTTTAGATGCCCAGTAATCAAAGGGCAATGACCTGTGAGGGAGAACATCGATAATGGCGGAAAAATAGTTGGTAACTATACTGGACGAATACTGTCTCCTGTCACTTTGAATCGATGCAGCAGTACCTGTCGTGTCTGCGGTCATTGAGAAATCACTCCACAACCTGGTGAGAAATCCCCTCTGTCCAACGACAGTTCGGCTTTGTGCACCTCTAACACCTCTGCCATGTTGCCCCCTACAGCTCATGTGAGAACCATCAGCGCCGCTGTGTGATGGGAATGCCTGAACCAAACGGTCTACAAGAGTTGCTTGTTTGGTAGCCAATAGTGTTGAGTGATACCTTCCGATATTTGAAAGTATCGGTATCAGATGGTATCGGCCGATACCGGCAAAATATCGGATCTCGCCGATACCGATACCCGATACCAATGCAAGTCAATGGGACACAAATATCGGAAGGTATCCTGGATGGTTCCCAGGGTCTGAAGGGGAGGAAACTCTCCTTCAGGCCCTGGGATCCATATTAATGTAAAAAATAAAGAATAAAAATAATAAATATGGATATACTCACCCCTCTGAAGTACCCTGGCTGTCATCGCTGCGAGCGTCTGCCTCCGTTCCCGAGAATTGCAGAGAGTGAAGGACCTTCGATGACGTCGCGGTCAGGTGACCGGTCACCTGACCGCTCACATGACCGCTCACGTGACCGCAAAAACCCTGTACCTGACCTTGCAATGCCACCAGTTTCTATTGCCCCCTGAGAAGCATCCTCCTCCCATAAATATACAGCCCCATCATCCTCCTCCTCCTCCTCTTCATCCGCCACCTCGTCCCGGAGACTTCCCTGACCAGACAATGGCTGACTGTCATCAAGGCTTCCCTCCTCCTCAGCTGCAGACGCCTGCTCCTTGATGTGCGTCAAACTTTGCATGAGCAGACGCATTAGTGGGATGCTCATGCTTATGATAGCGTCGTCCGCACTGAACAGCTGTGTGCATTCCTCAAAACACTTCGACCACTGCACACCAGACAACTCCATGTCTGCCATCCAACTGCCTGCCCGTGTATGTGTATCCTCCCACAAATACATGACAGCACGCCTCTGTTCGCACAGTCTCTGAAGCATGTGCAGTGTAGAGTTCCACCTTGTTGCTACGTCGATTATTAGGCGGTGCTGGGGAAGATTCAGCGATCGCTGATGGTTAAGCATACGGCTGAAGTGTACAGGCGACCGGCGGATGTGCGAGCAAAGTCTGCACACCTTCAGGAGCAGGGCTGGTAAATCAGGGTCATTCTTGATGAAGCACTGCACCACCAGGTTCAAGGTGTGAGCCAGGCAAGGTATGTGTATCATTTCGGAATGGGCTATGGCAGACATAAAATTCCTTCCGTTATCACTGACTACCTTGCCTGCCTCAAGATGTATACTGCCCAGCCATGACTGCATTTGTTGCTGCAAGTACTCGGCCAGTACTTCCGCGGTGTGTCTGTTGTCGTCCAAACACTTCATTTGCAGCACAGCCTGCTGACGCTTCCCACAAGCTGTTCCATAATGGGACACCCCGGGTGCAACACTGGCAGCTGCCGATGGAGTGGTCGTGCGACTGCGCTCTGTGGACGAGCTTTCGCTTCTGGAGGAGGAGGAGGAGAAGGAGGGGCAAATACCTACAGCCAACTGTTTCCTAGACCGTGGGCTAGGCAGAACTGTGCCACTACGGCTGTCCCCTGTGAACCCTGCATCTGCAGCGCCCCAGAGACCTGGTCGTTGCAGTAATGTTGCTCTGCCACTAAGGGAAGTGATGGTACATCTGATGGCACTAAAGGAGTTCACCTGACCAGGTATCACAGTCACACACTACACTTCACACTCCGGCCACCAGGGGGAGCAAAAGGTTCTATTTATTAGGCCACTCCTCACACTTTGGTAAAACTGGGGGTTGGATAGGAAGTTAGTCAGAAGCTGGCTGGGTTTTGTCCAGGCAACATCCCGTGGCAGGGGATGTTGCGGGGAAGATTTAGAGGGGTCCCTGTCAGGCATGGGAACCTGGCAGTGACTTAGCGACAAGGACAGATTGTTACAGAACCGTGCCAGCACTACCTTGCGGCGGTATCTAAAGAAAGAACACGAAGCGAAGTATATTGTGGAGAAGTGAGAAACGAGATTAAAGTACAAAGAAGAACCAGTAGGAGTCATGCCCCGAGATCGGCAACATCCTACTGAGGTGCGTAGCCGGTGGCCAGAACGCCGAGGAAGTAACTGACTCCAAGCATTACTTCAAACAGAGGCAGGACAGTTGATTATAGGTTGACTGTCTAACATATAACACCTAAGAAGACATAGGGGGCAAATGTGGAGAGGGGTGTCTCTAGGGTCTCAGAATAGCTCCGAGCCTTCCCGTCAAACGGGTGCGTCCTAGCCATAACAAACTGGGGGACAAAGCAGAACATCAGAATAGAAATGACAGTTGTGAGGACTATCCCGAATGCTCAGCAGGGAAGGACTGCAACACACAGGCGCTAGTTGGTAGGCACTGATTTCCACCTGCAAAGGGAACTCTTGATGTGCCTTCGGACCGGCCGGTCTCAGACACCCCTGTTAACAGTGCTCCGGATTGAGGATCCTGAAGTCACCAGTAAAGAGGTAAAGAGACTGCAACCCTCTGTCCTCGTTATTAACTGCGCCTCACACCATCGCCACCTACACTACTGGGAAGCCCTGGGGATACACTTCACCTGTGGGAAGGTATACCATCTAGCTGCCATTCCATCACCCCAGTGGACCCTTAAGCAGCGTCGGTCGCCCTGACCTAACACCACAGGTGGCATCACGAACCCTTGACAAACTACCATCAACCCTTTCATTGGACGCCCTTTTAGCAGGGTCACGGACCGGGTCCCGCCACCGTGACAACCCCAGAACTGATTCAGAGAGGACCGGTACTGAGTACCCTGTGGCCTTGTGTCTGGGGGCGCTCCACATCCACCACATTAACCCAGTGCTCCGTGATAGACACGTAACGTCCCTGGCCATGCCTACTGGTCCATGCATCTGTTGTGAGGTGCACCTTTCTACTGACTGCCTGAGTGCATGGATAATGCGGTCTTTGACATGCTGGTGGAGGGCTGGGATGGCTTTTCTCGCAAAGAAGTGGCGACTGGGTAGGTCATAGCGTGGTACTGCGTAGGCCATCAGGGCTTTGAAAGCGTTGCTTTCAACCAACCGGTAGGACATTATCTCTAACGAGATAATTCGAGCAATGTAGCCGTTCAAACCCTGTGTACGCAGATGAGAGGAAGAGTACTTTCTTTTCCTATCGAGAGTCTCTTGTAGGCTGAGCTGGACTGGAGAGCTGCATATGGTGGAACTAGCGGGGGTGGTGGTGGACATGGCAGATTGAGAGAGGCTTGGTGATGGTATTCTTGATGTGGCCCTACCTACAGTGTTTCCAACCAAGAACCTTGTGATTCCCTGACCCTGACTGCTATGGCCTTGCGACAATACCTCCACATCTGTTACTGGTGGTGCCATAACCGGTGGGCTTTCAGTGAGGGAAGCAATGTTGCGTTGCTGATTAGCTTTAATATGTGCAGGTGCACCAATGGTACGGGACGTTTGGTAGTTAGTCCATGCTTCCAAGTGCCTGCTGGTTAGATGTCTACGCACGCACATTGTATTTAAATTTTGAACACTCTTCCCTCTGCTAAAGGTCTTGGAGCATTTCTTACATATAACTTTGGACTGATCATTCGGAACTTGGTTAAAAAATTGCCACACTGCACTCATCCTACTATGGAATACCTTTTCAGGCTTTGCACGTCGTGCTACTGTCCCCGGATTGCAACACTGTCCTACACCTGTTGTTGTTTTTGAGACACGTTTTTGGCCTGGTGCGGGCCTGCCAGATGACAGCTTTTGCGATGTAGATGGCTGCTGCACATCATCCTCCTCCGCTTCTGAGCTACAGCCAGCGGCACCCTCTTCTCCCAATGGCTGCCAATCTGGGTCAACAACTGGGTAATCTATCACCTCCTCTTCAATGTCATGTGCACCGTCCTCTGTGTCACCGTGTAAGGTGCTATAGCGTTTGGGACTGGGCAGTGGGCACCATAGTCTCATCAGGGTCAGATTCGGGCTCAGTACACTGCGAGGGCAAAGTAGTGGTCTGAGTCAATGGAACAGCATAATAATCAAGCTGTCACTGTGCATCTCTGCACTCCATGTCCGATTCATCCTGTAATGGGCTTTTAACAATTTCCCTCTCTAACCCATAGCCGTGGAATGCTCCTAACGCTCCCTATGCAACTTGTCACAGCCTAAGGAACTAGCTAGCCCTAAAGATAGAAAAATAAAGCCTACCTTGCCTCAGAGAAATTCCCCAAAGGAAAAGGCAGCCCCCCACATATAATGACTGTGAGTAAAGATGAAAATTGCAAACACAGAGATGAAATAGATTTAGCAAAGTGAGGCCCGACTTACTGAACAGACAGAGGATAGGAAAGGTAACTTTGCGGTCAGCACAAAAACTACAAAAAGACCACGCAGAGGGCGCAAAAAGACCCTCCGCACCGACTCACGGTGCGGAGGCGCTCCCTCTGCGTCCCAGAGCTTCCAGCAAGCAAGACAAAAATAAAAATAGCAAGCTGGACAGAAAAATAGCAAACAAGAGAAAAACAAGCAGGAACTTAGCTTCTGCTGGGAAGACAGGTCACAAGAACGATCCAGGAGCGAACTAGACCAATACTGGAACATTGACAGGTGGCATGGAGCAATGATCTAAGTGGAGTTAAATAGAGCAGCAAGCTAACGAATTAACCTCGTCACCTGTGGAAGGAAATTCAGAAGCCGCAGCCCCACTCACAACCACCAGAGGAAGCCCATGGACAGAACCAGCCGAAGTACCATTCATGGCCACAGGAGGGAGCTTGACAACAGAATTCACAACACGCAGCCTTCACTTTTGTTTTGGGTGAAGGACAAGGAAGCAACTTTTTCCGGACCTGGAGCAGCCACTGACGACTCGCTGGTTTTAGATTTCGAAGATTATGAAGAGGAGGTGAAAGAGCCAGAGGCTGAGTCAGCAAGGAAAGCCAAAACTTGTTCCTGCTGCTCCGGCTTTAAAAGCTGTTATCCAACTCCCAGATAAGGGAGCCTTCGAGGCCTTGTGTAGCCAAACGATGACGCTGCCTTAACACCTTGAGCCTTTGGTGCTATCTTGCTTTTCCCAGTACCACCAGATGCTCCACTACCACCACCACCATCAGTACCAGCTGGCAACGACCGCCCACGGCCTCTTCCACCAGACTTCCTCATTTTTGCAGAAATGTTAGAAAAAGAACAACCGTTATATGCTACTGTTAAACAAGGTAGAAGGTGTAGATTAACTTTTGGAGAATTTAGATCTTCCTTATTTTGGGTGAGACTGCAGGAAAAAACAGGCCCTGTGTGTTAAACTACACACACTGTACAAAGCAGAACGTGGGTGGCAGATATATGCCAAACAGAACTCACGTTAATCCACTTAGTGGCAATTTAAAGCACCCTTTTTTCTTTTTTTGGGTGGGAGACTGCAGGTAAAAACAGGCCCTGTTTGTTAAACTACACACACTGTACAAAGCAGAACGTGGGTGGCAGATATACGCCAAACAGAACTCACGTTAATCCACTTAGTGGCAATTTAAAGCACCCTTTTTTCTTTTTTTTTGTGTGGGCTTTTTCGGTAATCAGAGTTTTGTAGAGTTTTGATAGGACCTTTTTTGGTGGGTTATGTTGGGCGCAGAGTTGTTCAAAGGGTGTAATTGGGCGGAACAGATTAAGCTGATCTTTTTTTTCATAGCAATAATCCCTCAATATTTTATAGTGAAGGAAATTGATATTTAATTGGGGGTTAGATGCCTGGAATTCTGGGAAGCTCATCATTGAGCCTTCAATGAAAAAGACATCGATTGGTAGCGGTAATCTGGGCATGTCCCCGTGGGGTAATTTAAGGGGGATGGGGCCAATGACGTCCTGTATTGTCAGAATTGGGGAGATAGGTGGTGTTAGTTTAAGAAACTCGGTTCTCCAAATTTTGAGTATAGCTATAGTTAATTCATTAGAAAGAAGTTGGTTTAAATTAGAGTAGTCATGTAATAATGCCATGGTTCTTAAGGGGATAGGGGAGAGGTGTTCTTCAATGGGCAGCCATAGCTTTTCAGTGGGTTTTCTGATCCAGTCAACTACTCTAGAGAGCATAGCGGCTTTATAATATTGGAAGATATCAGGGAAACCCATGCCCCCTTCTGATTTTGGTAAAGCCAATGTGGTAGCATTGATTCGAGGGTGTTTATTGTTCCAGATAAAGTTGGTAAAGAAGGAATTAATTTTTGCCAGATAGTGTTTTGGAATCTAGATGGGGAGCATCTGGAAGAGGTATAAGAATTTAGGTAATATAATGCTTTTCAGCAGATTTTTTCTACCCATCCAGGATAGGAAGGGGGCTTTCCAAGAATTGACCGCGGAAGTAGCCTGTTTTAGTAAAGGCATGATATTGAGTTCAAGAGTTCTCCAATCGACCTTCCAATTTTGATACCCAGATTTGTTATGAATTTGGGGGGCCACTTGAAAGGGTAAAGTTTTTTCAGTCTAACAATTTCGGACTTGGGAACTTTGAGGCTCAATGCTTCTGACTTCTCCCTGAGATTATCCTAACTTTCATTGTCTATATAAAAATGTGCCAGTAGTTGACCTCCTCAGCAGAATACTTGCTGAGGCGTACAACCCCCAAAGGGACATCTGTATAGATGAATCTCTGGCTAAAATTCTGACAATACCTGCCCAGTAAGATGACCAGGTAAAGAATTAAACTGTACAAGCTGTCCAAAAGTACATGAGGGTACACCCACAAATTTAGGTTCTATGAAAGGGAAGGACACCCTGATTGACTCCCCTGAATGACACCCTGTCCTGGGGGTGAGTTGGAAAATTGTGCGGGAATTGCTGAACCCACTGCTGGATTTGCTAGATCACCTCTACATTGATAGCTTTTACACCAGCATCCCACTCTTCAAGACCCTCTATCTCAGAGGTACAGTTGCATGCGGCACTGTATGAAAAAATCAGAGAGGCCTCCTTAGGACTCTAATTGGGCAACTGCTGAGAAAGGGCGATAGCAGAGCTCAATGTAGTGAAAACATGTTGGCGGTCAAATATAAGGACAAGAGGGATGTCCTTATTCTGACCATCGTACACAGCAGGGGTGGATTAAGGGTAGCCAGGGCCCCGGGCTGTTCAGACACTGTGGGCCCCCCCCCGGTCATGTGATGGGGTCATGTGATGGGGGTCATGTGACGGGGTCATGTGACGGGGGTCATGTGACGGGGGTCATGATATACCCGAACCAGATTATTCCAGAAAAATGGCCGGGCCCTATTCTACTGTAACCTATTAAATATTTGTTAAAATCTGCAATACAATTTAGGTATATTTTGACCAATAATATCACATACAAGGAACAAATACCACCGCACCATGACCAGACCACAAATTACAACCACAGTGATCGAATAATATCACATACAAGGAACAAATACCACCGCACCATGTCAAGACCACATATTACCACCACTTGGTGACCAAATATCACATACAAGGGACAAATACCACAACACCATTTCCAGACCACATATTACCACCACATAGTGACTGAATACTACAATACTGATCAGTAAAAAAAACCAACACAATACTATCACCATAAGTGCCAGTATTCACAGGAGATCTGTACTTAGTATGCAGTGTCTGTGTAGAGGTAATACAGAGATCACTGGTGGTATTATACACAGGACCTCTATATAGTATACAGTGTATAGTGTCAGTGTATAGGTAACACTGACTCACCAGTGACGTCTCTAGGTGAAGTCCTTCATCTTTCATCCAGCACAGACCGCCATCATTTCTTCCAGCCAGGACTCGTTTCTGCAGGAAATAACACAGTTATCTCGAGCTCCGCTTGCAGAACACATTACTTAATTTTTCACAACTTCTACATTACACCACATGAAGAAAAAAAGGCGATATAGTGTCACTCTGCACAGTAACAGGACCGACCCCCATTTAAAACAGTATACTCAAAAAATAAAATAAATACATCACTGCAGTAATAATATCCCTTAATTAGCCCCTATGGTAATAATATTCCACATCCTGGCCCCGTGTGTCTCATTCCTGGCTCCAGCCATATGTTCTCGCATCCTGCCCTCATGAGTATCCATTCTACCCCATATGATCTCCACATCCTGCCCCATATGTCTCCATCGTATCCATCCTGCCCCATGATCCAATCCTGCCCCATGTCTTTCATTCTGCCCCGTGTCTCCAATCATGCCCCGTGTCTACATTCTGCCCATGCCTCCAGTCCTGCCCCTAGTGTGTCCAGCAATCTGCCCCAGTATGTCCAGCATATTGCCCCAGTGTCCAGCAATCTGCCCCAGTGTCTCCAGCGTATTGCCCCCAGTGTGTCCAGCATTGCCCCCAGACAGTGTGTCCAACAATCTGCCCCAGTGTGTCCATCATATTACCCCCAGTGTGTCCAGCAATCTGCCGCAGTATGTCCAGCATATTGCCCCAGTGTGTCCAGCATATTGCCCCCAGACAGTGTGTCCAGCAATCTGCCCCAGTGCGTCCAGCATTGCCCCCAGACAGTGTGTCCAGAATATTACCACCAGGGTGTCCAGCAATCTGCCCCAGTATGTCCAGCATTTCCCCCAGTATGTCCAGCATTTCCCCCAGTGTCTCCAGCATTTCCCCCAGTGTCTCCAGCAATCTGCCCCAGTGTCTCCAGCAATCTGCCCCAGTGTCTCAGCAATCTGCCCCAGTGTCCTCCAGCATTGCCCCAGTGTCTTCCAGCAATCTGCCCCAGTGTCCTCCAGCATTGCCCCAGTGTCCTCCAGCATTGCCCCAGTGTCTCCAGCAATCTGCCCGTGTCTCCAGCAATCTGCCCCAGTGTCTCCAGCAATCTGCCCCAGTGTCCTCCAGCATTGCCCCAGTGTCCTCCAGCAATCTGCCCCAGTGTCCTCCAGCAATCTGCCCCAGTGTCCTCCAGCAATCTGCCCCAGTGTCCTCCAGCATTGCCCCAGTGTCCTCCAGCATTGCCCCAGTGTCCTCCAGCAATCTGCCCCAGTGTCCTCCAGCAATCTGCCCCAGTGTCCTCCAGCAATCTGCCCCAGTGTCCTCCAGCAATCTGCCCCAGTGTCCTCCAGCAATCTGCCCCAGTGTCCTCCAGAATTGCCCCAGTGTCCTCCAGCATTGCCCCAGTGTCCTCCAGCAATCTGCCCCAGTGTCCTCCAGCAATCTGCCCCAGTGTCCTCCAGCAATCTGCCCCAGCGTCCTCCAGCAATCTGCCCGTGTCCTCCAGCAATCTGCCCCAGTGTCCTCCAGCATTGCCCTCAGTGTGTCCACCTTTATAAAAAAAAAAAAAAAACAAAAAAAAAAAAACAAAGTCTCCTCACCTGTCCGCGCTCTAGCGGTGAGCTCCCTCCAACAGAGCACACTCGCCGGCGACTGACAACGACGTCAGATGCCGGGGACGTGTGCGCCTGCGGCCGACATCAGCCGCCAGCCTCCAATTGGCTGTCGGCTGTTGTTAACTATTGACGTGCGGTCGCGCGCCCGCACATCAATAGGAAACCGCCGCAGCGCCGGAAGGGGCCCGGTGAGCAGATGAGAAGGGGCCCGATGCGGGCCCCCTCTCTCTGCCCACCGGGTACGGCGGGGGCACATAAATGCCGGCGGCGGCCGCCGGCATTCACAGATGATCATCAGAGGGTCAATCTGTGCGGTAGCCCAGGGCCCCCCCAAGACCACTGGGCCCTGGGCTACCGCCCATATTGACTCTCTGATAATCCGCCCCTGGTACACAGTGACAACACCTCCCTTGTCACTGTCTGAGGTACCACAACAGATGTCCCAAAGCCAGATTGTATCCTGGATTATAAGAAGTTAATGGGGGAATATAGATCTCTCATATTAGGTCCTCAAACCATACAGTCCCATGTGAAAAGCTGAAGTATGGCACAACAAATTGGGTGTTCAAGTTGCACAGATGGCACTGTACAATGCTTTTGTCCTGTTTTGATCTGCAGGCAATATGGTAGCCTTCCTTCAGTTTCAGGAGGTAGTCATCTAAGCCCTAATGTTTTGCACTCAGGAAGGTGAGGGTGTAAGAAGATGGACCGGCCCGGGGGTACCTTTCTTGCGCCAGTTCCGGAACTGTCAGGCTGCCAACATTGTTGCCCGGGGGAAAGCTTCCTGATCCATACCAACCTTTGCACTGTTCAACAGGGGGTGTGTCTGTTATAAAAGGGGCTGTGCACGGGAAGAGAGCAGGAGACTTGGCAGGGAGACAGTGGGCTCAGCAGGGGAAGATTGGTGCTCGAACCTTCGAGCAACGTGACAGCGCAGGCTTGTGCTATAGACCCCAGACTGTCAAGTACAGTGACTGTGGGCAGAGACCTGCAGTGTGCCCGCTGGCTCCTGCTTCCGAAGGTGCCAGACACTCCGGGCCTGTGTTTGCTACACACGTGCCGCATGAGAGAGACAAGGTGACTTGCATAGACCTGTGTCCTACCTCACCCGTAGTGTTCTGCCTAGTGAACCATGCTCTGACAACATCATAGACTATTCTTCACTCCTCATGGCGAAGACAGACCCAGGACCCCGTACGAGACAGCGAGGACTCGTCGCCACCATTGGGAACCGGATCTGCAAGTTCTTCATAACTACCCGGGATCATCATGCACCGATTGCAAAGGTGCCACCATTGAGCATTAAGACTCTGCAGCTAAGAAACCATCAGCCTGATAAGTTTAACCTCTTATTACAGTTGCTTTAACCGTTGACATTGTTACTTTAAGCAGCCCTTTTTCTGGGCCTATTCCTCCTGTCATACCCCTGTTTTACCCTTCACCTCACTGCATTGAGTAATCCCTTTCTTAATAAACCTGTTAACTTACGTCCTGTCACCGGTCCATCACTCCATCCCGCAAACTGCTCACACTTGATGTAGTCGGCAGGATGCAGTCCATCAGCATGAAGGCATCAGACCAAGCAGTTGGGGTGGACCCTAGGTCAAGTATATCTCTGAGGGCCATGTTAAGCAACCTACCCACGTTTAATGGGAACAATACTATTCTATGGAGCTGAACTGAGCGGATCAGGGGGATGAGGAGGATGCACCCCATAACTCCTGCTTTAGAAGCGGAAGTTGACATGATGGCTTTGGATGGAGAAGCAAAATATTCTGTCATGCTACATTCCCCCGGGAACGAGACAACTTTAGCAAAGTGCAACAGATACTGGAGGAAATCCATGGTGACCCCACTGACGTAGGGGAGTTACGCATTTGCTTATTTTGTTGGGTTCAAAGTGAGAGGGAGACGGAATGCGCTACAAGAGATCCATTCTGCCATTACTAGAACAGACGGCATGGGCATAGGGTCCATTGACATAGTGCTGCCGGACCAGTTGGTGATAGTCTTGCGTGACGTGCTGCGGAAACAGGCTTTGCAGGAACGCTTGGGGGTAAATCCACTCATGACTTTCTCAGAGGTGGGGAGTGAAGCTTGCACGCACGAGCAAGAGCATGGGGTGACAGTCCCAACGGGGCAGGTCCGGAGCGGAGAGGTATCTGTGACAATGGCCACCGAACTAAGATGGGTGGAGGAATTGCGGAAGGAAATTCAGGATATACGAGAAGAATTCGCTGATACAAAGAAGAAACCTGTAGTTCCATCAAATCCGCCTGGGGCAGAAATGATCCTGAACCCCATTGAGAAATAAGAACGCCACGCCGAGAGGGATTCCCCAACTGTTATAACTGCGGTGAAGCTGGACACTTGGCTCAGGGGTGTGCCTGACGGAATAGGCCTCTCCAATGCCATCTGATAAACTAGGATGCTCCAAGCCTGGGAACGCCGCCCAAAGCCTGAACAGTCAAGAAGGAGTAACCGCAATCCCACAAACCTAGTTTCCACGTGTCCTCTTGTCTGGGCCAAAATGGATGGTCAGGCTGTACGTTGTCTGGTAGACACTGGCTCACAGGTGACCACGATGCCTGAAACATACTTCCAATGACACTTTCCAGAGGCAAAGCGGCCTGAGTGGGGCCTAGTGATAAAGTTGACGGACACCAATCACTTGCCCATCCCAGTTGCAGGGGTGGTCTGGATGCAAATAAATGTCTGCAGTAAAGATATAGGGCGAAAGGGAGTATTCCTGACTGCTGGGGACGTAGGTAACAGACATGCTGTCACTCTGGGGATGAACATGCTGAAAGAATTCAGAAGTCTTCTCATCAACCACTCCCCAGATGTGTTCCTGAAGCAGTGGTGCTCCCGCACTCCCCAAAGGAGAGTGTTTCAACAGCTAATCTGTGTGGTCCAAACCCAAGAGACCTTCAGTGGCGGGAAGATGTTGGAAAAAGTGATAATTCCGCCTCTGCTCGTCTCGTCTTACCACCAGAACAGACTGTGCTTACCCTGCCTCTCCAGGCTTGTATCCCTCTGGAAGGGGTCGAGATACAGATAGGATCAGGTATTATTGAGCAAATACCTCCAGGGCTCCTTATTGCGCAGACGTTAGCCACCGTACATTATGGGACGGTCCCAGTGCAATGTGTTAATTTGGGAGAAAGCAATATTACGCTCCCATCCAGGAGTGAGGTAGTGCAAATCCTGGGCCTGCTGGAAGAACTAATACTGTCATAGGGTATGCAATTGATGGTGAAACAGAGAGATACTTGCACCGTTGCTGTTGATTCCTCTTTAACACCAGAACCTCAGCACCTGCGGGAAGGACGCCGTATACTAGAACAAATCCAGGCTGAATTGACAGAACATACACCGTAACAGGTCCAGCAGGTGGAAGCTCTCTAAGGCCGATATCAGGATGTGTTCACAGGTCATGATGACGACTTCTTATTACTTAGGGTAGCAGTCCAAATTAAACGTTTTGGTCAAACATTAGACCTTCTTCAGTAAACCGACTGCTTATATGAAGAATATATAAGATGTCTCTGGATATCAGGTAGGTCCTAGGGTGGAATTTCAAGCGGACCTGTCGGGTAAGAAAAAAAGGACCAATATCACATCTGGGCCTAAATGATTCAACTAGCGGCGGACACCGCGTTGAGGTACACCACTCGCTCACTATACACAGACAACAGATTTTCCAAGTGCCCCCATTCCATAAGGCATTCCAATGCACTTCATTTATTAGACTCTTACACCATTATTGCTGAATACTCTAGCGATTTGAGGCCAGAATATATAAGGGATACAGTGCTTTCTCATGCTATTACACTGATTATTAACCCATCTTTTGAAACCACAGTGGATATATAGCCTTATGTTTTCGTTCACACTGAGCTACTTGTACTAGCCACGGTTTACTTCAAATCTGGAACTTTAGGCCCAGATGTAATATTGGTCCTTTTTTTCTTACCCGACAGGTCGCTTGAAATTCCAACCTAGGACCTACCTGATATCCAGAGACATCTTATATATTCTTCATATAAGCAGTCGGTTTACTGAAGAAGGTCTAATGTTTGACCGAAACAATTAATTTGCACTGCTACCCTAAGTAATAAAAAAAATTTCATAAAATCATCACCATTTACAAGTTGAGTGCCAAATTATTTATCTATTATATGTTTACTGGTGTGGGAAACCTATTTTATGCACAGACACAGCTGTGCTACGATATACTTCACTATGATGACGACTTCGGCTGCACTACAGCAATCACAAACGAGATTCTGACTGGAAATAATGCGCCCATAAGAGAATGGTACCAACAAATTCCATAGCAAATGTACCAAGAGGTGAAAGGAATGCTGACCCAGATGCTACAAAATGGTGTTTTTCGAGAGAGTCAGAGCCTGTGGGCTGCTCCCATCGTACTGGTGCGAAAGAAAGATGGAACTTTGCGATTTTGTGTGGACTATCGCAAACTCAATGCCTGCACTGTGCAAGATTCCTATCTGATACTAAGGATTGAAGAGTCTTTGTCTGCCCTGGAAAGAGCAAAATACTTTTTTTTCGTTGGAGCTAGCCAGTGGCTATTGGCAAGTGCCGATGGCAGAGCAGTATCGGGCCAAGACGGCCTTTATACTCCCCATGGGTCTATACGAATTCAATCGGATGCCGTTCGGCCTGGCTAACGCACCTGGGATGTTCCAACGAATGATGGAAAGGTGCTTAGGCGATTTGAACTTTGAGGCCACGCTTATTTATTTAGATGATATTGTATATGCTGTCTCGTTCGAGGAACATCTCCAAAGACTGGAACAGGTGTTGAGCCGCCTTCAAAGACATGGTTTGAAAGTGAAGCCTCAGAAGTGTCATCAATTCCACACTCGAATTGCGTACATGGGACATGTCGTTTCTGCTGAAAGGGTGAGACTGTCCCATGAGAAAATTGCTGCAGTGCAAGACCGTGAAGGATGTATGGGCTTTCTTAGAGCTTACTGGATATTATCGGCGTTTTGTGAAGAATTTTACCCGCATAGTGAACCTGCTGCTAGAGCTTTTTAAGGGGGTGCAGTCTGGTGCGTAGAGCAGAACCATTTCATGGGGAGAACGTCAGGAGAAAGCATTTAGGGCTCTGAAAGTGGGCTTGAAGGAAGCACCAGTGCTAGCCTATGCTGACTTCTCGCAACTGTTTGTTCTCCACACTGATGGAAGCCTACATGGACTTGGGGCTGTGCTGTCTCAGATTCCAAAAGGAAAAGAATGAGTAATCGCCTATGCAAGTCAGTCTCTCTATGACTCCGAAAGGAATCCCAACAACTACATTCATTGAAACCAGAGCTGTTGGCATTAGTGTGGGCCATGATGGAGAAGTTTGCTGAATACTGGTCTGGTTCCAAGGTTCTGGTATGCACTGACATCAACCCTTTAGCTCATCTGTAAAATGCAAAGCTAGGAGCCTTGGAGCAACGCTGGGTGGCTCGGATGGCAAAATTTCAATACAACATCGTCTACAAGGGAAGAGCTGAGAACAGTCACGCCGACGCTTTATCCAGAGTGACAAATGAGAAACCTGGGCCCAACCTAGATAAGGAACTGGAAGCTGAGGAGTTCCCCGAGTTCCAGGATTCTGCCAGGACGTTGGCAGCTACGCAGGAGCAGGTGTAGGTAGTGTCTAGAAAATGTATACTGGGACGTTCCCGTGATGAGTGGGTCAGGTTACAGCAAGAAGATGGGGAACTCACTCAAATGAGACAGTGGGTGACATTAAAGAAACTTCCCAGTCAGAGAGAGAGAGACACCTTGTTTCGAGGGGATCTACAGATCCTTCGGCAGTGGGAAAGGCTTCAAACAAGAAAGGGGTTGCTGTATCGAAAGATCCAACTTCAGCAAGAGCTGGATGTCACCTGGCAGGTGTTAATCCTGGAGGCCCTGCTGTCTAAAGTGGCCACCAAAGCACACAAGAGAGGAGCTCACTTCAGCTAAGAGAAGACCTTTCTATGGCTACAAAGATTAGTTTATCACCCTCGGCTGAAGGCGGTGGTGGAAGAGACCTGTTGGCTATGTAGAAGGTATGAACTAGCAAAACCTTCAGAGCAGAGAGCTCCCACACAGACCATTGTGACCTTGGCTTCCCTGGAAGTACTGATGATAGACTATCTGACAATAGGCCCAGCTCATCAAGGGTATGAACATTGTCTAGTGATGACAGATCACTTCAGGAAGTTTGCTGTTGTGACCCCGACACGTGACCAGATGGCTGAATCCGCTGCACATGCCATCTGCCAGAATTTCATTCAAGTGTACGGCTGCCCGAAGTGCACGAACTCCGATCATGGCGCCTGTTTCCAGGGGAAAGTGGTAGAAGAATTGCACCGTCTATTCCAGATAAAAAAGTTTCGGACTACGCCTTACCACCTTCAGGGAAATGGAGTCTGTGAACGATTCAACCGCATTCTGATACAGCGTGGAATAAGACCGAAAGGCCAAGTGGCCTGCATTCGTAGCTGAATTAGTGTGGGTGTACAACAACCGAATACGTTGTACCACTGGTTACACTCCATATACCCTGCTGTTTGGCCGTCCAGGAAGAGAAATTACCAAGCTCGAGCTGGATCCAGAGGAAGACCACCCATGGACCGGGGTGTCCACCTGGGTTCAAGGACACCATTATCGTCTGGTGCAGATCAGATTTCAGGAACTTGAACATCCAGAAACAACTCCTCTGTGGGAGACAGCTCTTTAGCCTGGGGAAAGGGTGTTGGTTTGAGATAAACGTCCGAGATAAACTGGAGTACTGGTGGGAGAAGAACTCTTATCGGGTGAAGCAGAGAATCAACTCTGAAGGGCCCGTTAACAAAATTTAACCAGATGGGGAATAAAACACTTCCACTCGAATAGTTCACCGGAATATGCTGCGACCCTGTTTGTCAAGAGATCCTGACCAGGCGGAAGAAGTACAAGACGCTCCTGAAATACCTCCTTTCCTACACTGATGGTGAAGAAGAGGAAGGGACTGAACATACGCCTGTGGATCTGAGAGACGGACTAGAGCTTGAAATTTCAGATGAGTCTGTCCCATTGGAAATGGGTGTGTCCCCGTCTTCAGCTGCACTACCTGATTCAACTACTCAACTTGAC
This sequence comes from Ranitomeya imitator, assembly GCF_032444005.1. NCBI lineage: Eukaryota > Metazoa > Chordata > Amphibia > Anura > Dendrobatidae > Ranitomeya > Ranitomeya imitator. The sequence continues at coordinate 78,419,824 of NC_091290.1, forward strand.
TCCGCTACTCCTTCTGACTTTCAGCGCTCTGAACGGACAACAGCTGAAATACCTCCAAACCGAAGCAATCAAGACCAATTTATTTGGCAACAAATTGTTCAAGTATCCGACCTCTCGCCCTTGGAATGGCGAGCAAAAGGAGAGGGGGAGTGTAAGAAGATGGACCGGACCGGGGGTACCTTTCTTGCAGTTCCGGAACTGTCAGAGCTGTCACCATTGTTGCCCCGGGGAAAGCTTTTCGACCCGTACCGACCTTTTCACTGTTGAACAGGGGGCATGTCTGTTATAACAGGGACTCTGCAAGGGAAGAGAGCAGGAGACTTGGCAGGAAGACAGCTAGCTCAGCAGGGGAAGGCTCATGCTTGAACCTTCAAGTAACGTGACAGAGCAGGCCCACGCTCTAGACCTCCAACTGTCAAGTACAGTGTGAGCAGAGACTTGGCTCCTGCTTCTGAAGGTGCCAGATGCTCCTGGCCAGTTGTTGCTGCTCATGTGCTGCCTGAGACAGACAGGGTGACTTGCATAGAACTGTGTCCTACCTCACCTGTAGTGTTCTGCCAATCTGACCCAAGCTCGGACAACATCATAGACTATTCATCACTCCTCATGGTGAAGACAGACCCAGGACACCATACGAGACAGCGAGGACTTGTCGCCACTGTTAGGAACCGGATCTGCAACTTCTTCAGGACTACCCCGGGATCATCACCCGCCAGTTGCAGAGACGCCACCATTGAGCATTAAAGGTACCGTCACACATAACGATATCGTTAATGATATCATTGCTTTTTGTGATGTAGCAACAATATCGTTAAGGAAATCCTTATGTGTGACAGCGACCAACGATCAGGCCCCTGCTGGGAGATTGTTGGTCGCTGAGGAAAGTCCAGCACTTTATTTCGTCGCTGGATCTCCCGCTGACATCGCTGGATCGGCATGTGTGATGCCGATCCAGCGATGTCATCACTGGTAACCAGGGTAAACATCGGGTTACTAAGCGCAGGGCCGTGCTTAGTAACCCGATGTTTACCCTGGTTACCAGCGTAAACGTTAAAAAAACAAACACTACATACTTACCTTCAGCTGTTTGTCCACGGCGCTGTGCTTCTCTGCACTCCTCCTGCATCCTGTGTCAGCGTCGGCCAGCCGGAAAGCACAGCGGTGACGTCACCGCTCTGCTTTCCGGTTGACCGGCGCTGACAGTGCAGAGAAAAGCAGAGCGCCGGAGGACAGACAGCTGAAGGTAAGTATGTAGTGTTTGTTTTTTTAACGTTTACGCTGGTAACCATGGTAAACATCGGGTTACTAAGCGCGGCCCTGCGCTTAGTAACCCGATGTTTACCCTGGTTACCGGGGACCTCGGGATTGTTGGTCGCTGGAGAGCTGTCTGTGTGAGCGACCAAACAGCGACGCTGCAGCGATCGACATCGTTGTCGGTATCGCTGCAGCGTCGCTTAGTGTGACGGTACCCTAACACTCTGCAGCTAAGAAGCAGTCGGACTGATAAGTTTAGCCTCTCATTACAGTTGCTTTAACCATTGACACTGTTTACTTTAACCCGCCTTTATTCTGGGCCTATTCCTTCTGTAATTCCCCTGTTTACTCTTCACCTCCCTGCATAGAGTAATTCCTTTGTTGATAAACCTGTTAACTCTTGTTCTGTCTGCAGTCTGTCACTGCATCCTGCAACCTGCTCACAAGGGTCTTAGTACTACAGAAACTGATGGTGCCTGTATCATACCAGCTCAACATTTTCCTGGAGAGGTTCCCTAAACAGCGAAGCAAGGAAGAACACAAAAAGGTACAGAGTATGCTCCAAGAGGGGAATATGAAAAGGGACAAATTACCATTGTGAAACCTGCCGTGAGAAATCTGGCCTTTGCATTAAGGATTGCTTCAAAGAATACCATACTTCCACAAATTTATAAAATTTGGTTTTACCCTGTTGACGCAACACACTTTTACAATCTGATGTACTCCAAACAACTTAGGGTACCGTCACACAGTGGCATTTTGATCGCTATGACGGCACGATCCGTGACGCTCCAGCATCGTAACAATATCGCTCCAGCGTCGTAGACTGCTGTCACACTTTGCAATGTACGACGCTGGAGCGATAATTTCATGACGTATGTGCGATGTAGAAGCCGTTGGTTACTATGCGCACCTCGTATACAATATCGTGCACATCTTTGTTACACCATGCGATCATGCCGCCACAGCGGGACACTAGACGACGAAAGAAAGTTTCAAACGATCTGCTACGACGTACGATTCTCAGCAGGGTCCCTGATCGCAGGAGCGTGTCAGACACAGCGAGATCGCTGGAACGTCACGGATATATCGCTGGAACGTCACGGATCGTGCCGTCGTAGCGATCAAAATGCCACTGTGTGACGTTACCCTTACATATACCACCACATTACCAATTCATACACTAGTGAAAGCAAAAGCATTATAATCTTTACTATAACTACGACTCTAGATACATTCTTTGAGTAGTGTAGCTTACAAAATGAGGTCACTTTTGGGGATATCCATTTTTTAGGCACATCAGGGACTCTCCAAAAGCTAAATGGCATCAGCCAATTTTGCATTCAAAAAGTCAAACGGTGCTCCTTCCCTTCCAAGCCGTGCTGTGCGCCCAAACACTAGTTTTCCACCATGTATGGTGTATCGGCGTACTCGGGAGAAATTTCATAATAATTATTGGAAGCCATTTTCTCCTGTTACAGTTATGAAAATACAAATAATTGGGCTAAAATACATTTTTTGTGGAAAAAATGTGATTCTTTTTATTTTCATGGCTCATCATTATAAATTTCTGTGAACCAGTTTGGGGATTTAATGTGCTCACCACACATCTAGATAAATTCCTTGAGGTGTCTAGTTTCGAAATAGGGTCACTTGTGGGGGCTTCCACTGTTTAGGCACATCAAGGGCTTTCCAAACATGACATGGTAAACTTAGAATATTCCATCAAATTCTGCTCTCAAAACCTAATTTCTCCCCTTCTGAGCCCTGTCGTACACCAAACAGCAGTTTTACACCATATATGAGGTATCGGCGTACTCAGGAGAAATTGCACAACAATTATTGGGGTCCATTTCTCCTGTTTTCCTTGTGAAAATGAAAAAAAATGGGGCTAAGAGAAAATTTTTGTGGAAAAAATGTTATTTTTTCATTTTCAGGGCTCAATGTTATATATATTTCTGTGAAGCACCTGGAGATTCAAGGTGCTCACTACATATCTAGATACATTCCTGATTTGCTTAGACCATTGTAATTTCCTTATATATCAAGGGTCAATATGTTTAAGTAGGACTATTTCCACTTATTTACCTTAGTTAAATGATTATCATATACTATCACTAATCTATGTTATACATTAATCATATGTAGTGATCATTGAGTACACTCATTAAACATTGAACAGTAGGACTATGTCCACTGTTAAGATGTAGTACATTTTGCAGTTTAGTACAAGCAATTTACATATGTGCCATATGTATACAGGGTGGGCCATGTATATGGATACAGCTAAATAAAATGGGAATGGTTGGTGATATCAACTTCCTGTTTGTGGTGCATTAGTATATGGGAGGGGAAAAACTTTAAAAGATGGATGGTGACGATGGTGGCTATTTTGAAGTCAGCCATTTTGAATCCAACTTTATTTTTTCAATTGGAACCAAATTCAGCACGTCGATTTGGGTCATCCTCGTTGACATGCTGCAGCAGCTGGATTTTGTAATCGTGCCATTTGTGAGTAGCTAATATCTGCCAAAGGGATGTTCGACTGATGCCAGATCGGCGCGCTGAATTTGCAGAAAGGGCAAAATAAAAATTGGGACAGGACCCTCAGTTTACACAGAACATTATGTTCAGTGATGAGGCAAACTTTTTTGGGTGGGCCATTTATATGGATAAACCTAAATAATATGGGAATGGTGAAAGTTTCTTGCATAGGGTGTCTTGCATTGAAAGCTGCTGCAATGACCCGGGTACTGCATTCACCAGAATCAACACAATTTCTATCCGCTCCTCACGTGTTAACTTCTGTGACATGTCAATGGCTGTAAACAAAGAGAAACTTGTAAATAACTCATGAAAGAATAAAGGTACCTTAAAACCAGGCACACCATTGATATTCTTGTGAAATTCTCAATAATTTAGATGTGTCACATGACCCTCTTCCCATTGAAAAAATAAAGTTGGATCCAAAATGGCTGACTTCAAAATGGCCACCATGGTCACCACCCATCTTGAAAAGTTTTCCCTCTCCCATATACTAATGTTCCACTAACAGGAAGTTGGTATCACCAACCATTCCCGTTTTATTTAGGTGTATCCATATACATGGCCCATCCTGTATTATTATATATACAATCCCATGTATAAACCCCATAAAATAGTGCCAATATTTCCTGCACCCATGTAATAGTATTGACTAGGGTTGAGCGACTTTTAGTTTTTTAGGGTCAAGTCGGGTTTCGCGAAACCCGACTATCTCAAAAGTCGAGTCGAGTGAAATCGGCCGATTATCGCAAAAAGTCGGGGATCGACCGAAACACGAAACCCAATGCATGTCAATGGGGAAGTATAGTCGGCAGTGAGTGGAGGCCAGGAAAACACCTACAGTGCCCATTTTAATGGCAAAAACATCCATTCTTGGTACTGAAGCTAGTCAATCTTAATTTACCTTATAATAATAGTTAGGCATTGGACATTTGGGGTCATTTGGCTAAAGTTGTGGGGGGCATGGCTGGGTCAAGTATTTAGTGGGCCCAGGAAACGTGGACCACGTCACGGCAGTGGAGCAGGGAGAGGTAAGTATTTCAACTTTGCAAGTGCTGTGATCCTGAGCAAGACGGGGGGCCCACTCGTTCGCATTGGCACTGGCAAAGGGCCCCTCAAAGTACGACGGTGTGTTTGCACGGCGGGGGCGCCTCCCACCGGCAGCGACACTTTTGTGTACTATGAGGGGCCCTGTGCCAGTGACGTCACCAACGAGTATTCCCCCCACCTGATGAAGGAACGTGCACTTTCATCTGCACCTTCCTCTTTGTCCCCGTGTAAGGTGGTATAGTATGCGGGAAGGGGAACCTCACTTTCAGCAGGGTCAGAATCTGGCTGTGTAGCGTGCAAGGGGAATGTAGCAGTCTGGGTCAACGTACCAGCAGAGTCATCTAGCACTGGCTGGGCAATGGGCAGGATGAGGAGGAAACACAGATACAGGCCCAAATAATAAAGTGGGCTAAATGCATTTCAAAATTGGTAACAGGACTAACCAGGCGGCATTGCTTTGTTCAGTGGAGGACAACTGTAATGAGAGGCTGACACAGTGAGTAGGCCCAAATCAGTAATTAGTCTAAACGCAGTTCAAAATTGGTAACAGTAGTAAACAGGCGGCACTGCTTTGTTCAGTGGAGGAGAACAGCAAGGAGCGGCAGACACCGTTAGTAGGCCCCAACCAAAATAGTAGGCCAAATGCAGTGTAATATTAACAACTACTTAATGAGAGCCTGAAAATGGAATTTCAGGACAGGAAACCAGGAGAAAAGCAAGGAGCGGCATACACCGTTAGTAGGCCCCAACCACACTAGTAGGCCAAATGCAGTGTAATATTAACAGCTACTTAATGAGAGCCTGAAAATGGAAGTTCAGGACAGGAAACCAGGAGAACACCAAGGAGCGGCATACACCTTTAGTAGGTCCCAACCAAACTAGTAGGCCAAATTCGGTGTAATATTAACAACTACTTAACGAGAGCCTGAAAATGGAAATTCTGGACAGGAAACCAGGAGAACAGCAAGGAGCGGCATACATCGTTAGTAGGCCCCAACCACACTAGTAGGCCAAATGCAGTGTAATATTAACAACTTTTTAACGAGAGCCTCAAAATGGAAGTTCAGGACAGGAAACCAGGAGAACACCTTGGAGCGGCAGACACTGTTAGTAGGCACCAACCAAATTTGGAGCCCCACTGCATTTGTTCCATTTAACAACTATTTAACAAGAGCCTGAAGATAGAAGGTCAGGAAAGGCAACCTGGAGAACACCTTGGAGCGGCAGACACTGTTAGTAGGCCTCCTACCAAACTAGTAGCCCCACTGCAGTATTAAAATTCTGAGAGGCTGAAACTTGACAATTGCAGGTCATTTTTTTTAAGAGGACAGCTGTATTGAGTGGCACAGACAGACACTGCTAGTAGGCCTTACACCACAAAGTTGGCTCGATGCAGGTTTAAAAAAGGTTACATGGGTACACGGTCAGCATTGGTGTGGTCAGTGGAGGACAATTGGAAGGAGGGACCGCAGACAGACTTAGTAGGCCTAAAATAAAAAAAGTAGGCTCTATGCACTTTTAAATAGGTTCCAGGGGTACACAGGCAGCATTGGTGTGGTCAGTGGAGGACTATTGGAAGGAGGGACTGCAGACAGACTTAGTAGGCCTCAAATAAAAAAGTAGGCTCTATGCACTTTTAAATAGGTTCCAGGGGTACACAGACAGCATTGGTGTGGTCAGCGGAGGACTATTGGAAGGAGGGACCGCAGACAGACTTAGTAGGCCTAAAATAAAAAAAGTAGGCTCTATGCACTTTTAATTAGGTTCCAGGGGTACACAGGCAGCATTGGTGTGGTAAGTGGAGGACTATTGGAAGGAAGGACCACAGACAGACTTAGTAGGCCTAAAATAACAAAATAGGCTCAATGCAGCTTCGATTATGTGGTAGGGGTACACAAGCAGCATTGGTGTGGTCAGTGGAGGGCAATTGGAAGGAGGGACCGCAGACAGACTTAGTAGGCCTAACATAAAAAAATTAGGCTCAATGCAGTTAGAATTATGTTGCAGGGGTACACAGGCAGCATTGGTGTGGTCAGCGGAGGACAATTGGAAGGAGGGAACGCAGACAGACTTAGTAGTCCAAAAATAAAAAAATTAGGCTCAATGCAGCTTCGATTATGTGCTAGGGGTACACAGGCAGCATTAGTGTGGTCAGCGGAGGACAATAGGAAGGAGGGACCGCAGACAGAATTAGTAGGCCTAAAATAAAAAAAATTAGGCTCAATGCAGGTTGAATTATGTTGCAGGGGTACACAGGCAGCATTGGTGTGGTTAGCGGAGGACAATTGGAAGGAGTGTCTGACACAGTTAGTACTCCCAAAAAATAAATAGATGTTAATGTCTCGCAAAACAACAAAACAACAAAAAAAAAAGGGTGGCATACTTAGGTACAGGGGTGGGCTCCTCTGCTGCCTTTCAGACATAGTAATTTGGCGTAATTTAGTGGTGTAAATGTAGGACAGGGCCCCTGAATATTTTAACTAGCATCATACATGTCAACAAATTGGTATTGTCAGTGCCGGGCATTGAAGGATTTCAGCGCATAGACTGAACAGTGGAGGAGCTGTGAGAGATAATTTTGCAAGTGGTAGAGCACTGTTTGAGCCGGGGGGGACACTCTCTCATGGCCGGCGGTACAGGCCCAGGGCCCCTCATGTTACAACGGTGTGTCTGACATTGGGTGCGCGCCACATCCGCCACATCCGCCAGAGACACTTCATTGAACTATGAGGGACCCAGTGGCAGTGACGTCGACCAAAATTGAGCACACCCACCTCTTCAGACAAATGGCACTCTCACGGGTGCTTGCACCAAGTGGCGAGACCACGGCCCCGTGGGGGGAGTTAGCCAATTTAGGGAGGTCTAAACATGTCGTATGCTGGACAAACAGCAGCTGCAAATTAAGAGATTGGAACAGTCAGTAAGACCATTCCAAAAGCAAGACCTTTTTACAGGAAAGCTAGGTGTCAGCCGGGAAAGGTGGGGCAAAATAGTTAGAAATCCCTGAGTGGTTCCTTTTAATGAAGGTTAGATCATCAACATTTTGGGTAGCCAGACGAGTCCTTTTTTTAGTCAGTATTGAACCAGCAGCACTGAATACTCTTTCTGATAGCACATTAGCTGCTGGGCAAGCAAGCTCCTGCAATGCATATTCGGCCAATTCAGGCCAGGTGTCTATTTTGGATGCCCAGTAATCAAATGGGAATGACGGTTGAGGGAGAACATCGATAAGGGTTGAAAAATAGTTAGTAACCATTCTGGACAAATGTTGTCTCCTGTCACTTTGAATTGATGCTGCAGTACCTGTCCTGTCTGCGGTCATTGCGAAATCACTCCGCAACCTGGTCATAAAACCCCTCTGTCCAACGCCACTTCTGATTTGTGCACCTCTAACACCTCTGCCCTGTTGCCCCCTGCAGCTCGTGTGAGAACCATCACCAGCGCTGTGTGCTGGGAATGCCTGAATCAAATGGTCTACAAGAGTTGCTTGTTTGGTTGCCAATATTTGTTCAAGGTTCTCATGTGGCATGATATTTTGCAATTTGCCTTTATAGCGAGGATCAGGGAGGCAGGCCAACCAGTAATCGTCATCGGTCATCATTTTTATAATGCGTGGGTCCCTTTTGAGGATACGCAAGGCATAATCCACCATGTGGGCCAATGTACCAGTGGTTAAATCTGTGCTTGTGCTGGGTTGAGGAGCACTTTCTGGCAAATCAACATCACTTGTCTCCCTCAAAAACCCTGAACCCGGCCTTGCAACGCCACCAGTTTCTATTGCCCCCTGAGAAGCTTCCTCATCCAAAAAATACTCATCCCCATCATCCTCCTCATCCTCCTCCTCTTCGCCCACCACCTCATCCTGTAGACTTCCCTGACCAGACAATGGCTGACTGTCATCAAGGCTTCCCTCGTCCTCGGCTGCAGACGCCTGCTCCTTTATGTGCGTCAAACTTTGCATCAGCAGATGCATTAGGGGGATGCTCATGCTTATTATGGCGTTGTCTGCACCAACCAGCCGTGTGCATTACTCAAAACACTGAAGAACTTGACACAGGTCTTGTAGCTTCGACCACTGCACACCTGACAACTCCATGTCTGCCATCCAACTGCCTGCCCGTGTATGTGTATACTCCCACAAATACATAACAGCACGCCTCTGTTCGCACAGTCTCTGAAGCATGTGCAGTGTGGAGTTCCACCTTGTTGCGATGTCGATGATTAGGCGATGCTGGGGAAGGTTCAAAGACCGCTGATGTTTCTGCATACGGCTGGTGGGTACGGGCGAACGGCGGATGTGCGAGCAAAGTCTGCACACTATGAGGAGCAGGTCGGGTAACCCTGGATAACTTTTCAGGAAGCACTGCACCACCAGGTTTAAGGTGTGAGCCAGGCAAGGAATGTGTTTCAGTTGTGAAAGGGCTATGGCAGTCATAAAATTCCTTCTGTTATCACTCACTACCTTGCCTGCCTCAAGATGTACACTGCCCAGCCATGACTGAGTTTCTTGCTGCAAGAACTCTGACAGAACTTCCGCGGTGTGTCTGTTGTCGCCCAAACACTTCATTGCCAATACAGCCTGCTGACGCTTGCCACTAGCTGTTCCATAATGGGACACCTCGTGTGCAACAGTGGCAGCTGCGGATGGAGTGGGTGCGTTCCCACCATATCCTCCTCCTACCTCAGGGCCATTTTGGGGCTCTTTTGTTCCCTGACTCTATGTGGATTTAACCCCTGTGGTGCCCTGTGCCTTTTGACATTGCTGCATCTCCATATACCAGAATTTACGCAGGACAGGTTGTATCCACGGCTGTTATATAGCATGCCACCACATTTTTATCCTAGGACCATGTATGGCATTGATGTTGCATTTTCTGGTTATTAGCAGTGGATACTGACATATTGTGGTCAAGTCCTTTGCGGCCTGTATAGGCACATTTTGCAGGAGAGCACATTTGATTAGGTGCACCTAGGGTAGGATATATGTTTACTGTTAACATATTGTATTATGGGACTGTCATTTATTGTGGGATATGGTGGGTATAGGGATTTGGATATTTGATTTTAAATGTTTTTAACATGTTTTTTGAGGTGTTTAATAAAGGTGTTTTGCTTTATGTAGCTACCGATTATCTTTATATTTGGGGTTGTGCATACCATTTTTAGTCTACCCTTTCTCTTTTCCTTTGTCGTGTGACTGCTGTCTGTGGATGAGCTCTTGCTTCTGCTGGAGGACGAGGAGGAGGAGGAGGGGGGCGAACGTCTACAGCCAACTGTTTCCTAGACCGTGGGCTAGGCAGAACTGTCCCAATATTGCTGTCCCCTGTGGACCCTGCATCCACCACATTAACCCAGTGTGCCGTGATGGAGACGTAATGCCCCTGGCCATGCCTACTGGTCCATGCATCTGTTGTCAGGTGCACCTTTGTACTCACAGATTGCCTGAGTGCATGGACAATGCGGTCTTTTACATGCTGGTGGAGGGCTGGGATTGCTTTTCTCGAAAAGAAGTGTCGACTGGGTAGCTCGTAGCGTGGTACAGCGTAGTCCATCAGGGCTTTGAAAGCTTTGCTTTCAACTAACCGGTAGAGCATCATCTCTAACGAGATTAGTCTAGCAATGTGGGTGTTCAAACCTTGTGTACGCGGATGCGAGAATGAGTACTTCCTTTTCCTAACGAGAGTCTCATGTAGGGTGAGCTGGACTGGAGAGCTGCATATGGTGAAACTAGCGTGGGTGGCGGTGGACATGGCAAACTGAGAGAGGGTTGGTGATGGTATTCTTGCTGGTGCCCTACACACAGTCTTTCCTACCACGAAACTGGTGATTCCCTGATGGCTTTGGCCTTGCGACGAAACCTCCACATTTACTGCAGGTGGTGTGGTAAACGGTGGGCTTACAGTGAGGGAAGGGATGTAGCGTTGCTGACTAGCTTCATTGTGAGAGGGTGCTACAACGTTAAGGGACGTTTGTTAGTTAGTCCAGGCTTGCAAGTGCATGGTGGTTAAATGTCTACGCATGCAACTTGTATTTAGATTTTTTACACTCTGACCTCTGCTGAAGGTCCTTGAGCATTTTTTACAGATGACTTTGCGCTGATCATTTGGATCTTGTTTTAAAAAATGCCAGACTGCACTCTTCCTACTATCGGATACTTTTTCAGGCATTGCAGACTGAGCTTTTTTAACCGGATGGCCACGCTGTCCTACAACTGGTTTTGGTTTTGCCACACGTTTTTGGCCAGATACGGGCCTGCCAGATGGAAGCTGTTGCGATGTTGATGCCTGCTGCGGCTGTTCCTCCTTCTCCGCTTCAGGGCTACTGCCGCCTGCACACCTGTTCCCCCAATGGCTGCCAATCGGGGTCAACAACTGGGTCATCTATGACCTCCTCTTCTATGTCCTGTGCACCTTCCTCTGTGTCACCGTGTTAGCCGGTGCTATTGTATTGTGACGGGGTTCCATAGTCTCATCAGGGTCAGATTCTGGATCAGTACACTGTGAGGGCAATGTTCTGATCTGCGTCAAAGGAACAGCATAGTAATCTGGCTGTGGCTGTGCATCTGTGCACTCCATGTCCGATTCATCTTGTAATGGGCATGGCCTGTTAACAATTTCCCTTTCTAACCCAGGAACGGTATGTGTAAAGAGCTCCATGGAGTAACCCGTTGTGTCGCCTGACGCATCCTTCTCTGTTGTTCTGGGTGAAGAAGACAAGGAAGCGACTTGTCCCTGACCGGGAACATCCACTGACGACGCGCTGCTTTTACATTTTGCACTTTCCGAAGAGGAGGCGAAAGAGCTAGAGGCAGAGTCAGCAAGGTAAGCCAAAACTTGTTCCTGCTGCTCCGGCTTTAAAAGCGGTTTTCCTACTCCCAGAAAATGGAGCGTTAGAGGCTTTGTGTAGCCAGACGATGATGCTGGCTGAACAACTCGAGACTTAGGTGCTATATTGCTTTTCACACAATGCCACAGACAGGACTGGCACAGATGCAGATTTGCCAATCTTAATCTCCCACTTTTTTATTTTTTCTGGGAGAATAGTGAAGAAATCAGGCCCACTGTAATACAGTATATTTTCTGTGGCAGAAAATGGCAGACAGATGCCACAGACAGGACTGGCAGAGATGCAGATTTGCCAATCTTAATCTCCCACTTTTTTATTTGTTATGGGAGAATAGTGAAGAAATCAGGCCCACTGTAATACAGTATATTTTCTGTGGCAGAAAATGACAGACAGATGCCACAGACAGGACTGGCACAGATGCAGATTTGCCAATCTTAATCTGCCTCTTTTTTATTTTTTCAGGGAGACTAGTGAATAAATCAGGGCCACTGTATTAGAGTACATTTCCTGTGGCAGAAAGTGGCTTGAAGATATATAACAAAAAAAAAGGGGGCTGTACTACAATTACTATCTTCCTACAGTAATCTCAGAAAAGTATGGCAGGCAGCAATAAAAAGGACTGCTGCACACAAAAGTGTTGACAAACAAACAAGATAGCTGTGCAGAAAGGAAGGAGCAACAGGATTTGTGCTTTGAAAAAAGCAGTTGGTTTGCACAGCGACATACAAACAGCAATGCAGCTATCAGGGAGCCTTCTAGGGCAGCCCAATAAGCTACAGAACTGATGAAGAAAAGTCTAGCCTCCACTGTCCCTGCTAAGAAATAAGAAAAGGTGGTGTTGGACAGTGGAAATCGCTACAGCACAAGCGGTTTGGGGGTTAATGTACCCTGCCTAACGCTATCCCTGCTTCTGACGAAGCGGCAGCAACCTCTCCCTATGCTCAGATCAGCAGCAGTAAGATGGCGGTCGGCGTGCACGCCCCTTTATAGCCCCTGTGACGCCGCAGAAAGCAAGCCAATCACTGCCAATCTCTAAGATGGTGGGGACCAGTACCTATGTCATCACGCTGTCCACACTCTGCGTCCTCCTTCATTGGCTGAGAAATGGCGCTAAACGCGTCATATGAAACGCGACTTAGGGTCGGGTTTCAAGAAACCCGTCTTTGCCAAAAGTCGGCGACTTATGAAAATGACCGATCCGTTTCACTCAACCTTAGTATTGACTATAGTGGTATTGACATGATAGCCTTATGCGGGTTGTCGAGCCTTAGGCTACAAGTCTTCTCTGTATGTGACTGCAGACTTGTGAAACCTCACAGTACTGGCGCCGAGAGCCATGTGTGCGTGACCGTAAGTGTATGATTTTCATACACGCAGTCACTTGCTGACTAGACAAGCGTGGTCTCCATCAGTGCAAGTACATTGAGTGAAGCCAGACACGTCTAGTTGGAATGTGGCCAGAAATATGCAAATCTCATCCTTGTGGTCACATGACCTTCACCCCTGAGGCTGGCAGTGTACGCACTGTGAGAATTCACAAGTCTGCAGTCATATAAATTGACTGCAGACTTGTAGCCTAAGGCTGGACAACCCCTTTAATTCTTATGAAACTAAAGTAAATAATGTTATGATAATAATTCTATTATCATGCCCACGTGCCAACTTTACTGACTATTTAATGTCATATTTCCATAGAACAACAGCTACAGTCCCGCTTGTGTGGTCAATTTGAATGATAAATTCTATTATAAATCCACAAAATTTGAAATATAGACCCCTCCAACTCCCATAGGGATGAAGATGCTTGATCTTTAAATGATGGCGATTGATGTTTTGGACACATGTTTCATGAATATGGTCGTATTAGGGACATTTTTAATAAAGTTTGTACAACTTTGTTGTTTCTACTTTACACCTTTACTGTAAACTATTTTTCAGGAAGTACATTCTATATTTGATAAAACCTGATATGGGTTACTGTCCATAAAACCTACTTGTGAACTCCAGCTTCATTTGATCTGAGGGCTCCTGGGTAGATGTGAACTTAAAGCTAGATGTAAAAGCAGGGGCATTATCTTTTAGGACCAAGTCTTCAAAGAACCCCTTTCTTGTTAGGAGAATACAGTTAACTTAACCAGTCCTCTTATGTTTCATATAATCCTGTACAGTGGCTATATTAAGTTCCTGAAAAAATGTCATTCAGTTCAGTAAAACTATAAAAAGAACCCAGGAATCATTCACTGGGTGACTTTCTGTGATGTCCTTAAGGCTTTGTACATGCCTTAATAGTTCAGTCATAAGACTTGGCTCCTTTGATTATCCTCAACATAACGTTTCATGGGGAAAAAATTAGGATACAGAGACATTCTGAATGCTGCCCTGAAAATGCTGTCAAATGGCAAGCATGTCACAGCCTACAATGTAGAATCTGTACAGAACCAAAGACGAGAACATCGGCAATGCTCTTCAAAGCCAATAGAGGTACAAGATATATCTGTACTAATGATTAGTTTGGACATTGAAATAAAAATAACAATAGAGGGTGAGGACTGTATACTTAAGTCTGATAATAACTTTATTACAAAACACATAGCATAATGTACAACAGAGAGAGGGAGAGAGAAAGTGAGACAGAGAAATACAGAGAGAAGGTGGTAGAGTGAGGTGCACTCTTATATCAACATGTGTCTCATTTATGAGACCAGAAGACGAAGACAAGGAGAAGTCGAAGGCATACAACAGAACTTGCTATTTACCTGAACCCTAGAGCATAAAATGGCCCAATGATACCACATTTCGTAAATCTAGCACTATAAATTGCATTATAGATTTTGCAGCATGGCTCAGGAGCTGCAGGTAAAATGGTTTGTCCTGGATTTTTGGTTGCCACTCGGTTTCTCAACATGGCAGCAGGAGCCCATTTCCCACATATAATTTCATAATTCCTTCCTGCTGCCTTTTGCTTCCTGTATCCTGTTGTGGTGTGAGCATGTATGCTTGACTTAGGCCGGCTTCACACTCAGCGTATGAAAATACGGTCCGTTTTTTACGGCCGTAATACGCTGAAAAGTCCCCAAAATAGTGGTCCGTAGCTCCTCCGTAGGCAGGGTGTTTCAGCGTTTTTTGCGCATGGCATCCTCCGTATGTAATCCGTATGGCATCCGTACTGCGTGTTTTTATCGCAGGCTTGCAAAACCGACATACGGCTATACAAGGGATCCATGTGTTAAAAAAAAACAAACATATATACTGTCTATATATATATATATATATATATATGTCAGTAGACACATATATGTATATATATTAATATTTCATCCAGCGCGATATAGCAGAAAGCCGGTAATTCAATTACCGGCTTTTGCTTTCTCCTTCCTAAACCCGACATGATTTGAGACATGGTTTACATACAGTAAACCATGTCTTCTCCCCATTTTTTTTGCATATTCCACACTACTAATGTCAGTAGTGTGTCTATGCAAAATTTGGCCGTTCTAGCTAGTAAATAAAAGGGTTAAATGTCGGAAAAAATTGGCGTGGGCTCCCGCACAATTTTCTCTGCCAGAGTAGTAAAGTCAGTGACTGAGGGCAGATATTAATAGCCTGGAGAGGGTCCACGGTTATTGGCCCCCCCCCCCCTGGCTAAAAACATCTGCCCCCAGCCACCCCAGAAAAGGCACATCTGGAAGATGCGCCTATTCTGGCACTTGGCCACTCTCTTCCCATTCCCGTGTAGCGGTGGGATATGGGGTAATGAAGGGTTAATGTCACCTTGCTATTGTAAGGTGACATTAAGCCAAATTAATAATGGAGAGGTGTCAATTCTGACACCTATCCATTATTAATCCAATACTAGTAAAGGGTTAAAAAAACACACACACACATTATTAAAAATTAATTTAATGAAAAAATCACAAAGGTTGTTGTATTAATTTATTCTACTCTCAATCCACTCACTGAAGACCCTCGATCTGTAAATAAAAAAAAAATAATAAACCAACAATATACATACCTTCCGAGGATCTGTCACGTCCAACGATGTAAATCCATCTGAAGGGGTTAAAATATTTTGCAGCCACGAGCTTTGCTAATGCAACGTTGCTCATGTCTGCAAAACCCCGGAGAATGTAGGTAAAGTAGGTCATTGACCTATGTTTACCTGCATTTGCGGTGAGGCGCCCTCTGCTGGCTGTTCCTAGATCGTGGGAACTTTCCTAGAAAGCTCCCTGGCTCGAGTTCATATGAGGACAACCAGCAGAGGGCTGGTTCATTCATAAAGTTTAATTTGCTTTGTGTAAAATTATGGCTGTTTAAAATTTTTACAAATCGCTTGTTCAGCTACAGTTCACAAAAAAATTTTGTACCAAATATTGTCTAATGTCATCTACATAGTTTAATGTGCTTTGTGTATAATTACGGTAGTTTACATTTTTTAAAAACTGCTTGGCCTACTACTGTTCACAAAACTGTTCATCCATACAATTTGACCTGATTATTACAGTGGTTTGACATTTTTAAAAACCGGTTGACATGTTACAGGTAACCACATTTTTTTTCCAGAGACCTAGCAATTGGAAAATGCATAAGGCGTGCAGTAAGGGACAAAGAAGTGGAAGAGGGAGGACAAGGGGCAAGTTTGACTGCACCTGTTGCTGGAGCACAAGCAACATGCCCATTAACAACATATAGCTTCCTATCTCACTTTGCAAGAAGGCCTGTGACACCACTTCTAAAGCCATACCAGTGCGAACAGGTGGGCAATTGGATAGCAGACAATTCTTTCAGCATTCTTGCCAGCCGCATCCAGTCTTCCACAAAGTCCAGTCTCACCATCTCCTTCCTCCCACCATGTTGAGCCCCAGGAGACCAGTGATCCTACACCAGGACACTCCAAGGAGATTTTAACATCATCATTTCTTCATTGTGGCCTCTCACCTTGTAGGTTCCAAGAAGGACAGAAAGACAAGCTGTTTAGTGATGCACAAAACTTAGAGCAGCCACCGTCACAATACGATGGCAGTGAGGAATGGCAAATTTTGTCTAAAGAGGTAGATGATGATGAAAGTCAGATTGTTGTTATGTCACCATGTCAGGAGTAGAGATGAGCAAATTTGTTCAGAAAATGTTTGCCAAACTTAAATTCGGCATGAACATTGCACATTCGGATTTGTATTTGGATTCCCGAGAATGTTTAAACTAATGCTTTTGCCAGGTCTTTGGCTAGAGCATTGGTAATGTTTGATGAGGATATGTTTGATGAAAGGAAGGGGTGGGGAAAGGTCAGAGTAGTGGTGGACTGTATTTTTTTAGTTAACTTAATGTGTTGACATTCTGGCAGAAAATAAGGGCACAGAGACCATCCACAACGTCCAGACACAAGGGCTTCTGCATTGGCTGCTGAAGTCACATGTACCTCTCCATATAATAAGCAGACATGTTCTTTTCGCACCATTTTGTCATTGTAAAAGCACAGAGAGGCTGCTCCTGCTGCTGCAAGTAGCCAGATTGTTCAGATTGATAGGATCCTGTGTGAAATCAACCTCCCAGCAGTTAAATCGTTTGTGCTAATAGTGTGGAAAATAGATCAGACCACATTTCAGAATCTAAATTATTTGTGCTAATTGTGTGGGCCAGTCAGGAGTCCACATTTCTGAATCTAAATCCTTTCTTCCAATATTGTGTGCCATACACCAGGCTATATTTCAGAATTGAAAGCGCTTGTGCTAATAGTGTTGGCCATACACCAGGCCACATTTCAGAATCTAAATAATTTCTGATAATAGTATCGGCCATAAACCAGGCCACATTTCAGAATCTAAATAGTTTGTGCTAACAGCATGGGCCACACACCAGGCCACATTTCAGAAACAAATCCATTTTGCTAATAGTGTTGGCCATACACCAGGCCTCATTTCAGAATTTAAATTGTGTGAGCTGAGGCCATGCGCACATGTTGCGGATTTTACCGCGGATCTGCAGCGTTTTTGACGCCGTGGATCTGCAGCAGTTTCCCATGCCTTTTACAGTACCATGTAAACCTATGGAAAACCCAATCTGCTATGCACATGCTGTGGAAAAAAATATGCGTTAATGCAGCGTTGTTTTTCCGCAGCATGTCAATTCTTTGTGCGTATTTGCAGCGTTTCTGCACCCATAGACTTGCATTGAGTCGAGCACATCCGCAGCAAAACCGCATATGTAAAAAAGATCTGTGGTTTAGCTGCGGGTGAAACGCTGCAGATTGGGAGGAGGGAAGTTTATGGACGGAGTGTGGGCGGTGACTGTGTGCATGTATGTGTGTGCGGGCGGGATCTGCGGCATGCTGTCAGTGGGTCTGCGGGGGTCTGTCCGGGGCTGTCTGGTGTCTGCCGGGGCTGTCGGGGGTCTGTGCAGGGCTGTCAGGGGTCTGCATGGGGCTGCCGGGGGTCTGTGGGGCTGCTGGGGGTCTGCTGCGGGGCTGTTGGGGGTCTTCCGGGGCTGTTGGGGGTCTGTGCGGGGCTGTTGGGGGTCTGTGGGCTGTTGGAGGTCTCCAGGGGTCTGTGCGGGGCTGTAGGGGGTCTGTGCGGGGCTGTCGGGGGTCTTCTGGGGCTGTTGGGGGTCTGTGAAAGGGCTGTCGGGGGTCTGCGGGCTGTCCGGGGGTCTGTGGGGCTGTGGGGGCTCTTTGGGTGTGTGTGTGCTTGCAGGCATCGTAAGATGGGACTGCAAGTCCCATCAGGCTATGCCTGCTACAGTGACAATGATTGACACATTAGCCAATGATGGGACAGTAGTAGTCCCATCATCCGGCTAATGTGTTGAATCTATAAAAACAAAACACATACACACATATACAGTACATACAACATATGACAAGTACATACAACATACAACATACAGTACATACAACACACAACAAATGACGTACAGAACATACAACAGTACATACAACATACATACAGTACACACAACATACAACAGAACATACAACATATGACATACAGTACATACAGCATACAACAGTACATATAACATACAGCACATACAACAGTACATACAACATACAACAGTACATACAACATATGACATACAGAATATACAACAGTACATACAACATATAACATACAACATACAACATTAAATACAACATATGACATACCGTACATACAACATACAGCAGTGCATACAACATACATACAGAACATACAACATAAAGCAGTACATACAGCATACAACAGAACATACAACATACTGTACATCAGTACATACAACATATGACATACAGTACATACAACATACAGTACATACAACATACAGTACATACATACAGTACATACAACAGCACATACAACATACAGTACATATATACAGTACATAAAACATAGAACATACATACAGACATACAGTACATACAACACCTACATACAGTACATACAACACATACATATAGACATACAGTACATACAACATAGAGTACATACTCACCATCACCTTGATCCCCGAAGCCATTGCAACCTGTAAAAAATATTTAAATAATAAACAAACGATATACTCCCTGATCCACAGAAATCCAATTAATACGAGTGTCCCTCAACGATCTCCCATGGAGAGCAGCCACATCAGCTGAGGCAACCGCTCTCCAGGGGCTCCAGGAATACACTGATGGAAGGTATTCTTCTGCAACGTATTCCTCCGCCGCTGTGAGAAATAGTCCCTATTGTCACTTGTGGCAGTGCTGTGTGGGAAAATTAGTATATGGTTGGTTTATTATTTTTAATTTTTTGCAGGCGATCGAGTATGGGAAGTATAGTAAAATTAAGAATATTAAAATACTTTTTTCTGGCAGCGTCGTTTTTTTTAACCCTTTCACTACTATGGGATTAGTAATGGATAGGTGTCTTATTGATGCCTCTCTATAATTAACGAGGCTTAATGTCACCTTACATTAGCAAGGTGACATAACCCCTTATTACCCCATATCCCACCGCTACAGGAAAGTGGGAAGAGAGAGGCTAAATGCTGGAATTGGCGCATCTTACATCTTGGGGGCTGATATTTGTAGCCGGGGGGGCAATATCCATTCCTTTCTGCTAATAGTGTGGTCCTGATGCCAGGCCACATTTCGGAAACTGAATTGTTTTTGGGAATAGCGTGGTCCAGACACACTATCTCAGCAAAACAATTCTGATTGCTAATTTAGTGACAGGTGACTGATAGATCTGGGCCTGGGGTTGTGAAACAGTTGGTTTAAAGAGCGAAAGGTACATCCAACATGAGAGGGACAGATGACAACATCTGTTATTGGACAGCTAATCAAGTCCCTTTCTTTGGCAGCTGGATAGCAGAATGAGCATGTGCTCCAGTGTATGGAAAGTGCTGCATCAAGTTGCCACTCCTCTTCTTCCACCTTAACATCACACACAGTAAAATAAACAGAGGGGGCACCCCAAATACTCTTTTTCCCCCACCTCACAACTCTTCAACCACCGAACTGACTCTGGGAAACCACAGATGGGCAAGTCTGCAGGGCTTTTCACAATTTCTATTCCATGGGTATTAGAGGTCTGCTTCAAAGATTCACAGAATCAATCAAGAGGAGGAAAGCATCTGCACTGATTTTTTTCAGTTGGATCAAGGGCCAGACGACATAGAGTTCGAGCAGAATCCATACCCTCATTATCAAATGTTAACCCCCTGGAGGTGGAGGTGATCCTGATGAGACTCAGATATCTGAGGTGCACGTGGTCTGTACTGCGTTGTCTGAGCAGGAAGATGAGGAGGGTGACTCTCAAGATAAGGAGTGTGAGAACAGAGAGGATGAGATTGAGGTTGTAGAGCCCACTTTGTGAGAACCCAGAGGTATGCAGCTGAGTAGCTCAGTAGAGGATGTGGAGGAGGAAGAAGACAAGGAGGTTATGTTGCGGCTTCCCACACAGACACGATGTGATGTAACTACAACAAGCACTGCATCATCAGCCCCAACTCTGTCTATGGCCAGAAGTAGTCATGGAACTGCAGTTTCCAGGAGCGACAAGGGATACCTATCCTGGGCCTTTTTTGAGACTGCAAAGGATGACCTAATTCACATTATCTGCCAATTTGCAAACTACGGAGTGCAAAGAATTATTGATAAAGGTTTGTGCCTTCATCAATTTTCAATACATCTCTGTCTGCCTTAGCGCTCCTAAAGACTGTGTTACTTTTTGCTTCCAATTTGCAAATAACAACTCAGTAGAGGCAAAAATTTCAATAATTTCACTGCTACATGCTTAAACTGGCACATAAATGATCAACATGCATTAGTTGGGGAATCTCACAGCACTAAAATACAGACTAGTGGGCCTCGCTAACCACCGGTCGTCCCATCAACCACATCTGCTGCCTCTTCCTCCTCCGTTCCCATGGCAAGTGTTCTTGCACATGTCTAAGGCAGTAGAACCTTCACTTGTTTACCCCCTACAATCGGTATGAGTGAGAGCCCATCAGCTATTATGGAAGTAGAGATGCCTGCTGTTTTTGTTTTATCGAGTACACCACATTTTTCTCAATCCAACATAACATCTTCACCTGCACCTATCTCACAGTCCAACACTTTGTCGTGTTCACCCTATTCCACCTTCCTACACATGCCAAAACTAAGAGCTTTAACACCACCATCTCTTATCTGTTGGCCATGGAAATGTTGCCTTTCTGCCTTGTGGACACAGATGGTTTCTGAAAGCTGATGGCCATCGCAGTCTCCTAGTATCAGTTGCCCAGTCACCATTACTTCTCTAAGCTGTGCCTGCGCTACACCAGCATGTCACAGACAACATCACCCTTAACTTGAAAAAAATCTATGTCTGCCAGGGTGCACTTCACCACTGATATATTCAGGGACGTTACATCTCTCTGGGCACTGGTTGACTCTGGTGCCTGTGGGGGCAGGTGGGCAAGTGGATGCTCCTCAATTCTTGCAATTCTTAAGGCTTGTGGGACAAACCTCTGTATCTAACACTTCCTCCACTGCTTGTGCCTCCTCCACCTCCTCTAGGGCCTCCACCTGTGCTCTGAACCTCTCTCTCAAAGGGAATCTGTCACCCCAAAATTGGCCTATAAACTTAAGTCACTGGCAACAGGGGCTTATCTACAGCATCCTGTAATGCTGTAGATAAGCCCCCGATGTATCCTGAAAGATAAGAAAAACAGGTTATATTATACTCACCCAGGAGCGGTCCTGGTTCTATTGGGGTCCGATGGGCGTCGCGGTCAAGGTCCAGAGCGTTCCATCTTCATACGATGTCATCCTCTTCTTTTCTTCCTGCCGCGGCTCCTGCGCCAACATACTTTGTGTGCCCTGTTGAGAGCAGAGCAAAGTACTGCAGTGCGCAGGCGCCGGGAAAGGTCAGAGAGGCCTGCGCATTGACGTACTTTATGCTGCCCTCATGGCGACACCCATCGGACCCGAACAGAACCAGGACCACCCCTGGGTGAGTATAATATAACCTGTTTTTCTTATCTTTCAGGATACATCAGGGGCTTATCTACAGCATTGCAGAATGCTGTAGATAAGCCCCTGATGCCAGTGGCCTTCATTTATAGGCCAATTTTGGGGTGACAGATTTCCTTTAAAAAGAATCTGTCACCCCAAAAATCATATATGAGCTAAGGCCACCAGCATCATGGGCTTATCTACATTCGCCATTCGCACTCCTCAGGTCATCGACTTGCATCACTACAGAGCTCTTTTGTCCTACCGGTTAACCGTTTGATATGCAATGTGTCGACACAGTAGAATTCCACTCTGCGCATTCTGCAGCAGCTGTGGCAGCAGTGATGAGCCCTGGTGCAGTATGTCTTTTTGCATAGCCTGGGCCAATGCAGTATGGATGTAGTTCAAGTCACGCTTGAGGAGTGGGCACAGATGAAGGACCTCTATACCCTTCTGCAACTTTGAAATGGCTACTAAGATGGTTAGCACTGACAATGCCATCATCAGCATCACTATTTCGGTTATCTTCATGCTGGAGCACATTTTGAATAGTCTACGGGAGAAGATAGTGGTCCCAGAGGAAGAGGTGAAAGCAGAAAAGGATGTGGAAGGGATAACAATATCTCTAATTTCCAGACTGTTGTCGCACAGGCAGGTGCAATGGGTGGGTGGATTACAGCAATCGAGGGGGTCATGGTAGCAGACAATCTGTTTGTGTAGGTGCAGGAGCTGAGGAACAAATGGAGGAGGACAAGGAGAAAGAGGTGATGGGCATGTAACAGTCAGGCGATGAACCATAGAACCAATCAAGAAAAAGACATGTTGTATGGGAGATCAACAGGACTCAATAGTGACTAGATATAAAAGATATATATTTTATTTTAATTTTAATTAAGCAGTCTAATAAGCACAAAACACAATTAAAAACAATTAAAAGTCAGGCGATGAACAGGATAATTATCCCCTCTCTGTTGTCCGTGGTTGGCGGGAGGAGACGGAGAAAGCAAGTTTGAGTGTTACAGTGCCAACAACACACCATGGAGTTGGACCTCATGGAAGCTTGTCTGACACATGAGGCCCTTGTTGTTGCAACATGATGGCTGTATTCTTAGGGTTAAAAATAGAACTGACAACTGGGTTGCCACTCTGTTAAATCCACGGTACAAGAGAACATTTTGCCAGATGCTTCCCCCTCCTGGAAAGGGACACGTGCAGGCTGGAGTATTGAAACACACTTGGAGTCAATCTTTAGAGTGTTTTTTCTCAAGACAGCAGTGAGGCACACAGAGTGCATCATAGTTATTGACTTCCAACTCTGGGAACATCGAGTCGTCAATGCAAAAACATTAGCAGCAACAGTGTAAGTGGCAGAAGCAATTTCTGTGAGTCATTTCACACATTATTTAAACCAGCCCGTGCACCAGCAGAACAGAGTACAAGTCAGGAGTATCTCGAGGTTAATATCAATGTCAACAGAGAGGGTTTTAACTTTTTTGAATTTCGGTTTTTAACAATGGAAGAGTGGCCTTCCATTCCTTCCAAGAGTGGTCATGTCTTGGAGGTTTTGTCGTGCCTAGCAGCCAGCGTTATCTCTGAACGCATTATTTTCAGCGCTGCTGCTGGTGTCCTGATGGATAACTGCATCCGGCTATCCCCGCAAAGTGTAGACCGCCTAACTTTCATCAAGATGAACAAGTTATGGATCTCCAATGACTTTAGCACCCTAGTCACAGACTGGGCTGATTAGGCGATGGTGTTGTTTTTAGTGTGCTGCATTGATCTCGCGTTATTGCAGTCTGTGACATTTTTGTCTTGGCTTCTGTGTCTACTGCTGCTGATGTTACAAATAGTTTTTGAAATGTGGAGTTGGCTCTCCATTTGATGGGTTGCCTGTAGTGGAAGGAGTGTCAGAACCTTATTATACTCTTTCTACTCTGGGGAATTTGATGCCACTTTAGTGGTGTGTGACAACAGTTTTTTGAAATGTGGAGGCACCAAATTGTGTCTCCTTCTGGTGGACTGCCTGTAGTGGAAAGGGTGTCAGAGCCCCATTATAGTATTTGTACTCTGGGGAAATTGATGCTATTTTAGTGGTGTGCAGCAATAATTTTTTGAAATGTTTGGACTCCAAGTTGTGTCTCATTTATGTGCGTTGCCTGTGGCAGTAGGGCTCCCAGACTTGCAGGCCTGCACTTACTTTCAGTCAACTACCTGTATTACTATCCTTAAATATTTCTAACAATAACAGTCTAAGAAGCTGATATTTGTGCCACCCAAGTATGGCTGAGCAGAAAAGCAATTTGATCTGTTGCATGAGGTATCAGGCTCCCAGCACATCAGGCTTACACCGGTCCCTCACCCACTTTGTCATAATTTAAACTTAAATTCAAAGCTCTAAATACTGGCCCAGACCCTGATTCATCATGCATGGCCCATGTTTCACTACTGCTGTTGCATTCTAAAATTTCTACTGTCAGTGAATTGATAAGTCAATTTCCTGTGTTACTATCCTTAATTTTTTCTAACATTAGTGGTCTACCAAGCTGATATTTGTGTCACCTTAGTGTTGCTGAGCAAAAAGAATAGTTTGAGCTGTTGCATGAGGTATCAGGCCTCCCAGCACAGCAGGCCTACACTGGTCCCTCACCCATCGCGTCTTAATTTAAAATTAAATTCAAAGCTCTAAATGGCCCAGACTCTGACACCTCATGGCTGACTGCTGCTGTCTCATTATCAAATTTCTACTGTGGATCAATTGATGCCACTTTTCCTGGTGTCTGACTGTAATTTTTGGAACTGTTTGGACTCCAAGTTGGGTCTCCTGCATGAGTGTTCCTGGAATTTGTCAGGGCTCAAGAGCACCAGGCCTACACCTGTCATTTTTCTACCTGTTACTCATGAATGTTTAACCCCTTAATGACCGCCAATATGCCTTTTAATGGCTGCAGTTAAGGGTACTTAAACCACAGTGCCGCTTTTTAACGTTGCTGAGTTTTAAGGTTACAGCGCCCCCCCAGAGTCGGAATTTGTCTGGGGTCTCAGCTACTGGGTGTAGCTGAGACCCTAGAGAACATGATTCCAGTTCGTTTCCACCGACCCTGGTGCTGCGATCACTGATATTAACGGTATAACGGCGACCGCAAAAAAAAAGGCAGATTTTCCATTTAATTTCTCTTTCCTTTCATGTGATCGCACATCAGAGGAGAGAGAGATAGGGTCCCCCGATCGCCCACCTGTACCTCTGGAATCCCTGTATTCCACTGTGATGTCCCACAGGCCACCGGTGTCTTCTTTCATGAGAAAATGGCTGGTGCATGCGCCATGCGCCCGCCGAGATCTTCCGGCCGGCATCCAGAAACAGTAGGAAATTTTTCCTATTGTTTTATTTTATCACTGTGATAGACCCTATCACAGTGATCAAAATAAAAAAATAGTAAATAAACCCTCCATTATCACCCCCTTAGTTAGGGAAAAATAAAAAAATATATTTCCATTTTTAAATAAAAATAAATAAATAAAAAAAATAAAAAAATTTCCTTTAGGGTTAGAGTTGGTTTAAAGTGAGTAGGGCTACAGTTAGGGTTAGGGCTAGAGCTAGGGTTAGTAATAAGGTTAGGGTTAGCATTAGGGTTAGGGTTCGGGCTAGTGTTAGGGTTATGGTTGTGATTATGGTTAGGGTTTGGATTAGGGTTAGAGGTGTGCTAGGGTTAGGTTTGTGGTTAGGGTAATGGTTAGGGTTGAGATTAGGGTTAAGGGTGTGTTGGGGTTAGGGTTGTGGTTAGGGTTATGATTGGGATTAGGGTTAGGGGTGTGTTGGGGTTAGGTTTGTGGTTAGGTTTATGGTTAGGTTGAGATTAGGGTTAGGGGTGTGTTGGGGATAGGGTTGTGGTTAGGTGTTGTGAATTCCGCTCTTGGGCTCCATCCGGTGGTTGTAAGTGGCACTTTTGTGAGTTCTGCTCTTGGGCTCCCTCTTGTGGTTTCTAGTGGTATGGCTGCTCCTTGGAGTTAGCTGTCTTCAGCTTTTTCCACTGATCGTCTTTTCTGTTCAACTATTTATGCCTGGCTCTGTCCTTCAGCCAGTGCCACTTGTAAATGGTTCCTGGTTGGATTCACATCTCTTTGGAGTTCCCTGTTATCCTGACCAGTTCAGCAAAGCTAAGTTTTTGCTTGCTCTTTTCTGTTCACAGTTTGTGGACTTTTCCATTCTGTGCTTCTATGTTTGTCCAGCGTTATCAGTATGAATGAATTCTGTCTTGCTGGAAGCTCTGGGAAGCAGATTTAACCTCCACACCTTTAGTCAGGTGTGGAGATTTTTAGTAAACTCTGCGTGGATTTTTGCAGTGTTTTATACTGACCGCACAGTATTCCATCCTGTCCTATCTATCAAGTTAGACTGGCCTCCTGTGCTCATCCTGGTTTCATTCTGTGTATGTCTTTTCCCTCTCCACTCACAGTCATTATTTGTGGGGGGCTAATCTATCCTTTGGGGATTTTCTCTGAGGCAAGATAGTTTTCCTGCTTCTATCTTTAGGGGTAGTTAGCTCTTAGGCGGTGACGAGGTGCCTAGGGAGAGTTAGGAGCACCCCACGGCTACTTCTAGTGTTGTGTTGAGCTTAGTGACTGCGGTCAGTACAGTTACCACTTCCTTCAGAGCTCGTTCCATGTTGCTCCTAAACCACCGCATCATAACAGTACAAGTGGCCAAATATGAATTAAATGCATCTCAAAAGAAGGAAAAGAAAGTTCTGAACCATTTTTTTTTCTGTGCCCTGGTTTGTCTTTTTTTTCCTCTTGTTATCTGGGTGGTTCAGGATATATGCTTTGGCATGGATGTTCAGGGTTTGTTTTCTCGTGTGGATCAACTTGCTGCAAGAGTACAGAGTATCCAGGACTATGTTGTCCAGACTCTGGCTTTAGAGCCTAGAATTCCTACTCCTGATTTGTTTTTTGGGGACAGATCCAAGTTTTTGAACTTTAAAAATAACTGCAGATTGTTTTTTGCTTTGAAACCCCGTTCTTCTGGTGATCCCATTCAGCAAGTAAAAATCATCATATCCTTGCTGCGGGGTGACCCTCAAGACTGGGCTTTTTCTCTTGATACAGGGGATCCGGCATTATTGAATGTTGATGCATTTTTTCAAGCGCTCGGATTATTGTATGACGAACCAAATTCTGTGGATCATGCAGAAAAAACCCTGTTGGCCTTGTGTCAAGGTCAGGAAGCGGCAGAGTTATACTGCCAGAAATTTCAGAAAACGTCTTTCTGAAGCCCTTAAAGATGTTATGGTGGGCTTTCCTACACCTGCCGGTTTGAGCGAATCTATGTCTCTAGCCATTCAGATCGATCGGCGTCTGCGCGAGCGCAAAGCTGTGCACCATATGGCAGTATCCTCTGAGCAGAGTCCAGAACCTATGCAATGTGATAGGATTTTGACTAGAACAGAATGGCAGGAATTCAGACGTCAGAATAGGCTGTGTTTTTACTGTGGTGATTCTGCTCATGTTATCTCTGATTGCCCTAAGCGTACTAAGAGAGTCGCTAGTAGTGTTGAGCATTCCGATACCGCAAGTATCGGGTATCGGCCGATACTTGCGGTATCGGAATTCCGATACCGAGATCCGATATTTTTGTGATATCGGGTATCGGTATCGGAAGTGTAAAATAAAGAATTAAAATAAAAAATATTGTTATATTCACCTCTCCGGCGGCCCCTGGACATCAGCGGGAGGATCCGGCGTCCGGCACGGCTTCTTTCTTCAAAATGCGCGCCTTTAGGACCTGTGGTATGACGTCCCGGCTTCTGATTGGTCGCGTGCCGCCCATGTGACCGCCACGCGACCAATCAGAAGCCGCGACGTCATTCCTCAGCTAAAGTCCTAGAATGAGCGCCTTCTAGGACCTGAGGAATGACGTCGCGGCTTCTGATTGGTCGCGTGGCGGTCACATGGGCGGCACGCGACCAATCAGAAGCCGGGACGTCATTCCACAGGTCCTGAAGGCGCGCATTTTGAAGAAAGAAGCCGTGCCGGACGCCGGATCCTCCCGCTGATGTCCAGGGGCCGCCGGAGAGGTGAATATAACAATATTTTTTATTTTAATTCTTTATTTTACACTTTAATATGGATCCCAGGGCCTGAAGGAGAGTTTCCTCTCCTTCAGACCCTGGGATCCATGAGGATACATTCCGATACTTGATGTCCCATTGACTTGTATTGGTATCGGATATCGGTATCGGCGATATCCGATATTTTTCGGGTATCGGCCGATACTATCCGATACCGATACTTTCAAGTATCGGACGGTATCGCTCAACACTAGTCGCTAGGTCTGTTACCATTAGTACTATACAGCCTAAATTTCTCTTATCTGTGACCCTGATTTGCTCATTGTCGTCCTTTTCTGTCATGACATTTGTGGATTCAGGCGCTGCCCTGAACTTAATGGACTTAGAATTCGCCAGGCGCTGTGGTTTTTCCTTGCAGCCTTTGCAGAGCCCTATTCCTTTGAGGGGTATTGATGCTACACTCTTGGCCAAGGATAAACCTCAGTACTGGACACAGACGACTATGTACATAGCTCCAGCACATCAGGAAGATTGCCGTTTTCTGGTGTTGCATAACCTGCATGATGTTGTTGTACTGGGTTTTCCATGGTTACAGGAACATAATCCAGTGCTTGATTGGAAAACTATGTCGGTGACTAGTTGGGGTTGTCAAGGTGTACATAGTGACGTTCCTTTGATGTCAATTTCCTCTTCCCCCTCTTCTGAGGTCCCTGAGTTTTTGTCGGATTTCCAGGATGTATTTGATGAGCCCAAGTCCAGTTCCCTTCCTCCGCACAGGGACTGTGATTGTGCTATTAACATGATTCCTGGTTGCAAGTTCCCTAAGGGCCGACTTTTCATTCTGTCTGTGCCAGAGCATGCCGCCATGCGGAGTTATGTTAAGGAGTCTTTGGAGAAGGGGCATATTTGGCCCTCTTCGTCACCATTGGGAGCGGGTTTCTTTTTTGTTGCTAAGAAGGATGGCTCCTTGAGACCCTGTATTGATTATTGTCTTCTTAATAAGATCACGGTTAAATTCCAATACCCCTTGCCTCTGCTTACTGATTTGTTTGCTCAGATTAAGGGGGCTAGTTGGTTTACTAAGATTGACCTCCGAGGGGCATATAATCTTGTTCGTATTAAACAGGGTGACGAATGGAAAACTGCATTTAATATGCCCGAAGGCCATTTTGAATACCTTGTGATGCCATATAACCCACATCTGTGAAGGGCCTTCAAAAAATTTTGGGCTTTGCTAATTTCTATCGCTGTTTCATTGCCAACTTTTCCAGTGTGGTTAAGCCCCTTACTGATTTGACGAAGAAAGGCGCTGATGTGACGAATTGGTCCTCTGCGGCTGTTGAGGCCTTTCAGGAGCTTAAACGCTGATTTACTTCTGCCCCTGTGTTGCGTCAGCCGGATCTTTCTCTTCCTTTTCAGGTTGAGGTCGACGCTTCTGAGATTGGGGCAGGGGCCGTTTTGTCTCAGAGGGAGTCTGATGGTTCTTTGAAGGAACCGTGTGCCTTTTTCTCCAGAAAGTTTTCGCCTGCGGAACGCAATTATGATGTCTGCAATCGGGAGTTGTTGGCTATGAAGTGGATGTTTGAGGAGTGGCGACATTGGCTTGAGGGAGCTAAGCACCGCGTTGTGGTCTTGACTGATCATAAGAATCTGGCTTACCTCGAGTCGGCTAAGCGGTTGAATCCTAGACAGGCTCGATGGTCTCTGTTTTTCTCCCGTTTTGATTTTGTGGTCTCATATCTTCCGGGATCTAAGAATGTTAAGGCTGATGCCCTATCTAGGAGTTTTTCGCCTGATTCTCCTGGAGTCCTTGAGCCGGTTGGCATTCTTAAGGAAGGGGTGATTCTTTCTGCCATCTCCCCTGATTTGCGGCAGGTGCTTCAGGAATTTCAGGCTGATAGGCCTGACCGCTGTCCTGTGGGTGTTAGGAGTCGAGTTTCCTCTGCTGCACAGGGGGAATCTCGATCCCTGTCTGCTGCGGTCTCCCATTCTGTACCGGCCGCAGTGGGGCCTGCTCAGCGGAGGCGTCGCTCCCAGCGTCTTGCTGGGACTGATTCTGTGCAAATTGTTACTGTTGCCTTTTCTGGCTCTCCTGTTGTACCCTGCACCGATCTGCGGCGAGCGGGCATCTCTGGGACTAAGTCCTTATTTGCACACACTGAGCATGCCCAGGGCAAGATCTCCCGTTGGAGATCGAGGGTCACATGCTCAGGTACTGCAGCACATTCCATTGGTCCTCCAGGAAGGTCCTGAAAGGGCAAAACTTCAGTAGCAGCTTCCTGTGCTGCAACTATATATACTGCGCATGACCGCACGGCCATGCGCTAGTATTGTCTTGATAATATGTGTTGTGAATTCTGTGGCTGAGTTCACTTCTGTGGTCACAAGTGGTATTGCAGTCTCTGGGCTTCCTCCCTCAGGTGTTTTGGTGAGCTCGTTGGCTGCCTTGCTATTTAGCTCCACCTGAGTCTGTCTTCCTTGCTCCTTGTCAATGTTCCAGTGTTGGATCTGAGCTACTGCATCTTTCCTTGGGCCTGCTGCTCTGCTAGATAAGTGCTTCTAGTTTGTTTTCTGTTTTTTCTGTCCAGCTTGTTATTATCTTTTGCTGGAAGCTCTGAGAAGCAAAGGGGTGCACCGCCGTGCTGTTAGTTCGGCACGGTGGGTCTTTTTGCCCCTTTGCGTGGTTTTCGTTTTAGGGTTTTTTGTAGACTGCATAGTTCTCTTTGCTATCCTCGCTCTGTCTAGAATATCGGGCCTCACTTTGCTGAATCTATTTCATTCCTACGTTTGTCTTTTCATCTTGCTAACAGTCATTATATGTGGGGGGCTGCCTATTCCTTTGGGGTATTTCTCTGAGGTAAGTCAGGCTTGTATTTCTATCTTCAGGCTAGTCAGCTCCTCAGGCAGTGCCGAGTTGCATAGGTAGTTGATAGGCGCAATCCACTGCTGCTTCCAGTTGTGTGAGGATAGATCAGGTACTGCAGTCTACAGAGATTCCACGTCTCAGAGCTCGTCCTATTGTTTTGGGTTATTGCCAGATCTCTGTATGTGCGCTGATTACTGCACGCTGTGTTGCCTGATTGCCAGCCATAACAGTACAAGGAGCCATTCAATGATTTCCAATAGAGGGAAAAAAGAAATCCTGACATCATTTTTTTTTCTTAGCTCTGTCTTCAGTCTTTTTTTTCCCCTAGACATTAGAGTGCTTCAGGACACAGCTGTGGACATGGATATTCAGGCTTTGTGCTCCTCAATGGATAATCTCGTTGTAAATGTACAAAAGATTCAAGATACTATTGATCAGAAATCGATGCTAGAACCAAGAATTCCGATTCCTGATTTGTTTTTTGGTGACAGAACTAAGTTCCTGAGCTTCAGAAATAATTGTAAGCTATTTTTGGCCTTGAAACCTCATTCTTCTGGTAATCCTATTCAACAGGTTTTGATTATTATTTCTTTTTTGCGCGGCGACCCACAGGACTGGGCGTTTTCTCTTGCACCAGGAGATTCTGCATTGAGTAATGTTGATGCATTTTTCCTGGCGCTCGGATTGCTTTACGATGAGCCTAATTCAGTGGATCAAGCTGAGAAAAATCTGCTGGCTTTATGCCAGGGTCAGGATGATGTAGAAGTATATTGTCAGAAATTTAGAAAATGGTCAGTACTCACTCTGTGGAATGAATCTGCACTAGCGGCTTTGTTCAGAAAGGGTCTCTCTGAAGCTCTTAAGGATGTAATGGTGGGATTTCCTATGCCTGCTGGTTTGAATGAGTCTATGTCCTTGGCCATTCAGATCGGTCGTCGCTTGCGCGAGCGTAAATCTGTGCACCATCTGGCGGTATTGTCTGAGAGTAAGCCTGAGCCTATGCAGTGCGACAGGACTATGACTAAAGTAGAACGGCACGAACACAGACGTCTGAACAGACTGTGTTTCTATTGTGGTGATTCTACTCATGCTATTTCTAATTGTCCTAAACGCACTAGGCGGTTCGATAGCTCTGCCGTTATTGGTACTGTACAGTCCAAATTCCTTTTGTCCATTACCTTAATGTGCTCTTTGTCATCATATTCTGTCA
The DNA here is from genome assembly GCF_032444005.1 of Ranitomeya imitator. NCBI lineage: Eukaryota > Metazoa > Chordata > Amphibia > Anura > Dendrobatidae > Ranitomeya > Ranitomeya imitator. The sequence continues at coordinate 78,452,106 of NC_091290.1, forward strand.
TGGCGTTTGTGGATTCAGGCGCTGCCCTGAATCTGATGGATTTGGATTATGCTAAACGTTGTGGATTTTTCTTGGAGCCTTTGTGGTGTCCTATTCCGTTGAGAGGAATTGATGCTACACCTCTGGCCAAGAATAAGCCTCAGTACTGGGCCCAGCTGACCATGTGCATGGCTCCTGCACATCAGGAAGTTATTCGCTTTTTGGTACTGCATAATTTGCATGATGTGGTCGTGTTGGGGTTGCCATGGCTACAAACCCATAATCCAGTATTGGATTGGAACTCTATGTCGGTAACCAGCTGGGGTTGTCAGGGAGTACATGGTGATGTTCCATTTTTGTCTATTTCGTCATCCATTCCTTCTGACATCCCAGAGTTCTTGTCGGACTTTCAGGATGTATTTGAGGAGTCCAAGTCTGATGCCCTTCCTCCGCATAGGAATTGTGATTGTGCTATCGATTTGATTCCTGGTAGTAAATTCCCTAAGGGTCGTTTATTTAATTTGTCCGTACCTGAACACACCGCTATGCGCAGTTATGTGAAGGAGTCCCTGGAGAAGGGACATATTCGCCCGTCGTCGTCACCATTGGGAGCAGGGTTCTTTTTTGTAGCCAAGAAGGATGGTTCGCTAAGACCGTGTATTGATTACCGCCTTCTTAATAAGATCACTGTTAAGTTTCAGTATCCCTTGCCATTGATTTCTGACTTGTTTGCTCGGATTAAGGGGGCTAGTTGGTTTACTAAGATTGATCTTCGTGGTGCGTATAATCTGGTGAGAATCAGGCAGGGAGATGAATGGAAAACGGCATTTAATACGCCCGAGGGTCATTTTGAGTATCTGGTGATGCCGTTTGGACTTGCCAATGCTCCATCTGTTTTTCAGTCTTTTATGCATGACATTTTCCGTGAGTATCTGGATAAATTCTTGATTGTTTACTTGGATGACATTTTGATCTTCTCAGATGATTGGGAGTCTCATGTGAAGCAAGTCAGAATGGTTTTCCAGGTACTGCGTGCTAATTCCTTGTTCGTGAAGGGATCAAAGTGTCTCTTCGGTGTGCAGAAAGTTTCATTTTTGGGGTTCATCTTTTCCCCTTCTACTATCGAGATGGATCCGGTTAAGGTTCAGGCCATCCAGGATTGGACTCAGCCGACATCTCTAAAAAGTTTGCAGAAATTCCTGGGCTTTGCTAATTTTTATCGTCGCTTCATCTGTAATTTTTCTAGCATTGCCAGACCATTGACCGATTTGACCAAGAAGGGTGCTGATTTGGTTAATTGGTCTTCTGCTGCCGTGGAAGCTTTTCAGGAGTTGAAGCGTCGTTTTTGCTGTGCCCCTGTGTTGTGTCAACCTGATGTTTCTCTTCCGTTCCAGGTCGAGGTTGATGCTTCTGAGATTGGTGCAGGGGCGGTTTTGTCACAGAGAGGTTCTGGTTGCTCAGTGTTCAAACCATGTGCTTTCTTTTCCAGGAAATTTTCTGCTGCTGAGCGTAATTATGATGTGGGCAACCGAGAGTTGCTGGCCATGAAGTGGGCATTCGAGGAGTGGCGTCATTGGCTTGAGGGTGCTAAGCATCGCGTGGTGGTTTTGACTGATCATAAGAACCTTACTTATCTTGAGTCTGCCAAGCGCTTGAATCCTAGACAGGCCCGTTGGTCGTTATTTTTTGCTCGTTTTGATTTTGTGATTTCATACCTTCCGGGCTCTAAAAATGTGAAGGCGGATGCTCTGTCTAGGAGTTTTGTGCCCGACTCTCCGGGGTTATCTGAGCCGGCGAGTATCCTCAAGGAAGGAGTCATTGTGTCTGCCATCTCCCCTGATTTGCGGAGAGTGTTGCAGAAATTTCAGGCTAATAAACCTGATCGTTGTCCGGCCGAGAAACTGTTCGTCCCTGATAGGTGGACTAGTAAAGTTATCTCTGAACTTCATTGTTCGGTGCTGGCCGGTCATCCAGGAATCTTTGGTACCAGGGAGTTGGTTGCTAGATCCTTCTGGTGGCCATCTCTGTCACGGGATGTGCGTGCTTTTGTGCAGTCCTGTGGAATTTGTGCTAGGGCTAAGCCCTGCTGTTCACGTGCCAGTGGGTTGCTTTTGCCCTTGCCGGTCCCGAAGAGGCCTTGGACACATATTTCGATGGATTTCATTTCTGACCTTCCCGTTTCTCAAAAGATGTCTGTCATTTGGGTGGTCTGTGATCGCTTTTCTAAAATGGTCCATCTGGTGCCCTTGGTTAAATTGCCTTCCTCCTCTGATTTGGTGCCTTTGTTCTTCCAGCATGTGGTTCGTTTACATGGCATTCCTGAGAATATTGTTTCTGACAGAGGTTCCCAGTTTGTCTCGAGGTTCTGGCGAGCCTTTTGTGGTAGGATGGTCATTGACCTATCTTTTTCCTCGGCCTTCCATCCTCAGACTAATGGCCAGACCGAACGAACCAATCAGACCTTGGAAACATATCTGAGATGTTTTGTTTCCGCTGACCAGGATGATTGGGTGTCATTTTTGCCGTTGGCTGAGTTCGCCCTTAATAATCGGGCCAGCTCGGCTACCTTGGTCTCTCCATTTTTCTGCAATTCTGGGTTCCATCCTCGTTTCTCTTCAGGACAGGTTGAGTCTTCGGACTGTCCTGGTGTGGATTATGTGGTGGACAGGTTGCAGCAGATCTGGACTCAGGTAGTGGACAATTTGACCTTGTCCCAGGAGAAGGCTCAGCTTTTCGCTAATCGCAGACGCCGTGTGGGACCCCGACTTCGTGTTGGGGATCTGGTTTGGTTATCTTCTCGTCATATACCTATGAAGGTTTCCTCTCCTAAATTTAAACCTCGTTTTATTGGTCCGTATAGGATTTCTGAGATTCTCAATCCGGTGTCTTTTCGTCTGACCCTCCCAGACTCCTTTTCCATACATAATGTATTCCATAGGTCGTTGTTGAGGAGATACGTGGCACCTATGGTTCCATCTGTGGAGCCTCCTGCCCCTGTTTTGGTGGAGGGGGAATTGGAGTATATTGTGGAGAAGATTTTGGATTCTCGTGTCTCTAGACGGAAACTCCAGTATCTGGTCAAATGGAAGGGTTATGCTCAGGAAGATAATTCCTGGGTTTTTGCCTCTGATGTCCATGCCCCAGATCTTGTTCGTGCCTTTCATGTGGCTCATCCTGGTCGGCCTGGGGGTTCTGGTGAGGGTTCGGTGACCCCTCCTCAAGGGGGGGGTACTGTTGTGAATTCTGTGGCTGAGTTCACTTCTGTGGTCACAAGTGGTATTGCAGTCTCTGGGCTTCCTCCCTCAGGTGTTTTGGTGAGCTCGTTGGCTGCCTTGCTATTTAGCTCCACCTGAGTCTGTCTTCCTTGCTCCTTGTCAATGTTCCAGTGTTGGATCTGAGCTACTGCATCTTTCCTTGGGCCTGCTGCTCTGCTAGATAAGTGCTTCTAGTTTGTTTTCTGTTTTTTCTGTCCAGCTTGTTATTATCTTTTGCTGGAAGCTCTGAGAAGCAAAGGGGTGCACCGCCGTGCTGTTAGTTCGGCACGGTGGGTCTTTTTGCCCCTTTGCGTGGTTTTCGTTTTAGGGTTTTTTGTAGACTGCATAGTTCTCTTTGCTATCCTCGCTCTGTCTAGAATATCGGGCCTCACTTTGCTGAATCTATTTCATTCCTACGTTTGTCTTTTCATCTTGCTAACAGTCATTATATGTGGGGGGCTGCCTATTCCTTTGGGGTATTTCTCTGAGGTAAGTCAGGCTTGTATTTCTATCTTCAGGCTAGTCAGCTCCTCAGGCAGTGCCGAGTTGCATAGGTAGTTGATAGGCGCAATCCACTGCTGCTTCCAGTTGTGTGAGGATAGATCAGGTACTGCAGTCTACAGAGATTCCACGTCTCAGAGCTCGTCCTATTGTTTTGGGTTATTGCCAGATCTCTGTATGTGCGCTGATTACTGCACGCTGTGTTGCCTGATTGCCAGCCATAACAAATATGTGTGTGTGTTGTGAGTGAAAGTCGCTCTTTAAAATACCCTCCCTATTGGATGACTGTTCGCGGAAGGTGTATGTTTGCTATCTAGCGCCTGACTTATCCAACAGCACGTTACACACATAACAGCGTCTAGTTGCTGTGACTGCCTGTACGGCGCCGTGCGCTTCCTCTGCGCTTTCCTTACCCAAGCCTGGGTGGTTAGTGGCGTCCATCAGTGCGGCACTGCATGCACTCTCGTGCCTTTATGTACTTTTTTAATAGTTTCCTTACACACCCAGTTGCGGTGTTGTGCCAGCAAGTGGTCTAATCGGACTTCAATCCTGTGTTGGGGTTGTTTTCGCTGACTTCTTGCTCGCGCTCTATGTGCGGTACCGCGGTCCTGTGACACAACAGGATCGCTTCCTTCACGCAGGGTGAAGTTAACCCGTGCGTGTATACTTATAGTACCGCCATATAGTCCGTCTTACTAGCAGCAGGGTTTTTACCTGCACGGTGGACCTCGGACTGCGAACGCACCTAGTTTCATATCATCTATACTTGGTGCGTTCCGCCAGTCCTTAACAGTGGGGAAGCTGTTTGTTCCTGATAGATGGACGAGTAAGGTGATTTCTGAGGTTCATTGTTCAGTGTTGGCTGGTCATCCTGGGATTTTTGGTACCAGAGATTTGGTTGCTAGGTCATTTTGGTGGCCTTCCTTGTCGCGCGATGTGCGTGCTTTTGTGCAGTCCTGTGGGACTTGCGCCCGGGCCAAGCCTTGCTGTTCCCGCGCTAGTGGGTTGCTTTTGCCTTTGCCGCTCCCTGAAAGGCCCTGGACGCATATTTCCATGGATTTTATTTTGGATCTTCCTGTTTCCCAGAAGATGCCTGTTATCTGGGTTGTTTGTGACCGGTTCTCTAAAATGGTCCATCTGGTACCTTTGCCTAAGTTGCCTTCCTCCTCAGATCTGGTTCCATTGTTTTTTCAGCATGTGGTTCGTTTGCATGGCATTCCGGAGAATGTTGTGTCTGACAGAGGTTCTCAGTTTGTCTCTAGATTTTGGCGGGCCTTTTGTGCTATGATGGGCATTGATTTGTCTTTTTCTTCGGCGTTTCATCCTCAGACTAATGGCCAAACTGAGCGAACTAATCAGACCTTGGAGACCTATTTGAGATGCTTTGTGTCTGCTGATCATGATGATTGGGTGTCTTTCTTGCCGTTGGCTGAGTTTGCCCTTAATAATCGGGCTAGTTCGGCTACTTTGGTTTCACCTTTCTTTTGTAATTTTGGTTTTCATCCTCCTGGGCAGGTTGAGCCTTCTGATTGTCCTGGTGTTGACTCTGTTGTGGACAGGCTGCAGCAGATTTGGACTCATGTGGTGGACAATTTGACGTTGTCTCAGGAAATGGCTCAACGTTTTGCTAACCGCCGTCGGTGTGTTGGTCCCCGGCTTCGTGTGGGGGATTTGGTTTGGTTGTCTTCTCGTCATGTTCCTATGAAGGTTTCGTCCCCTAAGTTTAAGCCTCGGTTTATTGGTCCTTATAAAATTTCTGAAATTATTAATCTGGTGTCTTTTCGTTTGGCTCTTCCAGCCTCTTTTGCCATTCATAATGTTTTCCATAGATCTTTGTTGCGGAGATATGTGGTCCCCGTTGTTCCCTCGGTTGACCCTCCTGCCCTGGTGTTGGTTGAGGGAGAGTTGGAATATGAGGTTGAGAAGATTTTGGATTCTCGTTTTTCGAGGCGGAGGCTTCAGTATCTTGTCAAGTGGAAGGGTTATGGCCAGGAGGATAATTCTTGGATTGTTGCCTCCGATGTCCATGCCACCAATTTGGTTCGTGCTTTTCACTTGGCTCATCCTGATCGGCCTGGGGGCTCTGGTGAGGGTTCGGTGACCCCTCCTCAAGGGGAGGGGTACTGTTGTGAATTCCGCTCTTGGGCTCCATCCGGTGGTTGTAAGTGGCACTTTTGTGAGTTCTGCTCTTGGGCTCCCTCTTGTGGTTTCTAGTGGTATGGCTGCTCCTTGGAGTTAGCTGTCTTCAGCTGTTTCCACTGATCGTCTTTTCTGTTCAACTATTTATGCCTGGCTCTGTCCTTCAGCCAGTGCCACTTGTAAATGGTTCCTGGTTTGATTCACATCTCTTTGGAGTTCCCTGTTATCCTGACCAGTTCAGCAAAGCTAAGTTTTTGCTTGCTCTTTTCTGTTCACAGTTTGTGGACTTATCCGTTCTGTGCTTCTATGTTTGTCCAGCGTTATCAGTATGAATTAATTCTGTCTTGCTGGAAGATCTGGGAAGCAGATTTACCCTCCACACCTTTAGTCAGGTGTGGAGATTTTTAGTAAACTCTGCGTGGATTTTTGTAGTGTTTTATACTGACACAGTATTCCATCCTGTCCTATCTATCAAGTTAGACTGGCCTCCTGTGCTCATCCTGGTTTCATTCTGTGTGTCTTTTCCCTCTCCACTCACAGTCATTATTTGTGGGGGGGCTAATCTATCCTTTGGGGATTTTCTATGAGGCAAGATAGTTGTCATGCTTCTATCTTTAGGGGTAGTTAGCTCTTAGGCGGTGACGAGGTGCCTAGGGAGAGTTAGGAGCACCCCACGGCTACTTCTAGTGTTGTGTTGAGCTTAGGGACTGCGGTCAGTACAGTTACCACTTCCTTCAGAGCTCGTTCCATGTTGCTCCTAAACCACCGCATCATAACAGTTAGGGTTATGGTTGGGATTAGGGTTAGGGTTAGGGGTGTGTTAGGGTTAGGTTTGTGGTTAAGGTTATGTTTCGGGTTGGGATTAGGGTTAAGGGTTTGTTGGGGCTAGGGTTGGAGTTAGAATTGGGGGGTTTCCCCTGTGTAGGTACATCAGGGGGTCTCCGAACGCGACATGGCGCCACCATTGATTCCAGCCAATTTTGTGTTTAAAAAGTCAAACTGCACCAGGCGGTTAGGGAACTATACACCAGGCTGCTATGGCACTCTACACCAGGCTGTTATGGCGCTGTGCACCAGGCTGTTAAGGCACACTGCAAAAGGCAATTAGGGCACTATACACCAGGCTGCTATGGCACTTTACACAGGCTGTTATGGCACTGTGTACTAGGCTGTTAAGGCATGCTGCACCAGGCTGTTATGGCACTGTGCACCAGGCTGTTAAGGCATGCTGCACCAGGCTGTTATGGCACTGTGTACTAGGCTCTTAGAGCATGCTGAACCAGGCTGTTATGGCACTGTGCAACAGGCTCTTAGGGCACACTGTATCAGGCAGTTAGGGCATGCTGCACTAGGCTGATAATACGCACCAGGCTGTTATGGCACTGTGCCCCAGGCTCTTTACGCACACGGCACCAGGCGGTAAGGGCACGCTGCATCAGGCTGATAATACACTCTGCAACAATGATGAGAATTAAATGGTGGCACAATCCATGATCAGGCTTTTATACAGAGCGGGTCACGTGTTGGCCTGGCCAATCACAGCCTTGCCAATACAGACTTCGGGGAAAAAGACCGTATTTGGAGTTTGGAACAAGACACCATTACAGTTCGGGTTTGCACATCCCTACCCAGCACCTGTGGAAAGTCCTTAAAAATTGTTGAAAAGAAAAGCCAGGTGATTACCTGATAAAGCTGGATGAGAGAATGACAATGTGGCACCCCAGGAGTTTGGGTACCACAGTAGTGCTACCTTCCTCTCGGGGAGGGTAGTGCTATGCCTGGAAACAAGAGGGATCTCTTTGGCAGGTAAATCACACACAAACACAACAACTTCTGAATCCAGGCCAGGAGGGGGAGCTCAAAACCCTGTTTTAGGGCAGCTTCCCTGGATAAAGATCCTGGTTTGGAGGAGGAGCTAGTTTAGTCTGGATCAGACAGTCTGGAGAGCAGACAGGAAAGGAGCAGAGGAGAGAATAAGGCTCAAGGAGGCAACGATTAGAGCCCTAAGAGCCAAAGTGCAGAAACCGGGTACCGGGAGCCAGAGGCTAGAGTGGAACAGTAGGACACCTAGCAGAAGCGGAGGGCACAGAACTACACGTATACTGCCCAAATTAAGCCTGTGGTACAGCAGCACCCTGGAGCCTGGAGTCACTGTGCAGAGACCCCAGAAGGAACAGCTCAAGCTGCCTACCACACAGGTAAATGTCCCAGGACAGGGGAAGGAACCAGGACCTTGTTAGGACATTACAGACAGCAAGGGACTATAGCAAGCGCAAAAGTGGAAGGCAACCAACCAGACTTGCCAAGGGGATTCCACTTGTTTCTGGGCTGCCTGGACTCGTAATGTACCTTTTGCTGATACTCTGGACTGTGGCCTGACAACTACAGTAAACCAGATAAAGACTTTACAACTTGTGTCCTTTACTCATTGACCGGTAAATACCATCATCACCATACACTCTAGGACCCCTGGGAACCCCGCTTCACCTGTGGGAAGCGTCACCATCATTGCTGCAACAACATCCCCAAGAGAACTCATTTAAAGCAGCGTCGGTCCCTCTGTTGACCGAACACCACAGGTGGCGTCACGACAGACTTTAAAGGCCATTCCCTTTTACAGTGAGTCCGGGGCCACAGACCGAGACGCAGCCACCGTAACATCAACTTTAATAGCCAACCGGACTGGGTACCAAGTACCCTGCCCTGGTGGGCGACTCATCTTTTTTGCGTCACGAACAGGATTTTGTGCCCTGGCATCGCAAGGTGCTGTGTGCCAGAGACTGTGACAGTTTGTTTGAAAACCGCCATTGCCGTGCCGCATGGACCGCGAGGGGGAGGAGGCGTACCTTTGTGGGCGGAGTTGGCTAAAAAGAGTGCGAAGAAGAAAAACTGGTGCCGCCCTGTCAGAGGAACGCCGGAAGTGAAGACGCCGTGCAGCAGGGCCAGAAGTGAGGATGCCGCAAAAGTGCTGGACGGAGGACCGGGAACTGCTGCAGACTGTGCACCGGAGGAACCATTACAGACTCCGGAGGAGAGACACTGGCTTCTACCAGGTTAGCATGAGGGAAAAGCCATGTCTGACCCAGGAGGAGGATTGGCAGCGGTCGCAGCTGCAGGCCGCCTAGTACCCCGAGGCCCCACAGGCCCAGTGATGCCCCCAGGCCCCGCGGTGGACACAGCCGCAGGCCCCATACCGTTACCAGGCCACGCAGTGCCCGCAGCTCCAACAAGCCGGCCGGACCCCGCCACAGCTACAGCGAGAGTCCCATACATTAAGTGACTTTAAAGGGACACTGTCACCTGAATTTGGAGGGAACAATCTTGGCGCAATCTTGCCTTGCGCAGGCGTGTACTATGGAGGACAAAGAATGAACTTCAATCCAATATTGCAGCCAGCATGCAGCCAGCGGGTAAGGAAAGGGTGAATCAAACACCCAAAAACCCCACCTCCATGGCTGAAGATTGTTCCCTCCAAATTCAGGTGACAGTGTCCCTTTAAGGAAAGGCTCTGCAGCCTATTTGAAGTCTATGCCCTGACAGAGCATCAAAAAGTTAACATCTTAACTGGTCAACTGATTGGCGCGGCCATAAGAGAGGTAAAATCCTGTCCAGATGTGGAAAAAACAACTGTGCAGCAGATCTTTGCTAAACTCAAAATCACCTTTGACACCCGCACTGCTGCAACTCCTGTCCAGCACCCACAGGACCCAGCTACGCATCCTGGCCTTTCAAAACCCTAACCTGGACTTTGCACAATTTAAAGACAGGGCCATCCGGGTGCTGCATGAACCTCAGCCCAGCCGCACAGTGCCCACTATGCGTCCAGCCCTCACGCACCACCAGGAGGTGGCATCATATCCTCAGGTCCCTGTTGAGGCCGATGCACAGATCCTGGATGATGACCCCTCCACAGGACTACGCCTCTAGGTCCAGGAACTGACAAAAGCATAGCTGCACTAGCAAGAAACGTGCAGTCCCTACCAGAATCCCCAAAGGAGAAGATCAAGCTGGCTTCCAAACCAGAGGACGTCCCCTGGTGATGACAGAAGAGGATCCCAGAGGAAGAGACGACGAACGCTATCATCCGGATGGACAACCCATCTGCCACCACTGTAACCAGGCAGGGCACATTGCAAGGTACTGTCATTTAAACGAGCGACCCCTGGGGCAGAGGGCCAACCCCCAGGAGTAGGACGACCAGGTCCACAAAACTGGCGAGCGAAGTACGTCGGAGGACGACCTGTCCTCCCCATTGTGATCGATGGCATCCCGATAAACGCTTTGTTGGACAGGCTCTCAGCTTAAAACTATGCCTTACATTCTCTATAAACGTTATTGGGCTGACACAGACATTACCGGTGTGCAAAAAGTATGTTGCGAGAGATGAAGGAGGCTGGGGTAATCCGAGTTAGTTGTAGCCCCTGGGCAGTTCCATTAGTCCTCATCAGGAAAAAGGACGGTACCATGAGAATGTGGGTTGATTATAGGCGGAGAAACCGCATTGCACATAAGGATTAGTGATGAGTAAACGTGCTCGCCACTACTCGTTACTCGCCCGAGTATCATTATGCTTGGTGTACTCCGCGAGCAGCAAGCATTTCCAGGATTATTCAGTGGTAACTGGTGTCTCCACCCAGCATTTTGGCGGACTTTAAAGACCCAATCACTAGAGTTGAGCGACCTTGACCTTTTTAGAGTCGAGCTGGGTTTCGCGAAACCCGACTATCTCAAAAGTCGAGTCGAGTGGAATCGGCCGATTATCGCGAAAAGTCGGGGATCGACCGAAACACGAAACCCAATGCAAGTCAATGGGGGAGCATAGTCGGCAGTGAGTAGAGGCCAGGAAAACATGTACAGAGCCCATTGTATTGCCAAAAACATCCATTCTTGCTACTGAAGCTTGTCAATCGTAATTTAGCTTATAATAATTGTAAGGCATTTGAAATTGGGGGTCATTTGGCTAAAGTTGTGGGGGGTAGGGCTGGTTCAAGTAATTAGTGGGCCCAGGACATCTGGACCACATCACGGCAGTGGAGCAGGGAGAGGTAAGTATTTCAACTTTGCAAGTGCTGTGATCCTGAGCAAGCAGGGGGGGCCCACTCGTTGGCATTGGCACTGGCACAGGGCCCCTCAAAGTACAGCGGTGTGTTTGCACGGCGGGGGCGCCTCCCACCGGCAGCAACACTTTTGCATACTATGAGAGGCCCTGTGCCAGTGACGTCGCCAACGAGTATTCCTCCCCCCACCTGACGAAGGAACCTGCACCTTCATCTGCACCTTCCTCTTTGTCCCCGTGTAAGGTGGTATGGTATGCGGGAAGGGGGACCTGACTTTCAGCAGGGTCACAATCTTGCAGTGTAGCGTGCACGGGGAATGTTGCGTTATGGGTCAATGTACCAGCAGACTCATCTATCACTGGCTGGGCAATGGGCAGGATGAGGGGGAAACAGATATGGGCCCAAAGAATAAAGTGGGCTAAATGCAGTTCAAAATTGGTAACAGGACTAACCAGGGGGCATTGCTTTGTTCAGTGGAGGACAACTGGAATGAGAGGCTGACACAGAGAGTAGGCCCAAATCAGTAAGTATTCTAAATGCAGTTCAAAATTGGCAACAGTAGTAAACCGGCGGCACAGCTTTGTTCACAGTAGAAGAACAGCAAGGAGCGGCAGACACAGATAGAAGGCCCCAACCCAACTAGTAGGCCTAATGCAGTGTTGTTTTCAACAACTACTTCAGAAGAGCCAGAAGATCGAAGCAATGGAGACGAAACCTGGGGAACACCTTGGAGTGGAACACACCGTCTCTACACCCCATACCCAATTTGTAAGCCTAATGCAGTGTAGTTTTCAACAACTACTAAACGAGAGTCGGAAGATCGAAGCAATGGCGAGGAAACCTGGGGAACACCTTGGAGTGTAACACACCGTCTCAACACCCCATACCCAATTTGTAGGCCTAATGCAGTGTAGTTTTCTACAACTACTAAACGAGAGTCGGAAGACCGAAGCAATGTAGACGAAACCTGGGGAACACCTTGGAGTGGAACACACCGTCTCTACACCCCATACCCAATTTGTAGGCCTAATGCAGTGTAGTTTTCTACAACTACTAAACGAGAGTCGGAAGACCGAAGCAATGTAGACGAAACCTGGGGAACACCTTGGAGTGGAACACACCGTCTCTACACTCCATACCCAATTTGTAGGCCTAATGCAGTGTAGTTTTCTACAACTACTAAACGAGAGTCAGAAGATTGAAGCAATGGCGAGGAAACCTGGGGAATACCTTGGAGCGGCAGACACCGTTAGTAGGCCCTACCGAAGAAGTAGCCCCAATGCAGTTTTCAAATTCTTAGAGGCTGAAAACCAGACTATTGACGCTCAGCTTTTTTCAAAGGAGGACAGCTGTATTGAGTGGCGCTGACAGACACAGGTAGTAGGCCTTAAACCAAAAATGTGGCTCAATGCAGTTTAAAAAAGGTTACAGGGGTACACAGGCAGCATTGGTCTGGTCAGTGGAGGACTATTTCAATTATGGACTGCATACAGACTGTACGCCTACTATTAAAAAAAGGATGCTCTATGCAATTAAAAATAGGTTCCAGGGGTACACGGGCAGCAGTGGTGTGGTCAGTGGAGGAGTATTGGAAGGAGCGACCACAAACAGGCGTAGTAGGCCTAACATAACAAAATTTGGCTGTAGGCACTTTAAAATTGGTTCCAGGGGTACACAGGCAGCAGTGGTGTGGTCAGCGGAGGACAATTTGAATTAGGGACTGCAGACAGACTTTGTAGGCTGTCCCCTGTGGACCATGCATCCAACACATTAACCCAGTGCGCCGTAATGGACACGTAACCTTTTGTGGACATGCCTACTGGTCCATGCGTCTCTTGTCAGGTGCACCTTTCTACTGTTAGATTGCCTGAGTGCTATGACAATGCAGACTTTTTCATGCCGGTGGAGGGCTGGGATGGCTTTTCTCGCAAAAGAAGTGACGACTGGGTAGCTTGAACCGTGGTACAGAGTAGTTCATCTGGGCTTTATAGACATAAAACAAAGAAAAAAAGTAGGCTCCATGCACTTTCAGCTGGGTTCCAGGGGTACACGGCCAGCATTGGTCTGGTCAGTGGAGAACTATTGGAAGGAGGGCCCGCAGACAGGCTTCGAAGGCGTAACATAATAAAATTGGGCTGTAGCCACTTTATAATTGGTTCCAGGGGTACACAGGCAGCAGTGGTCTGGTCAGTGGAGGCCTAGTGGAAGGAGGGACCGCAGACAGGCTTCGAAGGCCTAACATAATAAAATTGGGCTGTAGGCACTTTATAATTGGTTCCAGGGGTACACGGGCAGCAGTGGTCTGGTCAGTGGAGGCCTAGTGGAAGGAGGGACCGCAGACAGGCTTCGAAGGCCTAACATAATAACATTGGGCTGTAGGCACTTTAAAATTGGTTCCAGGGGTACACGGGCAGCAGTGGTCTGGTCAGTGGAGGCCTAGTGGAAGGAGGGACCGCAGACAGGCTTCGAAGGCCTAACATAATAAAATTGGGCTGTAGGCACTTTATAATTGGTTCCAGGGGTACACGGGCAGCAGTGGTCTGGTTAGTGGAGGCCTAGTGGAAGGAGGGACCGCAGACAGGCTTTGAAGGCCTAACATAATAACATTGGGCTGTAGGCACTTTAAAATTGGTTCCAGGGGTACACGGGCAGCAGTGGTCTGGTCAGTGGAGGCCTAGTGGAAGGAGGGACCGCAGACAGACTTCGAAGGCCTAACATAATAAAATTGGGCTGTAGGCACTTTATAATTTGTTCTAGTGGTACAAGGGCAGCAGTGGTCTGGTCAGTGGAGGCCTAGTGGAAAGAGGGACCACAGACAGGCTTCGAAGGCCTAACATAATAACATTGGGCTGTAGGCACTTTAAAATTGGTTCTAGGGGTACACGGGCAGCAGTGGTCTGGTCAGTGGAGGCCTAGTGGAAAGAGGGACCGCAGACAGGCTTCGAAAACCTAACATAATCAAATTGGGCTGTAGGCACTTTATAATTGGTTCCAGGGGTACACGGGCAGCAGTGGTCTGGTCAGTGGAGGCCTAGTGGAAGGAGGGACCGCAGACAGGCTTCGAAGGCCTAACATAATAACATTGGGCTGTAGGCACTTTAAAATTGGTTCCAGGGGTACACGGGCAGCAGTGGTCTGGTCAGTGGAGGCCTAGTGGAAGGAGGGACCGCAGACAGGCTTCGAAGGCCTAACATAATAAAATTGGGCTGTAGGCACTTTATAATTGGTTCCAGGGGTACACGGGCAGCAGTGGTCTGGTCAGTGGAGGCCTAGTGGAAGGAGGGACCGCAGACAGGCTTCGAAGGCCTAACATAATAAAATTGGGCTGTAGGCACTTTATAATTGGCTCCAGGGGTACACGGGCAGCAGTGGTCTGGTCAGTGGAGGCCTAGTGGAAGGAGGGACCGCAGACAGGCTTCGAAGGCCTAACATAATAAAATTGGGCTGTAGGCACTTTATAATTGGTTCCAGGGGTACACGGGCAGAAGTGGTCTGGTCAGTGGAGGCCTAGTGGAAGGAGGGACCGCAGACAGGCTTCGAAAGCCTAACATAATAAAATTGGGCTGTAGGCACTTTATAATTGGTTCCAGGGGTACACGGGCAGCAGTGGTCTGGTCAGTGGAGGCCTAGTGGAAGGAGGGACCGCAGACAGGCTTCGAAGGCCTAACATAATAACATTGGGCTGTAGGCACTTTAAAATTGGTTTCAGGGGTACACGGGCAGCAGTGGTCTGGTCAGTGGAGGCCTAGTGGAAGGAGGGACCGCAGACAGGCTTCGAAGGCCTAACATAATAACATTGGGCTGTAGGCACTTTAAAATTGGTTCCAGGGGTACACGGGCAGCAGTGGTCTGGTCAGTGGAGGCCTAGTGGAAGGAGGGACCGCAGACAGGCTTCGAAGGCCTAACATAATAACATTGGGCTGTAGGCACTTTAAAATTGGTTCCAGGGGTACACGGGCAGCAGTGGTCTGGTCAGTGGAGGCCTAGTGGAAGGAGGGACCGCAGACAGGCTTCGAAGGCCTAACATAATAAAATTGGGCTGTAGGCACTTTATAATTGGTTCCAGGGGTACACGGGCAGCAGTGGTCTGGTCAGTGGAGGCCTAGTGGAAGGAGGGACCGCAGACAGGCTTCGAAGGCCTAACATAATAACATTGGGCTGTAGGCACTTTAAAATTGGTTTCAGGGGTACACGGGCAGCAGTGGTCTGGTCAGTGGAGGCCTAGTGGAAGGAGGGACCGCAGACAGGCTTCGAAGGCCTAACATAATAACATTGGGCTGTAGGCACTTTAAAATTGGTTCCAGGGGTACACGGGCAGCAGTGGTCTGGTCAGTGGAGGCCTAGTGGAAGGAGGGACCGCAGACAGGCTTCGAAGGCCTAACATAATAAAATTGGGCTGTAGGCACTTTATAATTGGTTCCAGGGGTACACGGGCAGCAGTGGTCTGGTCAGTGGAGGCCTAGTGGAAGGAGGGACCGCAGACAGGCTTCGAAGGCCTAACATAATAACATTGGGCTGTAGGCACTTTAAAATTGGTTCCAGGGGTACACGGGCAGCAGTGGTCTGGTCAGTGGAGGCCTAGTAGAAGGAGGGACCGCAGACAGGCTTCGAAGGCCTAACATAATAAAATTGGGCTGTAGGCTCTTTATTATTGGTTCCAGGGGTACACGGGCAGCAGTGGTCTGGTCAGTGGAGGCCTAGTGGAAGGAGTGACCGCAGACAGGCTTCGAAGGCCTAACATAATAAAATTGGGCTGTAGGCACTTTATAATTGGTTCCAGGGGTACACGGGCAGCAGTGGTCTGGTCAGTGGAGGACTAGTGGAAGGAGGGACCGCAGACAGGCGTAGTAGGCCTAATATAATAAAATTTGGCTGTAGACACTTGCAATTCTCTTGCATGGGTACACAGGCAGCATTGGTGTTGTCAGTGGAGGCCGATTGTAATGAGTGTCTGCCAGTTAGTAGTCCCAAACAATAAATACATGTTAATGTCTTGCATTACAACAAAACGAAAACACAAAAGGGTGCAATCATTAGGTACAGGGGTGGGCTCCTCTGCGTCGTTTCAGATCTAGTAATTTGGCGGAAAGTATTTACTTGGGTAAATATAGGACACTGCCCCTGACTATGTTAAGTACCATCATACATGTCAACACAATGGTATTGTCAGTGGCAGGAATTTAAGGATGTCAGCGCATAGACTAAACATTGGTGGAACTGTGAAAGATAATTGTGCAAGTGGTAGAGCAATATTTGAGCTGGGGGTGGGGGAACTCTCTTGTGGCCGGCGGTACAGGCCCAGGGCCCCTCATGTTACAACAGTGTGTCTGACGTTGGGTGCGCACCACCACCGCCAGAGACACTTAATTGTACTATGAGGGACCCAGTGGCAGTGCCGTCGACCAAAAGCGGGCACACCCACCTCTTCAGACAAACAGCACTCTCACTGGTGCTTGCGCCAAGTGGCGATACCACGGCCCCGTGTGGGGAGTTTGGCCATTTAGGGAGGTGTTAACCCTCTGTCACATACTATATTCGGACTAACGAGTTCACATACAATGTGCCTGTCAGGCGCCTGCTGGAAAAATACCTATAATATCTAATGTTTGCAATTTCAGTGCTCTAAAAGTGATCAGTGACCTTCATAGGGATGTAATAAAAGAGACTACACATAATCAGTTGCAAAAAAAACATTTACTTAACATAAAATTAATAACTATGAAATACAAACTTTTCAAAACTCCCGCCAAATAGTCCCCAGTTCGACTCTCTCAAAAAAATGTACAAAGAAAATTTTTGAACACAAACTTAATTTTAAGGTACCTTAAGTACTATTAAAAACATATTCAATCAGAAGTAGATGCTGAGGTTTCCCCAGAAAAGTCACACTTGCAGAGCAAATAGCAAGAATTACACACCATTTTTGCATGTGTCAGGCAAATTGCTTTATGACATTTGAGACATTCGTAATTTGAAAGCCTTCTGGTTCCGCTTTCCGTTTGGCAGGTGGTGCATCTCCTTCTTTTGTGAGGTGGTGCAGATGGTGACTTTTCACCATCATCTTCTGGGCGGAACCTTTTGAGCTGAACTTGAAGGCGAGAGGGGATACCGATTGTTTTCACGCTTCTCCTGCGTAGCTCTCCAAGTACTAGTTCATGGGCAAATTTTTTCAGATACAATCGTCTACGGAGTGGTTCAAGCTTGTTTTCAAGATAAATTACTTGTGAATTTATACCACCCAAATTCAACATAGCAAAAAATATGACCATTGGCCAGCGTTTGATGTTTCTGCTGACGTTGAAAGTGGAGCACATCTGATCTGCTGTATCCACACCCCCTTTGGTGGCATTGTAAAATGTAATTATCTCCGGGTTTTTTTCTGCCCCAGTCCCAGGATCGATGGCAGCATCATCATGAAGTGTTGATAGAAGAAGTACGATTTTTTTGGCATGTGGTACATAGGAAACTAAAGCCTTTCCATTATGGAATGCAAACATACTGCTGTACTGTTGTCTCTCTTTCACACTTACAAACTGTGGTGGCAATTCCCTTTTGTTTTTTCTTACAGTTCCCACATATGACAGCTTCTGAATTTTCAGATAATCAATCAGATCACAACTTGTAAACCAATTGTCAGCTGTAATATTGCGACCCGATCCAAATAAGGGTTCAGCCAGTCTTTTTACAACATCAATGGGTTTGTTGCTCACACAGTAAGGACCTTCTGGTTGTTTTCCTGCATAAACTTCCAGGTTGTAAGTGTAGGTCTTACTGGCATCAACAAGGGCATAAATTTTTATTCCATATTTGTTTGGCTTTGATGGAATATATTGACGAAAGGCACATCTACCACGAAAACCAGGGAGCATTTCGTCAATAGTGAGATTCTCTCCAGGGTAATAACTTTGTTTACAGTTTACAACAAATCTTTGAAATATATCACGAATTGGAGCAAGTCGGTCATGTGTTTTGCGTTCGGTTCGGGTAGTTCTGTCGTCAAACCGAAGGCAACGAATTAGAATCTTGAATCTGTTTATGGACATAACAAGGCTAAATTTTTCAACTCCATCCCCATCTTTACCCCAAAGTTCCTCCAAACTTTGTCTATTTGCCCTATAAGCTCCTGCAAGGTACAGTAATCCAAAAAAAGCACGCAGTTCTATTTCATCTGTGGGCTTGATGGTTCTGTTGCAGATGTACTTGTCCTTTATAATGTCTATATATTGGTTGGTATATGTGACAATAGAGTCCAGAATGTCATCTGTAAATATACTGTTCCAGCATTCAACTGCAGTTTTTGCATTACGTGCAGTTCCTATTACTGCAGGAAGGTAAGTAATAATGTTTAAAGGTTCCCTACGTTTTTTCTGGAATGGCTTCTTGTTCCATTTAGTATTTTTATCTTTTCCAATATAATATGATCCAACTTCTTCATCCTCACCACTGTCACCATCTTGCTCTGTTTCAGAATCCAGGACACATTCTTCCACCTCATCATGAGAATCCATCTCACTTTCCTCTCCTAAATCCTCATTCAGTGTGAGGTCTCTATCATCTAACAGCATGTTTGTTACTTCCTCAACATCAAGTTGTTTGGATAAATTGTACATTTTCCTCTCCATTTCAGCAGATAATCTGAAGCAAGAGAAGGAATATGTTAGGGAACTACTGTATATGCCTGAGCAGCACACTTTCTTTTATAAAACCTCCCTTATTTCTATGAAATATCCTCACATTTTGTGCTATACATTCATAAAACAAGCTAAATAAACTATTGTGATGAATAAAAACATAAAATACCAACCTTACTGAATGTGACGTATTCACATACAATGAGCCTGAGAGATCTGTGCAGCTATATCCTCTCCCCTGAAGCTCTGAAATGCAACTGTGATATCAGGTTTCACAGACCTTCAAGAGACAGGAGACTACCTCGAGGGAGGGGGTTTCCTCACAATCTGGTGAGGAAGGAGAAATGAAAGTAAAAGAGAAGCGCCTGTCAGATCAGTTGTATGTGACGGAGGGATAACATGTCGTATGCTGGACAATCAGCTGCTGCTAATTACGACATTGGAAAAGTCATTCAGAGTAGTCCACAGGCAAGACCTTTTCATAGGAAAGCTAGGTGTCGGCCGGGCAAGGTGGGGCAAAAGAATTCGAAATCCAGTTGTGGTTCATTTTAATGAAGGTTAGATCATCAACATTTTGGGTAGCCAGACGAGTCCTTTTTTCGGTTAATATTGAACCTGCAGCACTAAATACTCTTTCTGATAGGACACTAGCTGCCGGGCAAGCAAGCTCTTGCAATGCATATTCGGACAATTCTGGCCAGGTGTCTAATTTGGATGCCCAGTAATCAAATGGGAATGACGGTTGAGGGAGAACATCGATAAGGGATGAAAAATAGTTAGTAACCATACTGGACAAATGTTGTCTCCTGTCACTTTGAATTGATGCAGCAGTACCTGTCCTGTCTGCGGTCATAGCAAAATCACTCCACAACCTGGTCAGAAAACCCCTCTGTCCAACGCCACTTCTGATTTCTGCACCTCTAACACTTCTGGTCTGCTGCCCTCTGCAGCTCGTGTGAGAACGATCACGGGCGCTGTGTGCTGGGAATGCCTGAAGCAAACGGTCAACAAGAGTTGATTGTTTGGTTGCTAATATTAGTTCCAAGTTCTCATGTGGCATAATATTTTGCAATTTGCCTTTATAGCGAGGATCAAGGAGGCAGGCCAACCAGTAATCGTCATCGTTCATCATTTTAGTAATGCGTGTGTCCCTTTTTAGGATACGTAAAGGAATAATCCGCCATGTGGGCCAAAGTTCCAGTTGTCAAATCTGCGGTTGTGATTGGTTGAGGGGCAGTTTCAGGCAAATCTACGTCACTTCTGTCCCTCAAAAAACCAGAACCCGGCCTTGCCACGCCACCAATTTCCAGTGGCCCCGGGAAAGCTTCCTCATTAAAAATATACTCATCCCCATCATCCTCCTCGTCCTCCACCTCCTCTTTGCCCGCTACCTCGTCCTGTACACTGCCCTTACCAGACAATGGCTGACTGTCATCAAGGCTTTCCTCTTCCTCTGCTGCAGACGCCTGATCTTTTATGTGCGTCAAACTTTGCATCAGCAGACGCATTAGGGGGATGCTCATGCTTATTATGGCATTGTCTGCACTAACCAGCCGTGTGCATTCCTCAAAACACTGAAGGACTTGACACATGTCTTGTATCTTCGACCACTGCACACCTGACAACTCCATGTCTGCCATCCTACTGCCTGCCCGTGTATGTGTATCCTCCCACAAAAACATAACAGCCCGCCTCTGTTCGCACAGTCTCTGAAGCATGTGCAGTGTTGAGTTCCACCTTGTTGCAACGTCTATGATTAGGCGATGCTGGGGAAGGTTCAAAGACCGCTGATAGGTCTGCATACGGCTGGAGTGTACGGGCGAACGGCGGATATGTGAGCAAAGTCCGCGCACTTTGAGGAGCAGGTCGGAGAACCCCGGATAACTTTTCAGGAAGCACTGCACCACCAGGTTTAAGGTGTGAGCCAGGCAAGGAATGTGTTTCAGTTGGGAAAGGGAGATGGCAGCCATGAAATTCCTTCCGTTATCACTCACTACCTTGACTGCCTCAAGATCTACTGTGCCCAGCCACGACTGCGTTTCTTTCTGCAAGAACTCGGACAGAACTTCCGCGGTGTGTCTGTTGTCGCCCAAACACTTCATAGCCAATACAGCCTGCTGACGCTTGCCAGTAGCTGCCCCATAATGGGACAACTGGTGTGCAACAGTGGCAGCTGCGGATGGAGTGGTTGGGCGACTGCGGTCTGTGGACGAGCTCTCGCTTCTGCAGGAGGATGAGGAGGAGGAGGAGGAGGGGGTGCGAACGCCTACAGCCAACTGTTTCCTAGACCGTGGGCTAGGCAGAACTGTCCCGAAATTGATGTCCCCTGTGGACCCTGCATCCACCACATTCACCCAGTGTGCCGTGATAGACACGTAACGTCCCTGGCCATGCCTACTGGTCCATGCATCTGTTGTCAGGTGCACCTTTGTACTCACAGATTGCCTGAGTGCATGGACGATGCGCTCTTTTACATGCTGGTGGAGGGCTGGGATGGCTTTTCTCGAAAAGAAGTGTCGACTGGGTAGCTCGTAGCGTGGTTCAGCGTAGTCCATCAGGGCTTTGAAAGCTTTGCTTTCAACTAACCGGTAGGGCATCATCTCTAACGAGATTAGTCTAGCTATGTGGGCGTTCAAACCCTGTGTACGCGGATGTGAGGATAATTGCTTCCTTTTTCTAACCAGAGTCAGTCTCATGTAGGGTGAGCTGGACTGGAGAGCTGGAGATCGTTGAACTAGCGGGTGTGCCGGTGGACATGGCAGACTGAGAAACGGTTGGAGACGGTATTGTTTCTGCCGGTGCCCTAGATGCAGTGTTTCCTACTACGAAACTGGTGATTCCCTGACCCTGACTGCTTTAGGCTGGCAAAAAAACCTGCACAGATACTGCAGGTGGTGCGGAAAATGGTGGCCTTACAGTGACGGAAGGGATGTAGCGTTGCTGACTAGCTTCATTGGCCGAGGGTGCTACAACCTTAAGGGACGTTTGGTAGTTAGTCCAGGCTTGCAAATGCATGGTGGTTAAATGTATATGCATGCAACTTGTATTGAGACTTTTCAGATTCTGACTTCTGCTTAAGGTAGTTGAGCATTTTTGACAGATGACTTTGCGCTGATCAATTGGATGTTGTTTAAAAAAATGCCAGACTGCCCTCTTTCTAGCATCGGATCCCTTTTCAGGCATTGCAGACTGAGCTTTAACCGGATGGCCACGCTGTCCTCCAACAGGTTTTGGCTTTGCCACGTGTTTTGTCCCATCTACGGGCCTGGCAGATGGAACCTGTTGCGATGTTGATGCCTGCTGCAGCCCCTCCTCCTCCGCTTCAGAACTACTGCCGCCTGCACCCTGTTCCCCCAATGGCTGCCAATCGGGGTCAACAACTGGGTCATCTATAACCTCCTCTTCTAGCTCGTGTGCAACTTCGTCTGTGTCACCGTGTAAGTCGGTGGTATAGCGTTCGTGACGGGGCAACATAGTCTCATCAGGGTCTGATTCTGGATCAGTACCCTGCGAGGGCAATATTGTGGTCTGAGTCAAAGGACCAGCATAGTAGTCTGGCTGTGGCTGTGCATCAGTGCACTCCATGTCAGATTCAACTTGTAATGGGCATGGCCTGTTAACTGTTTCACTTTCTAAGCCAGGGACGGTATGTGTAAAGAGCTCCATGGAGTAACCCATTGTGTCGCCTGCTGCATCCTTCTCTGTTGTTGTTTTTGCTGAAGAGGACAAGGAAGCGACTTGTCCCTGACCGTGAACATCCACTAACGACGCGCTGCTTTTACATTTACCAGTTTCAAAAGAGGAGGCAAAAGAGCTAGAGGCTGAGTCAGCAAGGTAAGCCAAAACTTGCTCTTGCTGCTCCAGCTTTAAAAGCGGTTTTCCTACTCCCAGAAAAGGGAGCGTTCGAGGCCTTGTGTAGCCAGACGACGAACCTGGCTCCACAGCTCCAGACTTAGGTGCAATATTTTTTTTCCCACGACCACCTGATGCTCCACTACCACTACCATCATTACCAGCTGACAATGAACGCCCACGGCCACGACCTCTTCCACCAGACTTCCTCATTGTTTTAAAAACGTAACCAAAGTAACGGTATTTGTTGCTGTCAAACAACTTACACAGTGAGCTATAACTTCAGTATGATTTAGATATCCCTTTACAGGTGGGTGAGACCGCAAGGAAAATCAGGCACAATGTTACACACTCTGTTTTCGGTGGCACCAAATGAGAGAGATGCCACACAAGCAGGACTGTCACTCAAGCACAAATGTCAATATTAATCTCCCACTGTTTTTTTTTATTTTTTCCGGGAGAATTTAGAAACCAAATAAAAAAAATTGATTTTTTTCAGGGAGAATTTAGAAACCAAATAAAAAAAAAAAGGCTTTCTATGGCCCACTATTTGAGAGAGAGAGATGGCACACCCAGGAGTCAGGACTGGCACACAAGCAGAAAGGCCAATATTAATCTCCCACTGTTTTTTTGTGATTTTAAAAGGGAGAATTTAGAAACCAAATAAAAAAAATTGATTTTTTTCAGGGAGAATTTAGAAACCAAATTAAAAAAAAATAGGCTTTCTATGGCCCACTATTTGAGAGAGAGAGATGGCACACCCAGGAGTCAGGACTGGCACACAAGCAGAAAGGCCAATATTAATCTCCCACTGTTTTTTTGTGATTTTAAAAGGGAGAATTTAGAAACCAAATAAAAAAAAATTGATTTTTTCAGGGAGAATTTAGAAACCAAATTAAAAAAAAAAAGGCTTTCTATGGCCCACTATTTGAGAGAGAGAGATGCCACACCCATGAGTCAGGACTGGCACACAAGCAGAAATGCCAATATTAATCTCCCACTGGATTTTTTGTGATTTTAAAAGGGAGAATTTAGAAACCAAATAAAAAAAATAGGCTTTCTATGGCCTACTATTTGAGAGAGAGATGGCACACCCAGGAGTCAGGACTGGCACACAAGCAGAAAAGCCAATATTAATCTCCCACTGTTTTTTTTAATTTTTTTAGGGAGAATTTAGAAACCAAATAAAAATAATAGGCTTTCTATGGCCTACTATTTGAGAGAGAAAGATGGCACACCCAGGAGTCAGGACTGGCACACAAGCAGAAATGCCAATATTAATCTCCCACTGGATTTTTTGTGATTTTAAAAGGGAGAATTTAGAAACCAAATAAAAAAAATTGATTTTTTCAGGGAGAATTTAGAAACCAAATAAAAAAAAAATAGGCTTTCTATGGCCCACTATTTGAGAGAGAGAGATGGCACACCCAGGAGTCAGGACTGGCACACAAGCAGAAAGGCCAATATTAATCTCCCACTGTTTTTTTTAATTTTTTTAGGGAGAATTTAGAAACCAAATAAAAAAAATAGGCTTTCTATGGCCCACTATATGAGAGAGAAAGATGGCACACCCAGGAGTCAGGACTGGCACACAAGCAGAAAGGCCAATATTAATCTCCCACTGTTTTTTTGTGATTTTAAAAGGGAGAATTTAGAAACCAAATAAAAAAAATTGATTTTTTCAGGGAGAATTTAGAAACCAAGTAAAAAAAAAAAATAGGCTTTCTATGGCCCACTATTTGAGAGAGAGAGATGGCACACCCAGGAGTCAGGACTGGCACACAAGCAGAAAGGCCAATATTAATCTCCCACTGTTTTTTGTGATTTTAAAAGGGAGAATTTAGAAACCAAATAAAAAAATTGATTTTTTCAGGGAGAATTTAGAAACCAAATAAAAAAAAATAGGCTTTCTATGGCCCACTATTTGAGAGAGAGAGATGGCACACCCAGGAGTCAGGAGTGGCACACAAGCAGAAAGGCCAATATTAATCTCCCACTGTTTTTTTTATTTTTTCAGGGAGAATTTAGAAACCAACTAAAAAAAAATAGGCTTTCTATGGCCCACTATTTGAGAGAGAGATGGCACACCCAGGAGTCAGGACTGGCACACAAGCAGAAAGGCCACTATTAATCTCCAACTGTTTTTTTTTATTATTTCAGGGAGAATTTAGAAACCAAATAAAAAAATAGGCTTTTTATGGCCCACTATTTGAGAGAGAGAGAGATGGCACACCCAGGAGTCAGGACTGGCACACAAGCAGAAAGGCCAATATTAATCTCCCACGGTTTTTTATTTTTTCAGGGAGAATTTAGAAACCAAATTTAAAAAAATAAAAATAAATAGGCTTTCTATGGCCCACTATTTAAGAGAGATGGCACAATCAGGACTGGCAGACAAGCAGAAAGGCCAATATTAATCTCCCACTGTTTTTTTTTATTTTTTCAGGGAGAATTTAGAAACCAAATAAAAAAAAAATAGGCTTTCTATGGCCCACTATTTGAGAGAGAGAGATGGCACACCCAGGAGTCAGGACTGGCACACAAGCAGAAAGGCCAATATTAATCTCCCACGGTTTTTTGTTATTTTTTCAGGGAGAATTTAGAAACCAAATTAAAAAAAAAAAATAGGCTTTCTATGGCCCACTATTTGAGAGAGAGATGGCACACTCAGGACTGGCACACAAGCCCAAAGGCCAATATTAATCTCCCACTGTTTTTTTTTTCAGGGAGAATTTATAAACCCCCCCCAATAAAAAAACCAGAAAATAAAGGCTTTCTATGGCCCACTATGTGAGAGAGATGGCACACACAGGGATGGCACTCTAGCAGAAATGCCAATCTTAATCTCCCATAACT
Source organism: Ranitomeya imitator (assembly GCF_032444005.1). Classification (NCBI taxonomy): domain Eukaryota; kingdom Metazoa; phylum Chordata; class Amphibia; order Anura; family Dendrobatidae; genus Ranitomeya; species Ranitomeya imitator. Next base: position 78,477,375 of record NC_091290.1, read on the forward strand.
TATTTTTTTAGGGAGAATTACAAAAACAAAAAAAAAAAACAGGAACTGTCCTACAATTACTATCTCCCTGCAGTAATCTCAGCCAGGTATGGCAGGCAGCAATAAGGAGTGGACTGATGCACAAATTAAATAAAAAGTGTGGACAAACAAAAAAGACAGCTGTGCAGAAAGGAAGGAACAACAGGATTTGTGCTTTGAAAAAAGCAGTTGGTTTGCACAGCGGCGTACACACAGCAATGCAGCTATCAGGGAGCTTTCTAGGGCAGCCCAATGAGCTACAGCGCTGAGGAAAAAAAAATGTAGCTTCCACTGTCCCTGCAAACAAAAGGTGGTGTTGGACAGTGGAAATCGCTACAGCACAAGCGGTTTGGTGGTTAATGGACCCTGCCTAACGCTATCCCTGCTTCTGACGAAGCGGCAGCAACCTCTCCCTAGGCTCAGATCAGCAGCAGTAAGATGGCGGTCGGCGGGAACGCCCCTTTATAGCCCCTGTGACGCCGCAGACAGCAAGCCAATCACTGCAATGCCCTTCTCTAAGATGGAGGGGACCAGGACCTATGTCATCACGCTGCCCACACTCTGCGTCCACCTTCATTGGCTGAGAAATGGCGCTTTTCGCGTCATTGAAACGCGACTTTGGCGCGAAAGTCGCGTACCGCATGGCCGACCCCACACAGGGTCGGGTCGGGTTTCATGAAACCCGACTTTGCCAAAAGTCGGCGACTTTTGAAAATGAACAATCCGTTTCGCTCAACCAATCACGGTGTAGGGATTGTCTGCCAAGCCATGAAACACCAAAGCCATCTTTGTTGTGGTCGTGCAGTGACTGGTTGGGCCGTACAGCATCATAGCGAGTATAAGAGACTAGGCACCGCCCTGCTCGCCGCATTCTATTCCTGTTTAAGTGAGAGTAGGGAGAGCTGGTCCCGAAATAGGGTCACAATCGTGGTTTTTAGAGGTAGTGTAGGTCTGAAACTCTTACATCCACAACTCCTGAGAACCCAACAGTCCTTTTTAGGGCTAATTCGTGAGTCCCAATATTGCAGCGCTAGGCAGGCAGGGCACAGCATATCCACATCAGTGTAAGGGCTGCAGGCACTGTATGCGCATCCATTGGTCCCACTGCATCCTTCCCAAAGCTCCATAACTGCCTGCTGCTGCTGCAGCTTATTTACTGTCTATATACCTTTTTTTCTTTTTTCCAAAAATTCCCCCCCCAAAAAAACAAACAAAACAAAAACAGTCTGTTCTGTCAGACTGAGGCCTGTTGAAAAGTTATAGTTTGTCAGGCATACGTAGCATAGTTGTGTTTTTTGGCTGTCTGATACTCAAATTCTATACAGCACTATTTTGCATAAAAAGAAATGAAAGGCCACAGATTTGCCAGTGTGGTATTTCCGTTACAGCCGTCATATATCTCTGTGCTCCAAGTTTGGGCATTTTTGGACGGTGGACCACTTTTTTTGCTATCTGATACTCTAATTATATACAGCATTATTTTGCATTTAAAAAACCCCCCACCTATTTGGCAGTGTGTTATTTCTGTGACAGGACTCATATATGTGCGTGCTCCAAGTTAGCGCATTTTAGGGCTTTTTTATACAGTATTTGCTGTCTGTTACCCTAGTTCGGTACACTATTTTGTACTCTGTCTCTGTATTATGAAGGCGTTTTCTCCCGCCAATAAAAGCGGTACTGCCATAAAGCGAGGAGACATGTGCCCAATGACAGCCAGAGAGCGAGGCACCGTGTGCTCCATGAACGTGAGTACAGCGCACGTGCGCAGTAGAGAAAGACAGTTCATGCTCTGTGTTCAGCTTTGCTAAACAATAATTAAAGGGCACAGAGAACGTTGGTACGGTCAGCAAGGTACTCCTGCTGCATTTTCCCAAACTTTGCACTCCTTGTGAGAGTCCACCATGCCTTAGGGCCAGGGTGATGGAAGGGTCTGAGAAAACCCCTGAATTTTACCAGTGTTCCACTGCCTCTGCTGGATTGGAGTTGTGTCTCTCTCACCTGTACTCTTTACTTGGCCAACGAACTGTGACCTCTTCTGCCAGCGTTTTCAGATGGGATTTTTTTAAAATAATTCAGCAAGAAGGGCCCTATGGTCCTACAACCTTGTAGTACACCTGTCTGTCTCTGGAATGAGAGATATAAAGTTCTCCTTGTAGCGTGGGTCTAGAAGTGTCAACAACACCAATCAGTATTGGCTGTCACCCAAAATTTGGAGAACGCAAGGGTGACGGGAAAGGCAGCGTAACCTAAACTCAGCCATGCATCATAGACTGCAAACAGTAGATACTTCCATGTCCTCACCAAAAGCACAACTGACCATGGTCTCCCCCTCCTCCTTGTCCTCAGGCCTTCACTACTTTCGACAAACGTCAGTAATATCATTGTAAATACATCATTGTAAATACATTCCCGTGTAGTTTTTATTTCCCCCACCTCATTGTAGATTTTAAGTTGTCAGTGTTGTCACCCTTTTTTGTTTTTGTTTTAATAATTGTTATTGTTGTAAGTTAGTGTAGACTCTAAGCTGTCATGAGCAGGGTAGTTTTATTTATGTTTAACTCCTTAATGACAAAGCCAATTTGGTACTTAATGACCGAGCCAATTTTTACAATTCTGACCACTGTCAATTTATGAGGTTATAACTCTGGAACGCTTTAACGGACGCCGCTGATTCTGAGAATGTTTTTTCATGACATATTGTACTTTATGGTAGTGGTAACATTTCTTCGATATTACTTGCGATTATTTATGAAAGAAATGGAAATATGGCGAAAATTTTTAAAATTTAGCAATTTTCAAACTTTAAATTTTTATGCCCTTAAATCCGAGAGATATGTCACACAAAATAGTTAATAAATAACATTTCCCACATGTCTACTTTACATCAGCAAAATTTTGGAAACAAAATTTTTATTGTTAGGAAGTTATAAGGGTTAAAATTTGACTAGCGATTTCTCATTTTTACAACAAAATTTACAAAACCATTTTTGTTAGGGACCACCTCACATTTAAAGTCACTTTGAGGGGTGTACATGACAGAAAATACCCAAACTTGACACCATTCTAAAATCTACACCCCTCAAGGTGCTCAAAACCACATTCAATAAGTTTATTAACCCTTGACATGCTTCACAGCAACTGAAACAATGTGGAAGGAAAAAATGAACACTTAACTTTTTTTGCAAACATTTTACTTCAGAACCAATTTTTTTTTCACAAGTGTAAAAAGAGAAAATGAACCACAAAATTTGTTGGGCAATTTCTCCTGAATACACCGATACCCCATATGTGGGGGTAAACCACTGTTTGGGTGCACGGCAGGGCTTGGAATAGAAGGAGCGCCGTTTGACTTTTTCAATGCAGAATTGGCTGGAATTGAGATCGGATGCCATGTCGCATTTGGAGAGCCCCTGATGTGCCTAAACAGTGGAATCCCCCAACAAGTGACACCATTTTGGAAACTAGACCCCTTAAGGAACTTATCTAGAGGTGGGGTGTGCACTTTGAACCCCCAATTGCTTCACAGAAGTTTATAACGTAGAGCCGTGAAAATAAAAAAATCAAATTTTTTACACAAAAATGATCTTTTTGCCAACAAATTCTTATTTTCCCAAGGGTAACAGGAGAAATTAGACCATAAAAGTTGTTGTGCAATTACTCCTGAGTACCTCGATACCCCATATGTTGGGGTAAACTGCTGTTGGGGCGCACGGCAGAGCTTGGAAGAGAAGGAGCACTGTTTGACTTTTTCAATGCAGAATTGGCTGGAATTGAGATCGGACGCAATGTCACGTTTGGAGAGCCCCTGATGTGCCTAAACAGTGGAAACCCCCACAAGTGACACCATTTTGAAAAACTAAACCCATTAAGGAACTTATCTAGATGTGTGGTGAGCAAGTTCCTCACAGAAATTTATTACATAGAGCCGTGAAAATAAAAAATCCTTTTTTATCCACAAAAATGATTTTTTTAGCCCCCAATTTTTTATTTTCCCAAGGGTAACAGGAGAAATTGGACCCCAAAATTTGTTGTCCAATTTTTTCTGAGTACGCTGACACCCCATATTAGGGGGGACCACTTTGGGCACACATCAGGGCTCGGAAGGGGAGTAGTGACGTTTTAACATGCAGACTTTGATGGAATGGTCTGCGGGTGTCGTGTTGCATTTTCAGAGCCCTTGATGTACCTAAACTACCTAAACAGTAGAAACCCCCACAAGTGACCCTATTTTGGAAACTAAACCCCCCAAGGAACTTATCTAGATATGTGGTGAGCATTTTGAATGCCCAAGTACTTCACAGAAGTTTGACACAGAGCCATGAAAATAAAAAATCATTTTTCCCCCAAAAAATGATTTTTTAGCCCCCATTTTTTTAATTTTTGCAAGGGTAACAGGAGAAACTGGACTGCAAAAGTTGTTGTCCAATCAGTCCTGAGTACACTGATACCCCATATGTGGGGGTAAACCACTGTTTGGGCGCGCGTCAGAGCTCAGAAGGGAGCACCCTAATTCAAACTCCAACTGTAACCCCAACACACCCCTAACGCTAGTCCCAACCCAATCCATAACCCTAATCAAAACCCTAACCCCAAAACACCCCTAACTCTAACCCCAACCCTAACAATAACCCTAATCACAACCCTAATGCCAAAACACCCCTAACCCTAATCCCAACCCTAATCCTAATCAAATCCCTAAGCCCAACACACCCTTAATCATATTCTCAACCCTAACCTCTAACCTAAACCAACGCTAACCTTAGCCCTAATCCCAAACCTAACCCTTAATCCCAAATGTAACCCTAATGCCAACATTAACCCTAATACCAACCCTAATCCAAACCCTAATCCCAACCCTAACCCTAAACACAATAAAGGTACCTTCACACATAACGATATTGTTAACGATATCGTTGCTTTTTGTGACGTAGCAACGATATCGTTAATGAAATCGTTATGTGTGACAGCGACCAACGATCAGGCCCCTGCTGGGAGATCGTTGGTCGCTGAATAAAGTCCAGAACTTTATTTCGTCGCTGGACTCCTGCTGACATCGCTGGATTGGCGTGTGTGACACCGATCCAGCGATGTCTTCACTGGTAACCAGGGTAAACATCGGGTAACTAAGCGCAGGGCCGCGCTTAGTAACCCGATGTTTACCCTGGTTACCATCCTAAAAGTAAAAAAAAACAAACACTACATACTTACCTACAGCCGTCTGTCCTCCAGCGCTGTGCTCTGCTCTCCTCCTGTACTGGCTGTGAGCGTCGGTCAGCCGGAAAGCAGAGTGGTGACGTCACCGCTCTGCTTTCCGGCCGCTGTGCTCACAGTCAGTGCAGGAGGAGTGCAGAGCACAGCGCTGGAGGACAGACGGCTGTAGGTAAGTATGTACTGTTAGTTTTTTTTTACTTTTAGGATGGTAACCAGGGTAAACATCGGGTTACTAAGCGCGGCCCTGCGCTTAGTTACCCGATGTTTACCCTGGTTACCGGCATCGTTGGTCGCTGGAGAGCGGTCTGTGTGACAGCTCTCCAGCGACCAAACAGCGACGCTGCAGCGATCCGGATCGTTGTCGGTATCGCTGCAGCGTCGCTTAATGTGAAGGGGCCTTTACCCTAACTTTATGCCCAACCCTAACCCTAACTTTAGCCCCAACCCTAGCCCTGACTCTAGTCCTAACCCTAAATTTAGCATTAACCCTTACCCTAACTTTAGCCCCAACCCTAACCCTAACTTTAGCACCAAACCTAATCCTAGCCCTATCTTTAGCCCCAACCCTAACCCTAACTTTAGTCCCAATCCTAAAACTAACTTTAGCCCTAACCCTAGCCCTAACCTTAACTTTAGCCCCAACCCTAACCCTAGCCCTAACCCTAGCCTTAGCCCTAACCCTAGCCCTAGCCCTAACCCTAACCCTAGCCCTAACCCTAGCCCTAACCCTAACCATAGCCCTAACCCTAACACTAACCCTAACTGGAAAATAGAAATACATTCTTTTTTTATTTTGTTGTTTTTTCCATCTAAGGGGGTGATAAGGGGGGGTATTTACTATTTTTTTTTTATTTTGATCACTGTGATAGGATCTCACAGTGACCAAAATAAAACAAGAGGAAGAATCTTCCTCTGCCGGGCGGCACATCCCGGCGGGCGCACTGCGCATTCGCCCGCAATTTTTTTCCCAGAGGAAGAAGCCGGTGGCCAGCAGGGGACACAGGAGGACCCAGGGACATTGGTAAGTATGATAGGGTCCCGGAAACCCCCTATTTCTCTGTCCTCTGACGTGCGATCACATCAGGGGACAGAGAATGACACGCCATTTTTTTCCCGTAAAAAGATGGAGACACCCATCGGAAGCAACGAGGAGCATGGGGGGAGACGGGTGAGTATCGGGGACCCCATTTCTCTGTCCTCTGATGTGCGGTCACATTGGAGGACAGAGAAATTAAATGGGAAATCGCGTTTTGGGGGTTTTTTTTGCACCCGCTGGTAAACGGTTATTTACCGGTGATCGCAACCCGGGCGTCGGTAAAAACCTACCTGAATCATGTTCTCTGGGGTCTCAGCTACCCCCGGCAACCAAGACCCCAGAGAAATTCTGACTCTGTGGGGAGCTATACACTTTTTCCACAGCGCCATTAATTAACGGCGCTGTGGTTTAAGTACCCTTAACTGCCGCCGTTAAAAGGCGTATCGGCGGTCGTTAAAGGGTTAATTATTGTATTATTGTTATTGTTGTTACTTAGGTCTGTTGTGTTTGAAACTGTAAATATGTTTACGCTATATAAATAACTAGAAATATTAATATTAGAACACAGAGAAGCAGGATGCAGATGTTAATTATGGCGTCATTGCCGCTCACCATCTTGGTGAATTCTTCAAAGTTTTGGAGGATGGTACATATGTCTGACATCCATGTCCACTCATGAGATCTTATGTGTGAATTCAGAACTTAACACCGACGGCCTTGTTGATGCTGGTAGTCAACAACTGCCCTATTCCGCTCACAAATCCTTTCCAAAATATGCAGTGTAGAGTTCCATTGCATGGGGAGGACATAACACAATAGTCAGTGAGACATAAGCTGCAAGTGCTGCAGAAGCACGTCAAAGGCCCTCCAAAGTTACCCTCCATAGTAATGCCTGCTCTGGGCTTATGCTAATTGGTTGATTGCTGATTGGGACCATTTGGCTCCTGATGCTAGCAGTCACTCCATTTCATATATATTTAGTCTGGCTGGGATAGTACGCGTGCAGGTTCGCGTGTGCAACAGATTTTAAGTGCGATAGCTTAAAGTGCTTTGCAGTTAGACAATGGCAGTTGGACAGGGCAGGAGACAGGTAAGGTGCATAAGTTTTTCAAACAATCATACTTCTTGGTCAGTCGTACTACATTATGCATTGATCATATCACTCTGCTTCTTATTTGTTTTTACTTCTGCTTTCTCACAACTCGCCCGCCCTTTAACACATTCTAGGCACTCTCTCTATATCCACCCCTCCCTTCTCCCTTCTCCCATGTATAACTCTGAGGCTCTACTGACATTTCTTACCCACTTCAAATCAGCCACTACCGCCATGCAGCACTCAAAACGTTCATAGAAATCATCCCACCACCTGCTCTTTCTGTTTTTTCTCCTTCTACTAGTTGCAGGTGACATCTCCCCAAACCCTGGACCTCCCTCCACCAGCATACATTAGTCTTCTCCAGCTACATATAGAAACCCTACTAATCTTATTAACATTCAGTGCATGCCTTCTCCTATTGCTTTCCACTGTGCTCTCTGGAATGCACGGTCTGTGTGTAACAAACTAACATACATTCACGATCTTTTCCTCTCTAATTCCCTTAAGCTTCTGGCTATTACAGAAACCTGGATCCAGCACTCAGACACCACCGCCGCTGCCGCAATCTCGTTTGGTGGGCTGAAATTTTCACATACCACCTGACCTGAGAACAGACAGGGTGGAGGTGTTGGTTTACTCCTTTCATCACAATGTGCTTTCCAGGTCATCCCCCGGTTCCCTCACTTATTATTATTATTATTATTTATTTATATAGCACCATTGATTCCATGGTGCTTTACATGAGAAGGGGTTACATACAAGTTACAGATATCACTTACAGTAAACAAACTAACAATGACAGACTGATACAGAGGGGCGAGGACCCTGCCCTTGCGGGCTTACATTCTACAGGATTATGGAGAAGGAGACTGTAGGTTGAGGGTGTCCCAGTGCATTAGGACTTCTGGTTAGGTTTCTAACCAGAAGTCCTAATGCACTGGGACAGATGGAAAGCCCACTAGCCTTGTTGCCTGAACTGATCTGAACACATGTAAGTGTTATCTCTCATTTAACCCCTGTTTCTTTTATAACTACCTTGTACATATTTTTTCAATTGTCTCATATTGTAACATCTTTATATGACTTTTTATAAACACTGCCTGAAAATCATTTATGGAGTATAATATTTAATATACTAGATTCGTTCTCCTGTTCTAAAACGTACCCTGTCTCCTGAAGGGAATTGCGTTACTGTTTTGGGTTAGCTTCGGACCCGTTTAATCGAAGCTGGTGGCAGAATACATTTGTACTGGGTAGTTGGGAGTCGTTGTAGCGACTGCAGCGTTGATAACTGTTGTTCCTGCCTGAGTTGGAGTAGTTTATCGCGTCGCTGCAGCATGCCCAATAGCCAGTATATAGCAGGCAGCCTTTCTGGTGACTAATTACCCTAGGTGCAGTACCTAATCTGACCTGACAGAAATGGGGGAACCAGAGAGCTGCAAGTTTTAAGTGGAACTGTAAGCGGGATATACATAAATCCCTGCAGTTTGTGGTATATTGAAGAGCAGTGGGATACCTAGAATAACCCCCTGCTGTAAACTAAGAGGTCAATAGCCTTGTGAGTGTTTTTTTCATCACACTGTGGAGTGGAGGGATAACTAAGAAAAGCCCCCCTGCACATGTGATAGCCGTCTGTTGGCCTAAAGTGACCCCGACCTGTGACGTAGGGGTGACGGTCACGGTTACATTTCCTTCCTTTGAAGTCCACGCCGTCAGACTCTTTAAGCCTTTCCCCTTGCGGGTGGCAGTTGTTTATCGCCCACCAGGCTCCTCCCGCCTGTTTCTAGACCACTTGCCACCTGGCTTACTCACTTTCTATCCTGTGACATCCCCACCCTCATCATGGGAGACTTTAACATCCCCATCAATGATCCCCTCTCCCAATCTGCCTCTCATCTTCTCTCTCTAACTTCTTCATTCAACCTCTCACAGTTTACTAATTCTCCTACACATGAGGACGGGAATACTCTGGACCTGGTTTTCTCCCGTCCCGGATCGCTGCACAACTTTACTAACTCCACTCTCCTGCTCTCGGACCACAACCTTTTTTCCTTCTCTGTCAAGAATTGTCTTACCACTTACCACACTTATTGGAATACACGTACCATTAATACCCAGCAGCTTATGGACAACTTCCACACATCTTTAGCCCCCATCTCCTCACTCTCCTGTCCAGACTTAGCATTGTCACACTTCAATATTACACTGAAGAATGCCCTGGATGAAGCAGCACCTTCTACACGCAGAAAGACCTGACACAGACAACGGCAGCCCTGGCACACTATGCAAACACGCTTTCTTCAGCGCTGCTCAAGGTGTGCAGAGCGGCAGTGGAGAAAATCTCTCTTAGCAGAAGACTTCATCCACTTTTATGATCAGGTGACCTTGGAGCAGCATGAAAACTTTCACTGGAGTAGGTGGTAACTATACTGACCGCAAATCCTGATCTTAACACCGCAACTAGAAGTAGCCGTGGGGTGTGCCTAACAAATCCTAGACACCTCGACACAGCCGGAGGACTAAATACCCCTATAGATGGAAATAGGAATTCTACCTTGCCTCAGAGCAGAACCCCAAAGGATAGGCAGCCCCCCACAAATATTGACTGTGAGTAGTAGAGGAAAAGACACACGCAGGCAGGAAACAGGTTTTAGCAAAAGAGGCCACTCTAGCTAAAATAGGAAAGGATAGAACAGGATACTAAGCGGTCAGTATTAAAATCCTTCCAAAAAATGTCCACAGCAGAAAATACAAAAACTCCACCATCTAACTAAAGATGTGGAGCGTATATCTGCAAGAGCAAAAAAGGGGAGAAGCCAGCACAGCCTAAGGTTAAGACGCAATACATAAAGTGCAAATGCACAAATGCACAAGGTTTACCAGGTCCAGACAGACATTTCGGATCCAACCTCCACACTGCCCATCCAGAGCCACAGATGAAGAGTGAAACAGGCTGAGGCACAGGTGCATAATTAAACAAAGCCTGAGGCAGGGCAGGGCTGCTGTGTGTGTTCTGGACCTGGTCAACCTTTATCCTCGCTTGCCTACTCTGGCGCCATGGGGGTGACTCAGTATATGCTCCAGGTACAGCATGTTTTTAATGTGGTCTTGCATTTAGTTCATTTAGGAGGCCTTTATGGCACAGCGAATATAAAAAACGTAGTGTTGGACTGCCCCAATATGAGATTGCCGTGAAGAGGCGGGGTGGCTCAAAGAATTGATCAATTGTTTGCTAAATGTCTCATTTTGAAAATACAGTTAGAAATTAATATGTGCATTTGCACTTTATGTATTGCGTCTTAACCTTAGGCTGCGCTGGCTTCTCCCCTTTTTATGCTCTGTTATTGGTAAGTGGCTGACCACCACTGTTGCCGTGCGCCGCGCCTGGTTATGTGCGCCATTCTTTCTGTGTCTCAGTGATTGATAGGCTGCTGTTCACACACAGCAGCCCTGCCCTGCCTCAGGCTTTGTTTAATTATGCACCTGTGCCTCAGCCTGTTTCACTCTTCATCTGTGGCTCTAGATGGGCAGTGTGGAGGTTGGATCCGAAATGTCTGTCTGGACCTGGTCAACCTTTGTCCTCGCTTGCCTACTCTGGCGCCATGGGGGTGACTCAGTATATTCTCCAGGTACAGCATGTTTTTAATGTGGTCTTGCATTTAGTTCATTTAGGAGGCCTTTATGGCACAGCGAATATAAAAAACGTAGTGTAGGACTGCCCCAATATGAGATTGCCGTGAAGAGGCGGGGTGGCTCAAAGAATTGATCAATTGTTTGCTAAATGTCTCATTTTGAAAATACAGTTAGAAATTAATATGTGCATTTGCACTTTATGTATTGCGTCTTAACCTTAGGCTGCGCTGGCTTCTCCCCTTTTTTTGCTCTCGTATATCTGCAACTCCAGAGAATCCAACAAGACTGAGAAAACACTGACCCAGTCTAAGCTGGACAAGAGAAAACAAATGAATAGCACAGAATATAAGCACACCGCTTGTGTGCCACAGAAAAAGAAACAGACACTTATCTTTGCTGAATTGGCAGCTAAGCAGGAGAAGCCAGACAAAGATCCAACACTTCCAAAGAAACATTGACAACTGGAAACGACTACTGAATCCTGCAAACCTAAATACCCCAGTCAGAATTGCAATCAGCAGAAACACCTGAGCATGACTGCAGCCCTGAGACAACTGCATTACCACCTACAACCACCGGAGGGAGCCCAAAAGCAGAATTCACAACAATCCACTATAAGTTCATGCTCAAAACCTATAACTCTGCCCTTTCTCTGGCCAAACAATCCTACTTCACCACCCTCATCACCTCACTATCCAACAACCCAAAACGACTTTTTGAAACCTTAAACTCCCTCCTGAAACCTAAAGTACAGGCCCCCATCTCCAATCTCAGTGGTGAGGATCTGGCCACTTATTTCCTAGAAAAAATCAACCACATCCATCAGTATATCTCAGCCCAATCTCCTCAGTGCCTGGATCCCCTTCCCTGCCACACCTCAAGCTCATTAGACATCTTTGAGCCTGTTTCAGAAGAAGAAGTTTTAAAGCTCCTCACTTCTGCTCGGCCTACAACCTGCAATAGTGACCCCATTCCTTCACCTCTCCTGCAGTCTCTCTCACCAGTGGTCACCACTCACCTGACTAAAATATTTAACCTCTCTCTTTCCTCAGGCATCTTTCCCTCCTCATTTAAACATGCCATCATTACCCCTTTACTTAAAAAGCCATCCCTGGACCAGAACTGCACGGCTAGCTACAGACCTGTCTCTAACCTTTCCTTCATCTCTAAACTCCTGGAACGCTTGGTCACTCCTGTCTAATCCGCTATCTCTCGGATAACTCTCTTCTTGACCCCTTACAATCTGGTTTCCGCTCTTTACACTCCACTGAAACTGCCCTCACTAAAGTCTCTAATGATCTAACAACAGCTAAATCCAAAAGTCATTTCTCTCTGCTGATTCTCCTGGATCTATCTGCCGCATTTGATACTGTGGATCACCAGCTCTTTCTCACCATGCTCCGCTCCATAGGCCTCAAGGACACAGCCCTCTCCTGGTTCTCCTCCTACCTCTCTGACCGCTCCTTCACTGTATCTTTTGCCGGCTCCTCTTCCTCTTCTCGTCCCCTTACTATCGGGGTTCCGCAGGGCTCAGTCTTGGGCCCCCTCCTCTTCTCTCTATACACTGCCCCTATTGGACAAACAATCAGCAGATTTGGGTTCCAGTACCATCTCTATGCTGACAACACCCAATTATACACTTCTTCCCTCAACATTACCCCTACCCTAGTTCAAAATACCAAGGATTGTCTGTCTGTTGTCTCTAACATCATGTCCTCACTCTATCTGAAACTAAACCTCTCCAAAACTGAACTACTTGTGTTTCTCCCTTCTACTAACCTCACTCTACCCAACATCGAAATTAACCTAGAGGCTTCAACCATAACTCCCAAACAGCATGCCCGCTGTCTTGGGGTCATAATCGACACCAAACTTTCCTTTACTCCCTATATCCGATCACTCACTCGCTCCTGTCACCTGCATCTTAAAAACATCTCCAGAATTCGACCTTTTCTCACCTTTGAAACTGCTAAGACTCTTACTGTCGCTCTTATTCATTCCCGTCTGTACTACTGCAACTCTCTTCTGATCAGTCTCCCTCTTTCCAAACTTTCTCCTCTCCAATCCATCTTGAATGTGGCAGCCAGGGTCATATTTCTGTCCAGCCGCTTCACCGATGCCTCCATCTTGTGCCAGTCATTACACTGGCTACCCATTTGCTACAGGGTCCAGTATAAACTCATCTCTCTCACTCACAAAGCTCTCCACAGTTCTGCACCGCCTTATATCTCCTCTCTCATCTCCGTCTATCGCCCTACAAATGCCCTCCGTTCTAGAAATGACCTAAGACTAACATCCCCCGTAATCCGAACCTCGCACCTCCGTCTCCAAGACTTCTCTCGTGCTGCACCAGCTGTCTGGAATGCACTTCCCCAGACGATCAGACTGATACCTAGCCCCGACCTATTCAAGCGCGCTTTAAAAACCCATCTCTTCAAGCAAGCCTACCACATCAACTACTCAGTAAACTAACTTTGTCCTGTTCCCTCCTTCCAAATATTATCTGCATGTGAATCTGCACCCTACTATTCATCTGTTTCCACACCCTCCATGCACGCGATAACTGCACTTTTTACTTGACTATTGCACTTAAACACACGGGCTGATGACCCGATCATGCAGCTTTATATGAAAATCCCTATTTATTATAATTGCCAGACCTGAAATAACAAGCACTTTTCACCTATTGTGTCCCCCCATTTCCTTGCAGATTGTAAGCTTGTGAGCAGGGACCTCACCCCTAATGTCACTGTTTAAATTGTCTTAACTTGTATTGAATTGATTGTCTGTACTTGTCCCCGCTTAATTGTAAAGTGCTGCGGAATATGTTGACGCTATGTAAATAAAAATTATTATTATTATTATTATTATTATTAAAGGCGGATGAAGCTCTAGCTGACTTTCTAAAATGTGTACGCAGAGCCTCGTACTTTTTATCAGCAGATCTTGCAACTCCTTGTTGCATTTCATAAAATGTTGGACAATGAGATTAAGCACATGGGCAAGGCATGGGATGTGTGAGAGCTCGCCTCGACACAGAGCAGACACCAGGTTCCAGACATTGTCCCACACGACCATGGCTGGCTGTAGGTTCAGCGCTGTCAGCCACAGATTGGCCTGCTCTTTCAGAGCTGTTCAGTTCCCACAAATCTTCATCATTGTGCGGGTTGTCATCTAAGCATATGATCTTCAGCACAGCCTGTTGCCGCTTGGCTGAGGCAATGCTGCAGTGCTTCCAGCTTGTGACTGATGTGCTACTTGCGGAAATGGAGGCTGAAGAGGAGGAGGTGCAGTAGCTGAAGACTGTGGGGGCAATCCAGATTGACTAAGGGCCCACAATAATCGTGGTTGGTCGGACACACCCCTAACCCTAATCCCAACCCTATTCCCAACCGTAAATGTAATCCAAACCCTAACCCTAACTTTAGCCCCAACCCTAACTGTAGCCTTAACCCTAGCCCCAACCCTAGCCCTAACCCTAGCCCTAACCCTAGCCGCAACCCTAACCCTAGCCCCAACCCTAACCCTAGCCCTAAACCTAGCCCTAACCCTAACCCAAGCCCTAACCCTAACCCAAGCCCTAACCCTAACGGGCAAATGGAAATAAATACATTTTTTAATATTTTTAAATTTTTCCCTAACTAAGGGGGTGGTGAAGGGGGGTTTTATTTACTTTTATAGCGGGTCTTTTAGCGGATTTTTATGATTGGCAGCTGTCACACAAATAAATTGCAAAAAATATTTTTTGCGTTACCACATTTTGAGAGCTATAATTTTTCCATATCTTGGTCCACAGAGTCATGTGAGGTCTTGTTTTTTGCGGGACAAGTTGACGTTTTTATTGGTAACATTTTCGGCACGTGACATATTTTGATCGCTTTTTATTCCGATTTTTGTGAGGCAGAATGACCAAAAACCAGCTATTCATGAAGTTCTTTTGGGGGAGGCGTTTATACCGTTCCACATTTGGTAAAATTGATAAAGCAGTTTTATTCTTCGGGTCAGTACGATTACAGCGATACCTCATTTATATCATTTTTTTATGTTTTGGCGCTTTTATACGATAAAAACTATTTTATAGAAAAAATAATTATTTTTGCATCGCTTTATTCTGAGGACTATAACTTTTTTATTTTTTTGCTGATGATGCTGTATCATGGCTTGTTTTTTGCAGGACAAGATGACGCTTTCAGCGGTACCATGGTTATTTATATCTGTTTTTTTGATCGCGTGTTATTCCACTTTTTGTTCGGCGGTATGATAATAAAGCGTTGTTTTTTGCCTCTTTTTTTTTTTTTCTTACGGTGTTTGCTGAAGGGGTTAACTAGTGGGACAGTTTTACAGGTTGGGTCATTATGGACGCGGCGATACTAAATATGTGTACTTCTATTGTTTTTTTTTTAATTTAAATAAAGAAATGAATTTATGGGAATAATATTTTTTTTTTTTCATTATTTAGGAATTTTTTTTTTATTTTTTTTTTACACGTGTGGAAGTTTTTTTTAAAACTTTTTTTCTTTGTCCCAGGGGGGGACATCACAGATCGGTGATCTGACAGTTTGCACAGCACTCTGTCAGATCACCGATCTGTCTGAGAGCATTGCAGGCTTCACATTGCCTGCTCTGAGCAGGCTCTGTGAAGCCACCTCCCTCCCTGCAGGGCCCGGATGCCGCGGCCATCTTGGATCCGGGCCTGGAGCAGGGAGGGAGGTAAGGAGACCCTTGCAGCAACGCAATCACATCGCATTGCTGCGGGAGTCTCCGGGAAGCCCGCAGGGAGCCCCCTCCCTGCGCGATGCTTCCCTGTAGCGCCGGCACACCGCGATCATGTTTGATCGCGGTGTGCCGGGGGTTAATGTGCCGGGGGCGGTCCGTGACCGCTCCTGGCACATAGTGCCAGATGTCAGCTGCGATAGGCGGCTGACACCCGGCCGCGATTGGCCGCGCTCCCCCCGTGAGCGCGGCCTATCGCGCTGGACGTACTATTCCATCCTTGGGAAGTAGGGCCCACCCCACATGGACGGAATAGTACGTCCATTGGCAGAAAGGGGTTAAACTTTGTTTTTCACAAGCATCCATCACCTACCCTCTCCTAGTGTTTCTACCCTCTCCTAGTGTTTCATCACCCATCCCCTGCAGACTGTGAGCCCTCGCGGGCAGGGTCCTCCCTCCTTATGTACCCGTGTGCCTTGTTATTTGCTCATGTTTAATGTATTTGTCTATATTTGCCCCGTATTCACATGTAAAGCACCATGGAATAAATGGCACTATAAAAATGTATACTAATAATAATAATAATTTTGTTTGGTTTTCCTACCACACTGATCTGCTTTCTCTAATTCAGCATCTCTCGAAGATATTGCACTTTGCCCTTTAGACAGACACGTGTGTCTTTCGCATAATATTTTTGACAGGAATTTTTTAGGCCGAGTCTAACACGCGCATCTGTTACACAGATCTTTTGACGGGCATGAAACACACTATAGTAATTGGTGATGGCTAAACGACCAATCATTGTAGGCTGTATCCTGGATCTCATACCTCCCATAGCCATCGCTGTTATTAATCATGTACGTTCCCATTCCTGTCATCACCATGCCCCTTTTCCTTATCACTTCATGCAATGTTTCGTCCTCCATATTTTTAGTAAAAAGCTGAACCTTCCCAGCAGCAACTGTGTAGGAAACCAATTTACAGTTTTGCAAGGTGTTTATAAATTATTATGCCCGTTAACAATTTTTTTTTACAAAATTCACCCCCCATGGGGAAATGTTTCACAGCCCATGCACTTAGTCTATGAGCATAACAAGTGTAGGAGACCCGCTCCTTTACATTGGGAATAGGTTTTAATGAGGCCTTCCTCCACCTCTCATCATTCTCCACCACTACATCACAAAGCTTCACGTGTTCCATGGTGCTAAAGACAGTAAATTTTTGGGCAAGGGTGTCTATAATTTCCACGAAATATTTTTTAAACATTTACCCCCCATGAGCAATTGCTTGTCAGGCCATGCACTTCATTACAAGTGTCAGACACCAAACCCCTACATTGGGCCTACTTCTTAACCTGTCTCCTGCAATGCCTCTTTTAACTGCCACTCGATGACCATGGTGAACGTGCTCTGAACTGTTATAGGCCAGTGAATTTTGGGCAAGGGGGCTGTGATTGCACTGTTTTAATAAGTCCAAAAGGACCCCATATTGGGGATTTGGGCATGGCATTCCATTAGGCCTACTTCTCAACTCTATCTCCTGCAATGTGTCCTTTAACTGCCACTAGATCACCAGGGTTGACATGCTCTGTACTCTAATAGGCCACTGAATTTTGGGCTAGGGGCTGTGATGGCACTATTTTAATGAGTCCAAAAAGAACACCACATTGGGGAATTGGGTATGGCATTCCATTGGGCCTACTTCTTAACTCGGTCTCCTGCAATGTGTCCCTTTACTGCCACTAGATCACCAGGGTGAACGTGCTTTGTACTCTTATAGGCCACAGAATTTTGGGCTGGGGGCTGTGATGGCTCTATTTTAATAAGTCCAAAATGGACTCCACATTGGGGAATTGGGCATGGCATTCCATAGGGCCTATTTCTTATCTCTGTCTCCTGCAATGTGTTTTTTACCTGCCACTAGATCACCAGGGTGAACGTGCTCTGTACTCTTATAGGCCACTGAATTTTGGTCAAGGGGCCTGCGATGGCACTGGTATATTATTTTTAAAAAGGTACCCCACATTGGTGAAAACACATCCTTGTTGGCAAAGACTTCATAACATTTGTGTACCTTAAAGAGCTCCCTTACAAAGCTCCTTTTTGTACTGCCTGGTTGCTCACATTGGACACAATACACTTCATATAAATTCGATAAAGCAATGCTGTTAATTTGGCTCAGTAGTTCATTAAAAATATTTCTTTTTCAACTACATTAGTTTCTCTCCTTGAGAGCCATAACTTTGGCTGCCTCAAATGTACAAATGGCAAATATACTAATGGTGATTTGTAACCAAGATTTAAATACTGCATACCGAATGCATTCAGACAATCGCATAGCTGTATTTCTTGTAATACATTTACCGATGTGACAGACAATGCTCATAGTGACACAATCTTGATAAATGTTTGTTTATTCACTTCACAAACAGTTCTAAGCCTCTATATGTTTGCTGTTTGTCATTGTAAAACATTAAGGTTTACTGAAACTATGCCGGTGGTGGTTTGATGTAAATCCTTGTGGCTTTTATTTTCTTAGGGGTTTATGGCCCCTCGTCTGATGACTCCATGATATCTCAGTTTAATCCAACCTTGAAAAGTGGCCACTTGAAGGTCTGGGTGAAACTAGAGTTGCCACATAGTGTAAATCACTATATAAGATCAAACAAACATGACTAAGACAGATACCAAAACTGGGATACCTGTACATGTACAGTGTGCTGATACCTGCAAAATTGGGGATGCCCATGCAGTTTAGGTTATCTCCCAGGGGTTCTCTGTCTTGGTGTTGCTTCTCTGATATTCCAGACGGATGATGTTTACAAGCCTCTTGGTGATGATCTAACTATACTGTATGTAGTTAATCTTCATTTATACATAATCGCTATATTTATTTAATCCTTATATGTTCTTATTAACCTTTGCGTCACGCTCGCGCCCTGACTGGTTGCCATGAGCTCGGGGGGTTTGTGGCCCCACTGTGCCGCGAACCAGACTACCCTGGAAGGGGCGTGACTATGACAGCTGCCATTGTCTTCACTGGAGCCTCTGATGGTGAGGACAGGCTTGTGCGGCAGGCAGCTGCTAGGTGCTACTCCAGGGTGGTGTCTGGCTGTGGCTGCTGATCCCACTTCGGAAACAGGAACACCAGGATTGTTGTGGGCACCTGGCAGGACTAGCAGATGAGCACGGATGAAACTCAGATTAGTAGGCTGGCGCAGCTGAGACACAGAGCTGGCAGAGACACAAGACTGGCAGGAACGGCAGAGACACAGGGCTGGCAGGCACGGCAGAGGCACAGGGCTTGCAGGCACAGCAGAGACACAGGGCTCGCAGGCATGGCAGAGACACAGGGCTCGCAGGCACGGCAGAGACTCAGGTTTGACAGGTTCAGCAGAGACAGGGCTCGCAGGCATGGCAGAGACACAGGCTCGCAGGCATGCAGAGACACAGGGCTCGCAGGCACGGCAGAGACACAGGGTTCACAGGCCACCCGACGCACCACTACAAATAGGCTCTGTGATTTTAAGAGTCCCTCCTTCATTAATGAAACAAGAATGGTCTGCTTATGTGTCACACACCATATCGCCAGCTAGGGTTGTTAAATGTTACA
Organism: Ranitomeya imitator; assembly: GCF_032444005.1. Classification (NCBI taxonomy): domain Eukaryota; kingdom Metazoa; phylum Chordata; class Amphibia; order Anura; family Dendrobatidae; genus Ranitomeya; species Ranitomeya imitator. The sequence continues at coordinate 78,496,694 of NC_091290.1, forward strand.
ATGACATTTCCCAGAGAATGCATTTGTAGTGATTGAAAGCAATGTTAAAGTTGGAAATACGATTCAAAAGCACAGCGTCTGAACTAAGCCTAAGTGGGAGAGGAAATTTTCAGTCTGGGGTGAAATATTTGGCCTTACAGGCAAGTTATCACTCTACATAGGATATACCTTGACATATTTCCAAGCAAAACCTGCTTTGGTTTCGTTTTCATGTGTCTTTTGTGGAAGCCGGAAAAATAGCATGAATCTCGGAAAAAAATTATTAAAGCTGTGAACTATGAGTCAGGAATGCTTCCAGGGGCGATCCCCATGAGGTTCCTGTGTCATTTGAGCAGTGTTTCCATCATTTTCAGACGTTTTTAGACCTTAAAAGGACCCCCGGGGGGAAATTGCGGTAAAAATTCTTGTGTCACCCATAGACTTACATTGGGCTCGTTGTTCTGGCCGAGTACCCGAGTATTCCAATTTGCTTTACCCGAGCAATGAGCACCCGAGCATTTTAGTGCTTGCCCATCACTAATAAGGATGCATGTCCGTTGCCCAGAATAGAAGAGTCATTAGCTGCTTTAAAATCTGCTAACTACATTTCCACTTTGGATCTCACCAGTGGGACTGGCAGGTTCCTGTAGCAGAGGCTACAAGGAGAAGATGGCCTTCACAACACCTATGGGCCTCTCTGAATTCAATTGCATGCCTTTCGCACTGTGTAACGTGCCAGGAGAGTTCCAGAGGAAGATGGAGTGCTGTCTCAGGCAGAAGAACTTCGAAACCGTCTTGTTGTACCTGGATGATATTATCGTATTCTCCAAGACTTATGAGGACCACCTGAAGCACCTGGCCGAAGTGTTTGAAGCTCTATCCAACTTTTGCTTGAAAGTGAAACCATTTAAATGTCACCTGTTGAAACACAAAGTGCAGTACCTGGGCCATGTGTTAAGCTCTAAAGGAGTGGCACCAGACCCAGACAAGGTCACCGTGATCAGAGACTTGCCGAAGCCCAGTAACATCCATGAAGTCCGACAGTTCCTCGGGTTGGTAGGCTGCTACAGAAGATTTATTAAAGACTTCACCAAGATAGTCGCACCACTGCAAGACCTTAGTGGGCCATTCTAAGAAAACCAAGGGTAAGCTTACCCCGTTTGACTGGAAAAACAGGCTGAAGGGATCCTTCGCTTGGTTAAAGTTGGATCTCACGGGAAACGGTTTTCTGCTTCAGGTCTGTGGGAACAATGCCCTACCCATGCCGGCAAAATGGGTAGAACCAGGGTGCACCGTGAGGGTGCCAAAATATTTACAAAGACAGTTTTTGGGTAATCCACTGTCCATTACCCCATTGTCCATTTTACATTTTTAGTCCCTGTAACAGGCTGGGATTTGACCCTTAGTGCTACCAATAGTGTTGTGAATTCTGTTGTCAAGCTTCCTCCTGTGGTCATGAATGGTACTTCGGCTGGTTCTGTCCATGGGCTTCCTCTGGTGGTGGTGAGTGGGGCTGCGGCTTCTGAGGTTCTTTCCACAGGTGACGAGGTTAATTCGTTAGCTGGCTGCTCTATTTAACTCCACCTAGATCATTGCTCCATGCCACCTGTCAATGTTCCAGTATTGGTCTAGTTCACTCGTGGATCGTTCTTGTGACCTGTCTTCCCAGCAGAAGCTAAGTTCCTGCTTGTTTTTCTCTGGTTTGCTATTTTTCTGTCCAGCTTGCTATTTTGATTGTTGTCTTGCTTGCTGGAAGCTCTGGGACGCAGAGGGAGCGCCTCCGCACCGTGAGTCGGTGCGGAGGGTCTTTTTGCGCCCTCTGCGTGGTCTTTTTGTAGTTTTTTGTGCTGACCGCAAAGCTACCTTTCCTATCCTCTGTCTGTTCAGTAAGTCGGGCCTCACTTTGCTAAATCTATTTCATCTCTGTGTTTGTAATTTTCATCTTTACTCACAGTCATTATATGTGGGGGGCTGCCTTTTCCTTTGGGGAATTTCTCTGAGGCAAGGTAGGCTTTATTTTTCTAACTTTAGGGCTAGCTAGTTCCTTAGGCTGTGTCGAGTTGCATAGGGAGCGTTAGGAGCAATCCACGGCTATTTCTAGTGTGTGTGATAGGATTAGGGATTGCGGTCAGCAGAGTTCCCATGTCTCAGAGCTCGTCCTATATTATCAGTAACTATCAGGTCATTCCGTGTGCTCTTAACCACCAGGTCCATTATTGTCCTGACTACCAGGTCATAACAGTACAGGTGGCCCAAAGTACTAATGCATCTCAATAGAGGGATAAGAGAAGTTCTGAGACCATTTTTTTTTTCTTTGCAGTGTGTTTTGTCTCTCTTTTCCCCTTTACCTCTGGGTGGTTCAGGATACAGGTGTAGATATGGACATTCAAGGTCTGTCCTCTTGTATGGATAATCTCACTGCAAGGGTACAAAACATTCAAGATTTTGTGGTTCAGAATCCAATGTTAGAGCCTAGGATTCCAATTCCTGATTTGTTTTTTGGGGATAGATCTAAGTTTCTGAATTTCAAAAATAATTGTAAATTGTTTCTTGCTTTGAAACCTCGCTCCTCAGGTGACCCTGTTCAACAAGTGAAAATCATTATTTCTTTGTTGCGTGGTGACCCTCAAGACTGGGCATTTTCCCTTGCGCCAGGAGATCCGGCATTGCGTGATGTTGATGCGTTTTTTCTGGCGCTCGGATTGCTTTATGATGAACCTAATTCAGTGGATCAGGCAGAGAAAATCTTGCTGGCTCTGTGTCAGGGTCAGGATGAGGTAGAGATATATTGTCAGAAGTTTAGGAAGTGGTCTGTACTCACTCAGTGGAATGAATGTGCCCTGGCAGCAATTTTCAGAAAGGGTCTCTCTGAAGCCCTTAAGGATGTCATGGTGGGATTTCCCATGCCTGCTGGTCTGAATGAGTCTATGTCTTTGGCCATTCAGATCGATCGACGCTTACGTGAGCGTAAAGCTGTGCACCATTTGGCGGTATTATCTGAGCATAGACCAGAGCTTATGCAATGTGATAGGACTTTGACCAGAGCTGAACGGCAAAAACACAGACGTCGGAATGGGCTGTGTTTTTACTGTGGTGATTCCACTCATGCTATCTCCGATTGTCCTAAGCGCACTAAGCGTTTCGCTAGGTCTGCCACCATTGGTACGGTACAATCAAAATTTCTTTTGTTACTCTGATCTGCTCTTTGTCATCCTATTCTGTTATGGCATTTGTGGATTCAGGCGCTGCCCTGAATTTGATGGACTTGGAGTTTGCTAGGCGCTGTGGTTTTTTCTTGGAGCCCTTGCAGTATCCTATTCCATTGAGAGGAATTGATGCTACGCCTTTGGCCAAGAATAAGCCTCAGTACTGGACCCAATTGACCATGTGCATGGCTCCTGCACATCAGGAGAATATTCGCTTTTTGGTGTTGCATAATCTGCATGATGTGGTCGTTTTGGGGTTGCCATGGCTACAGGTCCATAATCCAGTATTGGATTGGAAATCTATGTCTGTGTCCAGCTGGGGTTGTCAGGGAGTACATGGTGATGTTCAATTTTTGTCTATTTCGTCATCCACCCCTTCTGAAGTCCCGGAGTTTTTGTCGGATTACCGAGATGTATTTGATGAGCCCAAATCCAGTGCCCTACCTCCTCATAGGGATTGCGATTGTGCTATCAATTTGATTCCTGGTAGTAAGTTTCCTAAGGGCCGACTGTTCAATTTATCTGTGCCAGAGCACGCCACTATGCGGAGTTATGTAAAGAAATCCTTGGAGAAGGGTCATATTCGCCCGTCGTCATCACCATTGGGAGCAGGGTTCTTTTTTGTGGCCAAGAAGGATGGTTCTTTGAGACCTTGTATTGATTACCGCCTTCTTAATAAGATCACAGTCAAATTTCAGTACCCTTTGACGCTGCTGTCTGATTTATTTGCTCGGATTAAGGGGGCTAGTTGGTTTACCAAGATAGATCTTCGTGGTGCGTATAATCTTGTGCGTATTAAACAGGGCCATGAATGGAAAACAGCATTTAATACGCCCGAGGGCCATTTTGAGTACCTGGTTAGGCCATTCGGGCTTTCCATTGCTCCATCAATATTTCAGTCCTTTATGCATGACATCTTCCGAGAGTACCTGGATAAATTCCTGATTGCATATTTGGATGATATTTTGGTCTTCTCGGATGATTGGGAGTCTCACGTGAAGCAGGTCAGAATGGTGTTCCAGGTCCTTCGTGCGAATTCTTTGTTTGTAAAGGGGTCAAAGTGTCTTTTTGGAGTTCAGAAGGTTTCATTTTTGGGTTTCATTTTTTCCCCTTCTACTATCGAGATGGACCCTGATAAAGTCCAGGCCATTTATGATTGGACTCAGCCGACATCTGTGAAGAGCCTGCAAAAGTTCCTGGGCTTTGCTAATTTTTATCGTCGCTTCATCAGTAATTTTTCTAGTGTTGCTAAACCGTTGACTGATTTGACCAAGAAGGGTGCTGATGTGGTCAATTGGTCTTCTGCGGCTGTGGAAGCTTTTCAGGAGTTGAAGCGTCGTTTTTCTTCTGCCCCTGTGTTGTGCCAGCCAGATGTTTCACTTCCGTTTCAGGTCGAGGTTGATGCTTCTGAGATTGGAGCAGGGGCTGTTTTGTCACAAAGAAGTTCTGATGGCTTGGTGATGAAACCATGTGCCTTCTTTTCTAGAAAGTTTTCGCCTGCTGAGCGCAATTATGATGTTGGCAATCGAGAGTTGTTGGCCATGAAGTGGGCATTCGAGGAGTGGCGTCATTGGCTTGAAGGAGCCAAGCATCGCATGGTGGTCTTGACGGATCACAAGAATTTGACTTATCTCGAGTCTGCCAAACGGTTGAATCCTAGACAGGCTCGTTGGTCGCTATTTTTCTCCCGTTTTGATTTTTTGGTTTCGTACCTTCCAGGCTCTAAGAATGTGAAGGCTGATGCCCTGTCAAGGAGTTTTGTGCCCAACTCTCCGGGTGTTCCTGATCCGGCGGGTATTCTCAAAGAGGGGGTAATATTGTCTGCCATCTCCCCTGATTTGCGGCGGGTGCTGCAAAAATTTCAGGCTGAAAGACCTGACCGTTGCCCAGCAGAGAAACTGTTTGTCCCTGATAAATGGACTAGTAGAGTTATCTCTGAGGTTCATTGTTCGGTGTTGGCTGGTCATCCGGGAATCTTTGGTACCAGAGATTTGGTGGCTAGATCCTTTTGGTGGCCGTCTTTGTCGCGGGATGTGCGTTCTTTTGTGCAGTCCTGTGGGACTTGTGCTCGGGCTAAGCCCTGCTGTTCTCGTGCCAGTGGGTTGCTTTTGCCCTTGCCGGTCCCGAAGAGGCCCTGGACGCATATCTCTATGGATTTTATTTCGGATCTCCCTGTCTCTCAAAAGATGTTGGTCATTTGGGTGGTTTGTGATCGCTTCTCTAAAATGGTCCATTTGGTACCCTTGTCTAAATTGCCTTCCTCCTCTGATTTGGTGCCATTGTTTTTCCAGCATGTGGTTTGTTTACATGGCATTCCGGAGAACATCGTTTCGGACAGAGGTTCCCAGTTTGTTTCGAGGTTTTGGCGAGCCTTTTGTGCTAGGATGGGCATTGATTTGTCTTTTTCCTCAGCTTTCCATCCTCAGACAAATGGCCCAACCGAATGAACTAATCAGACTTTGGAAACATATCTGAGATGCTTTGTTTCTGCTGATCAGGATGATTGGGTGTCCTTTTTGCCTTTGGCTGAGTTCGCCCTTAATAATCGGGCCAGCTCGGCTACTTTGGCTTCGCCGTTTTTCTGCAATTCTGGTTTCCATCCTCGTTTCTCTTCAGGGCAGGTTGAGTCTTCGGACTGTCCTGGTGTAGATACTGTGGTGGATAGGTTGCAGCAGATTTGGACTCATGTGGTGGACAATTTGACATTGTCCCAGGAGAAGGCTCAACGTTTCGCTAACCACCGGCGCTGTGTGGATCCCCGACTTCGTGTTGGGGATTTGGTTTGGTTGTCATCTCGTTATGTTCCTATGAAGGTTTCTCCTAAGTTTAAGCCTCGTTTCATTGGTCCGTATAAGATTTCTGAGGTTCTCAATCCTGTGTCGTTTCGTTTGACCCTTCCAGCTTCTTTTGCCATCCATAATGTATTCCATAGGTCATTGTTGCAGAGATACGTGGCGCCTGTGGTTCCATCCGTTGATCCTCCTGCTCCGGTGTTGGTTGAGGGGGAGTTGGAGTATGTGGTGGAGAAGATTTTGGATTCTCGTATTTCGAGACGGAAACTCCAGTACCTGGTCAAATGGAAGGGTTATGGTCAGGAAGATAATTCATGGGTCTTTGCCTCCGATGTTGATGCTGCTGATCTGGTTCGTGCCTTTCATTTGGCTCGTCCTGGTCGGCCTGGGGGCTCTGGTGAGGGTTCGGTGACCCCTCCTCAAGGGGGGGGGTGCTGTTGTGAATTCTGTTGTCAAGCTCCCTCCTGTGGTCATGAATGGTACTTCGGCTGGTTCTGTCCATGGGCTTCCTCTGGTGGTGGTGAGTGGGGCTGCGGCTTCTGAGGTTCTTTCCACAGGTGACGAGGTTAATTCGTTAGCTGGCTGCTCTATTTAACTCCACCTAGATCATTGCTCCATGCCACCTGTCAATGTTCCAGTATTGGTCTAGTTCACTCCTGGATCGTTCTTGTGACCTGTCTTCCCAGCAGAAGCTAAGTTCCTGCTTGTTTTTCTCTGGTTTGCTATTTTTCTGTCCAGCTTGCTATTTTGATTGTTGTCTTGCTTGCTGGAAGCTCTGGGATGCAGAGGGAGCGCCTCCGCACCGTGAGTCGGTGCGGAGGATCTTTTTGCGCCCTCTGCGTGGTCTTTTTGTAGTTTTTTGTGCTGACCGCAAAGCTACCTTTCCTATCCTCTGTCTGTTCAGTAAGTCGGGCCTCACTTTGCTAAATCTATTTCATCTCTGTGTTTGTAATTTTCATCTTTACTCACAGTCATTATATGTGGGGGGCAGCCTTTTCCTTTGGGGAATTTCTCTGAGGCAAGGTAGGCTTTATTTTTCTATCTTTAGGGCTAGCTAGTTCCTTAGGCTGTGTCGAGTTGCATAGGGAGCGTTAGGAGCAATCCACGGCTATTTCTAGTGTGTGTGATAGGATTAGGGATTGCGGTCAGCAGAGTTCCCATGTCTCAGAGCTCGTCCTATATTATCAGTAACTATCAGGTCATTCCGTGTGCTCTTAACCACCAGGTCCATTATTGTCCTGACCACCAGGTCATAACAGTACAGGTGGCCCAAAGTACTAATGCATCTCAATAGAGGGATAAGAGAAGTTCTGAGACCATTTTTTTTTCTTTGCAGTGTGTTTTGTCTCTCTTTTCCCCTTTACCTCTGGGTGGTTCAGGATACAGGTGTAGATATGGACATTCAAGGTCTGTCCTCTTGTATGGATAATCTCACTGCAAGGGTACAAAACATTCAAGATTTTGTGGTTCAGAATCCAATGTTAGAGCCTAGGATTCCAATTCCTGATTTGTTTTTTGGGGATAGATCTAAGTTTCTGAATTTCAAAAATAATTGTAAATTGTTTCTTGCTTTGAAACCTCGCTCCTCAGGTGACCCTGTTCAACAAGTGAAAATCATTATTTCTTTGTTGCGTGGTGACCCTCAAGACTGGGCATTTTCCCTTGCGCCAGGAGATCCGGCATTGCGTGATGTTGATGCGTTTTTTCTGGCGCTCGGATTGCTTTATGATGAACCTAATTCAGTGGATCAGGCAGAGAAAATCTTGCTGGCTCTGTGTCAGGGTCAGGATGAGGTAGAGATATATTGTCAGAAGTTTAGGAAGTGGTCTGTACTCACTCAGTGGAATGAATGTGCCCTGGCAGCAATTTTCAGAAAGGGTCTCTCTGAAGCCCTTAAGGATGTCATGGTGGGATTTCCCATGCCTGCTGGTCTGAATGAGTCTATGTCTTTGGCCATTCAGATCGATCGACGCTTACGTGAGCGTAAAGCTGTGCACCATTTGGCGGTATTATCTGAGCATAGACCAGAGCTTATGCAATGTGATAGGACTTTGACCAGAGCTGAACGGCAAGAACACAGACGTCGGAATGGGCTGTGTTTTTACTGTGGTGATTCCACTCATGCTATCTCCGATTGTCCTAAGCGCACTAAGCGTTTCGCTAGGTCTGCCACCATTGGTACGGTACAGTCGAAATTTCTTTTGTCCGTTACTCTGATCTGCTCTTTGTCATCCTATTCTGTTATGGCATTTGTGGATTCAGGCGCTGCCCTGAATTTGATGGACTTGGAGTTTGCTAGGCGCTGTGGTTTTTTCTTGGAGCCCTTGCAGTATCCTATTCCATTGAGAGGAATTGATGCTACGCCTTTGGCCAAGAATAAGCCTCAGTACTGGACCCAATTGACCATGTGCATGGCTCCTGCACATCAGGAGGATATTCGCTTTTTGGTGTTGCATAATCTGCATGATGTGGTGGTTTTGTGGTTGCCATGGCTACAGGTCCATAATCCAGTATTGGATTGGAAATCTATGTCTGTGTCCAGCTGGGGTTGTCAGGGAGTACATGGTGATGTTCCATTTTTGTCTATTTCGTCATCCACCCCTTCTGAAGTCCCGGAGTTTTTGTCGGATTACCGAGATGTATTTGATGAGCCCAAATCCAGTGCCCTACCTCCTCATAGGGATTGCGATTGTGCTATCAATTTGATTCCTGGTAGTAAGTTTCCTAAGGGCCGACTGTTCAATTTATCTGTGCCAGAGCACGCCGCTATGCGGAGTTATGTAAAGGAATCCTTGGAGAAGGGTCATATTCGCCCGTCGTCGTCACCATTGGGAGCAGGGTTCTTTTTTGTGGCCAAGAAGGATGGTTCTTTGAGACCTTGTATTGATTACCGCCTTCTTAATAAGATCACAGTCAAATTTCAGTACCCTTTGCCGCTGCTGTCTGATTTATTTGCTCGGATTAAGGGGGCTAGTTGGTTCACCAAGATAGATCTTCGTGGTGCGTATAATCTTGTGCGTATTAAACAGGGCCATGAATGGAAAACAGCATTTAATACACCCGAGGGCCATTTTGAGTACCTGGTTATGCCATTCGGGCTTTCCAATGCTCCATCAGTATTTCAGTCCTTTATGCATGACATCTTCCGAGAGTACCTGGATAAATTCCTGATTGTATATTTGGATGATATTTTGGTCTTCTCGGACGATTGGGAGTCTCACGTGAAGCAGGTCAGAATGGTGTTCCAGGTCCTTCGTGCGAATTCTTTGTTTGTAAAGGGGTCAAAGTGTCTTTTTGGAGTTCAGAAGGTTTCATTTTTGGGTTTCATTTTTTCCCCTTCTACTATCGAGATGGACCCTGTTAAAGTCCAGGCCATTTATGATTGGACTCAGCCGACATCTGTGAAGAGTCTGCAAAAGTTCCTGGGCTTTGCTAATTTTTATCGTCGCTTCATCAGTAATTTTTCTAGTGTTGCTAAACCGTTGACTGATTTGACCAAGAAGGGTGCTGATGTGGTCAATTGGTCTTCTGCGGCTGTGGAAGCTTTTCAGGAGTTGAAGCGTCGTTTTTCTTCTGCCCCTGTGTTGTGCCAGCCAGATGTTTCACTTCCGTTTCAGGTCGAGGTTGATGCTTCTGAGATTGGAGCAGGGGCTGTTTTGTCGCAAAGAAGTTCTGATGGCTCGGTGCCATCACCATGTGCCTTCTTTTCTAGAAAGTTTTCGCCTGCTGAGCGCAATTATGATGTTGGCAATCGAGAGTTGTTGGCCATGAAGTGGGCATTCGAGGAGTGGCATCATTGGCTTGAAGGAGCCAAGCATCGCGTGTTGGTCTTGACGGATCACAAGAATTTGACTTATCTCGAGTCTGCCAAATGGTTGAATCCTAGACAGGCTCGTTGGTCGCTATTTTTCTCCCGTTTTGATTTTGTGGTTTCGTACCTTCCAGGCTCTAAGAATGTGAAGGCTGATGCCCTGTCAAGGAGTTTTGTGGCCGACTCTCCGGGTGTTCCTGAGCCGGCGGGTATTCTCAAAGAGGGGGTAATATTGTCTGCCATCTCCCCTGATTTGCGGCGGGTGCTGCAAAAATTTCAGGCTGATAGACCTGACCGTTGCCCAGCAGAGAAACTGTTTGTCCCTGATAAATGGACTAGTAGAGTTTTCTCTGAGGTTCATTGTTCGGTGTTGGCTGGTCATCCGGGAATCTTTGGTACCAGAGATTTGGTGGCTAGATCCTTTTGGTGGCCGTCTTTGTCGCGGGATGTGCGTTCTTTTGTGCAGTCCTGTGGGACTTGTGCTCGGGCTAAGCCCTGCTGTTCTCGTGCCAGTGGGTTGCTTTTGCCCTTGCCGGTCCCGAAGAGGCCCTGGACGCATATCTCTATGGATTTTATTTCGGATCTCCCTGTCTCTCAAAAGATGTCGGTCATTTGGGTGGTTTGTGATCGCTTCTCTAAAATGGTCCATTTGGTACCCTTGTCTAAATTGCCTTCCTCCTCTGATTTGGTGCCATTGTTTTTCCAGCATGTGGTTTGTTTACATGGCATTCCGGAGAACATCGTTTCGGACAGAGGTTCCCAGTTTGTTTCGAGGTTTTGGCGAGCCTTTTGTGCTAGGATGGGCATTGATTTGTCTTTTTCCTCGGCTTTCCATCCTCAGACAAATGGCCAAACCGAACGAACTAATCAGACTTTGGAAACATATCTGAGATGCTTTGTTTCTGCTGATCAGGATGATTGGGTGTCCTTTTAACCTTTGGCTGAGTTCGCCCTTAATAATCGGGCCAGCTCGGCTACTTTGGCTTCGCCGTTTTTCTGCAATTCTGGTTTCTATCCTCGTTTCTCTTCAGGGCAGGTTGAGTCTTCGGACTGTCCTGGTGTAGATACTGTGGTGGATAGGTTGCAGCAGATTTGGACTCATGTGGTGGACAATTTGACATTGTCCCAGGAGAAGGCTCAACGTTTCGCTAACCGCCGGCGCTGTGTGGGTCCCCGACTTCGTGTTGGGGATTTGGTTTGGTTGTCGTCTCGTTATGTTCCTATGAAGGTTTCCTCTCCTAAGTTTAAGCCTCGTTTCATTGGTCCGTATAAGATTTCTGAGGTTCTCAATCCTGTGTCGTTTGTTTGACCCTTCCAGCTTCTTTTGCCATCCATAATGTATTCCATAGGTCATTGTTGCGGAGATACGTGGCGCCTGTGGTTCCATCCGTTGATCCTCCTGCTCCGGTGTTGGTTGAGGGGGAGTTGGAGTATGTGGTGGAGAAGATTTTGGATTCTCGTATTTCGAGACGGAAACTCCAGTAACTGGTCAAATGGAAGGGTTATGGTCAGGAAGATAATTCATGGGTCTTTGCCTCCGATGTTCATGCTGCTGATCTGGTTCGTGCCTTTCATTTGGCTTGTCCTGGTCGGCCTGGGGGCTCTGGTGAGGGTTCGGTGACCCCTCCTCAAGGGGGGGTACTGTTGTGAATTCTGTTGTCAAGCTCCCTCCTGTGGTCATGAATGGTACTTCGGCTGGTTCTGTCCATGGGCTTCCTCTGGTGGTGGTGAGTGGGGCTGCGGCTTCTGAGGTTCTTTCCACAGGTGACGAGGTTAATTCGTTAGCTGGCTGCTCTATTTAACTCCACCTAGATCATTGCTCCATGCCACCTGTCAATGTTCCAGTATTGGTCTAGTTCACTCCTGGATCGTTCTTGTGACCTGTCTTCCCAGCAGAAGCTAAGTTCCTGCTTGTTTTTCTCTGGTTTGCTATTTTTCTGTCCAGCTTGCTATTTTGATTGTTGTCTTGCTTGCTGGAAGCTCTGGGACGCACAGGGAGCGCCTCCGCACTGTGAGTCGGTGCGGAGGGTCTTTTTGCGCCCTCTGCGTGGTCTTTTTGAAGTTTTTTGTGCTGACCGCAAAGCTACCTTTCCTATCCTCTGTCTGTTCAGTAAGTCGGGCCTCACTTTGCTAAATCTATTTCATCTCTGTGTTTGTAATTTTCATCTTTACTCACAGTCATTATATGTGGGGGGCTGCCTTTTCCTTTGGGGAATTTCTCTGAGACAAGGTAGGCTTTATTTTTCTATCTTTAGGGCTAGCTAGTTCCTTAGGCTGTGTCGAGTTGCATAGGGAGCGTTAGGAGCAATCCACGGCTGTTTCTAGTGTGTGTGATAGGATTAGGGATTGCGGTCAGCAGAGTTCCCACGTCTCAGAGCTCGTCCTATATTATCAGTATCAGTGTTGCGTCAAAGATTGGGTGCATTTTGAGCCTGGTGCCGTCTATATTCTTTGTTTTGTCAATTTTATATGCTCTACCAGTGTTGAGACTGAGCACAGGCTGTGATAATTTGCACGAAAAGTGTTTTTTTTCCCGTCTTTTTTCCCTTTTTTACTGCAATGAACATCAATCAAGAGGATGTTATGGATTCAGAGGCAAGCACTTCAGAGGAGTGTGGTTTATTGGCTGGACGGGAGGGTGCGGAGGAGTTCTTTATGGACTGTAACCATAAGGAAGATTTGTTATTAATAAGCACGAAATTACTGGAAACTAAAATTTATTCTGTGGCAGAGAGAGAAATTAGGATGTATTGGACAATTAAATCTCTAAATTCCTATACAGAGTGCGGAAGAGTTCCAAGAGGACTACGTGTTTTTAAAGAAATTTCCCAATTCGCTGAAGATTCGGCATTTCAGCAAGCATGGGATGAAATACACTTGCAATGCTCTCGAAATTTATTAGCATTGGTCATCGCACAAAATGAGAAGGAATATATTATTCTTTGCGAACAATTAGACAAAGCCAAGCAGGAACTAAAATCTCGTTTGACGGATAATCTGTATAAACTGTTCCTTAAAAAACTGGAGAAGAAATTAGTACTAATCCAAATTGAGACAAAACAACAAAAGAAAGATAAATTTTTGAGGGATAAGAAGGACTTCGAAACTGGCCAAGTTTTTACTTGGAATAAAAACAAAAGAAGGAATTTTCAAAGACAGCGTCATCCTAAAAAATTCAATAAACGCAAGCCATACAAAGACGGGTGGATTACGGACTCGGATTCTAGTGGTGTCGAAGATCACGTAAATGAGATTACCCCCGTCACTACATCGGTGGGAGCGAAGGGCCATTTAGAAAAAAGATCAGACGGGGTGGCAGAAAAAAATGCGCAGAAAAAGCGCAAGCAGGTTTCATGGAGGAAATAACGTCTAATGAACTCCAGATAATAAACTTGTCTAATAAGATTCTATCTCCCACACAGAAGACTGTGCTATCTTTAGGCCTTAATTTTTGCATTCCGGACGAATTTAATCTAACTAACTTTAAAATCGATCTTTTTAAGGCTACACGAAAATTACATTTACAAAAATATTTCGCTGGCTCTAAAAACCGGAGCAATAAGCCGCATACCACGTCAACAGAAAATCCGGCCACTATTGGAACTTTGGGCTTCATTGCGTTTCCTCCCGCTGATCCACAGGACCTTGAAGACGCATGGATGTTGGCCAATCTTGACGAATCTTCGCAGAACAGCATTGGACCTACAGCTGCTGAGGACATAGATTTAGGTGTTGAGCCTTTTAAAGGTGGCCTACAGTCCACATTTATGCCCCCCGTTTCTCCGGGCAATATGATTGATTTGTTCCAGGACCTAGTAATCAAAGATGTCGAGGCCATTTTATATCGTAAACCAATAAAGAATCTGTCACATATGGAGGAATCCGCAATACGGGAAATGCAGCAGTGGGAGGATGTCATTATTAGAAAAGCGGACAAGGGGGGCAACATAGTCCTGCTTGACAAAAGTTATTATGTCAATGAAGCTTTGTCCCAACTAAACGACAAAAACACCTATATTTCTTTGGACCACAATCCAACAGAGAAGTACAAAGAAAAATTAAGATGTTTATTAAATAAATATGTGTCTAAGGGCACTTTGTTAAAAAGCAGAGCTGAAAAATTATTTCCCATCCATCCCTCTACACCGCATTGGTATAGTCTGCCTAAAGTGCACAAGAACGCTACTCATCCTCCAGGTCGCCCGATAATCTCCGGGATTGGGTCACTGACGGAACCCTTGTCCCAATTTCTCGACTGGCTCCTTAAACCATTGCTGCATAAAATCCCCTCGTTTGTAAAGGATTCAGGGGACTTTTTGGTGGCTCTGCAATCTATTAACTGGCAACCATCTTATGTATTAACCTCTATTGACGTTGTTAGCCTTTATACGAGGATTCCGCAGGAGAAAGGCATTGCGGCTATTGAAACCATTCTTTCAAATACGAACAAGGATCAGGATTTCGTTGCGTTTATTGTTGAAAGCTTACGGTTCATCTTGTCCCATAATGCTTTTAAATTTGGCGAAAAGTGGTTCCTACAACGCACCGGTACCGCAATGGGTACGCCCGTGGCTTGCGTTTTTGCCAACTTATTTTTGGCTGCGTTTGAAGAAAATTATATTACTTCTATCACGAACCCTTTTTTGAAATTTATTCGTTTATTTCTTAGATTCGCAGACGATATTTTTATCGTCTGGGATGGGTCTCATAATGATTTTGACTTGTTCGTTGAGTATCTGAATGAAGTGAATAATGAGAACATGCAATTCACAGCCTGTTACGGCGGTAATACTCTTGAATTTCTGGACGTTAAACTTAATATTACAGATGGGAGATTGAATACGCAAGTCCATAAAAAATCAACTGCAACAAACAGTTTGTTGCATTTTTCTAGTGCGCACCCGCAACACACTAAAAATAGTCTCCCATATAGTCAAATGGTACGTTACAGGAAAATTAATAACAACGAGACAAGCTTCGAACACCAGTTAAAGGAATTAAAAAATGACTTTTTAAAAAGAAATTATCCTCCCCAGATTTTAGCAACAGCAGAACAACGCGTTAAACAGCTCACCCAAAATGAATTACTAAAAACCCGTAAACGCAAAAAACAGGTCCCTCGCAAAGTCGACGAGCAACAAAAAAGATTTACGTTTACCTTTACGCATAGCCCTATCGATAAAAATATTTATGCAGCCATAAATAAAAATTGGCATATTTTGCAAAACGACCGGGATTTGGCAGCAATAGCCATGAGTCGTCCAAGATTCGGTTATAAGCGGACGAGAAATTTGGGGGATTTGCTAGTCAACAATAGATTATCTTCGACGGGTAATAATTGGCTTACGCGGTCACAACCAACAGGTAACCACAGATGCGGCAACTGTAAGTTTTGTCACTTAAGACTCCTAGACAATCCAATTCGTGTAGGTCCTGTTTGTCATTCTGTTCGGCATTTAATTACATGCAAAACCCAATATGTTGTCTATTTAATTCTCTGCCCATGTCTTTTTTACTACATCGGCAAAACAATACGGCCGATGGTCACTAGATTCAAAGAGCATTATAATTCAGTGTTATCCGGCAAAGGGTGCCCTCGGTTCATTAAACATATGCAGGATTATCATAATGCGAACCCTAATGTGTTACGGTTCGCTGGCTTAGAAATAGTTAAATGTCCCGTGCAAGGCGGAGATCGCAATAAAATCTTACTGCAGCGGGAGGCAAAGTGGATAATGGATACTAATGCTCAGGGCCCCATCGGCCTTAATGATAAATTAGACATGTCGATTTTTTTGTAAGGTTAGACATGATTTTTTTGTAAGGTTAGACATGATTTTTTTGTAAAGTTAGACATGATTTTTTCATATATGTCTTATAATGTTGTAATTTACATGTGCTTGTTAATAGTGTTTTGCACTTAACCCTATGTGTTTTTATCTCACACACCTGTTAATGACACGTCAGCTGGTCCTCTATATAGGATATGACGTTTTTAATTGTGCACCTGGACCCGTTGAAGCGCATTTGCGCGAAACGATCGTCGTCCACCTCTCCTCCTCCCAGCACCATCTCCCGATCCCAGCCGCCTCTCCAAAAGTGTTCCGTTTTATCGCAGCATGAATAAAGGACTTTAATTCAGCAGCTTTTCTGGGTGAGTGCCACATATTCTTCTTTTTTACTATATTATCAGTAACTATCAGGTCATTCCGTGTGCTCTTAACCACCAGGTCCATTATTGTCCTGACCACCAGGTGATAACACAGTAGACCTACATAGTTCCTGGTCTAACATATTTGCTGTTGTGTACCCACTAGTGTTTGTACTTCTTGTAGGCCTACATGTAGGTAAACTGGGTGATTGTCTGCGAGTTCTTAGATTCACCATGGGTCTGACAGATTTGCCGATAGAAGAGGGTGGATTATCTGGTTCCACTGCTGGGGTGATGGTTGCTGCTTGAACCTGCTGGTGTAAAGTCTCTTCTGAGTCAGGATGGTTCTGAGTCACCCTGATTTAGGGCAGCTTCCCTGGATAAAGATCTTGGTTTGGAGGAGGAGCTAGTTTAATCTGGATCAGATAGTCTGGAGAGCAGAAAGGAAAGGAGCAGAGGAGAGAATAAGGCTCAAGGAGGCGACGTTTAGGCCCCTAAGAGCCAAAGCACAGAAACCGGGTACCGGAAGCCCAAGGCTAGAGTGGAACTGTAGGACCCCTAGCAGAACCGGAGGGCACAGAGCTACAGGTATACTTCCCAAATTAAGCCTGTGGTACAGCAGCACCCTGGAGCCTGGAGTCACTGTGCAGAGACCCCAGAAGCAACAGCTCAAGCTGCCTACCATACAGGTACCTGTCCCAGGACAGGGGATGGAACCAGGACCTTGTTAGGACATTACAGCCAACAAGGGATTCTAGCAAGCGCAAAAGTGGAAGGCTCCCAACCTGACGTGCCAAGGGGATTCCACTTGTTTCCGGGCTGCCTGGACTCCTAATGTACCTGTTGCTGGTACCCTGGACTGTGGCCTGCCAAGTACAGTAAACTAGGTAAAGACTTTACAACTTGTGTCCTTTACTCATTGACCGGCAAACACTATCATCACCATATACTCTAGGACCCTTGGGGACCCCGCTTCACCTGTGGGAAGCGTCATCATCACTGCTGCAACAACATCCCCCAGAGGACCCCTTTAAAGCAGCGTCGGTCCCCCAATTGACCGAACACCACAGGTGGCGTCACAACAGACTTATTCACAATTCCCCTTTAAAGACTGTTCCCTTTTACAGTGAGTCCCAGGGCCACGGACCAGGTCACAGCCACTGTGACATCCCCTTTAATAGCCGACTGGACCCGGTACTGAGGACCATGCCCTGGTGGGTGACTCAACAAGGTGCTGTAAAACTGTCATCAGAGTAAAAGAAGGTTACTTTAAGGAATTTAAGGTTCAACACATATTCTGGTTTGTTTCACATGTGTTTCTTTGCTCTTTATTTTCATATCTGTCCCTGCATGTTTTTTTGGCCTTCAGTCTGAATCTACAATTCCAAAATGAACATGGATCCATAGCATCAACAGATGTGTCTAAACTTTTGACCAGCAATGTATGTTTATTGAAATCTATGGGTTCAACTGACAGAAGCAGACTAGTCACAGAACTACAGAAGTGACTGTCACATATTTAGCACTGGCCAGGTTTTCCCTCATCTGCTAATATAATCTAAACACAATCACAAACAGGTGCATTAGCTTCCATTGAGTCCTAGCACTGAATGTTCCTGCCAGTCTTAATAACAATAGAAAAAAGGAAGCTGGCAAAGGCCTGACAGTAACTGCCAAGAACCCGAGCAGAAAGTGTGCGCTACAGATAAAGAACATCTTCAGGTTTAATCCTGTGATGTCAGGATGTCACAAGTCTGTCTTTCCTACATTATGGAGGGAGTGTGCCCTTTAGCTGCAGTCATAAAAGTAACATCACTCATTGTCTCACTCTTATGTAGAGCAAATAAAAGTTTGATAAAACCTGGAAGCTCCCAGGCAGAATTTATCACAAAGCAGTGAATAGTCTTATTTTAAAGACATTTATAACATGGGAAAGATGGAAAGTTATCCCCGAATTATTGACACTTTTATCCAGATATATATTATATTTTTATTTCATGTCTTTCAAAACGCCATTGTCATAAATACAAAGTCATTTCAAATGTTTAGTCCTAAACGTCTAGGTCAATGGAAGGGAAAGGACGGTATGTTTTGTGAATGCACAAATTGATTTTTAATAATAGCTGATAATATGATCATTTAGATCTACCGTATTTTTCGGACTATAAGACGCACCGGACCATAAGACGCACCCCAAATTTGGGGTGAAAATTGCAGAAAAAAAGATTTTTTTATAACATGGGGGTCCGTCTTATTGTCCGAATTTACAGTATCTTATGGCGGTGGCAGAGCAGGGTCACAGGAGGCAAGGTGGGGTGATGCTGGGATGAGGAGGTGCTGGGATGAGAAGGTGCTGGGATGAGAAGGTGCTGGGATGAGAAGGTGCTGGGATCAGGAGGTGCTGGGATCAGGAGGTGCTGGGATCAGGAGGTGCTGGGATCAGGAGGTGCTGGGATGAGAAGGTGCTGGGATCAGGAGGTGCTGGGATCAGGAGGTGCTGGGATCAGGAGGTGCTGGGATCAGGAGGTGCTGGGATCAGGAGGTGCTGGGATGAGAAGGTGCTGGGATCAGGAGGTGCTGGGATCAGGAGGTGCTGGGATCAGGAGGTGCAGTGAGAGGTATGGCGTGAGAGGGGTCCCTGGCGTACCATGCAGGCTTACCTAGGTGGCAGAGGTGCGGTGGCAGAGGTCCGGTGGCAGAGGTGCGGTGGCGGGGGTGTGGCAGCAGAGGAGGCGCAGGAAGCGGGGTCCCTTTCCCCGGTATGGTGATGCAGCAGGCCCGGTATGCAGCAGAGCCGGGTGAATCCTCTTGTTATCGGTGGGCACGGCCATCTTCCTGAGGCCGCGCATGTGCAGATGAAGCGCTCTGCTCCCGGGGCTTCAGGAAAATGGCCGCGGGAGGCCGCGCGTGCGCAGATGGAGATCGCGGCGGCCATTTTCCTGAAGCCCCGGGAAGCAGAGCGCTCCATCTGCGCACGCGCGGCCTCCGGAAAATGGCCGCCACCACCGATAACAAGAGGATTCACCCGGCTCTGCTGCATACCGGGCCTGCTGCATCACCATATCGGGGAAAGGGACCCCGCTTACTGCGCCTCCTCTGCCGCCACACCCCCGCAACCGCACCTCTGCCACCGGACCTCTGCCACCGCACCTCTGCCACCTAGGTAAGCCTGCATTGCGACTATTAGACGCACCCCCCATTTTCCCCCCTTTTTTTGGGGGGAAAAAGTGCGTCTTTTAGTCCGAAAAATACGGTACATAAAAATAGGTAACATTTTCACAATTAATAATTGAGCTGGATGCTCCTGGAAAAAGACAGCGGTTTATTTCCAATGTACTGTCCGACATGTCAGACATTTCACCTGCATATACCATAACAAATGGGTTTTCTATGAAAAATGCTAAACCCTCACTAGATGATGTCATCGTGGCTCAGGCGTACTTATTTTTCATTTTTATCTTTCCCAGCTGCATGTAGCACTATCATTTTATAATTTTGCACTATTGTAAGGTTGCACAGAAAGGAGCATATTTGTCATGGTTCCACCCCTCAGTGTGTCTGGGATAAAGTTACTGACAGCTTGACCATCCAATCTGGTTTGGGGTGTGCTGAAGTTTTCATTACTTTGATTGACAGCTTAGCCATCCAATCTGGTCCAGGGATGTGCTGAGCTGTCAGAGTGTTGATCGACAGCTTGACTATCCAATCTGAGACTGTGTGGCATCGGTTGTCTCCAAGTGTTCATCATTCCAGGTAATTGCCATGCTACTTAACTGAACTGTGTCTCCATGAACTCTGTCAGATATACATTCAGCTTCTGAGGTTTGTTCTCTTTTGCCTTGAGTTCTGTATGCTTGATCTGTTGCCTGACCTTGGACTGCATTGTTACTATTCTCCTATTTAACCCCTTCAGCTCTGATCCGTTATCCTCCCGATACTCTGACCTTAGAACATTACCTGATAACGCTTTTGCATCTTCCTTCTGTTTATGTCGTACTCTGCTGGCTTCTGACCTTGGGCTCCTTGACCATTCTAACTCACAGCTTGGCCATGAGATGTGACTAGCATCCCACAGAATGTAAGTTCGCAAGGACAGGGTCCTCTCCCCTCTGTACCAGTCTGTCATTGCAAATTTGTTTACTGTAAACGATAACTAAAACTCTGTACGTAAAACTTTTCTCATGTACAGCACCATGGAACTAATGGTGGTATATACAGTAAATAAATAATAATAATAATAATAATAATAATATTATTGTACACTGGGTACTCTTCCTAAATGTGCAGTCTCCAATGTCTGAACAATTCAACATTTTTTGGGGTGAAAATATGCCCCTGGTGGCATCCCTGAGGAGGTGAATCATGCAAAAAAATAAATTTCTCCTTCTTGAAATCCTGTGGTGATGTAGTGGGAACACAAAGCATGTGCAAGTCTGTAATTTATGAAGGCAGAAAAAGAGTGCAAATAAAAAAAGAGAGTGTTTAGCACCCTGTGATGTCAGCAAGGCACCTAAGAGGGCCTTTGGGTTAGTGGTAAAAGCATGCTACAGCGAGAAACAGAAAGAGAGACCATAAGCTACAAATAGAGGAAGGAGTCTAGAGCTCTGAGCGAGATTGTGCATCAGACTTCCATCCTGGGCATCGACCATTAGGAGGAGAGAGGGAAAATGAAGTCTCCATGGTAGAAAGATAAGTGCAATAAACAGCTGGATAGCTGCCAACACAGGTAACCAAACTATACCTAATGTGAATACACTGGTGGGGTTTGTTATGTGTCAGAGGAATGGCCTTGGGAGAATTGGATTGAGAATTTAGGACTAGTTGAAGGACACTATTGCAGATACTAGAGTCTGTAACAGAGGCCAGGGAGGTAGTCGTGGCTGAGGGTGGTAGTACTTGCATATTCTGGCCCTCCGTCACATAAATACATTTTCCCTTCTGTTGTGTGGGATGGCTCACTTAATTACACATTCGAGTTCTCTCAATTCTGTTGGGGGTTTCTTTTATCTAATATCGTGCAAAGACAGGCAGAGTCCAAGTTCATTTTCAAGCGAACAACTTTACTTTTTTCTTGTCTCAGCTCGTCCAGGTCAATCACAGATACAACCGATGATACTTCACAAATCATAACCTTTCCTTTCCCTGTGTCATCCCATATACCCACAGGAATATTGAATGGTCGTACCGTTATCTCCCGTACCGCAGCACTCTGTATGGCCAGCCTAACTATTTTCAGGAGTTCCCTGTCCGTTTCACGCTGGACATTTAGGTGTCTTCCCACGTAGTTTACTGCAACCATGTTGAAGCTGCCCTGTATTCCTTTGTCTCCCAAATGACCATTGCTCCTAGGCCCTGGACGAGCTGGGCTCCTTTACTTGAACGTTGCGTGCACAACTGCCCTGTCCAGGCTCCCAGGCCCTAACAACTAAATGCAGGACTCTCGCTCCAACGTATCCCAGTTGGCCCCTCCAAATTAACTAGTTCCTATCTTAACCTATTGTGCCCCCTCTATTGGGCTAATCTAAGTACTACGCTTTCCCTATATCTGTACAGTACAGGAACAATGTACATTAACAGCATTATGATACAAGGCACTATACAATATATATATACTAGCTATTGAACCCGTTCTACACCCGAGTGGCGAGCATTTATATTGGTATATGGTCCCCATCCTGTCATGTGCTGCTCCATCCTACGTCCCCATCCTGTCATGAGCTGCTCCATCCTGCGTCCCCATCCTGTCATGTGCTGCTCCATCCTGCGTCCCCATCCTGTCATGTGCTGCTCCATCCTGCGTCTCCATCCTGTCATGTTCTGCTCCATCCTGCGTCCCCATCCTGTCATGTGCTTCTCCATCCTGCTTCCCCATCCTGTCATGTGCTGCTCCATCCTGCGTCCCCATCCTGTCATGTGCTGCACCCATCCTGCATCCCCATCCTGTCATGTGCTGCTCCATCCTGCGTCGCCATCCTGTCTTGTGCTGCTCCATCCTGCGTCCCCATCCTGTCATGTGCTGCTCCACCCTGCGTCCCCATCCTGTCATGTGCTGCTCCACCCTGCGTCCCCATCCTGTCATGAGCTGCTCCATCCTGCGTCCCCATCCTGTCATGTGCTGCTCCATCCTGCATCCCCATCCTGTCATGTGCTGCTCCATCCTGCGTCCCCATTCTGTCATGTGCTGCACCCATCCTACATCCCCATCCTGTCATGTGCTGCTCCATCCTGCATCCCCATCCTGTCATGTGCTGCTCCATCCTGTGCCCCCGTTCTGTCATGTGCTGCTGCCATCCTGCACCCCCGTTCTGTCATGTGCTGCCCTATTCTGTCATGTGCTGCTCCCATCCTGTGCCCCGTTCTGTCATGTGCTGCTCCCATCCTGCGCCCCCGTTCTGTCATGTGCTGCTCCCATCCTGCGCCCCCGTTCTGTCATGTGCTGCTCCCATCCTGCACCCCTGTTCTGTCATGTGCTGCTCCATCCTGCGCCCCCGTTCTGTCATGTGCTGCTCCCATCCTGCGCCCCCGTTCTGTCATGTGCTGTTCCCATCCTGACATGCCCCCGTTCTGTCATGTGCTGCTCCCATCCTGCGCCCCCGTTCTGTCATGTGCTGCTCCCATCCTGCGCCACCGTTCTGTAATTTGCTGCTCCCATCCATATGCCCCGTACACTGCTCCATAAAGGTTTATGGCCCCCATAAGATGCTCCATAGTATATGCCCCGTACACTACTCCATAAAGGTTTATGGCCCCCATAAGATGCTCCATAGTATTATATGCCCCCGTACACTGCTCCATTATGGTTGATGGCCCCATAAGATGCTCCATAGTGTATGCCCCATATGCTGCTGCAATATATAAAAAAATACCATACTCACCTATCGTCGCTGGGCGCCGAGTGCCAGGGGCTTGAGCAGGCGGGGACACTGGCACGCTGTGGGGGTCAGGTGCTGGAGTCGCCGCTAGCTCAGGCCCCCAACACTTGCTATATTCACCTGTCTGTCCCGATCCAGGTCTGCGTGCCGCTCCGTGTTCCGGCTCCTCTAGCTGTGACTGTTCAGTCAGAGGGCGGCACGCATTAAGCGCGTCATCGCACCCTCTGAACTGTGAACATCACAGGCAGAGGACCTGGAACATGGAGCCGCACGTAGCGCTGGAACGGGACAGGTGAATATAGCTGATACTTACCCTCCTGGCGCGTCCCTGCTTCTCCGTTGGAGATCGCGGTGTGCGTTCAGTGTTTACGCATACCGCAATCTCCTGGGAGCGTCACTCTGTGCTGTTCAGACTGCGCCGGCGCTTGCGCTTGCGCAGTCTATAAAGGCTTCGGACAGAGTGACGCTCCCAGCGTTATATTATAGATATATATACATATATACATATATATATGCAGTGCCCCAGAGTCCTGGTCGCTGCAGTAATGTCGTTCTTCCACCAGGGGGAGCGGTGTTACGTCTGATGGCATCAAAGGAGTTCACCCTGCCAGGTATCACAGCCACACACACACTTCACACGCCGATCCACCAGGGGGAGCTAAGGGTTCTATGTACTAGACCACTCCTCACAATGGGTAAAACTGGTGGGTTGGTTAGGAAGTCAGACAGTTGGAGCCAGAAGGAAGAGAAGGAGAGAAGCAGACTGGGCTCGGCCCAGGGAATTCCTGTCAGGCAGACAGAGGAACAAGAAAGAACATCAGAGGCTCAGTAAGGAAAGAAGGACACGGAGCTGCGCATGCAACCCATGCGGCAGTCTCCTAAGGAAGGACACGAAAGGAAGTGTGCCATAGTGATTGAGCCCAGAAGTCATAGCAACAGGAGTAAAACATTAGTGGGAGACCAGCTAGGAGCAGGCTGCCTCCACCTGAAGCACAGATCCCGTGGCCGGAAAACTGAGGGAGTAATAGACTCTACGCTTTACTTCAGAGACCGGCAGGGCAGTCGATTCCAAGCTGGCTGTCCGACCTAAAATCCTAAGCAGGCAAGGTGGCAACGCGGAGGAGGGGCGACACTAGGGTCCCTATAAAATAGCCTCAGGCCACCACCGTCATACGGCTTATGTCCTATCCATCTGGGGGACAGAGAGAGAGAAGTAACAAGAGTGAGGACCTTATGGTAGCTAATGCAAGTAGGGACCTACTATGTTACTGTGCGCAAGGGGAAAGCTACTGATTTCCACCTGGATAAGGGGACTCTGGAATTGCCATCAGACCGGCCGGACTCTGCCTACCCTGTCATCCGGCACTCTGGACTGTGGATGCTCAAGTCTTCAGTAAAGGTAAAGAGACTGCACCCATTGTGTCCTCGTTATTCACCGCGCCTTGCATCATCCACCATCAACATCTACACTTCTGGGAAGCCCTGGGGAAATACTTCACCTGTGGGAGGGTATACCATCTAGCTGCCATTCCATCACCCCAGCGGACCCCTAAGCAGCGTCGGTCACCCTGACCGAGTACCACAGGTGGCGTCACGAACACTACTGTTAATCTACGAACTCTCCCTTTTATTTGTGCTCCCCTTATAGGGCCACAGTCCATGTCGGGCCACCATGACATCCTTGCTGAGGGAACTGAAGGACCCGGTACCGAGTACCCCATTGCCCTTATGTGGGGGCGCGGCATATACAGTTAGGTCCATATATATTTGGACAGAGACAACATTTTTCTAATTTTGGTTATAGACATCACCACAATGAATTTTAAACAAAAGAAATCAGATGCAGGTGAAGTTCAGATTTTCAGCTTTCATTTGAGGGTATCCACATTAAAATTGGATGAAGGGTTTAAGAGTTTCAGCTCCTTAACATGTGCCTCTCTGTTTTTAAAGGGACCAAAAGTAATTGGACAGATTCAAATAATTTTAAATAAAATGTTCATTTCTAGTACTTGGTTGAAAACCCTTTGTTGGCAATGACTGCCTGAAGTCTTGAAATCATGGACATCACCAGACGCTTTGTTTCCTCCTTTTTGATGCTCTGCCAGGCCTTCACTGTGGTGGTTTTCAGTTGCTGTTTGTTTGTGGGCCTTTCTGTCTGAAGTTTAGTCTTTAACAAGTGAAATGCATGCTCAATTAGGTTGAGATCAGGTGACTGACTTGGCCATTCAAGAATATTCCACTTCTTTGCTTTAATAAACTCCTGGGTTGCTTTGGCTTTATGTTTTGGGTCGTTGTCCATCTGTAGTATGAAACGACGACCAATCAGTTTTGCTGCATTTGGCTGGATCTGAGCACACAGTATGGCTCTGAATACCTCAGAATTCATTTGGCTGCTTCTGTCCTGTGTCACATCATCAATAAACACTAGTGACCCAGTGCCACTGGCAGCCATGCATGCCCAAGCCATCACACTGCCTCCGCCATGTTTTACAAATGATGTGGTATGCTTTGGATCATGAGCTGTACCACGCCTTTGCCATACTTTTCTCTTTCCATCATTCTGGTAGAGGTTGATCTTGGTTTCATCTGTCCAAAGAATGTTCTTCCAGAACTGTGCTGGCTTTTTTAGATGTTTTTTAGCAAATTCCAGTCCAGCCTTTTTCTTCTTGATGCTTATGAGTGGCTTGCACCGTGCAGTGAACCCTCTGTATTTACTTTCATGCAGTCTTCTCTTTATGGCAGATTTGGATATTGATACACCTACCTCCTGGAGAGTGTTGGTCACTTGGTTGGCTGTTGAGAAGGGGTTTCTCTTCACCATGGAGATTATTCTGCAATCATCCACCACTGTTGTCTTCCATGGGTGCCCAGGTCTTTTTGCATTGATGAGTTCACCAGTGCTTTCTTTCGTTCTCAGGATGTGCCAAACTGTAGATTTTGCCACTCCTAATATTGTAGCAATTTCTCGGATGTTTTTTTTTCTATTTTCGCAGCTTAAGGATGGCTTGTTTCACCTGCATGGAGAGCTCCTTTGACCGCATGTTTACTTCACAGCAAAACCTTCCAAATGCAAGCACCACACCTCAAATCAACTCCAGGCCTTTTATCTGCTTAATTGAGAATGACATAACGAAGGGATTGCCCACACGTGTCCATGAAATAGCCTTGGAGTCAATTGTCCAATTACTTTTGGTCCCTTTAAAAGCAGGGTGGCACATGTTAAGGATCTGAAACTCCTAAACCCTTCATCCAATTTTAATGTGGATACCCTCAAATGAAAGCTGAAAGTCTGAACTTCAACTGCATCTGAATTGTTTTGTTTAAAATTCATTGTGGTAATGTCTATAACCAAAATTAGAAAAATGTTGTCTCTGTCCAAATATATATGGACCTAACTGTATATATGAACAAAAAAAGGAAAACAGCACAAAAAAACAAAGAAAAAAGTGGACTTTATTGCCCAAACTGCATGGTAACGTTTTGGATGTACAGACAGACCAAACGTTTGGACACACCTTCTCATTTAAAGATTTCTCTGTATTTTCATGACTATGAAAATTGTAAATTCACACTGAAGGCATCAAAACTATGAATTAACACATGTGGAATTATATACTTAACAAAAAAGTATGAAACAACTGAAAATATGTCTTATATTCTAGGTTCTTCAAAGTAGCCACCCTTTGCTTTGATGACTGCTTTGCCCACTCTTGGCATTCTCTTGATGAGCTTCAAGAGGTAGTCACCGGAAATGGTCTTCCAACAATCTTAAAGGAGTTCCCAGAGATGCTTAGCACTTGTTGTTGGCCCTTTTGTCTTCACTCTGCGGTCCAGCGCACCCCAGACCATCAGGTCATCTGGCATAGCACCCTATCACTCTCCTTCCTGGTCAGATAGCCCTTACACAGCCTCGAGGTGTGTGTAGGATCATTGTCCTGTTGAAAAATAAATGATGGTTCAGCTAAAAGCAAACCGGATGGAATAGCATGCCGCTGCAAGATGCTGTGGTAGCCATACTGGTTCAATATGCCTTCAATTTTGAATAAATCCCCAACAGTGTCACCAGCAAAGCACCCCCACACCATCACACCTCCTCCTCCATGCTTCATGGTGGGAACCAGGCATGTAGAGTCCTTCCGTTCACCTTTTCTGCATCGCACAAAGACACGGTGGTTGGAACCAAAGATCTCAAATTTGGACTCATCAGACCAAAGCAGATTTAAAGTGGTCTATTGTCCATTCCTTGTGTTCTTTAGCCCAAACAAGTCTCTTCTGCAGTGGTTTCCTAGCAGCTATTTTACCATGAAGGCCTGCTGCACAAAGTCTTCTCTTAACATTTGTTGTAGAGATGTGTCTGCTGCTAGAACTCTGTGTGGCATTGACCCGGTCTCTAATCTGAGCTGCTGTTAACCTGCGATTTCTGAGGCTGGTGACTCAGATAAACTTATCCTCAGAAGCATAGGTGACTCTTGGTCTTCCTTTCCTGGGGCGATCCTCATGTGAGCCAGGTTCTTTGTAGCGCTTGATGGTTTTTGCAACTGAATTTGGGGACACTTTCAAAGTTTTCCCAATTTTTTGGACTGACTGAGCTTCATTTCTTAAAGTAATGATAGCCACTCGTTTTTCTTTACTTAGCTGCTTTTTTCTTGCCATAATTAGTGTTGAGCATTCCAATACCGCAAGTATCGGGTATCGGCCGATATTTGCGGTATCGGAATTCCGATACCGAGTTCCGATATTTTTATGATATCGGGAATCGGTATCGGGATTTATTTTAATGTGAAAAATAAAGCATAAAAATAAAAAATATTGACGGGCCTCAGACGGGCCCTGGTTGTCACCGCTGCAATCGCCATGCTTTTCTTCCTAAGAATGAGCGCTTTAATGACCTTCGATGACGTCGCGGCTTGTGATTGGTCGCTGAGCGGTCATGTGACCGCTCACGCGACCAATCACAAGCCGCAACGTCATCGAAGGTACTTATCGCGCTCATTCCTAAGAATTTTACACATTAATATGGATCCCAGGGCCTGAAGGAGAGTTTCCTCTCCTTCATACCCTGGGAACCATTACGGATACCTTCCGATATTTGTGTCCCATTGACTTGTATTGATATCGGATATCGGTATCGGCGATATCCAATATTTTTCGGATATCGGCCGATACCATCCGATACCGATACTTTCAAATATCGGACGGTATCGCTCAACACTAGCCATAATACAAATTCTAACAGTCTATTCAGTAGGACTATTAGCTGTGTATCCACCAGACTTCTGCACAACACAACTGATGGTCCCAACCCCATTTATAAGGCAAGAAATCCCACTTATTAAACCTGACAGGGCACACCTGTGAAGTGAAAACCATTTCCGGTGACTACCTCTTGAAGCACATCAAGAGAATGCCAAGAGTGTACAAAGCAGTCATCAAAGCAAAAGGTGGCTACTTTGAAGAACCTAGAAAATAAGACATATTTTCAGTTGTTTCACACTTTTTTGTTAAGTATATAATTCCACATGTGTTAATTCGTTAATTCATAGTTTTGATGCCTTCAGTGTGAATTTACAATTTTCATAGTCATGAAAATACAGAAAAATCTTTAAATGAGAAGGTGTGTCCAAACTTTTGGTCTGTACTGTATATATATATTTATATATATAGATAAAAAAAGATCACAGCAGCACATGTACATGAATAGGCCATGTGAAAACACAGACAAATATACATTTCTTAAAAATATTTTTTCATAAAAAATTTTTCAAAAAAATTTTTCTCATAAAACTTACAGTTAAAGATGGAGATTCTTAGCGCATAAATTGACCAATTCATGTGTGCCCATCAACCACGGCAAGGTGATCTCCCCATGATGGGTCCTACTCTACTGTACATGTACAGTAGAGTAGGACCCATCAGGGGGAGATCACCTGTGAGAAAAAAAATTTTGAAAAAATTTTTATGAAAAAATATTTTTGAGAAATGTATATTTGTCTGTGTTTTCACATGGCCGATTCATGTACATGTGCTGCTGTGATCTTTTTTTATCTATGTGTTGCAGTTTGCAGCTTGCACGTGTTCACATTGGGAGTGCTGATTTGGTTTTTTTTTCCTCTATTTGTATGGATGTGGCAACATCCAGACTTATCTTGCACTCCCCCCATTGACCCTGCAGGTGGCGGTAATCAACTCTACCTGCCAATAAATTGTAGGTTTAGCCCAGAGTACCATTTTTGTCCAAAGTTGTAGGCTGGTGGTCCAAGAGTGGCATGTACAGTAGAGTAGGACCCATCAGGAGGAGATCACCTTGCCGTGGTTGATGGGCACACATGAATTGGCCAATTTATGCGCTAAGAATCTCCATCTTTAACTGTAAGTTTTATGAGAAAAAGTTAAAAAAAAAATTTTTTATGAAAAAATATTTTTGAGAAATGTATATTTGTCTGTGTTTTCACATGGCCGATTCATGTACATGTGCTGCTGTGATCGATCTTTTTTTATCTATGTGTTGCAGTTTGCAGCTTGCACGTGTTCACATTGGGAGTGCTGATTTGTTTTTTTTCCTCTCTATATCTATATATATATAATTGTCT
Source organism: Ranitomeya imitator (assembly GCF_032444005.1). Lineage (NCBI taxonomy): Eukaryota > Metazoa > Chordata > Amphibia > Anura > Dendrobatidae > Ranitomeya > Ranitomeya imitator. Next base: position 78,526,095 of record NC_091290.1, read on the forward strand.
AAGGGTTTTTCCGTCTGTCTGTCTGTCCTGGAAATCCCGCGTCTCTGATTGGTCGAGGCCTGGCGGCCTCGACCAATCAGCGACGGGCACAGCGACGATGATGTCATAAAGGACGTAGACATCCCGCGTTTCTGATTCAGCTACGGGCACTGTGTCGACGTAGATGTTATAATGGTTGCCATGGCGACGATGATGTCCTAAAGGTTGCCTCGACCAATCAGCGACGGGCACAGTCTGCCGCAAATTCTGGAATCGTCATTGTCCATATACTTAGGGGACATGCATATTCTAGAATACCTGATGCGTTAGAATCGGGCCACAATCAAGTATATATTTATCTATATATCTCTATATACATAATTGTCTAAGGGTTTTTCTGTCTGTCTGTCCTGGAAATCCCGCGTCTCTGATTGGTCGAGGCCTGGCGGCCTCGACCAATCAGCGACGGGCACAGCGACGATGATGTCATAAAGGACGTAGACATCCCGCGTTTCTGATTCAGCTACGGGCACAGTGTCGATGTAGATGTCATAATGGTTGCCATGGCGACGATGATGTCATAAAGGTTGCCTTGACCAATCAACGACGGGCACAGTCTGCCGCAAATTCTGGAATCATCATCGTCCATATACTATGGGGACATGCATATTCTAGAATACCCGATGCGCTAGAATTGGGCCACAATCTAATATATATATATATATATATATATATATATATATATATATATATATATATATATATATAAATCAGAATATGCCAAATATGAGATGTAACACCACTTTCAGGGACATAGAAGCAGGTCCAGAGTATAAGCTGTCCCCTGTAACCCCTTACACCTCTGTGACAGCCAGCCAGCATGTATATTTATTCTGCCATTCTGTTGCTTTCTAAATATTGCTGCCCAAACTAAGAAACATGTCTCCTCCAGAGCCTGGAGGGTGAGATAGGAAGGAGGGAAGGCCAGAGAGAAAGAAAAGTCATGTATGATGAACAGAACATTCGAGAATGGAAAAGGATTGTTCAAGTGATAAATTATACTGTAAGAAAAAAATCCTTAAAAGGATTAATGGTCACATGCGCCGCAATCAGTAGCCATTTTATGTTGGTCAGTGTGTGAGGAAAGATGCATTATAGAGAGGAAGTGGCTGACCTCTTTAATACATAATGCCCATACTCTCCAAGTCTAGCACTGATTCATGGCTCTGCACTCTTTTTTGTATTGGATGCAGCTATGTGCCTTATGTATTGGGTTTTTTCTGTGAATGACCAATATTCCTATCCCCAAACTCCTTCAATTGGTGTCCTAACCTCCCCGATGTTTACAGATGGGATGCTACACAATGGTAGACATGGCTCTGTCCCAACTTTTTTGAGAAGTGTTGCTACCATCAATTTCTAAATGTTGAAAATAAAATGGAACATGTCTAATTTCACCTTCTGATCTGTGTTCTCATTGTGAATAAAGTATGGTGGCAAGAGATTTACAACTCATTGCATTCTTGCAATCTTTTCATTGTGCACTTTTCTTTGATTTGGCACTGTAGTTTCAGGGCTACTGCCTGCAACATATACTGCACAATTAAGATTGCAGATGGACGTAAGTCAGAATTGACATAAAAGAAAATAGAGAAATCATTGTATATATGGAGTAAGCTATGGTTGATGGTAATAATATGTTTTTGCAAAATATCTACCTTTTTTGTGTGGCATTCAAGAATCTGATTAATACTGCAATCAATGGGTTAAATAAAAAAAAAACCAAATAGGTGTCAGAAAAAATATGACCTCTATTTAGTGTTGCTGATAGAAAAGCTGCACTCTATGTGCTGCGGAGGCATTTTTATCCAGTCCTCTTTTGTGTAAGCATGAATGGAAAAGTCAGGGATAAAAGTATAGAAAAAGTCTTCGTTGTGCTGGGAGTCACGGTGAGTGCAAGCGGATCAGGTTCACATCCTGCCGGTCTGTGACTGAATGCTGTATCATTTCCTTTATCAGCAGCTCTGATCTCCAGGTTTCAGCTTGCCACTCAGCTGCACTTACCCGCTTATATTGAGAGCCATGTTCCGTATTACTGCTGGAATTATGAAAGGAGGGCAAAAAAATGTCCAATCTATAACTGGATTAATGACTCTTAAAAAGTCAAATACTACTATATTGACAATGAAAAATCAGAAAAAGGAATTTTTAAAACAAATATATAGGGCCCAATTTATCAAGACCAGAAGTTTTTTTTACAACTTTTTGATAAGTAAATGTGCTGGAGACAGACTGAAGAGGCGTACATACATAAATCAGGAGCATCATACCACCTGTGTGCGCCTTGCCATAAATCCTACTTTAGTCCCTGTTGTAGTAATATTGTGGAGTAGTTAACACTGCTGTTCATCATGACGAGGTGCGGTCACCATGCCCCCATTCTGCCCCAGTTCTACCCACTTTATAAGAGCGTGGTGAAAGAGGTGTGAGAACACCCAAAGTCAAAAAAAAATTTGCGACCTCAAGTTCAGGCAACACTTTTAAAAGTTTGACTTTTCAAAGCTTTTTATGCCAGAATACTGGCTTAAAAGATTTGATGACTTGGGGCAATCATTTAAATTGTCAGTTGTCAAACAAATGCCATGGGGTTGTCCCCTACTTTAGAAGTTAAACTCAAAGGGGCCAATATGATGTAAATATCTGGGTTGGCCTCCACCGAGCTAGATCGTAATGGCAGCCAATGGTAACAGTGGTCTCGCTGGCCGGCGAACCATCCTCAGTAGAATTAAAAGGGGAAAGTTGAGGAAGTGATGAACGATCAGCCTGTCTCAAAAGGCAATGTACAGAACTCAGGTTCAATAGGGAAAAAAATGCTTTTACTGAAGCAATTGATAATGATGATGATTACATATTTTAATAATCACAAAAAACTTGGCACTCGTTGTTTAAAAAAAGGTTGAGTATTCCTTTTATTGTGCATCCAGCTCAAAGATTAGTATTATTGAACGTTTTCGGTCCGTTATGGGACCTTCATCAGAATAATCTTTAACAAGAACTGGATTTGGAAGCACACTATATATGGGCAAAGAGAAGCCTTCGTATTATGCAATCTGGGATGAGTATGCTGGAGGATTCTGAGTACTGTCACTGAGTGAAGGCGCATCAGAGAAAGCAAATAATTGCAAAATGAAGTGCGCTGTAGATCCAGGTCCGGGGTGCAGGGGTACCGTCTAACACGAGGAGCGATGATTACAGCTCTCCACAGTTATTCAGTACACTGAGCCAACAGCCCTTCATGGTGTGATGAACCAGCTCTTTTCCGGCAATGTGTAGTTGGTCTCCTCACTCCTGCTGCATATAGCACTATACGTGCACTAGAACTCATACTCTGAGCCTGGACCTTGGCATCCACAGCACCTCAGGCTTAACAGGAAAGTACCTCAGCTCTTTTCCCACCACTGACAACTAACTATCGTATCAAGACATCTCTCCTCTGACACCTAACTGACGACATCCGGCAGTTGGGCACTTGAACCATGCTGGACACTAAGTCCCATGCAGCTGCACACATTGCACTGGAGTCCCAACAAGGACCACAGCAAAGGCAATGGCTAGCCTCCTTGATCTCCAGCACCACTCAATCTAAGGCGTGCAGGGTTGCTTCTCCTAGACTCGGTAGCTCTCCTGCAGGGACTGCTGACCACCCAACTTCTCAATAGCCCTTACACTAATTACGTGTGCGTGTAAAATGGCTGAAAAGTTGGGATCTCACACCATCAGAGTTCACAGACATTCCTTAAATTACACGGTCATCTACCAATGCTATTGGACACTTTATAATTCACTTTTATTATTTTTATGCAGAAGAGCTGTAGCCTACTTGTAAAATCCAAAATTGAATCTGACATTGCAAGTAAAGGTTTTAAAGTATTTTCTGGCCAAATGTTTCTGTTGTGGACTTTACAATACAACACATTCCTTCCAAGAGAATCCTTTAATCTTCATAGGTAGAACTTTCTCATTTATGATTGTGGTCTACCAGAAGGTCCTCGGGCAACCCTATAAGCCATAAAAAGTCTTCTCATTTTCCCACCGTGCTGGGAGAGGAACCATTGAAGCTTGTCAATAACCAGTGCCAAGACCAAGAAAGCAATTATAAACCTGAAATTCATGGTGAGCAAAGCCCCAAAACACGGTGGTGAGAAGTGTAGAATTAGTCCAGTTCATTAAAATCATTAATAGTCATGAAATGAAAAACCACTAGAGTCCAAAAGGCTTAATGCCCTATCCATATTAATTAGATGGAGGAAAATCTGAAGTGAAAAGCAACACATGGTCTCCAGAATTAGCAACTGCTCTCTGCAGACTACACAGATCTCTATTAAAATTCAGTTTAATTAAAATTGATCACGTTAAGAAACTGATGTGGTTAATTAACTGAATTCCTGGACCTCTTCTCATATATTTCACAGGTGCCTTGTACGCCGATGTCCTTTGTGACAGTTAATACCGCACCACTCAAAACAAATTTCACAGCTTTAACTCCTTCACGTTCAGACTTAGCATGGACATGGAAATAACAACTAAATGGAATAACAGGACAAATTTACTTAACCTTTCTAAATTTTAGGCAGCATAAACTGAGATGAGAAAGAACTGGAACACCTTGAGGAAACCATCAAAAAAATATGGAGAACCTACAAAACTCCTTGCAGATGTTGCTTCTGATGATATTTTAAAGCAACAAACAGTGCCAACCACTGAGCCACCATGCTGGCCATTCATATTTATCTGTTCCCAGCTTTGCATAAATGACTGAACATAAACTGGGGTAAAGAAGGTATATTGAAGAAGAACATTTTGAACATGAAGTTTGAGCTGCCACATATCTACTCATGTGTGAGGTTCATGTCAATCAATGAAAGCATAAATATGTTTTATAGCTGTTCTTGTCCCCTCTAGTGTATCTGTCATCAAAAGCTTCTTTGTACATGAATGTCAATGTCTAGTAATTAATATTCTAAAATCCATTTAAACCCAGTAAAAGGTAGCTTTTATTTTTGCATTCATCCTTTGAAGCCAAGTGATTTCACTAAACAGGCATGAATTGATTTAATTTGTAACTGAAATTTCATGGATAGTTAATGCGTGGCGCCACAGACATCCCTTGTGCTTCTCTGCGACAGATCAGTAATTGCACGCGTATTTCATAGATCAGTCTTTATGACCAAAAATCCACTGCTATATGCAGACGAGGTGACTTTAATGTATTAACGATATTATGGACTATTCATGAATTACCAAAGCAAAATGTGCACAGTTTTTATGCAAAAATAATTCCAGAACTTGGACTTCAGTAGAATGCTTTCTGTATGTAACAGAGATGTGACTTGATGTTCCCAGTTTGCCAAAGCAAAACTTAACCAGGCTACTTACTTTCCATATGTCTTCTTATAGCATTTTCTGGTATGATGGACAGGCTTTTTTTCATCAGAGCTTAGTTGGTCAATACACAGGAGCTTCCTTTTCGAACAAATAACAGGATTAGCCTGGTATATCACTGATTTTCCACTGCATAAACTTGCCTAAAAATCTTACAGAATTCTTACAAAAGCAACAGAATATACATTTAGCACTGCTATATTTGTATATTAATTACCTCCCCAACCTATTGCTGTTGACCTCCTGTACAGTTCTGGCTCCATCTTGATTTTGGATGGCACAGCACTGGTTAAGGAATGTGCCACTGACTGCGGTGCCCCCTCCTCTCTCCTCCTATTCCATCCATTTGGTTCCCCCTCTCTCCTTCCCCTTCATTAAGGAGTGCTTTAGTATGGCCCAATTAAAGGTTGGCCAATGGTAGTCGGTCGGGCTATGTCATCCTCCCACCCCTCCTTCACCTGGTATATAATAGAGGCATCAGCCTGGATCCTCCACTTCCCTCTTTTGGGACCAGGAGGTGCTCGTCCCGCCCTCCCTCCCCTTTGTTCACGGTTAATCTCATTCTTGTGTCATTCCAGAATGAAAGCCATAGTGGCTGTTTTCATTGAAGGAAGCACCGAAATGTTGCGGCTAAGTAGGCTGACATGCCTGTAGATGTTGCAGGGCATTTGGCTACAGGTCTTTTGTGAAGTTTAAAGTGCTTCCTTTTGTTATTGTTACATATATTTCTATATAAAATAAATAAAGCTGTGACCGACCTCACTAATCAATTCCTTGTGTTTGCCTAGTTATTTAATGGGTTTTCGGTGGAGGGATGGAGAGAGGGTTTAGTTGAAGGATGTTTGCTGGGGGTCGCTACGGTCTGACATGTCCAGTCTACTGGATGCAATGGAAGGATATGTGACACCCCAGGAGTTCAGGTACCACAGTGGTATAGCCTTCCTCTTGGGGAAGGGTAATTGTTATGTTTGCTAATGACAGGTGTTATGAAGGCAATCCAGAAACACAGTGTGCTTAGCGATCAGAGCGCACACAGTGATCTGACAAATACCCAAAAATACAAGAACGAGCTCTGAGACGTGGAAACTCTGTAGACTGCACACCTGATCCTATCCTAAACACAACTAAAAGCGGCTGTGGATTGCGCCTAACAACTACCTAGGCAACTCGGCACAGCCTAAGAAACTAGCTAGCCTGAAGATAGAAAAATAGGCCTGACTTGCCCCAGAGAAATTCCCCAAAGGAAAAGGCAGCCCCCCACATATAATGACTGTGAGTAAGATGAAAAGACAAAACGTAGGGATGAAATAGATTCAGCAAAGTGGGGCCCGATATTCTAGGACAGAGCGAGGACAGTAAAGCGAACTTTGCAGTCTACAAAAAACCCTAAAGCAAAACCACGCAAAGGGGGCAAAAAAAACCCACCGTGCCGAACTAACGGCACGGCGGTACACCCTTTGCGTCTCAGAGCTTCCAGCAAAACAAAAGACAAGCTGGACAGAAAAAAAGCAACAAAAAAGCAAAAAGCACTTAGCTATACAGAGCAGCAGGTCACAGGAACAATCAGGAGAAGCTCAGATCCAACACTGAAACATTGACCAGGAGCAAGGATAGCAGCATCAGGCGGAGTTAAGTAATGAAGCAGTTAACGAGCTCACCAGAACACCTGAGGGAGGAAGCTCAGAAGCTGCAGTACCACTTGTGACCACAGGAGTGAATTCAGCCACAGAATTCACAACAGTACCCCCCCCTTGAGGAGGGGTCACTGAACCCTCACCAGAGCCCCCAGGCCGACCAGGATGAGCCGCATGAAGGGCACGAACAAGATCGGAAGCATGAACATCAGAGGCAAAAACCCAGGAATTATCTTCCTGAGCATAACCCTTCCATTTAACCAGATACTGGAGTTTCCGTCTAGAAACACGAGAATCCAAAATCTTCTCCACAATATACTCCAATTCCCCCTCCACCAAAACCGGGGCAGGAGGCTCAACAGATGGAACCATAGGTGCCACGTATCTCCGCAACAACGACCTATGGAATACATTATGTATGGAAAAGGAGTCTGGGAGGGTCAAACGAAAAGACACAGGATTGAGAACCTCAGAAATCCTATACGGACCAATAAAACGAGGTTTAAATTTAGGAGAGGAAACCTTCATAGGAATATGACGAGAAGATAACCAAACCAGATCCCCAACACGAAGTCGGGGACCCACACGGCGTCTGCGATTAGCGAAAAGTTGAGCTTTCTCCTGGGACAAGATCAAATTGTCCACTACCTGAGTCCAGATCTGCTGCAACCTATCCACCACAGAATCCACACCAGGACAGTCCGAAGACTCAACCTGTCCTGAAGAGAAACGAGGATGGAACCCAGAATTGCAAAAAACTGGAGAAACCAAGGTAGCCGAGCTGGCCCGATTATTAAGGGCGAACTCAGCCAACGGCAAAAAGGACACCCAATCATCCTGGTCTGCAGAAACAAAACATCTCAGATATGTTTCCAAGGTCTGATTGGTTCGTTCGGTCTGGCCATTAGTCTGAGGATGGAAAGCCGAGGAAAAGGATAGGTCAATGCCCATCCTACCACAAAAGGCTCGCCAAAACCTTGAAACAAACTGGGAACCTCTGTCAGAAACAATATTCTCAGGAATGCCATGCAACCGAACCACATGCTGAAAGAACAAAGGTACCAAATCAGAGGAGGAAGGCAATTTAGCCAAGGGCACCAGATGGACCATTTTAGAAAAGCGATCACAGACCACCCAATTGACTGACATCTTTTGAGAAACGGGAAGGTCAGAAATGAAATCCATCGAAATATGTGTCCAAGGCCTCTTTGGGACCGGCAAGGGCAAAAGCAACCCACTGGCACGAGAACAGCAGGGCTTAGCCCTAGCACAAATCCCACAGGACTGCACAAAAGTACGTACATCCCGTGACAGAGATGGCCACCAGAAGGATCTAGCCACTAACTCTCTGGTACCAAAGATTCTAGGATGACCAGCCAACACCGAACAATGAAGTTCAGAGATAAGTTTATTAGTCCACCTATCAGGGACGAACAGTTTCTCTGCTGGACAACGATCAGGTTTATTCGCCTGAAATTTTTGCAGCACCCGCCGCAAATCAGGGGAGATGGCAGACACAATGACTCCTTCCTTGAGGATACCCGCTGGCTCAGATAAACCCGGAGAGTCGGGCACAAAACTCCTAGACAGAGCATCCGCCTTCACATTTTTAGAGCCCGGAAGGTACGAAATCACAAAGTCGAAGCGGGCAAAAAATAACGACCAACGGGCCTGTCTAGGATTCAAGCGCTTGGCAGACTCGAGATAAGTCAAGTTCTTATGATCAGTCAATACCACCACGCGATGCTTAGCTCCTTCAAGCCAATGACGCCACTCCTCGAATGCCCACTTCATGGCCAGCAACTCTCGATTGCCCACATCATAATTACGCTCAGCGGGCGAAAACTTCCTGGAAAAGAAAGCACATGGTTTCATCACTGAGCAATCAGAACCTCTCTGTGACAAAACCGCCCCTGCTCCAATCTCAGAAGCATCAACCTCGACCTGGAACGGAAGAGAAACATCTGGCTGACACAACACAGGGGCAGAACAAAAACGACGCTTCAACTCCTGAAAAGCTTCTACAGCAGCAGAAGACCAATTAACCAAATCAGCACCCTTCTTGGTCAAATCGGTCAATGGTTTGGCAATGCTAGAAAAATTACAGATGAAGCGACGATAAAAATTAGCAAAGCCCAGGAACTTTTGCAGACTTTTCAGAGATGTCGGCTGAATCCAATCCTGGATGGCTTGGACCTTAACTGGATCCATCTCGATAGTAGAAGGGGTAAAGATGAACCCCAAAAATGAAACTTTCTGCACACCGAAGAGACACTTTGATCCCTTCACAAACAAAGAGTTAGCACGCAGGACCTGAAAAACCATTCTGACCTGCTTCACATGAGACTCCCAATCATCTGAGAAGATCAAAATGTCATCCAAGTAAACAATCAGGAATTTATCCAGATACTCATGGAAGATGTCATGCATAAAAGACTGAAACACAGATGGAGCATTGGCAAGTCCGAACGGCATCACTAGATACTCAAAATGACCCTCGGGCGTATTGAATGCAGTTTTCCATTCATCTCCTTGCCTGATTCTCACCAGATTATACGCACCACGAAGATCTATCTTAGTGAACCAACTAGCCCCCTTAATCCGAGCAAACAAGTCAGATAACAATGGCAAGGGATACTGAAATTTAACAGTGATCTTATTAAGAAGGCGGTAATCAATACACGGTCTCAGCGAACCATCCTTCTTGGCTACAAAGAAGAACCCTGCTCCCAGTGGTGATGACGATGGGCGAATATGTCCCTTCTCCAGGGATTCCTTCACATAACTGCGCATAGCGGCGTGTTCGGGCACGGATAAATTAAATAATCGACCTTTAGGGAATTTACTACCAGGAATCAAATTGATAGCACAATCACAATCCCTATGCGGAGGTAGAGCATCGGACTTGGGCTCTTCAAATACATCCTGATAATCAGACAAGAACTCTGGGACCTCAGAAGGGGTGGATGACGAAATCGACAAAAATGGAACATCACCATGTACCCCCTGACAACCCCAGCTGGATACCGACATGGAATTCCAATCCAATACTGGATTATGGGTTTGTAGCCATGGCAACCCCAACACGACCACATCATGCAGATTATGCAACACCAGAAAGCGAATAACTTCCTGATGTGCAGGAGCCATGCACATGGTCAGCTGGGCCCAGTATTGAGGTTTATTCTTGGCCAAAGGTGTAGCATCAATTCCTCTCAATGGAATAGGACACCGCAAAGGCTCCAAGAAAAACCCACAACGTTTAGCATAATCCAAATCCATCAGATTCAGGGCAGCGCCCGAATCCACAAACGCCATGACAGAAAACGACGACAAAGAGCATATCAAGGTAATGGACAGAAGGAATTTGGACTGTACAGTACCAATGACGGCAGACCTAGCGGACCGCTTAGTGCGCTTAGGACAATCAGAAATAGCATGAGTGGAATCACCACAGTAGAAACACAGACCATTCAGACGTCTGTATTCCTGCCGTTCAACTCTAGTCATAGTCCTATCGCACTGCATAGGCTCAGGTTTAACCTCAGGCAGTAGCGCCAAATGGTGCACAGATTTACGCTCGCGCAAGCGTCGACCGATCTGAATGGCCAAAGACAAAGACTCATTCAAACCAGCAGGCATAGGAAATCCCACCATGACATCCTTAAGAGCCTCAGAGAGACCCTTTCTGAACAAAGCTGCCAGCGCAGATTCATTCCACTGAGTGAGTACTGACCATTTCCTAAATTTCTGACAATATACTTCTATATCATCCTGACCCTGGCACAAAGCCAGCAAATTTTTCTCAGCCTGATCCACTGAATTAGGCTCATCGTACAGCAATCCGAGCGCCAGGAAAAACGCATCGACACTACTCAATGCAGGGTCTCCTGGCGCAAGAGAAAATGCCCAGTCTTGAGGGTCGCTGCGCAAAAAAGAAATAATAATCAAAACCTGTTGAATAGGATTACCAGAAGAATGAGGTTTCAAGGCCAGAAATAGCTTACAATTATTTTTGAAACTTAGAAACTTAGTTCTATCTCCAAAAAACAAATCAGGAATAGGAATTCTTGGTTCTAACATAGATTTCTGATCAATAGTATCTTGAATTTTTTGTACATTTATAACGAGATTATCCATTGAAGAGCACAGACCCTGAATATCCATGTCCACACCTGTGTCCAGAATCACCCAAATGTCTAGGGGAAAAAAAAAAAAGTGAACACAGAGCAGAAAAAAAAAAAAATGATGTCAGAACTTTTTCTTTCCCTCTATTGAGAATCATTAGTTAGGCTCCTGGTACTGTTATGTTTGCTAATGACAGGTGTTATGAAGGCAATCCAGAAACACAGTGTGCTTAGCGATCAGAGCGCACACAGTGATCTGACAAATACCCAAAAATACAAGAACGAGCTCTGAGACGTGGAAACTCTGTAGACTGCACACCTGATCCTATCCTAAACACAACTAAAAGCGGCTGTAGATTGCGCCTAACAACTACCTAGGCAACTCGGCACAGCCTAAGAAACTAGCTAGCCTGAAGATAGAAAAATAGGCCTGACTTGCCCCAGAGAAATTCCCCAAAGGAAAAGGCAGCCCCCCACATATAATGACTGTGAGTAAGATGAAAAGACAAAACGTAGGGATGAAATAGATTCAGCAAAGTGGGGCCCGATATTCTAGGACAGAGCAAGGACAGTAAAGCGAACTTTGCAGTCTACAAAAAACCCTAAAGCAAAACCACGCAAAGGGGGCAAAAAAAAACCACCGTGCCGAACTAACGGCACGGCGGTACACCCTTTGCGTCTCAGAGCTTCCAGCAAAACAAAAGACAAGCTGGACAGAAAAAAAGCAACAAAAAAGCAAAAAGCACTTAGCTATACAGAGCAGCAGGTCACAGGAACAATCAGGAGAAGCTCAGATCCAACACTGAAACATTGACCAGGAGCAAGGATAGCAGCATCAGGCGGAGTTAAGTAATGAAGCAGTTAACGAGCTCACCAGAACACCTGAGGGAGGAAGCTCAGAAGCTGCAGTACCACTTGTGACCACAGGAGTGAATTCAGCCACAGAATTCACAACAGTACCCCCCCCTTGAGGAGGGGTCACTGAACCCTCACCAGAGCCCCCAGGCCGACCAGGATGAGCCGCATGAAAGGCACGAACAAGATCGGAAGCATGAACATCAGAGGCAAAAACCCAGGAATTATCTTCCTGAGCATAACCCTTCCATTTAACCAGATACTGGAGTTTCCGTCTAGAAACACGAGAATCCAAAATCTTCTCCACAATATACTCCAATTCCCCCTCCACCAAAACCGGGGCAGGAGGCTCAACAGATGGAACCATAGGTGCCACGTATCTCCGCAACAACGACCTATGGAATACATTATGTATGGAAAAGGAGTCTGGGAGGGTCAAACGAAAAGACACAGGATTGAGAACCTCAGAAATCCTATACGGACCAATAAAACGAGGTTTAAATTTAGGAGAGGAAACCTTCATAGGAATATGACGAGAAGATAACCAAACCAGATCCCCAACACGAAGTCGGGGACCCACACGGCGTCTGCGATTAGCGAAAAGTTGAGCTTTCTCCTGGGACAAGATCAAATTGTCCACTACCTGAGTCCAGATCTGCTGCAACCTATCCACCACAGAATCCACACCAGGACAGTCCGAAGACTCAACCTGTCCTGAAGAGAAACGAGGATGGAACCCAGAATTGCAAAAAACTGGAGAAACCAAGGTAGCCGAGCTGGCCCGATTATTAAGGGCGAACTCAGCCAACGGCAAAAAGGACACCCAATCATCCTGGTCTGCAGAAACAAAACATCTCAGATATGTTTCCAAGGTCTGATTGGTTCATTCGGTCTGGCCATTAGTCTGAGGATGGAAAGCCGAGGAAAAGGATAGGTCAATGCCCATCCTACCACAAAAGGCTCGCCAAAACCTTGAAACAAACTGGGAACCTCTGTCAGAAACAATATTCTCAGGAATGCCATGCAACCGAACCACATGCTGAAAGAACAAAGGTTCCAAATCAGAGGAGGAAGGCAATTTAGCCAAGGGCACCAGATGGACCATTTTAGAAAAGCGATCACAGACCACCCAATTGACTGACATCTTTTGAGAAACGGGAAGGTCAGAAATGAAATCCATCGAAATATGTGTCCAAGGCCTCTTTGGGACCGGCAAGGGCAAAAGCAACCCACTGGCACGAGAACAGCAGGGCTTAGCCCTAGCACAAATCCCACAGGACTGCACAAAAGTACGTACATCCCGTGACAGAGATGGCCACCAGAAGGATCTAGCCACTAACTCTCTGGTACCAAAGATTCCAGGATGACCAGCCAACACCGAACAATGAAGTTCAGAGATAAGTTTATTAGTCCACCTATCAGGGACGAACAGTTTCTCTGCTGGACAACGATCAGGTTTATTCGCCTGAAATTTTTGCAGCACCAGCCGCAAATCAGGGGAGATGGCAGACACAATGACTCCTTCCTTGAGGATACCCGCTGGCTCAGATAAACCCGGAGAGTCGGGCACAAAACTCCTAGACAGAGCATCCGCCTTCACATTTTTAGAGCCCGGAAGGTACGAAATCACAAAGTCGAAGCGGGCAAAAAATAACGACCAACGGGCCTGTCTAGGATTCAAGCGCTTGGCAGACTCGAGATAAGTCAAGTTCTTATGATCAGTCAATACCACCACGCGATGCTTAGCTCCTTCAAGCCAATGACGCCACTCCTCGAATGCCCACTTCATGGCCAGCAACTCTCGATTGCCCACATCATAATTACGCTCAGCGGGCGAAAAATTCCTGGAAAAGAAAGCACATGGTTTCATCACTGAGCAATCAGAACCTCTCTGTGACAAAACCGCCCCTGCTCCAATCTCAGAAGCATCAACCTCGACCTGGAACGGAAGAGAAACATCTGGCTGACACAACACAGGGGCAGAACAAAAACGACGCTTCAACTCCTGAAAAGCTTCCACAGCAGCAGAAGACCAATTAACCAAATCAGCACCCTTCTTGGTCAAATCGGTCAATGGTTTGGCAATGCTAGAAAAATTACAGATGAAGCGACGATAAAAATTAGCAAAGCCCAGGAACTTTTGCAGACTTTTCAGAGATGTCGGCTGAATCCAATCCTGGATGGCTTGGACCTTAACTGGATCCATCTCGATAGTAGAAGGGGTAAAGATGAACCCCAAAAATGAAACTTTCTGCACACCGAAGAGACACTTTGATCCCTTCACAAACAAAGAGTTAGCACGCAGGACCTGAAAAACCATTCTGACCTGCTTCACATGAGACTCCCAATCATCTGAGAAGATCAAAATGTCATCCAAGTAAACAATCAGGAATTTATCCAGATACTCATGGAAGATGTCATGCATAAAAGACTGAAACACAGATGGAGCATTGGCAAGTCCGAACGGCATCACTAGATACTCAAAATGACCCTCGGGCGTATTGAATGCAGTTTTCCATTCATCTCCTTGCCTGATTCTCACCAGATTATACGCACCACGAAGATCTATCTTAGTGAACCAACTAGCCCCCTTAATCCGAGCAAACAAGTCAGATAACAATGGCAAGGGATACTGAAATTTAACAGTGATCTTATTAAGAAGGCGGTAATCAATACACGGTCTCAGCGAACCATCCTTCTTGGCTACAAAGAAGAACCCTGCTCCCAGTGGTGATGACGATGGGCGAATATGTCCCTTCTCCAGGGATTCCTTCACATAACTGCGCATAGCGGCGTGTTCGGGCACGGATAAATTAAATAATCGACCTTTAGGGAATTTACTACCAGGAATCAAATTGATAGCACAATCACAATCCCTATGCGGAGGTAGAGCATCGGACTTGGGCTCTTCAAATACATCCTGATAATCAGACAAGAACTCTGGGACCTCAGAAGGGGTGGATGACGAAATCGACAAAAATGGAACATCACCATGTACCCCCTGACAACCCCAGCTGGATACCGACATGGAATTCCAATCCAATACTGGATTATGGGTTTGTAGCCATGGCAACCCCAACACGACCACATCATGCAGATTATGCAACACCAGAAAGCGAATAACTTCCTGATGTGCAGGAGCCATGCACATGGTCAGCTGGGCCCAGTATTGAGGTTTATTCTTGGCCAAAGGTGTAGCATCAATTCCTCTCAATGGAATAGGACACCGCAAAGGCTCCAAGAAAAACCCACAACGTTTAGCATAATCCAAATCCATCAGATTCAGGGCAGCGCCCGAATCCACAAACGCCATGACAGAAAACGACGACAAAGAGCATATCAAGGTAATGGACAGAAGGAATTTGGACTGTACAGTACCAATGACGGCAGACCTAGCGGACCGCTTAGTGCGCTTAGGACAATCAGAAATAGCATGAGTGGAATCACCACAGTAGAAACACAGACCATTCAGACGTCTGTATTCCTGCCGTTCAACTCTAGTCATAGTCCTATCGCACTGCATAGGCTCAGGTTTAACCTCAGGCAGTAGCGCCAAATGGTGCACAGATTTACGCTCGCGCAAGCGTCGACCGATCTGAATGGCCAAAGACAAAGACTCATTCAAACCAGCAGGCATAGGAAATCCCACCATGACATCCTTAAGAGCCTCAGAGAGACCCTTTCTGAACAAAGCTGCCAGCGCAGATTCATTCCACTGAGTGAGTACTGACCATTTCCTAAATTTCTGACAATATACTTCTATATCATCCTGACCCTGGCACAAAGCCAGCAAATTTTTCTCAGCCTGATCCACTGAATTAGGCTCATCGTACAGCAATCCGAGCGCCAGGAAAAACGCATCGACACTACTCAATGCAGGGTCTCCTGGCGCAAGAGAAAATGCCCAGTCTTGAGGGTCGCCGCGCAAAAAAGAAATAATAATCAAAACCTGTTGAATAGGATTACCAGAAGAATGAGGTTTCAAGGCCAGAAATAGCTTACAATTATTTTTGAAACTTAGAAACTTAGTTCTATCTCCAAAAAACAAATCAGGAATAGGAATTCTTGGTTCTAACATAGATTTCTGATCAATAGTATCTTGAATTTTTTGTACATTTATAACGAGATTATCCATTGAAGAGCACAGACCCTGAATATCCATGTCCACACCTGTGTCCAGAATCACCCAAATGTCTAGGGGAAAAAAAAAAAAGTGAACACAGAGCAGAAAAAAAAAAAATGATGTCAGAACTTTTTCTTTCCCTCTATTGAGAATCATTAGTTAGGCTCCTGGTACTGTTATGTTTGCTAATGACAGGTGTTATGAAGGCAATCCAGAAACACAATGTGCTTAGCGATCAGAGCCCACACAGTGATCTGACAAATACCCAAAAATACAAGAACGAGCTCTGAGACGTGGAAACTCTGTAGACTGCACACCTGATCCTATCCTAAACACAACTAAAAGCGGCTGTAGATTGCGCCTAACAACTACCTAGGCAACTCGGCACAGCCTAAGAAACTAGCTAGCCTGAAGATAGAAAAATAGGCCTGACTTGCCCCAGAGAAATTCCCCAAAGGAAAAGGCAGCCCCCCACATATAATGACTGTGAGTAAGATGAAAAGACAAAACGTAGGGATGAAATAGATTCAGCAAAGTGGGGCCCGATATTCTAGGACAGAGCGAGGACAGTAAAGCGAACTTTGCAGTCTACAAAAAACCCTAAAGCAAAACCACGCAAAGGGGGCAAAAAAAACCCACCGTGCCGAACTAACGGCACGGCGGTACACCCTTTGCGTCTCAGAGCTTCCAGCAAAACAAAAGACAAGCTGGACGGAAAAAAAGCAACAAAAAAGCAAAAAACACTTAGCTATACAGAGCAGCAGGTCACAGGAACAATCAGGAGAAGCTCAGATCCAACACTGAAACATTGACCAGGAGCAAGGATAGCAGCATCAGGCGGAGTTAAGTAATGAAGCAGTTAACGAGCTCACCAGAACACCTGAGGGAGGAAGCTCAGAAGCTGCAGTACCACTTGTGACCACAGGAGTGAATTCAGCCACAGAATTCACAACAGGTAATGCCATGCGTGGGACAGGAGGAATCCCTTTGGCAGGTAACCTTACATGCAACTCATTCTGACTCCAAGCCAGAAGGGGAACTCTACACCCGACTTGAGGAGAGCTGCTCTCTCTCGTCAGGAGGAGGAGTCAGTTGCTAGACAGTTGACAGTTGGTAGCAGACAGTGGAGGAGCACAGAAGGACTTAGGAGCTAGAGAAAGACTGTGACTGGGCCTGTTGAAGCTGAGCGCAGAAACCGGGCAACGGGAGCCAGAGGTCATGAGGAACTACAGGTCCCAAGGCAGATCCGGAGGGCAGACATCTAAAAGTGACTTGCCCACATAATACCTGAGGTACATCAGCAATCAGAGTCCGGAGTCACCATGGACAGAGACCCCAAATAAATGGCTCAAGTTGCCTACCGTGCAGGCACTGTCCCTGGACAGGGATAGAAAGAAGACCTTGTTAGACAATTACAGGTAGCACGGGAGGGCAGACCAGCGCATAGTGGAAAGCTCCCAAACTGACCTGCCAAGGGGATTTCCACTATTCTTCAGGCTGCCTGTACTCTATCTATACCAGTTGCCGGTACCCTGGATTGAGGCTGCTTAACACCAGTAAACCAGGTAAAGACTGCAACCCTGTGTCCTCCAATTAGTTGCGGCATTCACCATCCCTGCCAAATACACCGGAAGCCCTGGGGACACCACTTCACCTGTGGGAAGCGACACCATCTTTGCTGCAGCACCATCGCCCCCAGAGGACCCCTTTAAGCAGCGTTGGTCACCTCTGACCGAGGACAACAGGTGGCATCAAGAAACTTTCCTTATTTCCACAACCCCTTTAATTTGGGCACCTAGGGCCACGGACCGGGTCACTGCCACCATGACCACCCTTTTAATTGTGACCGGACCCGGTACCGAGAACCCCAAGACCCTGACCGGCGACTCAGATACACCCTCAAATTATCGTTTCTTCACATTCCTACCTTTGTTTCTGACTTATTTCTGATTGCTTAGGTTTCTTCCTGGCTGTTGACTCTGTTGATTAAACACACTGCAGTTCACTTTCCGATTGAGATGAGTGGATTGCTTCACACAACCCCAATCCACAGTCCAGGTCAGTGGTTTCTGGTGGTGGACATTAGCTGTGTAAATTTCCTGAACTGTTGGGTTCCCCTGAACGGCGTTTGATTCACCAGCCTGGCGTGACATCATCACCTTGTGGACTGGGCTCCCAGAGGCTAAGGAAATGTGCGCAGTTTCTGTCCACAGCTAGAGAGCACTGACCTGAACCATGGACCTGGGTTGTGTGCAGCGATCTGCTCATCTCTGCTTGCCTCCATGTCTAATCAAATATTGAGGCAAACACAGAAATTATAGTGCTCAAAACTAAATGCATAATGTATTCTGTTATGGTCTGGTGATTAAGGAGCGACATGCGACTAGCTCTGAGCAGGTGGTAACTATACTGACCGCAGTCCCTAAGCTCGACACAACACTAGAAGTAGCCGTGGAATGCTCCTAACTCTGCCTAGGCATCTCGTCACAGCCTAAGAGCTAACTACCCCTAAAGATAGAAGCAGGACAACTATCTTGCCTCAGAGAAAATCCCCAAAGGAAAGATTAGCCCCCCACAAGTAATGACTGTGAGAGGAGAAGGAAAAAACAAATGAAACAAGATTAAGCACAGGAGGCCACTTCTAGCTAGATAGAAAAAGTACAGGACAGAACGCTGTGCGGTCAGTAATAAAAACTAGAAAAAGTCCACCGCAGAGAAATGCAAAAATCTCCACACCTAACTAAAGGTGTGGAGGGTAGTGTTGAGCATTCCGATACCGCAAGTATCGGGTATCGGCCGATACTTGCGGTATCGGAATTCCGATACTGAGATCCGATACTTTTGTGGTATCGGGTATCGGTATCGGATACATAGAGATGTGTAAAATAAAGAATTAAAATAAAAAATATTGATATATTTACCTCTCCGGCGGCCCCTGGACTCAGCGCGGGTAACCGGCAGGCTTCGTTGTTCAAAATCAGCGCTTTTAGGACCTGAGAATCACTTCCCGGCATCTGATTGGTCGCGGGCCGCCCATGTGACCGCCACGCGACCAATCACAAGCCGCGACGTCACCGCAAGCTATTAGCGCGCTCATTTTTTAAAAATGAGCGCGTTAATGGCTTTCAAAGACGTAGCGGCTTGTGATTGGTCGCGTGGCCGCGACCAATCAAAAGCCGCGACGTCACCGCAAGCTATTAGCGCGCTCATTTTTTAAAAATGAGCGCGTTAATGGCTTTCAAAGACGTAGCGGCTTGTGATTGGTCGCGTGGCCGCGACCAATCACAAGCCGCGACGTCACCGCAAGCTATTAACGCGCTCATTTTTAAAAATGAGCGCGTTAATGGCTTTCAAAGACGTAGCGGCTTGTGATTGGTCACGGCCGCGACCAATCACAAGCCGCGACGTCACCGCAAGCTATTAACGCGCTCATTTTTAAAAATGAGCGCGTTAATGACTTTCAAAGACGTAGCGGCTTGCGATTGGTCGTGGCCACGCGACCAATCACAAGCCGCTACGTCTTTGAAAGCCATTAACGCGCTCATTTTTAAAAATGAGCGCGTTAATAGCTTGCGGTGACGTCGCGGCTTGTGATTGGTCGCGTGGCGGTCACATGGGCGGCCCGCGACCAATCAGAAGCCGGGACGTGATTCTCAGGTCCTAAAAGCGCTGATTTTGAACAAAGAAGCCTGCCGGTTACCCGCGCTGAGTTCAGGGGCCGCCGGAGAGGTAAATATATCAATATTTTTTATTTTAATTCTTTATTTTACACATCCCTATGGATCCCAGGGCCTGAAGGAGAGTTTCCTCTCCTTCAGACCCTGGGAACCATGAGAATACCTTCCGATACTTGATGTCCCATTGACTTGTATTGGTATCGGATATCGGTATCGGCAATATCCGATATTTTTCGGGTATCGGCCGATACTATCCGATACCGATACTTTCAAGTATCGGACGGTATCGCTCAACACTAGTGGAGGGTAAACTCTGCTGCCCAGAGCTTCCAGCCTAGCTGAATAGATCCATACTGATAAGCTGGACAAATGAACAAAACATAGAAAGTGCTGAACAACAAGTCCACAACAAGAGAACTGCAAAAGGAAAAGCAAGGACTTAGCTTTTGCTGAACTGGTCAGAGTGTCAGGAAAATCCTAAGAGCAATGACTCCAGGCAGGAACAATTGACAACTGGCATTGAATGAGGGATAAGGCCAGACTAATATAGCCAAGCCAGAAGACGATCAGTGAAAACAGCTGCTGAAGCTAAATCCAAGAAGCAGCCATACCACTCAAAACCACAGGAGGGAGCCCAAGAGCAGAACTCACAAAAATGCTACTTACAACCACCGGAGGGAGCCCAAGAGCGGAATTCACAACAGTACCCCCCCTTGAGGAGGGGTCACCGAACCCTCACCAGAGCCCCCAGGCCGATCAGGACGAGCCAAATGAAAAGCACGAACCAAATCGGCGGCATGAACATCGGAGGTAACAACCCAAGAATTATCCTCCTAGCCATAACCCTTCCACTTGACAAGATACTGAAGCTTCCGCCTTGAAAAACGAGAATCCAAAATTTTCTCAACCACATATTCCAACTCCCCCTCAACCAACACCGGGGCAGGAGGATCAACAGATGGAACAACGGGCACCACATATCTCCGCAACAAAGATCTATGGAAAGCATTGTGGATGGCAAAAGAGGCTGGAAGGGCCAAACGAAAAGACACAGGATTGACAATCTCAGAAATCTTATAAGGACCATTAAACTGAGGCTTGAACTTAGGGGAAGAAACCTTCATAGGAACATGACGAGAGGACAACCAGACCAAATCCCCTACACGAAGCCGAGGACCAACACACCGACGGCGGTTAGCAAAACGCTGAGCCTTTTCCTGGGACAACGTCAAATTGTCCACCACATGAGTCCAAATCTGCTGTAACCTGTCCATCACAGAATCTACACCAGGACAATCAGAAGGCTCAACCTGCCCTGAAGAAAAACGAGGATGGAAACCAAAATTACAAAAGAAAGGCGAAACCAAAGTAGCCGAACTGGCCCCATTATTAAGGGCAAACTCGGCCAACGGCAAGAAAGTCACCCAATCATCCTGATCAGCAGACACAAAGCATCTCAAATAGGTCTCCAAGGTTTGATTAGTTCACTCAGTTTGACCATTTGTCTGAGGATGGAACACCGAAGAAAAAGACAAATCAATACCCATCCTAGCACAAAAGGCCCGCCAAAACCTGGAAACAAACTGGGAACCTCTGTCAGACACAATATTCTCCGGAATGCTATGCAAACGAACCACATGTTGAAAAAACAATGGAACCAAATCAGATGAGGAAGGCAATTTAGGCAAAGGTACCAAATGGACCATTTTAGAGAACCGGTCACAAACCACCCAGATAACAGACATCCTCTGGGACACAGGAAGATCCGAAATAAAATCCATGGAAATATGCGTCCAAGGCCTCTCCGGGATGGGCAAAGGCAAAAGCAACCCACTAGCGCGGGAACAGCAAGGCTTAGCCCGGGGACAAGTCCCACAGGACTGCACAAAAGAACGCACATCCCGCGACTAGGAAGGCCACCAAAAGGACCTAGCAAACAAATCTCTGGTACCAAAAATCCCAGGATGACCTGCCAACACAGAACAATGGACCTCAGAAATTACCTTACTTGTCCATCTATCAGGAACAAACAGCTTCCCCACAGGACAGCGGTCAGGTTTATCAGCCTGAAACTCCCGAAGCGCCCGCCGCAAATCAGGGGAGATGGCAGACAGAATCACCCCTTCCCTAAGAATGCCAACCGGCTCAAGGACTCCAGGAGAATCCGGCAAAAAACTCCTAGAGAGGGCATCAGCTTTAACATTCTTAGATCCTGGAAGATATGAGACCATAAAATCAAAACGGGAGAAAAACAGGGACCACCGAGCCTGTCTAGGGTTCAGCCGCTTGGCCGACTCAAGGTAAATCAGATTCTTATGATCGGTCAAGACCACAATGCGGTGCTTGGCTCCCTTAAGCCAATGTCGCCACTCCTTAAATGCCCACTTCATAGCCAACAACTCCCAATTGCCAACATCATAATTGCGTTCCGCAGGCGAAAACTTTCGGGAAAAGAAGGCACATGGCTTCTTCAAGGAACCATCAGAATTCCTCTGTGACAAAACGGCCCCTGCCCCAATCTCAGAAGCGTCAACCTCAACCTGAAAGGGAAGAGAAACATCCGGCTGACACAAGACAGGGGCAGAAGTAAATCGGCGTTTAAGCTCTTGAAAGGCCTCAACAGCCTCAAAGGACCAATTGGTCACATCAGCGCCTTTCTTCGTCAAATCGGTCAGGGGTTTAACCACACTAGAGAAGTTGGCAATGAAATGGCGATAAAAATTAGCAAAGCCCAAAAATTTCTGAAGGCTCTTCACAGATGTGGGTTTAATACAGTCATGAATGGCTTGGACCTTAACAGGATCCATTTCTATAGACGAAGGGGAAAAAATAAACCCCAAAAAAGAGACCTTCTGAACTCCAAATAGGCACTTAGACCCCTTCACAAATAGAGCATTATCACGAAGGATCTGGAATACCATCCTGACCTGCTTCACATGATACTCCCAATCATTGGAAAAAATCAAAATATCATCCAAATACACAATCAAGAATTTGTCAAGATAACTGCGGAAAATATCATGCATAAAGGACTGAAACACAGAAGGAGCATTAGAAAGCCCGAAAGGCATCACCAGGTATTCAAAATGGCCTTCGGGCGTATTAAATGCAGTTTTCCATTCATCACCTTGTTTAATACGAACAAGATTATATGCCCCTCGAAGGTCAATCTTGGTAAACCAACTAGCCCCTTTAATCCTAGCAAACAAATCAGAGAGCAAAGGTAAAGGGTATTGGAACTTGACCGTGATCTTATTAAGAAGGCGATAATCAATACAGGGTCTTAAGGAGCCATCCTTCTTAGCAACAAAAAAGAATCCCGCTCCCAATGGTGACGAAGACGGACGAATATGCCCCTTCTCTAAAGACTCCTTAACATCGATCCGCATGGCGGCATGCTCTGGCACAGACAGATTGAAAAGTCGGCCCTTAGGGAACTTACAGCCAGGAATCAAGTCAATAGCACAATCACAGTCCCTATGTGGAGGAAGGGAACTGGACTTGGGCTCATCGAATACATCCTGGAAATCTGACAAAAATTCAGGAACATCAGAATAGGGGGAAGAGGAAATTGACATTAAAGGAACGTCACTATGTACCCCTTCACCGCACACTCTTACATGCTGGTTTGCAGACGTGTATTTACACTTTTATTCCAATTATTCCAAAAGTAGTTTCAGACAGAAAAAATAACCCACAAGCAGTGTAGAGATAAAGTATGATATAACAACCCAATGTTTCGACCCTCCTGGGTCTTAGTCATGGGGTTACTAGTGAAGACAAAAAACAAAATATAAGACACTGAATCATATACACATTATATACATTATGTACAGAGGCAAAAGGATTTAGCAAGGTAACATAAGTATGGTATCCAACCAGAGTAGAATTGCATCAAAAAGAGACAGTGCTGCCAGTACTAGTAGCAACATGTTAGAATAAGATACAGTATAATGTAGTAGAAAAATACATGACAGGCTAGTATTACCTTGGTAGGAGATGTCAAAGTAGAGGATGTAGGACCCTTAGTCTTAGGGTAACCGAAACTGTAATGGATAATGGGGATATTATCAGGGAGGTAAGCAAACACTATAACCAAGTCTAGGAAGAGGGTAGCTGCATGGTATGGTGGTAATGCAGGTAATGCAATAGATAGTACCATCCTGAATGGTTGAAACATGAACACCGGGACATAGAGGTATGAGATGGACATAAGCTGTTAGGCTGCGGTATTGTAAAATAATGCAGTAATAGGGGCACATCAGATGGGTTGCTGCCAGCAGGGTGGTAGTAGCTCGTCTGCCTGGAGGCTATAGGTAAGTATGTCATAGTGAGGAGGATATATGAGAGGTCATGATTACCTGCTGAAGGTGTGGTGTCCAGGGTGATGGAGCGGCGCATCCGCGTCCTGCTCGGTGTGCGGCTGTCTGAGCTGCACCTGGAGGCCAACAGCAGCGTTTTAAATGATCACATATCGCCGGATCGAAAGTGCGTCACCGGAACCGGAAGTGACGTGTCGTTACAGAGAAGGATACACTGTGCATGTTTGTTTGTGAAACCATAGCGACGGACATGCTGGGGCAGGGGAGGGAGCAACAATGAATGGACACAGAAGACAATGTAACTGGGAAGAGTATGTTATGTATGCACGGTAGTCATGGCGACGAACATGCTGGGGCAGAGGGAGGAGCAGTAGTCAATAGACCTAGAAAGTGATAGATGTTGTGTAGTGAGTAGTGGTAAATAAAAAAAGGGGGGGGGAAAGGGGGAGGGGGGAGGGAGGCGCAGCCCTATCTTTGTAGTTTGTCACTGCCATGTTGTTATCTGGTCTCTCCTGATGAACCCAGCCATATGGGGGAAACGCGTCGAGAGGTGTTGCTGGCGCAGTTATCATGTTTGGAGCTACTACATCTGGAGTGATCATCAGCTGTGGGCATGAATGCAGTAGATGAGTATATCATCATTATTTGAACTGTATTGTAGATTCACTGCATTATCCATGTTGCTGAAAGTATTTATTTTGATATTTTTCTAGATGTTTGTGGTGGCGCTTTTTTGTTTATCTATATGGTATATGTATGTTACTGTACAGTCCTGAGTAGCATTGGCTATTGATTCTTTTAGGATCTAACAATAGTACTGGTATACATATTTTGATATGTCCTGTAGTTTTTATCTATGGTATATATAACGGTATTATAATTAGTTGTTTCTATCCCTATGTCTTACATCACATTGGAGGGGAGGGCCTGTGTTGCTGGATTATCATTATCACATATCCCCACAAGTTATTCTCAGCCATCTGGCCTTCTGTTTCTTTACCTATCCCTTATAGGGAGAAGTTAGGAGACTAGGGATAGTCATCGTACGAGCGGGGGCGCCATTCTCGATACTTCTTTTAGGGTGCCAACCTCCGCATCTAGGTAGTATCAATTTGTAGGTTTATACTTTTTTGTAGCTTGTAGGGTTATTTCCACCTATATCAATACACCCTTCGAGTTATTTGAGATCACTAATTGATTCATCACATGTTTGTTAGGTTTTGTGTATTTTTTCATGTGGGACATTCCACCAGTATATACGAGGGTTTATTGTAGTAGATTATATTCCTCTCCCCTTAAAGGACTGTATGCATTAGATGGGGTTTTGTAGGTTTTTTCCCTACTATTTTATTACGGTTATCTAATAAAGTATCTACTTTTTATGGGGTTTTTTTTCTTACTGTAAAACTCCCTGATAATATCCCCATTATCCATTACAGTTTCGGTTACCCTAAGACTAAGGATCCTACATCCTCTACTTTGGCATCTCCTACCAAGGTAATACTAGCCTGTCATATATTTTTCTACTACATTATACTGTATCTTATTCTAACATATTGCTACTAGTACTGGCAGCACTGTCTCTTTTTGATGCAATTCTGCTCTGGTTGGATACCATACTTATGTTACCTTGATAAATCCTGTTGCCTTATATTCCTCTGTACATAATAATAATAATATTAATAATTTTTATTTATATAGCGCCAACATATTCCGCAGCGCTTTACAAATTATAGAGGGGACTTGTACAGACAATAGACATTACAGCATAACAGAAATACAGTTCAAAACAGATACCAGGAGGAATGAGGGCCCTGCTCGCAAGCTTACAAACTATGAGGAAAAGGGGAGACACGAGAGATGTATATAATGTATATATGATTCAGTGTCTTATATTTTGTTTTTTGTCTTCACTAGTAACCCCATGACTAAGACCCAGGAGGGTCGAAACGTTAGGTTGTTATATCATACTTTATCTATACACTGCTTGTGGGTTATTTTTTCTGTCTGAAACTACTTTTGGAATAATTGGAATAAAAGTGTAAATACACGTCTGCAAACCAGCATCTAAGAGTGTGCGGTGAATTTCTACTACTCAACTCTGGGGCCATCTAGGTCCGTTACGCCAGCACCTCGTAATTTAGACCTGAGTGCACACCATTTTTTCCTCTACTATGTACCCCTTGACAACCCCAACTAGTAACAGACATTGATTTCCAATCCAGCACTGGATTGTGTACTTGTAACCATGGAAAACCCAGTACAACAACATCATGTAAATTATGCAACACCAGAAAACGGCAATCTTCCTGATGTGCAGGAGCCATGCACAAAGTTATCCGAGTCCAATACTGAGGTTTATTCTTGGCCAATGGTGTAGCATCAATACCCCACAAGGGTATGGGACTCTGCAAAGGCTGCAAAGAAAAACCACAGCGCCTAGCGAATTCTAAGTCCATTAAGTTCAGGGCAGCGCCCGAATCCACAAATGCCATGACAGAAAAAGATGACAATGAGCAAATCAGGGTCACAGACAGGAAAAACTTAGGCTGCACAGTACTAATGGTAAGAGATCTAGCGACCCTCTTAATACACTTAGGGCAATCAGAAATAGCATAAGTAGAATCACAACAGTAAAAACACAGCCCATTCTGACGTCTGTATCCCCTCTGTTCCGCTCTAGTCAAAATCCTATCACATTGCATGGCCTCAGGACTGTGCTCAGAGGACACTGCCATATGGTGCGTTCGCGCAGGTGCCGATCAATCTGAATGGCCAGAGACATAGATTCGCTCAAACCAACAGGCGTGGGAAACCCCACCATAACATCTTTAAGGGCTTCAGAAAGACCCTTTCTGAAAATTGCTGCCAGAGCGTCCTCATTCCATTTAGTGAGCACAGACCATTTTCTAAATTTCTGGCAGTATAATTCTGCCGCTTCCTGACCCTGACACAGGGCCAATAGTGTTTTCTCAGCATGCTCTACAGAGTTAGGTTCGTCATACAATAATCCGAGCGATTGAAAGAATGCATCTGTATTGAGCAATGCCGGATCCCCTGACTCAAGAGAGAATGCCCAGTCCTGAGGGTCGCCACGCAGCAGAGAAATAACTATTTTTACTTGCTGAATGGGGTCACCAGAGGAACGGGGTTTCAGAGCAAAAAACTATTTGCAGTTATTTTTAAAGTTCAGAAACTTAGATCTATCCCCGTAAAACAAATCCGGAGTAGGAATTCTAGGCTCTAAGGCCGGAGTCTGAACAACATAATTTTGAATCCTCTGTACTCTTGCAGCAAGCTGATCCACACGAGAAAACAACCCCTGAACATCCATGCCTGCATCCAAATCCTGAATCACCCAGAATTTAAGAGGAAGGAAAAAGACAAAACAAACTAAAGAAAAAAAAATGGCTCAGAACTCTTTTTCTTTTCCTTCTTTTGAGAAGCATTCAGCTCATTTTTGGAGAGTTGTACTGTTATGGTCTGGTGATTAAGGAGCGACATGAGACTAGCTCTGAGCAGGTGGTAACTATACTGACCGCAGTCCCTAAGCTCGACACAACACTAGAAGTAGCCGTGGAATGCTCCTAACTCTGCCTAGGCATCTCGTCACAGCCTAAGAGCTAACTACCCCTAAAGATAGAAGCAGGAAAACTATCTTGCCTCAGAGAAAATCCCCAAAGGAAAGATTAGCCCCCCACAAGTAATGACTGTGAGAGGAGAAGGAAAAGACATACATAGTATGAAACAAGATTAAGCACAGGAGGCCACTTCTAGCTAGATAGAAAAAGTACAGGACAGAACGCTGTGCGGTCAGTAATAAAAACTAGAAAAAGTCCACCGCAGAGAAATGCAAAAATCTCCACACCTAACTAAAGGTGTGGAGGGCAAGCTCTGCTGCCCAGAGCTTCCAGCCTAGCTGAATAGATCCATACTGATACGCTGGACAAATGAACAAAACATAGAAAGTGCTGAACAACAAGTCCACAACAAGTGAACTGCAAAAGGAAAAGCAAGGACTTAGCTTTTGCTGAACTGGTCAGAGTGTCAGGAAAATCCTAAGAGCAATGACTCCAGGCAGGAACAATTGACAACTGGCATTGAATGAGGGATAAGGCCAGACTAATATAGCCGAGCCAGAAGACGATCAGTGAAAACAGCTGCTGAAGCTAAATCCAAGAAGCAGCCATACCACTCAAAACCACAGGAGGGAGCCCAAGAGCAGAACTCACAAAAATGCTACTTACAACCACCGGAGGGAGCCCAAGAACGGAATTCACAACAGTATTCCACATACCACTAAAAGCCCTGACAAATGAACGTTACAAATATATAATTTTGCAACATATTTTTATAGTACCTGGATCTCTATATTCTACATACAGAACACCATATCTCTTGGTACAGACATATATTTAACCCCTTAGCGACCGCCGATACGCCTTTTAACGGCGGCCGCTAAGGGTACTTAAACCACAGCGCCGTTAATTAATGGCGCTGTGGAAAAAGTCCATAGCGCCCCCCAGAGGCCGATTTTCTCCGGGCTCTCGGCTGCCGAGGGTAGCCGAGACCCCAGAGAACATGATTTGGGGTTTTTTTAACCCACCCCGCATTTGCGATCGCCGGTAATTAACCGTTTACCGGCGATCGCAAAAAAAAAAAAAAAGCGATCTCTTTTTAATTTCTCTGTCCTCCGATGTGATCGCACATCGGAGGACAGAGAAAAGGGGTCCCAGGTGGCCCCCCAATACTCACCTAGCTCCCCCGATGCTCCTCGTGTCTCCCGGTGGGCGCCGCCATCTTCAAAATGGCGGGCGCATGCGCAGTGCGCCCGCCGGCCGGCACCGGGAGAATCTTTGGGGTCTCGGCTGCCGGGGGTAGCCGAGACCCCAAAGAGCATGATCGGGGTCGGTATTACCGACCCCTGTTTTGCGATCGCCGGTAATTAACTGTTTACCGGCGACCGCAAAAAAAAAAAAAAAAAGTAAAGTGTAATTCTCTGTCCTCTGATGTGATCGCACATCAGAGGACAGAGAAATAGGGGGATTCGGGGACCCTAGCATACTCACCTAGGTCCCTGGATCCTCTTGCTGCTCCTCCTGGCCGCCGGCAGAAGAACATGGCGGACGCATGCCCAGTGCGCCCGCCATCTGTCTCCATCTGCCGGCCGGCAGGAGAACAGCAGTTGGGGCTAAAATTAGGGTTAGGGGTAGGGTTAGGGGTAGGGTTAGGGGTAGGGTTAGGGTTAGGGTTAGGGGTAGGGTTAGGGTTAGGGGTAGGGTTAGGGGTAGGGCTAGGGTAGGGTTAGGGGTAGGGTTAGGGTTAGGGCTAGGGTTAGGGCTAGGGTTGGGGCTAAATTTAGGGTTAGGGTTGGGGCTAAATTTAGGGTTAGGGTTGGGGCTAAACTTAGGGTTAGGCTTCTTTCACACTTACGTCAGTACGGGGCCGTCACAATGCGTCGGCCCGACATACCGACGCACGTTGTGAAAATTGTGCACAATGTGGGCAGCAGCTGTAGTTTTTCAACGCAACCGCTGCCCAATCTATGTCCTGGGGAGGAGGGGGCGGAGTTACGACCACGCATGCGCGGTCAGAAATGGCGGATGCGACATACAAAAAAAGTTTCATTGAACTTTTTTTGTGCCGACGCTCCGCCAAAACACAACTGATCCAGTGCACGACGGACGCGACATGTGGCCATCCGTCACGATCCGTCGGCAATACAAGTCTATGGGCAAAAAACGCATCCTGCGGGCACATTTGCAGGATCCGTTTCTTGTCCAAAAGACGGATTGCGACGGAATGCCAAATGACGCAAGTGTGAAAGTAGCCTTAGGGCTAGGGTTAGGGTTGGGGCTAAAGTTAGGGCTAGGGTTGGGGCTAAAGTTAGGGTTAGAGCTGGGATTAGGGTTAGGGTTTGGGTTAGGGTTGGCATTAGGGTTACGCTTGGGATTAGGGTTAGGTTTGGGATTAGGGTTAAGGTTAGGGTTGTGATTAGGGGTGTATTGGGATTAGGGTTAGGTTTGAGGTTAGGGTTGAGATTAGGATTAGGGGTGTGTTGGATTTAGGGTTTTGATTAGGGTTATGGTTAGGGTTGACATTAGGGTTGTTTTGGGGTAAGGGTTGTGATTATGGTTAGGGTTAGTGATTAGGATTATGGATCAGGTTGGGATTAGGGTTAGGGGTGTGTTGGGGTTAGGGTTGGAGCTAGAATTGGGGGGTTTCCACTGTTTAGGTACATCAGGGGGTCTCCAAACACGACAGCCAATTTTGCGCTCAAAAAGTCAAACGTGCTCCCTCCCTTCTGAGCTCTGCCGTGCGCCCAAACAGTGGGTTACCCCCACATATGGGGCATCAGCGTACTCGAGATAAATTGGACAACAACTTATGGGGTCCAATTTCTCTTGTTACCCTTGTGAAAATAAAAACTTGGGGGCTACAAAATCTTTTTTGTGAAAAAAAAAAATATTTTTTATTTTCACGACTCTGCATCCTAAACTTCTGTGAAGCACTTGGGCATTCAAAGTTCTCACCACACATCTAGATAAGTTCCTTGGGGGGTCTAGTTTCCAAAATGGGGTCACTTGTGGGGGGTTACTACAGTTTAGGTACATCAGGGGCTCTGCAATCCCAACATAATGCCCACAGACCATTCTATCAATGTCTGCATTCCAAAAAGGCGCTCCTTCCCTTCCGAGCTCTGCCGTGCGCCCAAACAGTGGTTTACCTCCACATATGGTGCATCAGCGTACTCGGGATAAATTTGACTACAACTATGGCAGTCTAATTTCTCCTGTTACCCTTGTGAAAATAAAAACTTGGGGGCTACAATATCTTTTTTGTGGAAAAAAAAATATTTTTTATTTTCACGACTCTGCATTCTAAACTTCTGTGAAGCACTTGGGCATTCAAGGTTCTCACCACACATCTAGATAAATTCCTTGGGGGGTCTAGTTTCCAAAATGGGGTCACTTGTGGAGGGTTTCTACTGGTTAGGTACATCAGGGGCTCTGCAAACGCAACATAATACCCGCAGACCATTCTATCAAAGTCTGCATTCCAAAACGGCGCTCCTTCCTTCCGAGCTCTGCCGTGTGCCCAAACAGTGGTTTACCCCCACATATGGGGTACCAGCATACTCAGGACAAATTGGACAACAACTTTTGGGGTCCAATTTCTCTTGTTACCCTTGTGAAAATAAAAACTTGGGGGCTAAAAAATCTTTTTTGTGGAAAAAAAAATATTTTTTATTTTCACGGCTCTGCATTATAAACTTCTGTGAAGCACTTGGGCATTCAAGGTTCTCACCACACATCTAGATAAGTTCCATGGGGGGTCTAGTTTCCAAAATGGGGTCACTTGTGGGGGATTTCTACTGTTTAGGCACATCAGGGGCTCTCCAAATGCGACATGGCGTCCGATCTCAATTCCAGCCAATTCTACATTGAAAAAGTAAAACGGCACTCTTTCTCTTCCAAGCTCTGCGGTGCGCCCAAACAGTGGTTTACCCCCACATATTGGATATCGACGTACTCAGGAGAAATTGCACAACAACTTTAGTGGTCTAATTTCTCCTGTTACCCTTGTGAAAATAAGAACTTGTGGGCGAAAAGATCATTTTTGTGTTAACAAAAGCGATTTTTTATTTTCACGGCTCTACGTTATAAACTTCTGTGAAGCACTTGGGGGTTCAAAGTGCTCACCACACATCTAGATAAGTTCCTTAAGGGGTCTAGTTTCCAAAATGGTGTCACTTGTGGGGAGTTTCCACTGTTTAGGCACATCAGGGGCTCTCTAAACGTGACATGGCGTCCGATCTCAATTCCAGCCAATTCTGCATTGAAAAAGTCAAACGGCGCTCCTTCACTTCTAAGTTCTGCGGTGCGCCCTAACAGTGGTTTACCCCCACATATGGGTTATTGGCGTATTCAGGAGAAATTGCATAACAAAATTTATGGTTACATTTCTGTTTTTACACTTGTGAAAATAAAAAAAATGGTTCTGAATTAAGATGTTTGCAAAAAAAAAGTTAAATGTTCATTTTTTCCTTCCACATTGTTTCAGTTCCTGTGAAGCACGTAAAGGGTTAATAAACTTCTTGAATGTGGTTTTGAGGACCTTGAGGGGTGTAGTTTTTAGAATGGTGTCACACTTCATTATTTTCTATCATATAGACCCCTCAAAATGACTTCAAATGTGATGTGGTCCCTAAAAAAAAATGGTGTTGTAAAAATGAGAAATTGCTGGTCAACTTTTAACCCTTATAACTCCCTAACAAAAAAAAATTTTGTTTCCAAAATTGTGCTGATATAAAGTAGACATGTGGGAAATGTTATTTATTAACTATTTTTCGTGACATATCTCTCTGATTTAAGGGCATAAAAATACAAATTTTGAAAATTGCAAAATTTTAAAAATTTTCGCCATATTTCCATTTTTTTCATAAATAATCGCAAGTAATATCGAAGAAATGTTACCACTAACATGAAGTACAATATGTCACGAAAAAACAATATCAGAATCAGCGGGATCCGTTGAAGCGTTCCAGAGTTATAACCTCATAAAGTGACAGTGGTCAGAATTGCAAAAATTGGCCTGGTCATTAAGTACCAAATTGGCTCTGTCACTAAGGGGTTAAAAGGAATCAATTCCCAGGGTTTTGCTACTGTTTCTGAGAGCAGCATAATGTATAGACCAAGACCCTGATTTCAACAATTTGTCACTTACTGGGCTGCTTGCTATAGTTTTGAAAAAATCATTGTTTTTTTCTTTTGCAGATCTACCAGCTGCCCATATCACTGAGTATCAGCTTTTTGTGTACAATGTGCATAGGCAGAAAGCTGCCCATCAGTGGTGGGGGTAGGGATATACAGGGTATCATTACCCCTTTCTGACATTGGACATAATAATCCATCCATGTTACCTGGGTCTATTTGACCACAGATGGATTATTATGTCCTCGTTCTCGTCTGTTCATACGGGTGGTGTGCAGGTGAACGCTGGTGGGTGCCAGCTGATTCTGAAAGCTGACACTCGCTACTAAGTGCCAGGAGTGGTCATGCACCACGCCCTGCACTTTAACCCTCAATAGTTGCCATGGTGACGCAATGTCGTCAAGATGACACCTGTTTCACCAGAGCTAGGAAACTTGCTGGTCATGCACAGTGCATGATCAACAACTTTCCCTGTCAGTGCAGAGCTGACAGTTTGTACAGCATGGGGATGCTGCTGCATCCCCATGCTGTAAAAGCGATCAGCCTGCAAAAAATGATAGTCCCATAGTGAGACAAAGTAAAAAGTAAAAAAAGTATTTTTTTAAGCAATTCTAAAAATATAAAAAAAAATAAGAGCAATAATAAAAAATCAAAAGATATTGTATCCATAACTAAATATTTGTATGAAAAAACAATAAAAAACACATATCTGGTGTTGCCGCGTATGCAACGACCCAACCCATAAAACTGTAGAACTAGTTAATCCCGTTAGTGAACATCGTAAAGAAATAAATAAAAAACAAGGCAAAAAACCCAATTCTTTATCATCATACAGCCGAACAAAAACTGGAATCAAACACAATCAAAAATATGGATATAAACAAGCATGATACCGCTGAAAATGTCATCTTGTCCCACAAGAAGCAAGCCACCATATACAGGTCCTTCTCAAAAAATTAGCATATAGTGTTAAATTTCATTATTTACCATAATGTAATGATTACAATTAAACTTTCATATATTATAGATTCATTATCCACCAACTGAAATTTGTCAGGTCTTTTATTGTTTTAATACTGATGATTTTGGCATACAACTCCTGATAACCCAAAAAACCTGTCTCAATAAATTAGCATATTTCACCCATCCAATCAAATAAAAGTGTTTTTTAATAACAAACAAAAAAAACATCAAATAATAATGTTCAGTTATGCACTCAATACTTGGTCGGGAATCCTTTGGCAGAAATGACTGCTTCAATGCGGCGTGGCATGGAGGCAATCAGCCTGTGACACTGCTGAGATGTTATGGAGGCCCAGGATGCTTCAATAGCGGCCTTAAGCTCATCCAGAGTGTTGGGTCTTGCGTCTCTCAACTTTCTCTTCACAATATCCCACAGATTCTCTATGGGGTTCAGGTCAGGAGAGTTGGCAGGCCAATTGAGCACAGTAATACCATGGTCAGTAAACCATTTACCAGTGGTTTTGGCACTGTGAGCAGGTGCCAGGTCGTGCTGAAAAATGAAATCTTCATCTCCATAAAGCATTTCAGCCGATGGAAGCATGAAGTGCTCCAAAATCTCCTGATAGCTAGCTGCATTGACCCTGCCCTTGATGAAACACAGTGGACCAACACCAGCAGCTGACATGGCACCCCACACCATCACTGACTGTGGGTACTTGACACTGGACTTCAGGCATTTTGGCATTTCCTTCTCCCCAGTCTTCCTCCAGACTCTGGCACCTTGATTTCCGAATGACATGCAAAATTTGCTTTCATCAGAAAAAAGTACTTGGGACCACTTAGCAACAGTCCAGTGCTGCTTCTCTGTAGCTCATAAGTGGCTTTACCTGGGGAATGCGGCACCTGTAGCCCATTTCCTGCACACGCCTGTGCACGGTGGCTCTGGATGTTTCCACACCAGACTCAGTCCACTGCTTCCTCAGGTTCCCCAAGGTCTGGAATCGGTCCTTCTCCACAATCTTCCTCAGGGTCCGGTCTCCTCTTCTCGTTGTACAGCGTTTTCTGCCACATTGTTTCCTTCCAACAGACTTACCATTGAGGTGCCTTGATACAGCACTCTGGGAACAGCCTATTTGTTGAGAAATTTCTTTCTGGGTCTTACCCTCTTGCTTGAGGGTGTCAATGATGGCCTTCTTGACATCTGTCAGGTCGCTAGTCTTACCCATGATGGGGGTTTTGAGTAATGAACCAGGCAGGGAGTTTACAAAAGCCTCAGGTATCTTTTGCATGTGTTTAGAGTTAATTAGTTGATTCAGAAGATTAGGGTAATAGGTCGTTTAGAGAACCTTTTCTTGATATGCTAATTTATTGAGACAGGTTTTTTGGGTTATCAGGAGTTGTATGCCAAAATCATCAGTATTAAAACAATAAAAGACCTGACAAATTTCAGTTGGTGGATAATGAATCTATAATATATGAAAGTTTAATTGTAATCATTACATTATGGTAAATAATGAAATTTAACACTATATGCTAATTTTTTGAGAAGGACCTGTATCTCCATCAGCGGAAAAATAAAAAAGTTATAGCTATGCAAAAATAATTATTTTTCTATAAAATAGTTGCTAATGTGTTAAATTGCCAAAACATAAAAAAACTACCGTATTTTCCGGCGTATAAGATGACTTTTTAACCCCTGAAAATCTTCTCAAAAGTCGGGGGTCGTCTTATACGCCGGGTACGGCATTTGTGGAGCTCTGAAGTCACCGCATATGGTGCAGGGAGCAGTCCCGGATGGTTCCCAGGGTCTGGATGAGAGGAGACTCTCCTTCAGGCCCTGGGATCCATATTCGTGTAAAAAAAAAGAATAAAAATAAAAAATATGGATATTTACCTTCCGACAGCCCCCATAATGCATCCCTGGGAACGGAAGCCGCCGCATGCACCGCTGAGAACCGGGCGAACTTCGGGGGCCGTCGGAAGGTAAGTATATCTATTTTTTTATTTTTATTCTTTTTGTTTTTACACGAGTATGGATCCCAGGGCCTGAAGGAGAGTCTCCTCTCCTCCTCACCCTGGGAACCATCCGGGACCGCTCCCTGCACACGCTGTATAAGATGACACCTGGTGTATAAGATGACCCCCGAAAAGTTGGGGGTCATCTTATATGCCCAGTCTTCTTATATGCCAAAAAATACGGTATATAAAAGAGGTATCGCAGACGAAGAATAAAGCTGCCTTATCAATTTTACCATACACGGATTGGCTTAAACTCCCCCCCCCCAAAAAAAAAAATATATATCCTGAATTGCTGTTTTTTTGTTCACTCTGCCTCCCCAAAAATCGGAATAGAAAGCGATTAAAAATTGTCATGTGCCTGAAAATGCTACCAATAAAAATGTCAACTCGTCCCACAAAAAACAAGCCCTCACATGACTCTGTGGGCCAAAATATGGAAAAAATTACAGCTGTCAAAATATAGTGATGCAAATGTGACACCCCAGGTTCCTGCTTGTCACAGTGGCATTGCTTTCCTCATGGGGAGAGTGATGTCACGCTTGGAATCAAGGAAGGATCTTCTTTATCAGGTAAACACAAGCATGCAACATGTTCACACTCCAGGCCAGAAGGGGGAGCTCTGATCCAGCTTGTGGGTGGCTCCCCTATATATATATATGTATATATATATATTCTGGTCTGGAGGGAAAGAGAGAGCTTTCCTGTCAGAGAGACAGAGGAGAAGGGAGTAGAAGGGCCGTGCAGCCACGAGAAGTGCTGCAGCTCCTAGAAAGAGAAAGCCGAACAGAGAGCGTGTAGGAGAAGTGAAGTGCAGGAGAGTGAGAACTGGGAAGAATAGCTGGTTAATAAAACATGCACACATTAGGAAAAAAGTATTTTAATATTCTTCATATAACCATACTTACCATACTTCAGCGCCTGCAAAAAACGTAAAATAACAAACCGTATACTCCCTGTCTGCAGTAGTCCAATTAATAACGAGTGTCCCACAATGATCTCCCCTAAAGAACAGTGACATCGGCTGATGTCACTGCTCTATAGGACCCTCAGTGACACACTGACAGGAGACAATGGCTCCTGCAGTGCATCACTGAGGTTACTAAAGTTCAAAGTCTTACTTTATG
Source organism: Ranitomeya imitator (assembly GCF_032444005.1). Lineage (NCBI taxonomy): Eukaryota > Metazoa > Chordata > Amphibia > Anura > Dendrobatidae > Ranitomeya > Ranitomeya imitator. Next base: position 78,563,074 of record NC_091290.1, read on the forward strand.
GCAGTTGCTGCACGGGAAAATGTATCACCCAGCAATGCCAAAAGTCAGACTAGGGACTATTTCTTTTACAGCGGCAGAGGAATACCTTCCTCCCGTCATTGTGTTTCTGGGGCCCCTGGAGAGCAGCCGCATCATCTGATGCTGCTGCTCTCCACGAGAGATCGTCTTGGGACTCTCGTGGATTTCTGCGGACAGGGAGTATATTGGTTGTTTGGTTTTTTTCATATTTTTTATAGGTTGACACTGGCTTCGGGGATCAAAATGACAAGTAATGATGAGTATGTTATTTATGTATAATGTACTGTATGTCTATATGTATGTCATGTATGTAATGTATAGATGTACTGTATGTAGTATGTATGTAGGATGTATGTATGAATGTAGTATGTAATGTATGAATGTACTGTATGTAGTATGTATGTATGTAGTATGTACTTTATGTATGTAGTATGTATGTATGTAGTATGTATGTATGTAGCATGTATGTAGTATGTATGTAGTATGTACTTTATGTATGTAGTATGTATGTATGTAGTATGTATGTAGTATGTATGTATGTAGCATGTATGTAGTATGTATGTAGTATGTATGTATGTAGCATGTATGTAGTATGTATGCATGTAGTATGTATATAGTTTGTATGTATGTATGTATGTAGTATGTATGTATGCAGTATGTATATAGTATGTATGTAGTATGTTGTATGTATGTATGTAGTATGCATGTTGTATGTATGGAGTATGTATGGAGTATGTATGTATGTAGCATGTATGTATGCAGTATTTATGTATGTAGTATGTATGTAGTATGGAGTATGTATGGAGTATGTATGGAGTATGTATGGAGTATGTATGGAGTATTTTTTTTTTCATTCAACACATTAGCCGAATGATGGGACTACTACTGTCCCATCATTGGCTAATGTGTCAATCACTGTCAGTGTGCAGGCATCGTCCGATGGGACTTGTAGTCCCATCGAACGATGCCTTCACACACGCACAGAGCCACGGCAGCCCGCAGAGAGCCACGGCAGCCTGCACAGACCCCCGCAGCCCGCACAGAGCCCCGCAGCCCGCACAGAGCCCCGGCACTCACGCACAGAGCCCCGGCACACACGCACAGAGCCCCGGCATACACGCACAGAGCCCCGGCACACACGCACAGAGCCCCACAGTCACGCACAGACACCGCCCGCACACACACAGTCTCCGCCCACGCACGGCCCACGCACCACCCACACTTCATTATAGTGCATAATTGCACTATAGGAACTTCCGATTCCGGTATCCGATATCGCAAAAGTATCGGATCTCAGTATCGGAATTCCGATACAGCGAATATTGGCGATACCCGATATTTGCAGTATCGGAATGCTCAACACTAGTCACGAACACAAACTTTATTCAAAACCCCTTTAAGGACATTCCCTTTTACTTGCTTCAAAAAACTGATTGTCACATCCAAGCATAGACTAAGTGTAAACAGGTGCTGAAATAAGGTGCCACAGTGTGCTGCCTTATTTATTTGACTATATACGAGTTGGTGACTCTAGGTTCAGCACCTGTTCACACTTAGTCTATGTTTGGATGTGATGGTCAGTTTTTTGAAGTGTGTAGGAGAGGCATTGCTAGGACCTTGTATATGAGAAATGCCTTAAGGTGGCTACAAGGTACACATAAATTGGCCAATTTATGGGCTAAACTTTCTCAATTTTTCATATTTCTAGTGCAGTAATGCAATTCAATTTTCATGTTTCATGTTTGCAGGTTTTGGCGCCACAGTGTGCTGCCTTATTTATTTGATTCACTTTTACTTGGGCACCCAGGGCCACGGACTGGGTCGCCGCCACCGTGACATCCCCTTTAAGTACTGGACCTGGTACTGAGTACGCCACGGCCCTGGCGGGCCTCCCACAAAAACTATTTATTTCAATATAAAGCATCTTTTAGTGTGTGTGACAGCAGCCAAACATAAAAACCCTAAATAAATCTGGTTTCGTTGTAATAGCACCCACCTGAAGATTAAAGTCGACTAGTAACTTATACCGCATGAGGAATAGCGTAAAAAATAAGTAAAATCAATTCTTCATTTACTGGTCATTTTTTCATTCTGCCTCCCAAAGATTGCAGTAAGGCTTGGTGCACAATTATCCTGCGCTTTACATTGAGTGCTTACCAACGCCTGCTCAGAGCAAGCTCTGGTCAGCCGGCAGCCCTGCTTGTCAGATAGCTGGTCTGACACAGTGCTCTGCAAAGTGTCAGATCAGCGTTCTGACCCTAGAACATGATGCCCCCCCCCCCCAGGGCAATGTTATAAAGTAAAAAAAAAATATTCACATGTGTAAAAAAAAAAAAATCCTAAATAAAGAAAAAAAAATATATTGTTCCCATAAATACATTCCTTTATCTAAACAAAAAAAAACAATAAAAGTACACATATTTAGTATTGCCGCGTCTGTAACGACTCGACCTATAAAACTGTCCCACTAGTTAACCCCTTCAGTGAACACCGTAAAAAAAAATTTAAAAAAACGAGGCAAAAAACAACCCTTTATTATCATACCGCCGAACAAAAAGAGGAATAGCACGCGATCAAAAAGACAGATATAAGTAACCATGGTACCGTTGAAAACGTCATCTTGTCCCGCAAAAAACGAGCTGCCATACAGTGTCATCAGTGAAAAAATAAAAAGATTATAGTCCTCAAAATAAAGTGATGGAATAATAATTATTTTTTATAAAATAGTTTTTATCGTTTAAGGGTTAGGGTTAGGGCTAGGGCTAGCGCTAGGGTTAGGGCTAGGGTTAGGGTTGGGGCTAGGGTTGGGGCTAGGGTTGGGGCTAGGGTTAGAGTTAGGGTTAGGGCTAGGGTTAGAATTAGGTTGGGGCTAGGGTTAGGGTTGGGGCTAGGGTTAGGATTACATTTATGGTTCAGATTAGGGATATGGGTGTGTTGGAGTTAGGGGTGTGATTAGGGTTGGGGTTAGGGGTGTGGTTAGGATTAGGGGAGAGTTTGGGTTAGGGTTTCTGTTAGAATTGGGGGTTTCCACTCTTTAGGCATATCAGGGCTCTCCAAACGTGACATAGTGTCCGATCTCAATTCCAGCCAATTCTGCGTTGAAAAAGTAAAACAGTGCTCCTTCCCTTCCGAGCTCTCCGGTGCTCCCAAACAGGGGTTTACCCCAACATATGGGGTATCAGTGTACTCAGGACAAATTGGACAACAACTTCTGTGGTCTAATTTCTCTTGCTACCCTTGGGAAAATAAAAATTTGGGGGGGCTAAAAAACATTTATGGGGACAAAAATGATTTTTTATTTTCACGGCTCTGCGCTATAAACTGTAGTGAAAACTTGGGGGTTTAAAGTTCTCACAACACATCAACGTGACACCTGCAGACCAATCTATCTAAGTCAGCATTCCAAATGGCGCTCCTTCCCTTCCGAGCTCTGCCATGTGCCCAAACGGTGGCTCCCCCCACATATGGCGTATCAGCGTACTCAAGACAAATTGCACAACAACTTTTGGGGACCAATTTCTCCTTCTACCCTTGAGAAAATACAAAACTGGGTGTTAAAGGTAATTTTTGTGGGAAAAAAATGATTTTTTATTTTCACGGCTCTGCGTTATTAACTGTAGTGTAACACTTGGGGGTTCAAAGTTCTCACAACACATCTAGATAAGTTCCTTGGAGGGTCTAGTTTCCAATATGGGGTCACCTGTGGGGGGTTTCTACTGTTTAGGTATATCAGGGGCTCTGCAAATGCAACATGACAGCTGCAGACCATTCCATCTAAGTCTGCATTCCAAATGGTGCTCCTTTCCTTCTGAGCTCTGCTATGCGCCCAAACGGTGGTTCCGCCCCACATATGGGGTATCACCGTACACAGGACAAATTGGACAACAACTTTTGTGGACCAATTTCTCCTGTTACCCTTGGGAAAATACAAAACTTGGTGTTAAAGATAATTTTTGTGGAAAAAATTATTTTTTATTTTCACAGCTGTGCTTTATTAACTATAGTGAAACACTTGGGGGTTCAAAGATCTCACAACACATTTAGGTAGATTCCTTGGGGGGTCTAGTTTCCATTATGGTGTCACCTGTGGGGGGTTTCTACTGTTTAGGTACATCAGGGGCTCTGCAAATGCAACGTGACACCTGCAGACCATTCCATCTAAGTCTGCATTCCAAATGGTGCTCCTTCCCTTCTGAGCTCTGCCATGCACCCAAACGGTGGTTACCCCCCACATATGGTGTATCAGCGTACTCAGGACAAATTGCACAACAACTTTTGGGGTCCAATTTCTCCTGTTACCCTTGGGAAAATACAAAACTGGGGGCTAAAAAATAATTTTTGTGGAAAAAAAAGAATTTTTACTTTCACGGCTCTGCGTTATAAACTTCTTTGAAGATCCGTAGGGGGTCTACTTTCCAAAATGGTGTCACTTGTGGGGGGTTTCAATGTTTAGCCACATTAGTGGCTCTCCAAACGCAACATGGCATCCCATCTCAATTCCAGCCAATTTTGCATTGAAAAGTCAAATGGCGCTCCTTCCCTTCCGAGCTCTGCCATGCGCCCAAACATTGGTTTACCCCCACATATGGGGTACCCGGGTACTCAGGACAAATTGTACAACAACTTTTGGGGTCCATTTTCTCCTGTTACCCTTGGTAAAATAAAACAAATTGGAGCTGAATTAAATTTTTTGTGAAAAAAATTAAATGTTAATTTTTTTTAAACATTCCAAAAATTCCTGTGAAACACCTGAAGGGTTAATAAACTTCTTGAGTGTGGTTTTGAGTACCATGAGGGGTGCAGTTTTTAGAATGGTGTCACACTTGGTTATTTTCTATCATATAGACCCCTCAAAATGACTTCAAATGTGATGTGGTCCCCAAAAAAAATGGTGTTGTAAACATGAGAAATTGCTGGTCAACTTTTAACGCTTATAACTCCCTAAGAAAAAAAAAATGTTGTTTCCAAAATTGTGCTGATGTAAAGTAGACATGTGGGAAATGTTACTTATTAATTATTTTGTGTGACATATCTCTGTGATTTAAGGGCATAAAATTCAAAGTTGGAAAATTGCGAAATTTTCGCCAAATTTCCATTTTTTCCCACAAATAAACGCAGGTAGTATCAAAGAAATTTTATGACTATCATGAAGTACAATATGTCTCGAGAAAACAATGTCAGAATCACTGGGATCCGTTGAAGCGTTCCAGAGTTATAATCTCATAAATGGACAGTGGTCAGAAATGTAAAAATTGGCTCGGTCATTAACGTGCAAACCACCCTCGGGGCTTAAGGGTTTAATATAAATATAGGGGGCTTCCACGTTACTGGTAGTACAAAGGCCCTGCAAAAGCAAAATGGCTCCATAACCCTCCAAAAGAAATTCAGCAAATTATGTGCTCCTAAATCCAAATTTCCTTTCCCTTCTGAGCCCCATAGTGTACCTAAACCACATATAGTGTCCACCCACGTTTGGCATCTCTGTAGAAATGAGAACCCGCATAACTAACTGGTGCATGGCTCCAGAAACACAGGCAGGGCATAATGCAACGTATTAGTCACTACAACGGCAGTTTGCAATTTCCACTTGGCAACATTCATTGCTGCTTTTTTCTGTAAAACACCCATGGTACTACACCTGTAGATAAATTCCCCAAGTGGTACAGTATCCCAAATGGGGCCACTTGGAGGGAAAGGGGGGGGGGGGTAATCTGCTCTTCTAGCAATTAGGGGCTCTGTAAATGGAGTCCGCAAACTGTTCTAGGAAAATCTGCGCTCCAGGAGGCAAATAGCACTCCATTCCTCCCGAGTCTCTTTGTATGGTTAAGTAGTACTGTGCAGCCACATATGTAGTATTGCCAAGTTCAGTAGAAATTGTGGGACACATTTTGGTGCCATTTTTACCCACTTCTTGTGTGAAAATGTAAAATCTGGGGCTAAAACCAAATTTTGGGGGTAAAAATGTTATTTTGTCTTCACAGCCCAATGGTATAAAATTCTGTGACACACGCGTGGTGTCAATATGATCACTGCACCCCTAGATTAATTCATTGAGAGGTGTAGTTTTTAACCCCTTCCCGACCCATGACGCCACGTAGGCGTCATGAAAGTCGGTGCCATTCCGACCCATGACGCCTATGCGGCGTCATGGAAAGATCGCGTCCCTGCAGATCGGGTGAAAGGGTTAACTCCCATTTCACCCGATCTGCAGGGACAGGGGGAGTGGTAGTTTAGCCCAGGGGGGGTGGCTTCACCCCCTCGTGGCTACGATCGCTCTGATTGGCTGTTGAAAGTGAAACTGCCAATAAGAGCAATTTGTAATATTTCACCCATTATAACGGGTGAAATATTACAATCCAGCCATGGCCGATGCTGAAATATCATCGGCCATGGCTGGAAATACTAGTGTGCCCCCACCCCACCCCTCCGATCGCCCCCCCCACCCCCCCGATCTGGCCGGTACACTGCTCCGGCTCCCCTCCGCCCTGTGCTCCGCTCCCCCCCGTGCTCGTGTCCGCTCCCCCCGTGCTCCAATCACCCCCCCTGCACTCCGATCCACCCCCCCCCCCGTGCTCCGTTCCACCCCTCCCGCGCTCCGATTCCCCCCCCGTGCTCCGATCCCCCCCCCGTGGTCCCCCCCACCCTATCATACTTACCGATCCAGCCGTGGTCCCGTCCGTCTTCTCCCGGGCGCCGCCATCTTCCAAAATGGCGGGCGCATGTGCAGTGCGCCCGCCGAATCTGCAGGCCGGCAGATTCGTTCCAAAGTGCATTTTGATCACTGAGATATAATCTATCTCAGTGATCAAAATAAAAAAAATAATAAATGACCCCCCCCCCCCCCCCTTTGTCACCCCCATAGGTAGGGACAATAAAAAAATAAAGAAAATTTTTTTTTTCCACTAATGTTAGAATAGGGTTAGGGTTAGGTTTAGGGGTAGGGTTAGGGGTAGGGCTAGGGTTATGGGTAGGGTTAGGGTTAGGGGTAGGGTTAGGGCTAGGGGTAGGGGTAGGGCTAGGGTTAGGGTTAGGGTTAGGAATGTGCAGACGTATTCTGGTCCTCTGCGGATTTTTCCGCTGCGGATTTGATAAATCCGCAGTGCTAAACCGCTGCGGATTTATGGCGGATTTACCGCGTTTTTTTCTGCGCATTTCACTGCGGTTTTACAATTGCGATTTTCTATTGGAGCAGTTGTAAAACCGCTGCGGAATCCGCACAAAGAAGTGACATGCTGCGGAATGTAAACCGCAGCATGTGTACAGCGATTTTTGTTTCCCATAGGTTTACATTGAACTGTACACTCATGGGAAACTGCTGCGGATCCGCAGCGTTTTCCGCAGCGTGTGCACATACCTTTAGAATTAGGCTATGTGCACACGGTGCGGATTTGGCTGCGGATTCGCATCAGTGTTCCATCAGGTTTACAGTACCATGTAAACATATGAAAAACCAAATCCGCTGTGCCCATGGTGCGGAAAATACCGCGCGGGAACGCTGCGTTGTATTTTCCGCAGCATGTCAATTCTTTGTGCGGATTCCGCAGCGTTTTACACCTGTTCCTCAATAGGAATCTGCAGGTGAAATCCGCACAAAAAACACTGGAAATCCGCGGAAAATCCGCAGGTAAAACACAGTGCCTTTTACCCGCAGATTTTTCAAAAATGGTGCGGAAATATCTCACACGAATCCGCAACGTGGGCACATAGCCTTAGGGTTAGGGTTGGAATTAGGGTTGTGGTTAGGGTTAGGGGTGTGTTGGGGTTAGGGTTGTGGTTAGGGGTGTGTTGGGGTTAGGGTTGTGATTAGGATTATGGCTACAGTTGGGATTAGGGTTAGGGGTGTGTTGTGGTTAGGGTTGTGGTTAGGGGTGTGTTGCGGTTAGGGTTGTGATTAGGGTTATGGCTACAGTTGGGATTAGAGTTAGGGGTGTGTTGGGGTTAGTGTTGGAGTTAGAATTGAGGGGTTACCACTGTTTAGGCACATCAGGGGTCTCCAAACGCAACATGGCGCCACCATTGATTCCAGCCAATCTCGTATTCAAAAAGTCAAATGGTGCTCCCTCACTTCCGAGCCCTGACGTGTGCCCAAACAGTGGTTTACCCCCACATATGGGGTACCAGCATACTCAGGACAAACTGCGCAACAATTACTGGGGTCCAATTTCTCCTGTTACCCTTGTGAATCTAAAAAAATGCTTGCTAAAACATAATTTTTGAGGAAAGAAAAATGATTTTTTATTTTCACGGCTCTGCGTTGTAAACGTCTGTGAAGCACTTGGGGGTTCAAAGTGCTCACCACATATCTAGATAAGTTCCTTGGGGGGTCTAGTTTCTAAAATGGGGTCACTTGTGGGGGGTTTCTACTGTTTAGGCACACCAGGGGCTCTGCAAACGCAACGTGACACCCGCAGACCATTCCATCAAAGTCTGCATTTCAAAAGTCACTACTTCCCTTCTGAGCCCCGACGTGTGCCCAAACAGTGGTTTACCCCCACATATGGGGTATCAGCGTACTCAGGAGAAACTGGACAACAACTTTTGGGGTCCAATTTCTCCTGTAACCCTTGGGAAAATAAAAAATTCTGGGCTAAATAATTATTTTTAAGGAAAGAAAACGTATTTATTATTTTCACGGCTCTGCATTATAAACTTCTATGAAGCACTTGGGGGTTCAAAGTGCTCACCACACATCTAGATAAGTTCCTTTCAGAGTCTAGTTTCCAAAATGGGGTCACTTGTGGGGGGTTTCTACTGTTTAGGCACATCAGGGGCTCTGCAAACGCAACGTGACGCCCGCAGAGCATTCCATCAAAGTCTGCATTTCAAAACGTCACTACTTCAATTCCAAGCCCCGGCATGTGCCCAAACAGTAGTTTACCCCCACATATGGGGTATCAGCGTACTCAGGAGAAACTGGACAACAACTTTTGGGGTCAAATTTCTCCTGTTACCCTTGGGAAAAAAAAAAATTGCAGGCTAAAAGATCATTTTTGAGAAAATAATTTTTTTTTTTATTTTCATGGCTCTGCGTTATAAACTTCTGTGAAGCACTTGGGGGTTCAAAGTCCTCACCACACATCTAGATTAGTTCCTTTGGGGGTCTAGTTTCTAAAATGGTGTCATTTCTGGGGGATCTCCAATGTTTAGGCACACAGGGGCTCTCCAAACGTGACATGGTGTCCGCTAATGATTGGAGCTAATTTTCCATTTAAAAAGCCAAATGGCGTGCCATCCCTTCCGAGCCCTGCCGTGCGCCCAAACAGTGGTTTACCCCCACATATGGGGTATCAGCGTACTCAGGACAAACTGGACAACAATATTTGGGGTCCAATTTCTCCTATTATCCTTGGCAAAATAGGAAATTCCAGGCTAAAAAATCATTTTTGAGGAAAGAAAAATTATTTTTTATTTTCATGGCTCTGCGTTATAAACTTCTGTGAAGCACCTGGGGGTTTAAAGTGCTCAATATGCATCTAGATAAGTTCCTGGGGGGTCTAGTTTCCAAAATGGGGTCACTTGTGCGGGAGCTCCAATGTTTAGGCACACAGGGGCTCTCCAAACGCGACATGGTGTCCGCTAACAATTGGAGCTAATTTTCCATTCAAAAAGTCAAATGGCGCGCCTTCTCTTCCGAGCCCTGCCGAGTGCCCAAACAGTGGTTTACCCCCACATATGAGGTATCGGCGTACTCGGGAGAAATTGCCCAACAAATTTTATGATCCATTTTATCCTACTGCCCATGTGAAAATGAAAAAATTGAGGCGAAAAGAATTTTTTTGTGAAAAAAAATTACTTTTTCATTTTTACAGATCAATTTGTGAAGCACCTGAGGGTTTAAAGTGCTCACTAGGCATCTAAATTAGTTCCTTGGGGGGTCTAGTTTCCAAAATGGGGTCACTTGTGGGGGAGCGCCAATGTTTAGGCACACAGGAGCTATCCAAACGCGACATGGTGTCCGCAAAACGATGGAAATAATTTTTCATTCAAAAAGTCAAATGGCGCTCCTTCCCTTCCGAGCCTTACCATGTGCCCAAACAGTGGTTTACCCCCACATGTGAGGTATTGGTGTACTCAGGAGAAATTGCCCAACACATTTTAGGATCCATTTCATCCTGTTGCCCATGTGAAAATGAAAAAATTGAGGCTAAAAGAATTTTTTTGTGAAAAAAAAGTACTTTTTCATTTTTACGGATCAATTTGTGAAGCACCTGGGGGTTCAAAGTGCTCACTATGCATCTAGATAAGTTCCTTGGGGCGTCTAGTTTCCAAAATGGGGTCACTTGTGGGGGAGCTCCAATTTTTAGGCACACGGGGGCTCTCCAAACGTGACATGGTGTCCGCTAAAGAGTGGAGCCAATTTTTGATTCAAAAAGTCAAATGGCGCTCCTTCCCTTCCAAGCCCTGCCGTGCGCCAAAACAGTGGTTTACCCCCACATATGAGGTATCAGCGTACTCAGGACAAATTGCACAACAACTTTCGTGGTTCATTTTCTCCTTTTACCATTGGGAAAATAAAAAAATTGTTGCTAAAAGATAATTTTTGTGACTAAAAAGTTAAATGGTGATTTTTTCCTTCCATGTTGCTTCTGCTGCTGTGAAGCACCTGAAGGGTTAATAAACTTCTTGAATGTGGTTTTGAGTACCTTGAGGGGTGCAGTTTTTAGAATGGTGTCACTTTTGGGTATTTTCAGCCATATAGACCCCTCAAACTGACTTCAAATGTGAGGTGGTCCCTAAAAAAAATGGTTTTGTAAATTTCGTTGTAAAAATGACAAATCGCTGGTCGAATTTTAACCCTTATAACTTCCTAACAAAAAAAAATTTTGTTTCCAAAATTGTGCTGATGTAAAGTAAACATGTGGGAAATGTTATTTATTAACTATTTTGTGTCACATATCTCTCTGGTTTAACAGAATAAAAATTCAAAATGTGAAAATTGCGAAATTTTCAAAATTTTCACCAAATTTCCGTGTTTATCACAAATAAATGCAGAATTTATTGACCTAAATTTACCACTAACATGAAGCCCAATATGTCACGAAAAAACAATCTCAGAACCGCTAGGATCCGTTGAAGCGTTCCTGAGTTATTACCTCATAAAGGGACACTGGTCAGAATTGCAAAAAACGGCAAGGTCTTTAAGGTCAAAATAGGCTGGGTCTTGAAGGGGTTAAAATGGGGTCACTTATGTGGAGCTCTTCTCGCACCTCATGGGCGCTCCCAGTGGGTCATGGCACCTGCAAAACATAACTGTAAAATCTGGCTCTCCTTGCCTTCTGAGCTTTGCCCTATGCCTGAAAAATATTTCCAGATTCATGTAAGTTATTGGCACACTCAGGAAAAAATGGACCTCAGTTTGTTGTAAAAAAAATTCCTATTAGCCCCTTAGAAAAATTAAAAACTCGGGGCTGAAACAACATTTTTTTTTAGAGAAAATGATTTTATTATTTTCACGGCTCAATGTCATAGTCTTCCGTGAAGCACCTGGGTGTTCAAGATGCCTACCACACCTCTGAATACATTCCTTGAGATGTCTAGGTTTAAAATGGGGACATTTGTGAGGGGTTTCCACGGTTCGACAATCTGTATGGGATCCTTTATGTTCTTATGCATTATGTTTAAATCTGTCTGGCTATCATTCTTTCGTTTATGTGTGGGTAACACCCACTTTTGGACCTCATATATCTTTTCATGAGGATTGTCCCTGTGGGATGGGGACCTACACAATGGGGATTGGCGTCCGACCAATTATAGGCTGCCGTCATTCTTCGGGCTCATCTGCTTATAATCTTGAGCTTAATGTCACTTAAGGGATATGTCAAATGAGTAGGGATTTTGGGTTATGTATATTTGCCCACCTCTTAAGTCCATATCTATCATGTGTACTAGTTTTGGGCTTGTGCATTTTTTCTGAATTTATGACATCTCCCCTTAACTAGTGGGTGCAGGCAGGAATATGGCTTTTTGACCATACTGTGTGCACAGCATTTTTGGTGTCCTAGACAGGGCATGTATGCTGTTTGGTGCATTAATAGATCATATGTAGGGTGTGTGACGTGGATGTGGTACCAGACTGCTTGTGATTAGATCAGCACTTTATAGATTTCGCGCTCTGTGCCTAGGCACTCTCCCCAGGGTTTTTGGTGCGCGTGCACATATTGTTCACGCGCACTATAGAGGAGATTCCTCTATCTCCACTGCGCATGCCTGGGTGTCCTTCTGTTGGTAACCCGGGCGTGTGCAGATGGACTTTATCAAGCGTTGTATTAGAGCTCGCTCCTCATGCTGGTGCGCGTGCGCACTAATTACATCGCTCTATTGAACGCCGCATCGGCGCTTGCTTGCCGGACTTGTGCACGTGCGCACTGTCTATACCGATCTCTGGGACCAATTGGGATTGGTCTTACAAAACTGACTGGGTCTGTGCGCGTTAAGTGGGAGTTGATTGGCCGATATACTGGCTACACCCACGGTACCCTTATGCGCATGTCCGGAGTCATCTCCCCAGTAACTCACATCCATGGGTCACTCGGACACCGTCGGCAGCCTTACAGGTGAAAGGTATTTGTAATTATTTAACCTCATGTATATAGGGCTTGTTTGGGAGGCTATCCTCACTACCTTCCCCTGACGAAGACGCTCCAAGTAGCGTCGATACGCGTGGGGCCTCCACCCCCCCCCCCTTGTTGGACCTCCCCGGTCCCGGCCTTATTCCCTGCTCACCCTTATCTTCCTTGGGTGTATGCCTCTTTGAACGCTCGTTGCTCCTATACCTGCTTTAAGGGCACATTCATCTATGGACACCAATGGGGTATTGACTCTTTGGTGACTTGGAGCCTTTTTGCCACATTTTGGTAAAGTATGATATTGGGTGTTATTGGGTGCTAGCATTAGGGAAGGTTGCTAGCTAGCTGCACTAGCTATTTAACCATTCTGCCAGCTTTAATTTCTTCTCTTTAGCAACTTGATTGATTATAGGCCTGTTGTGTGACTGGGGGGGGGGCAGTAGTCATATTTTGGATCTGACCGCTGGTATAGCTTTCTTTCATTAGGACTCTGCTAGGTGGCAGTATAGTGTATTCAATAAAATTTGTTGGTTATTGTACTTATCTGCCGGCCTGTTTAGAGGTTCTCTGTATTTGTATATGTGCTATATACAGTATCTGTGATGTGGATCCTTGTTATTGCATCAGGGGGGATGCGGGTAGGTCCGCTTTGTTTTTAAATGTTTTTAAATGTCTATTTCTCCCTTTTCTTTGCCCTCATGTATAGTGGATTGTAATAATTGAATAAAATTTATTAGGTTGATCCCACTGTGTGCATATTTCTTTTTCTTCTGTGTTGTCTGGGTTTCCACTGTTTAGGCACATCAGGGGCTCTCCAAATGGCACATGACGTCCGCTAATGATTACTGGAAATATTACATTCAAAAAGTCCAATGATGCTCTTCCCTTCCTAGCCCTACCATGCACCCAAACATTAGTTTTCTTCCTGATATGGGGTATCGGCGTACCCAGCAGAAATTGCCCTACAAATTTTATGGACGAAAAATGGGGAATGATTCCTGCACAACCATTCAGGGATAAAATGGATGCACTTTATCCCTGGATGGCTGTGCTGGAATCTTTCCCCATTTTTCATCTACCTTCCTGTAATCACCAGTGGAAATGGCACCCTCAGGAAGAACTCCGGGCCAAATTTCCAGCTACACATTCTCAGCATGGTAAGCACTTTCGTCCCTCTCCCTCTCCCTGCATGTACAATTTTTATGGTGCAATTTCTCCTGTTTACTCTAATGAAAATGCCAAATTTGGGGCTAAAATAAAATTTCTGTTATGAAAATGTGATTTTATTATTTTCACGGCTCAACGTTATAAACTTCTGTGAAGCATCTGGGGGTTCAAGGTGCTCACCACACATCTAAATACATTCGATGAGGGATCTAGTTTCCAAAGTGGGGTCACTTGTGGAGGTTTCCACTGTTTTAAAATGGTGACATTTGTGGGGGGTTTCCACTGTTTAGACACATCAGGGGCTCTCCAAATGAGACATGATGTTTGCTAATGATTCCAGGAACTTTTACATTCAAAAAGTCAAATGACGCTTCTTGCCCTCCAAGCCCTGCCGTGCACCCAAACAGTAGTTTTCTCCCTCATTTTGTGTATCGGTGTACTCAGGAGAAATTGCACAACAAATTGTATGGTACAATTTCTCCTGTTACTGCTATGAAGATGCAATATTTGGGGGTAAAAACATATTTGTGAAGAAAATTTGTTTTTTTTTATTTTTACGGCTCAACATTATAAACTTCTGTGAAGCACCTGCGGGTTCAATGTGCACACATCTAGATCAGTTCCCTGAGGCGTCTAGTTTCCAAAATGGTGTCACTTGTGGGGGATTTTCACTGTTTAGGCACATCTGAGGCTCTCCAAACGCGTCATGGCGTCCGCCAATTGTTCCAGCAAATTTTGGCACTCCTTCCCTTTCGAGCTCTGCCGTGCACCCAAACAGTGGTTTTCTCTCTCATATAGGGTATCAACATGCTCAGGAGAAATTACAAACAAACAAATTTTGGGGTCCATTTTTTCCTGTTACCCTTGTCATAATAAAAAAAAAAAATGGATCTGAAGTCAGTTTTTTTGTGAACAAAAAGTGAAATGTTATTTTTTTTTTTCAAAAAATTCCTGTGAATCACCTAATTCTGGTTTTGAGCACCTTGAGGGGTGGAGTTTTTGGAATGGTGTCACTTTTGTGTATCTTCTATCATACAGACCCCTCAAAGTGACTTCAAATGTGATGTGGTCCCTAAAAAATGGTTTTGTAGATTTTGTTGGAAAAATAAAAAATCGCTGGTCAAGTATTACCCCATATAACAGCCGCCGACTTCCAGCACATATCCTACTCACCTTCCAGCGCGCCCTTGCTGGCACTGCATATTGTTCTTTCCGGTGCCAGCAGCTCTTCCGGCTGAGCAATCACAGGGCCCCGCTCATTAAGATAATGAATATGCATGTCTCTCCACTCCTATAGGTATGAAGTGCATATTTATTACCTTAATGAGCGGGGCCACATGATCGCTCGGCCGCAAGAGCTGCTGGAGCTGGAACGAACGAGATGCAATGCCACTGAGGGCGGGCAGGCAGGTAAATAGGATGTTTTTTTTATTTTTTTAAACAGGAATCATGCATACAAGGATAGAGGAAAAACAGCCATACATGCAAGGATAGGTGATAAAGAGCCATGCATACCAGGACAGGGATGGGGGAGCCATACATACAATGAAAGGGATAGGGGAGCCATGCATACAATGACAGGGATGGGGAGCCATGCATAAAATGACAGGGATAGGGAGCCATGCATACAATGACAGGGACGGGGAGCCATGCTTGCAATGACAGGGACGGGGGAGCCATGCATACAATGACAGGGATGGGTAGCCATGCATACAATGAAAGGGATGGGGAGCCATGTATACAATGACAGGGATGGGGGAGCCATGCATACAATGACAGGGGCGGGGGAGCCATGCATACAATGACAGGGACGGGGGAGCCATGCATAGCAGGACAGTGATGAGGAGCCTTGCATACAATGACAGGGACGGTTAGTCATGCATACAATGACAGGGATGAGGGAGCCATGCATACAATGACAGGGACTGGGAGCCATGCATACAATGACAGGGATGGGAGAGCCATGCATACAATGACAGGGATGGTGAGCCATACAAACAATGACAGGGATGGGGAGCCATGCATACAATGACAGGGACGGGGGAGCCATGCATAGCAGGACAGTGATGAGGAGCCATGCATACAATGACAGGGATGGGGGAGCCATGCATACAATGAAAGGGATGGGGAGCCATGCATACAATGACAGGGACGGGGAGCAATGCATACAATGACAGGGATGGGGGAGCCATGCATACAATGACAGGGACGGGGAGCCATGCATACAATGACAGAGATGGGAGAGCCGTGCATACAATGACAGGGATGGGTAGCCATGCGTACAATAACAGGGACTGGGAGCCATGCATACAAAGACAGGGACGGGGAGCCAGGCATACAATGACAGGGACGGGGAGCCATGCATACAATGACAGGGACGGGGAGCCATGCATGCAATGACAGGGATGGGGAGCCATGCATACAATGACAGGGATGGGGGAGCCATGCATACAATGACAGAGACGGGGAGCCATGCATACAATGACAGGGATGGGGGAGCCATGCATACAATGACAGGGATGGGGAGCCATGCATACAATGACAGGGATGGGGGAGCCATGCATACAATGACAGAGACGGGGAGCCATGCATACAATTACAGGGATGGGGGAGCCATGCATACAATGACAGAGACGGGGAGCCATGCATACAATGACAGAGACGGGGAGCCATGCATACAATGACAGAGACGGGGAGCCATGCATACAATGACAAGGATGGGGAGCCATGCATCCAATGACAGGAATGGGGAGCCATGCATACAATGACAGGGATGGGGAGCCATGCATACAATGACAGGGATGGGGAGCCATGCATACAATGACAGGGATGGGGAGCCATGCATACAATGACAGGGACGGGAAGCCATGCATATAATGACAGGGATGGGGAGCCATGCATACAATGACAGGGATGGGGAGCCATGCATACAATGACAGGGACGGGGAGCCATGCATACAAAGACAGGGACGGGGAGCCAGGCATACAATGACAGGGACGGGGAACCAGGCATACAATGACAGGGACGGGGGAGCCATGCATACAATGACAGGGACGGGGGAGCCATGCATACAATGACAGGGATGAGGAGCCATGCATACAATGACATGGACGGGCAGCCATGTATACAATGACAGGGACGGGGAGCCATGCGTACAATGACAGGAATGGGGAGCCATGCGTACAATGACAGGGATGGGGAGCCATGCATACAATGACAGGGATGGGGAGCCATGCATACAATGACAGGGATAGGGGAGCCATGCATACAATGACAGGGATGGGTAGCAATGCAAACAATGACAGGGACGGGGGAGCCATGCATACAATGAATGGGATGGGGAGCCATGCATACAATGACTGGGACAGGGCAGCCATGCATACAATGACAGGGATGGGGGAGCCATGCATACAATGACAGGGAGGGGGAGCCATGCAAACAATGACAGGGATGGGGAGCCATGCATACAACGACAGGGATAAGGAGCCATGCATACAATGACAGGATTAGGGGAGCCATGCATACAATGACAGGGACGGGGATCCATGCATACAATGTCAGGGACGGGGAGCCATGCATACAATGACAGGGACGGGGGAGCCATGCATACAACGACAGGGACAGGGGAGCCATGCATACAATGACAGGGATGGGGAGCCATGCAAACAATGACAGCGATGGGGAGCCATGCATACAATGACAGGGATGGGGAGCCATGCATACAATGACAGGGATGGGGAGCCATGCATACAATGACAGGGACGGGGAGCCATGCATACAATGACAGGGATGGGGAACCATGCACACAATGACAGGGACGGGGGAGCCATGCACACAATGACATGGATGGGGAGCCATGCATGCAATGACAGGGATGGGGAGCCATGCATACAATCACAGGGATGGGTAGCCATGCATACAATGACAGGGACAGGGGAGCCATGCATACAATGACAGGGATGGGGAGCCATGCATACAATGACAGGGATGGGTAGCCATGCATACAATGACAGGGATGGGGAGCCATGCATACAATCACAGGGATGGGTAGCCATGCATACAATGACAGGGACAGGGGAGCCATGCATACAATGACAGGGACAGGGAGCCATGCATACAATGACAGGGATGGGTAGCCATGCATACAATGACAGGGGAGCCTTGCATACAATGACAGGGATGGGGAGCCATGCATACAATGACAGGGATGGAGAGCCATGCATACAATGACAGGGATGGGGAGCCATGCACACAATGACAGGGACAGGGGAGCCATGCATGCAATGACAGGTATGGGGGAGCAATGCATACAATGACAGGGATGGAGAGCCATGCATACTATGACAGGGACGGGGGAGCCATGCAAACAATGACAGGGATGGAGAGCCATGCATACAATGACAGGGACGGGGAGCCATGCATGCAATGACAGGGATGGGGGAGCCATGCATACTATGACAGGGACGGGGGAGCCATGCAAACAATGACAGGGATGGAGAGCCATGCATACAATGACAGGGACGGGAAGCCATGCATATAATGACAGGGATGGGGAGCCATGCATACAATGACAGGGATGGGGAGCCATGCATACAATGACAGGGACGGGGAGCCATGCATACAAAGACAGGGACGGGGAGCCAGGCATACAATGACAGGGACGGGGAACCAGGCATACAATGACAGGGACGGGGGAGCCATGCATACAATGACAGGGACGGGGGAGCCATGCATACAATGACAGGGATGAGGAGCCATGCATACAATGACATGGACGGGCAGCCATGTATACAATGACAGGGACGGGGAGCCATGCGTACAATGACAGGAATGGGGTGCCATGCGTACAATGACAGGGATGGGGAGCCATGCATACAATGACAGGGATGGGGAGCCATGCATACAATGACAGGGATGGGGGAGCCATGCATACAATGACAGGGAGGGGGAGCCATGCAAACAATGACAGGGATGGGGAGCCATGCATACAACGACAGGGATAAGGAGCCATGCATACAATGACAGGATTAGGGGAGCCATGCATACAATGACAGGGACGGGGATCCATGCATACAATGTCAGGGACGGGGAGCCATGCATACAATGACAGGGACGGGGGAGCCATGCATACAACGACAGGGACAGGGGAGCCATGCATACAATGACAGGGATGGGGAGCCATGCAAACAATGACAGCGATGGGGAGCCATGCATACAATGACAGGGATGGGGAGCCATGCATACAATGACAGGGATGGGGAGCCATGCATACAATGACAGGGACGGGGAGCCATGCATACAATGACAGGGATGGGGAGCCATGCACACAATGACAGGGACGGGGGAGCCATGCACACAATGACATGGATGGGGAGCCATGCATGCAATGACAGGGATGGGGAGCCATGCATACAATCACAGGGATGGGTAGCCATGCATACAATGACAGGGACAGGGGAGCCATGCATACAATGACAGGGATGGGGAGCCATGCATACAATGACAGGGATGGGTAGCCATGCATACAATGACAGGGATGGGGAGCCATGCATACAATCACAGGGACGGGGGAGCCATGCATACAACGACAGGGACAGGGGAGCCATGCATACAATGACAGGGATGGGGAGCCATGCAAACAATGACAGCGATGGGGAGCCATGCATACAATGACAGGGATGGGGAGCCATGCATACAATGACAGGGATGGGGAGCCATGCATACAATGACAGGGACGGGGAGCCATGCATACAATGACAGGGATGGGGAGCCATGCACACAATGACAGGGACGGGGGAGCCATGCACACAATGACATGGATGGGGAGCCATGCATGCAATGACAGGGATGGGGAGCCATGCATACAATCACAGGGATGGGTAGCCATGCATACAATGACAGGGACAGGGGAGCCATGCATACAATGACAGGGACAGGGAGCCATGCATACAATGACAGGGATGGGTAGCCATGCATACAATGACAGGGGAGCCTTGCATACAATGACAGGGATGGAGAGCCATGCATACAATGACAGGGATGGGGAGCCATGCACACAATGACAGGGACAGGGGAGCCATGCATGCAATGACAGGTATGGGGGAGCAATGCATACAATGACAGGGATGGAGAGCCATGCATACTATGACAGGGACGGGGGAGCCATGCAAACAATGACAGGGATGGAGAGCCATGCATACAATGACAGGGACGGGGAGCCATGCATGCAATGACAGGGATGGGGGAGCCATACATGCAATGACAGGGATGGGGAGCCATGCATACAATGACAGGGACGGGGAGCCATGCATACAATGACAGGGACGGGGAGCCATGCATACAGTGACAGGGACGGGGAGTCATGCATACAATGACAGGGACGGGGGAGCCATGCATGCAATGACAGGGATGGGAAGCCATGCATACAATGACAGAGAAGGGTGAGCCATGCATACAATGAAAGGGATAGGGAGCCATGCATACAATGACAGGGATGAGGGAGCCATGCACACAATGACAGGGATTGGGGAGCGTTATGACCTGGTGGTTAGGACAATAATGGACCTGGTGGTTAAGAGCACACGGAATGACCTGATAGTTACTAATAATATAGGACGAGCTCTGAGACGTGGGAACTCTGCCGACCGCAATCCCTAATCCTATTACACACACTAGAAATAGCCGTGGATTGCTCCTAACGCTCCCTATGCAACTCGTCACAGCCTAAGAAACTAGCTAGCCCTAAAGATAGAAATATAAAGCCTACCTTGCCTCAGAGAAATTCCCCAAAGGAAAAGGCAGCCCCCCACATATAATGACTGTGAGTAAAGATGAAAATTACAAACACAGAGATGAAATAGATTTAGCAAAGTGAGGCCCGTCTTACTGAACAGACTGAGGATAGGAAAGGTAACTTTGCGGTCAGCACAAAAAACTACAAAAAGACCACGCAGAGGGCGCAAAAGACCCTCCGCACCGACTCACGGTGCGGAGGCGCTCCCTCTGCGTCCCAGAGCTTCCAGCAAGCAAGACAAAAATCAAAATAGCAAGCTGGACAGAAAAATAGCAAACAAGAGAAAAACAAGCAGTCACTTAGCTTCTGCTGGGAAGACAGGTCACAAGAACAATCCAGGAGTGAACTAGACCAATACTGGAACATTGACAGATGGCATGGAGCAATGATCTAAGTGGAGTTAAATAGAGCAGCCAGCTAACGAATTAACCTCGTCACCTGTGGAAGGAAACTCAGAAGCCGCAGCCCCACTCACAACCACCAGAGGAAGCCCATGGACAGAACCAGTTGAAGTACCATTTATGACCACAGGAGGGAGCTTGACAACAGAATTCACAACAGTACCCCCCCCCCTTGAGGAGGGGTCACCGAACCCTCACCAGAGCCCCCAGGCCGACCAGAACGAGCCAAATGAAAGGCACAAACCAAATCGGCAGCATGAACATCGGAGGCAAAGACCCAGGAATTATCTTCCTGACCATATCCTTTCCACTTGACTAGGTACTGGAGTTTCCGTCTCGAAATACGAGAATCCAAAATCTTCTCCACCACATACTCCAACTCCCCCTCAACCAACACCGGGGCAGGAGGATCAACGGATGGAACCACAGGCGCCACGTATCTCCGCAACAACGACCTATGGAACACATTATGGATGGCAAAAGAAGCTGGAAGGGTCATACGAAACGACACAGGATTGAGAACCTCAGAAATCTTATACGGACCAATGAAACGAGGCTTAAACTTAGGAGAGGAAACCTTCATAGGAACATAACGAGATGACAACCAAACCAAATCCCCAACACAAAGTCGGGGACCCACACAGCGCCGGTGGTTAGCGAAACGTTGAGTCTTCTCCTGGGACAATGTTAAATTGTCCACCACATGAGTGCAAATCTGCTGCAACCTATCCACCACAGTATCTACACCAGGACAGTCCGAAGACTCAACCTGCCCTGAAGAGAAACGAGGATGGAAACCAGAATTGCAGAAAAACAGCGAAACCAAAGTAGCCGAGCTGGCCCGATTATTAAGGGCGAACTCAGCCAAAGGCAAAAAGGACACCCAATCATCCTGATCAGCAGAAACAAAGCATCTCAGATATGTTTCCAAAGTGTGATTAGTTCGTTCGGTTTGGCCATTTGTCTGAGGATGGAAAGCCAAGGAAAAAGACAAATCAATGCCCATCCTAGCACAAAAGGCTCGCCAAAACCTCGAAACAAATTGGGAACCTCTGTCCGAAACGATGTTCTCCGGAATGCCATGTAAACGAACCACATGCTGGAAAAACAATGGCACCAAATCAGAGGAAGAAGGCAATTTAGACAAGGGTACCAAATGGACCATCTTAGAGAAGCGATCACAAACCACCCAAATGACCGACATCTTTTGAGAGACAGGGAGATCCGAAATAAAATCCATAGAGATATGCGTCCAGGGCCTCTTCGGGACTGGCAAGGGCAAAAGCAACCCACTGGCACGAGAACAGCAGGGCTTAGCCCGAGCACAAGTCCCACAGAACTGCACAAAAGAACGCACATCCCGCGACAAAGACGGCCACCAAAAGGATCTAGCCACCAAATCTCTGGTACCAAAGATTCCAAGATGACCAGCCAACTTCGAACAATGAACCTCAGAGATAACTCTACTAGTCCATTTATCAGGGACAAACAGTTTCTCCGCTGGGCAACGGTCAGGTCTATCAGCCTGAAATTTTTGCAGCACCCGCCGCAAATCAGGGGAGATGGCAGACAAAATTACCCCCTCTTTGAGAATACCCGCCGGCTCAGGAACACCCGGAGAGTCGGGCACAAAACTCCTTGACAGGGCATCAGCCTTCACATTCTTAGAGCCTGGAAGGTACGAAACCACAAAATCAAAACGGGAGAAAAATAGCAACCAACGAGCCTGTCTAGGATTCAACCGTTTGGCAGACTCGAGATAAGTCAAATTCTTGTGATCCGTCAAGACCACCACGCGATGCTTGGCTCCTTCAAGCCAATGATGCCACTCCTCAAATGCCCACTTCATGGCCAACAACTCTCGATTGCCAACATCATAATTGCGCTCAGCAGGCGAAATCTTTCTAGAAAAGAAGGCACATGGTTTCATCACCGAGCCATCAGAACTTCTTTGCGACAAAACAGCCCCTGCACCAATCTCAGAAGCATCAACCTCGACCTGAAACGGTAGCGAAACATCTGGCTGGCACAGCACAGGGGCAGAGGAAAAACGACGCTTCAACTCCTGAAAAGCTTCCACAGCCGCAGAAGACCAATTGAGCACATCAGCACCCTTCTTGGTCAAATCAGTCAACAGTTTAGCAACACTAGAAAAATTACTGATGAAGCGACGATAAAAATTAGCAAAGCCCAGGAACTTTTGCAGACTCTTCACAGATGTCGGCTGAGTCCAATCATAAATGGCCTGGACTTTAACAGGGTCCATCTCAATAGTAGAAGGGGAAAAAATGAAACCCAAAAATGAAACCTTCTGAACTCCAAAGAGACGCTTTGACCCCTTCACAAACAAAGAATTCGCACGAAGGACCTGGAACACCATTCTGACCTGCTTCACGTGAGACTCCCAATCATCCGAAAAGACCAAAATATCATCCAAATATACAATCAGGAATTTATCCAGGTACTCTCGGAAGATGTCATGCATAAAGGACTGAAATACTGATGGAGCATTGGAAAGCCCGAATGGCATAACTAGGTACTCAAAATGGCCCTCTGGCGTATTAAATGCTGTTTTCCATTCATCGCCCTGTTTAATACGCACAAGATTATACGCACCACGAAGATCTATCTTGGTGAAGCAACTAGCCCCCTTAATCCGAGCAAATCAATCAGACAGCAGCGGCAAAGGGTACTGAAATTTCACTGTGATCTTATTAAGAAGGCGGTAATCAATACAAGGTCTCAAAGAACCATCCTTCTTGGCCACAAAAAAGAACCCTGCTCCCAATGGTGACGACGACGGGCGAATATGACCCTTCTCCAAGGATTCCTTTACATAACTCCGCATAGCGGCGTGCTCTGGCACAGATAAATTGAACAGTCGGCCCTTAGGAAACTTACTACCAGGAATCAAATTGATAGCACAATCGCAATCCCTATGAGGAGGTAGGGCACTGGATTTGGGCTCATCAAATACATCCCGGTAATCCAACAAAAACTCCGGAACTTCAGAAGGGGTGGATGACGAAATAAACAAAAATGGAACATCACCATGTACCCCCTGACAACCCCATCTGGACACAGACATAGATTTCCAATCCAATACTGGATTATGGACCTGTAGCCATGGCAACCCCAAAACGACCACATTATGCAGATTATGCAACACCAAAAAGCGAATATCCTCCTGATGTGCAGGAGCCATGCACATGGTCAATTGGGTCCAGTACTGGGGCTTATTCTTGGCCAAAGGCGTAGCATCAATTCCTCTCAGTGGAATAGGATACTGCAAGGGCTCCAAGAAAAAACCACAGCGCCTAGCAAACTCCAAGTCCATCAAATTCAGGGCAGCGCCTGAATCCACAAATGCTATAACAGAATAGGATGATAAAGAGCAAATCAGAGTAACGGACAAAAGAAATTTCGACTGTACCGTACCAATGGTGGCAGACCTAGCGAAACGCTTAGTGCGCCTATGACAATCGGAGATAGCATGAGTGGAATCACCACAGTAAAAACACAGCCCATTCCGACGTCTGTGTTCTTGCCGTTCAGCTCTGGTCAAAGTCCTATCACATTGCATAGGCTCAGGTCTATGCTCAGATAATACCGCCAAATGGTGCACAGCTTTACGCTCACGCAAGCGTTGATCGATCTGAATGGCCAAAGACATAGACTCATTCAGACCAGCAGGCATGGGAAATCCCACCATGACATCCTTAAGGGCTTCAGAGAGACCCTTTCTGAAAATTGCTGCCAGGGCACATTCATTCCACTGAGTGAGTACAGACCACTTCCTAAACTTCTGACAATATATCTCTACTTCATCCTGACCCTGACACAGAGCCAGCAAGATTTTCTCTGCCTGATCCACTGAATTTGGTTCATCATAAAGCAATCCGAGCGCCAGAAAAACGCATCAACATCACGCAATGCCGGATCTCCTAGCGCAAGGGAAAATGCCCAGTCTTGAGGGTCGCCATGTAACAAAGAAATAATGATTTTCACTACTTGAACAGGGTCACCTGAGGAGCGAGGTTTCAAAGCAAGAAACAATTTACAATTATTTTTGAAATTCAGAAACTTAGATCTATCCCCAAAAAACAAATCAGGAATTGGAATCCTAGGCTCTAACATCGGATTCTGAACCACAAAATCTTGAATGTTTTGTACCCTTGCAGTGAGATTATTCATACAAGAGGACAGACCTTGAATGTCCATATCTACACCTGTATCCTGAACCACCCAGAGGTAAAGGGGAAAAGAGAGACAAAACACACTGCAAAGAAAAAAAAATGGTCTCAGAACTTCTCTTATCCCTCTATTGAGAGGCATTAGTACTATGGGCCACCTGTACTGTTATGACCTGGTGGTTAGGACAATAATGGACCTGGTGGTTAAGAGCACACGGAATGACCTGATAGTTACTAATAATATAGGACGAGCTCTGAGACGTGGGAACTCTGCTGACCGCAATCCATAATCCTGTCACACACACTAGAAATAGCCGTGAATTGCTCCTAACGCTCTCTATGCAACTCGTCACAGCCTAAGAAACTAGCTAGCCCTAAAGATAGAAATATAAAGCCTACCTTGCCTCAGAGAAATTTCTAAAGGAAAAGGCAGCCCCCCACATATAATGACTGTGAGTAAAGATGAAAATTATAAACACAGAAATGAAATAGATTTAGCAAAGTGAGGCCCGACTTACTGAACAGACTGAGGATAGGAAAAGTAACTTTGCGGTCAGCACAAAAAACTACAAAAAGACCACGCAGAGGGCGCAAAAGACCCTCCGCACCGACTCACGGTGCGGAGGCGCTCCCTCTGCGTCCCAGAGCTTCCAGCAAGCAAGACAAAAATCAAAATAGCAAGCTGGACAGAAAAATAGCAAACAAGAGAAAAACAAGCAGGAACTTAGCTTCTGCTGGGAAGACAGGTCACAAGAACGATCCAGGAGTGAACTAGACCAATACTGGAACATTGACAGGTGGCATGGAGCAATGATCTAGGTGGAGTTAAATAGAGCAGCCAGCTAACGAATTAACCTCGTCACCTGTGGAATGAAACTCAGAAGCCGCAGCCCCACTCACAACCACCAGAGGAAGCCCATGGACAGAACCAGCCAAAGTACCATTCATGACCACAGGAGGGAGCTTGACAACAGAATTCACAACAGGGGAGCCATGCACACAATGACAGGGGCGGGGGAGCCATGCTTACAATGAAAAGGTTAGGGGAGCCATGCATACAATGACAGGGACGGGGGAGCCATGCATAGCAGGACAGTGATGAGGAGCCTTGCATACAATGACAGGGACGGGGAACCATGCATACAATGACAGGGATGAGGGAGCCATGCATACAATGACAGGGACGGGGAGCCATGCATACAATGAAAGGGATGGGGAGCCATACATACAATGACAAGGACGGGGGAGCCATGCATAGCAGGACAGTGATGAGGAGCCATGCATACAATAACAGGGATGGGGGAGCTATGCATACAATGAAAGGGATGGGGAGCCATGCATACAATAACAGGGATGGGGGAGCCATGCATGCAATGACAGGGACAGGGAGCCATGCATACAAATGACAGGGACGGGGAGCCATGCATACAATGACAGGGATGGGGGAGCTATGCATACAATGACAGGGACGGGGAGCCATGCATACAATAACAGGGATGGGGGAGCCATGCATACAATGACAGGGACGGGGAGCCATGCATACAATGACAGGGACGGGGAGCCAGGCATACAATGACAGGGATGGGTAGCCATGCATACAATGACAAAGACAGGGGAGCCATGCATACAATGACAGGGATGGGGAGCCATGCATACAATGACAGGGATGGAGAGCCATGCATACAATGACAGGAATGGGGACCCATGCACACAATGTCAGGGACGGGGGAGCCATGCATACAATGACAGGGATGGGGGAGCCATGCATACAATGACAGGGATGGAGAGCCATGCATACAATGACAGGGACGGGAAGCCATGCATACAATGACAGGGATAGGGGAGCCATGCATACAATGACAGGGATAGGGGAGCCATGCATACAATGGCAGGGATGGGGAGCCATGCATAAAATGACAGGGATAGGGAGCCATGCATACAATGACAGGGATGGGGAGCCATGCATACAATGACAAGGACGGGGAGCCATGCTTGCAATGACAGGGACCGGGGAGCCATGCATACAATGACAGGGATGGGTAGCCATGCATACAATGAAAGGGATGGGGAGCCATGTATACAATGACAGGGATGGGAGAGCCATGCATACAATGACAGGGGCGGGGGAGCCATACATAAAATGAAAGGGTTAGGGGAGCCATGCATACAATGACAGGGACGGGGGAGCCATGCATAGCAGGACAGTGATGAGGAGCCTTGCATACAATGACAGGGACGGTTAGCCATGCATACAATGACAGGGATGAGGGAGCCATGCATACAATGACAGGGACGGGGAGCCATGCATACAATGACAGGGACGGGGAGCCAGGCATACAATGACAGGGACGGGAGAGCCATGCATACAATGACAGGGATGGGGAGCCATGCAAAAAATGACAGGGATGGGGAGCCATGCATACAATGACATGGATGGGGAGCCACGCATACAATGACAGGGAAGGGGAGCCATGCATGCAATGACAGGGACAGGGGAGCCATGCATAGCAGGACAGTGATGAGGAGCCATGCATACAATGACAAGGACGGCGGAGCCATGCATTCAATGACAGGGATGAGGGAGCCATGCATACAATGACAGGGACGGGGGAGCCATGCATACAATGACAGGAACGGGGGAGCCATGCATACAATGACAGGGAAGGTGAGCCATACAAACAATGACAGGGATTGGGAACCATGCATACAATGACAGGGACGGGGAGCAATGCATACAATGACAGGGATAGGGGAGCCATGCATACAATGAAAGGGACGGGGAGCAATGCATACAATGACAGGGATGGGGAGCCATGCATATAATGACAGGGACGGGGGAGCCATGCATACAATGACAGGGATGGTGAGCCATGCATACAATGACAGGGACGGGGAGCCATGCATACAATGACAGGGATGGAGAGCCATCCATACAATGACAAGGATGAGGGAGCCATGCATACAATGACAGGGACGGGGAGCCATGCATACAATGACAGGGATGAGGGAGCCATGCATACAATGACAGGGACAGGGAGCCATGCATACAATGACAGGGACGGGGGAGCCATGCATACATTGACAGGGATGGGGAGCCATGCATACAATGACAGGGACGGAGGAGCCATCCATACAATGACAGGGACGGGGAGCCATGCATACAATGACAGGGATAGGGGAGCCATGCATACAATGACAGGGATAGGGGAGCCTTGCATACAATGACAGGGATAGGGAGCCATGCATACAATGACAGGGATGGGGAGCCATGCATACAATGACAAGGACGGGGAGCCATGCTTGCAATGACAGGGACAGGGGAGCCATGCATACAATGACAGGGTTGGGTAGCCATGCATACAATGAAAGGGATGGGGAGCCATGTATACAATGACAGGGATGGGGGAGCTATGCATACAATGACAGGGGCGGGGGAGCCATGCATACAATGAAGGGGTTAGGGGAGCCATGCATACAATGACAGGTACGGGTGAGCCATGCATAGCAGGACAGTGATGAGGAGCCTTGCATACAATGACAGGGACGGTTAGCCATGCATACAATGACAGGGATGAGGGAGCCATGCATGCAATGACAGGGACGGGGAGCCATGCATACAATGACAGGGACGGGGAGCCAGGCATACAATGACAGGGACGGGAGAGCCATGCATACAATGACAGGGATGGGGAGCCATGCATAAAATGACAGGGATGGGGAGCCATGCATACAATGACATGGATGGGGAGCCATGCATACAATGACAGGGATGGGGAGCCATGCATACAATGACAGGGATGGGGAGCCATGCATACAATTACAGGGACGGGGAGCAATGCATACAATGACAGGGATGGGGAGCCATGCATACAATGACAGGGACGGGGGGGCCATGCATACAATGACAGGGATGGTGAGCCAAGCATACAATGACAGGGACGGGGAGCCATGCATACAATGACAGGGATGGAGAGCCATACATACAGTGACAGGGATGAGGGAGCCATGCATACAATGACAGGGACGGGGAGCCATGCATACAATGACAGGGATGAGGGAGCCATGCATACAATGACAGGGACAGGGAGCCATGCATACATTGACAGGGATGGGGAGCCATGCATACAATGACAGGGACGGAGAAGCCATGCATACAATGACAGGGATGAGGGAGCCATGCATACAATGACAGGGACGGGGAGCCATGCATACAATGAAAGGGATGGGGAGCCATACATACAATGACAAGGACGGGGGAGCCATGCATAGCAGGACAGTGATGAGGAGCCATGCATACAATAACAGGGATGGGGGAGCTATGCATACAATGAAAGGGATGGGGAGCCATGCATACAATAACAGGGATGGGGGAGCCATGCATGCAATGACAGGGACAGGGAGCCATGCATACAATGACAGGGACGGGGAGCCATGCATACAATGACAGGGATGGGGGAGCTATGCATACAATGACAGGGACGGGGAGCCATGCATACAATAACAGGGATGGGGGAGCCATGCATACAATGACAGGGACGGGGAGCCATGCATACAATGACAGGGACGGGGAGCCAGGCATACAATGACAGGGATGGGTAGCCATGCATACAATGACAAAGACAGGGGAGCCATGCATACAATGACAGGGATGGGGAGCCATGCATACAATGACAGGGATGGAGAGCCATGCATACAATGACAGGAATGGGGAGCCATGCACACAATGTCAGGGACGGGGGAGCCATGCATACAATGACAGGGATGGGGGAGCCATGCATACAATGACAGGGATGGAGAGCCATGCATACAATGACTGGGACGGGAAGCCATGCATACAATGACAGGGATAGGGGAGCCATGCATACAATGACAGGGATAGGGGAGCCATGCATACAATGGCAGGGATGGGGAGCCATGCATAAAATGACAGGGATAGGGAGCCATGCATACAATGACAGGGATGGGGAGCCATGCATACAATGACAAGGACGGGGAGCCATGCTTGCAATGACAGGGACCGGGGAGCCATGCATACAATGACAGGGATGGGTAGCCATGCATACAATGAAAGGGATGGGGAGCCATGTATACAATGACAGGGATGGGAGAGCCATGCATACAATGACAGGGGCGGGGGAGCCATGCATAAAATGAAAGGGTTAGGGGAGCCATGCATACAATGACAGGGACGGGGGAGCCATGCATAGCAGGACAGTGATGAGGAGCCTTGCATACAATGACAGGGACGGTTAGCCATGCATACAATGACAGGGATGAGGGAGCCATGCATACAATGACAGGGACGGGGAGCCATGCATACAATGACAGGGACGGGGAGCCAGGCATACAATGACAGGGACGGGAGAGCCATGCATACAATGACAGGGATGGGGAGCCATGCAAAAAATGACAGGGATGGGGAGCCATGCATACAATGACATGGATGGGGAGCCACGCATACAATGACAGGGAAGGGGAGCCATGCATGCAATGACAGGGACAGGGGAGCCATGCATAGCAGGACAGTGATGAGGAGCCATGCATACAATGACAAGGACGGGGGAGCCATGCATTCAATGACAGGGATGAGGGAGCCATGCATACAATGACAGGGACGGGGGAGCCATGCATACAATGACAGGAACGGGGGAGCCATGCATACAATGACAGGGAAGGTGAGCCATACAAACAATGACAGGGATGGGGAGCCATGCATACAATGACAGGGACGGGGAGCAATGCATACAATGACAGGGATAGGGGAGCCATGCATACAATGAAAGGGACGGGGAGCAATGCATACAATGACAGGGATGGGGAGCCATGCATATAATGACAGGGACGGGGGAGCCATGCATACAATGACAGGGATGGTGAGCCATGCATACAATGACAGGGACGGGGAGCCATGCATACAATGACAGGGATGGAGAGCCATCCATACAATGACAAGGATGAGGGAGCCATGCATACAATGACAGGGACGGGGAGCCATGCATACAATGACAGGGATGAGGGAGCCATGCATACAATGACAGGGACAGGGAGCCATGCATACAATGACAGGGACGGGGGAGCCATGCATACATTGACAGGGATGGGGAGCCATGCATACAATGACAGGGACGGAGGAGCCATCCATACAATGACAGGGACGGGGAGCCATGCATACAATGACAGGGATAGGGGAGCCATGCATACAATGACAGGGATAGGGGAGCCTTGCATACAATGACAGGGATAGGGAGCCATGCATACAATGACAGGGATGGGGAGCCATGCATACAATGACAAGGACGGGGAGCCATGCTTGCAATGACAGGGACCGGGGAGCCATGCATACAATGACAGGGATGGGTAGCCATGCATACAATGAAAGGGATGGGGAGCCATGTATACAATGACAGGGATGGGGGAGCCATGCATACAATGACAGGGGCGGGGGAGCCATGCATACAATGAAGGGGTTAGGGGAGCCATGCATACAATGACAGGTACGGGTGAGCCATGCATAGCAGGACAGTGATGAGGAGCCTTGCATACAATGACAGGGACGGTTAGCCATGCATACAATGACAGGGATGAGGGAGCCATGCATGCAATGACAGGGACGGGGAGCCATGCATACAATGACAGGGACGGGGAGCCAGGCATACAATGACAGGGACGGGAGAGCCATGCATACAATGACAGGGATGGGGAGCCATGCATAAAATGACAGGGATGGGGAGCCATGCATACAATGACATGGATGGGGAGCCATGCATACAATGACAGGGATGGGGAGCCATGCATACAATGACAGGGATGGGGAGCCATGCATACAATTACAGGGACGGGGAGCAATGCATACAATGACAGGGATGGGGAGCCATGCATACAATGACAGGGACGGGGGGGCCATGCATACAATGACAGGGATGGTGAGCCATGCATACAATGACAGGGACGGGGAGCCATGCATACAACGACAGGGATGGAGAGCCATACATACAGTGACAGGGATGAGGGAGCCATGCATACAATGACAGGGACGGGGAGCCATGCATACAATGACAGGGATGAGGGAGCCATGCATACAATGACAGGGACAGGGAGCCATGCATACAATGACAGGGACGAGGGAGCCATGCATACATTGACAGGGATGGGGAGCCATGCATACAATGACAGGGACGGAGAAGCCATGCATACAATGACAGGGATGGGGGAGCCATGCATACAATGACAGGGATGGAGAGCCATGCATACAATGACAAGGATGGTGAGCCATGCATACAATGACAGGGACGGGGAGCCATGCATACAATGACAGGGATGGAGAGCCATGCATACAATGACAGGGACGGGGAGCCATGCATACAATGACAGGGATGAGGGAGCCATGCATACAATGACAGGAACGGGGAGCCATGCATACAATGACAGGGACGGGAGAGCCATGCATACAATGACAGGGATGGTGAGCCATGCAAACAATGACAGGGATGGGGGAGCCATGCATACAATGACAGGGATGGTGAGGCATGCAAACAATGACAGGGGTTGGGTTAGACATGCATACAATGACAGGGATGGGGGAGCCATGCATACAATGACAGGGATGGTGAGCCATGCAAACAATGTAAGGGATGGGGGAGACATGCATACAATGACAGGGATGAGGGAGCCATGCATACAATGACAGGGACAGGGGATCCATGCATACAATGACAGGGATGGAGAGCCATGCATACAATGACAGCGATGGGGAGCCATGCATACAATCACAGGAATGGGTAGCCATGCATACAATGACAGGGATGAGGGAGCAATGCATACAATGACAGGGATGGGGGGCCATGCATACAATGACAGGGATGGGGGAGCCATGCATACAATGACAGGGATTTTGAGCCATGCAAACAATGACAGGGATGAGGGAGCCATGCATACAATGAAAGGGATGGGGAGCCATGCATACAATGACAGGGATGAGGAGCCATGCATACAATGAAAGGGATGGGGAGCCATTCATACAATGACAGGGATGAGGAGCCATGCATACAATGACCGGGATGGTGAGCCATGCAAACAATGACAGGGATGGGGAGCCATGCATACAATGACAGGGATGGGTAGCCATGCATACAATGACAGGGATGAGGGAGCCATGCATACAATGAAAGGGATGGGGAGCCATGCATACAATGACAGGGATGGGGGACCATGCATACAATGAAAGGGATGGGGAGCCATGCATACAATGACAGGGATGAGGAGCCATGCATACAATGACAGGGATGGTGAGCCATGCAAACAATGACAGGGATGGGGGAGCCATGCATACAATGACAGGGATGGTGAGCCATGCAAACAATGTAAGGGATGGGGGAGACATGCATACAATGACAGGGATGAGGGAGCCATGCATACAATGACAGGGACAGGGGATCCATGCATACAATGACAGGGATGGAGAGCCATGCATACAATGACAGGGATGGGGAGCCATGCATACAATCACAGGAATGGGTAGCCATGCATACAATGACAGGGATGAGGGAGCAATGCATACAATGACAGGGACGGGGGGCCATGCATACAATGACAGGGATGGGGAGCCATGCATACAATGACAGGGATTTTGAGCCATGCAAACAATGACAAGGATGAGGGAGCCATGCATACATTGAAAGGGATGGGGAGCCATGCATACAATGACAGGGATGAGGAGCCATGCATACAATGAAAGGGATGGGGAGCCATGCATACAATGACAGGGATGAGGAGCCATGCATACAATGACAGGGATGGTGAGCCATGCAAACAATGACAGGGATGGGGAGCCATGCATACAATGACAGGGATGGGTAGCCATGCAAACAATGACAGGGATGAGGGAGCCATGCATACAATGAAAGGGATGGGGAGCCATGCATACAATGACAGGGATGGGGAGCCATGCATACAATGAAAGGGATGGGGAGCCATGCATACAATGACAGGGATGAGGAGCCATGCATACAATGACAGGGATGGTGAGCCATGCAAACAATGACAGGCATGGGGGAGCCATGCATACAATGACAGGGATGGTGAGCCATGCAAACAATGTAAGGGATGGGGGAGACATGCATACAATGACAGGGATGAGGGAGCCATGCATACAATGACAGGGACAGGGGATCCATGCATACAATTACAGGGATGGAGAGCCATGCATACAATGACAGGGATGGGGAGCCATGCATACAATCACAGGAATGGGTAGCCATGCATACAATGACAGGGATGAGGGAGCAATGCATACAATGATAGGGACGGGGGGCCATGCATACAATGACAGGGATGGGGGAGCCATGCATACACTGACAGGGATTTTGAGCCATGAAAACAATGACAGGGATGAGGGAGCCATGCATACAATGAAAGGGATGGGGAGCCATGCATACAATGACAGGGATGAGGAGCCATGCATACAATGAAAGGGATGGGGAGCCATGCATACAATGACAGGGATGAGGAGCCATGCATACATTGACAGGGATGGTGAGCCATGCAAACAATGACAGGGATGGGGGAGCCATGCATACAATGACAGGGATGGTGAGCCATGCAAACAATGTAAGGGATGGGGGAGACGTGCATACAATGACAGGGATGAGGGAGCCATGCATACAATGACAGGGACAGGGGATCCATGCATACATTGACAGGGATGGGGAGCCATGCATGCAATGACAGGGACGGAGGAGCCATGCATACAATGACAGGGACGGGGAGCCATGCATACAATGACAGGGATAGGGGAGCCATGCATACAATGACAGGGATAGGGGAGCCTTGCATACAATGACAGGGATAGGGCGCCATGCATACAATGACAGGGATGGTGAGCCATGCAAACAATGTAAGGGATGGGGGAGACATGCATGCAATGACAGGGATGAGGGAGCCATGCATACAATGACAGGGACAGGGGATCCATGCATACAATGACTGGGATGGAGAGCCATGCATACAATGACAGGGATGGGGAGCCATGCATACAATCACAGGAATGGGTAGCCATGCATACAATGACAGGGATGAGGGAGCAATGCATACAATGACAGGGACGGGGGGCCATGCATACAATGACAGGAATGGGGGAGCCATGCATACAATGACAGGGATTTTGAGCCATGCATACAATGAAAGGGATGGGGAGCCATGCATACAATGAAAGGGATGGGGAGCCGTGCATACAATGACAGGGATGGGGAGCCATGCATACAATGAAAGGGATGGGGAGCCATGCATACAATGACAGGGATGAGGAGCCATGCATACATTGACAGGGATGGTGAGCCATGCAAACAATGACAGGGATTGGGGAGCCATGCATACAATGACAGGGATGGTGAGCCATGCAAACAATGTAAGGGATGGGGGAGACATGCATACAATGACAGGGATGAGGGAGCCATGCATACAATGACAGGGACAGGGGATCCATGCATACAATGACAGGGATGGAGAGCCATGCATACAATGACAGGGATGGGGAGCCATGCATACAATCACAGGAATGGGTAGCCATGCATACAATGACAGGGATGAGGGAGCAATGCATACAATGACAGGGACGGGGGGCCATGCATACAATGACAGGGATGGGGGAGCCATGCATACAATGACAGGGATTTTGAGCCATGCAAACAATGACAGGGATGAGGGAGCCATGCATACAATGAAAGGGATGGGGAGCCATGCATACAATGACAGGGATGAGGAGCCATGCATACAATGAAAGGGATGGGGAGCCATGCATACAATGACAGGGATGAGGAGCCATGCATACAATGACAGGGAGGGTGAGCCATGCAAACAATGACAGGGAGGGGGAGCCATGCATACAATGACAGGGATGGGTAGCCATGCATACAATGACAGGGATGAGGGAGCCATGCATACAATGAAAGGGATGGGGAGCCATGCATACAATGACAGGGATGGGGAGCCATGCATACAATGAAAGGGATGGGGAGCCATGCATACAATGACAGGGATGAGGAGCCATGCATACAATGACAGGGATGGTGAGCCATGCAAACAATGACAGGGATGGGGAGCCATGCATACAATGACAGGGATGGGTAGCCATGCATACAATGACAGGGATGAGGGAGCCATGCATACAATGACAGGTATGGGAGAGCCATGCATACAATGACAGGGATGGTGAGCCATGCATACAATGACAGGGATGGTGAGATATGCAAACAATGACAGGGATGGTGGGCCATGCAAACAATGACAGGAATGGGGAGCCATGCATACAATGACAGGGATGAGGGAGCTATGCGTACAATGACAGGGACGGGGGAGCCATGCATACAATGACAGGGATGGTGAGCCATGCATACAATGACAGGGATGGGGAGCCATGCATACAATAACAGGGACGGGGGACCCACGCATACAATGACAGGGACGGGGGAGACATGCATAGCAGGACAGTGATGAGGAGCCATGCATACAATGACAGGGACAGGGGGAGCCATGCATAGCAGGACAGTGATGAGGAGCCATGCATGCAATGACAGGGACGGGGAAGCCATGCATACAATGACAGGGATGGTGAGCCATGCAAACAATGACAGGGACTGGGGAGCCATGCATACAATGACAGGGACGGGGGAGCCATGCATACAATGACAGGGACGGGGGAGCAATGCATACAATGACAGCGATGAGGGAGTCATGCATACAATGACAGGGACGGGGAGCCATGCTTACAACGACAGGGATGGGGGAGCCATGCATAGCAGGACAGTGATGAGGAACCATGCATACAATGAAAGGATCGGTGGAGCCATGCATACACTGACAGGGATGAGGGAGCCATACATACAATGAAAGGGACGGTGAGCCATGCATACAATGACAGGGACAAGGAGCCATGCATACAATGACAGGGACTGGGGTGCCATGCATACAATGAGAGGGACGGGGATCCATGCATACAATGACAGGGACGGGGGAGCCATGCATACAATGAAAGGGACGGGGAGCAATGCATACAATGACAGGGATGGGGAGCCATGCATACAATGACAGGGACGGGGGAGCCATGCATACAATGATAGGGATGGTGAGCCATGCATACAATGACATAGACGGGGAGCCATGCATACAATGACAGGGATGGAGAGCCATCCATACAATGACAGGGATGAGGGAGCCATGCATACAATGACAGGGATGGGGAGCCATGCATACAATGACAGGAATGAGGGAGCCATGCATACAATGACAGGGACAGGGAGCCATGCATACAATGACAGGGACGGGGGAGCCATGCATACATTGACAGGGATGGGGAGCCATGCATACAATGACAGGGACGGAGGAGCTATGCATACATTGACAGGGACGGGGAGCCATACATACAATGACAGGGATAGGGGAGCCATGCATACAATGACAGGGATAGGGGAGCCTTGCATACAATGACAGGGATAGGGAGCCATGCATACAATGACAGGGATGGGGAGCCATGCATACAATGACAAGGACGGGGAGCCATGCTTGCAATGACAGGGACCGGGGAGCCATGCATACAATGACAGGGATGGGTAGCCATGCATACAATGAAAGGAATGGGGAGCCATGTATACAATGACAGGGATGGGGGAGCCATGCATACAATGACAGGCGCGGGGGAGCCATGCATACAATGAAGGGGTAAGGGGAGCCATGCATACAATGACAGGGACGGGGGAGCCATGCATAGCAGGACAGTGATGAGGAGCCTTGCATACAATGACAGGGACGGTTAGCCATGGATACAATGGCAGGGATGAGGGAGCCATGCATGCAATGACAGGGACGGGGAGCCATGCATACAATGACAGGGACGGGGAGCCAGGCATACAATGACAGGGACGGGAGAGCCATGCATACAATGACAGGGATGGGGAGCCATGCATAAAATGACAGGGATGGGGAGCCATGCATACAATGACATGGATGGGGAGCCATGCATACAGTGACAGGGATGAGGGAGCCATGCATACAATGACAGGGACGGGGAGCCATGCATACAATGACAGGGATGAGGGAGCCATGCATACAATGACAGGGACGGGGGAGCCATGCATACAATGACAGGGACGGGGGAGCAATGCATGCAATGACAGCGATGAGGGAGTCATGCATACAATGACAGGGACGGGGAGCCATGCTTACAACGACAGGGACGGGGAGCCATGCATACAATGACAGGGACGGGGGAGCCATGCATACAACGACAGGGATGGGGGAGCCATGCATAGCAGGACAGTGATGAGGAACCATGCATACAATGAAAGGATCGGTGGAGCCATGCATACACTGACAGGGATGAGGGAGCCATACATACAATGAAAGGGACGGTGAGCCATGCATACAATGACAGGGACAAGGAGCCATGCATACAATGACAGGGACTGGGGTGCCATGCATACAATGAGAGGGACGGGGATCCATGCATACAATGACAGGGACGGGGGAGCCATGCATACAATGAAAGGGACGGGGAGCAATGCATACAATGACAGGGATGGGGAGCCATGCATACAATGACAGGGACGGGGGAGCCATGCATACAATGATCGGGATGGTGAGCCATGCATACAATGACATAGACGGGGAGCCATGCATACAATGACAGGGATGGAGAGCCATCCATACAATGACAGGGATGAGGGAGCCATGCATACAATGACAGGGACGGGGAGCCATGCATACAATGACAGGGATGAGGGAGCCATGCATACAATGACAGGGACAGGGAGCAATGCATACAATGACAGGGACGGGGGAGCCATGCATACATTGACAGGGATGGGGAGCCATGCATACAATGACAGGGACGGAGGAGCTATGCATACATTGACAGGGACGGGGAGCCATACATACAATGACAGGGATAGGGGAGCCATGCATACAATGACAGGGATAGGGGAGCCTTGCATACAATGACAGGGATAGGGAGCCATGCATACAATGACAGGGATGGGGAGCCATGCATACAATGACAAGGACGGGGAGCCATGCTTGCAATGACAGGGACCGGGGAGCCATGCATACAATGACAGGGATGGGTAGCCATGCATACAATGAAAGGAATGGGGAGCCATGTATACAATGACAGGGATGGGGGAGCCATGCATACAATGACAGGGGCGGGGGAGCCATGCATACAATGAAGGGGTAAGGGGAGCCTTGCATACAATGACAGGGACGGTTAGCCATGCATACAATGACAGGGATGAGGGAGCCATGCATGCAATGACAGGGACGGGGAGCCATGCATACAATGACAGAGACGGGGAGCCAGGCATACAATGACAGGGACGGGAGAGCCATGCATACAATGACAGGGATGGGGAGCCATGCATAAAATGACAGGGATGGGGAGCCATGCATACAATGACATGGATGGGGAGCCATGCATACAATGACAGGGATGGGGAGCCATGCATACAATGACAGGGATGGGGAGCCATGCATACAATTACAGGGACGGGGAGCAATGCATACAATGACAGGGATGGGGAGCCATGCATACAATGACAGGGACGGGGGGGCCATGCATACAATGACAGGGATGGTGAGCCATGCATACAATGACAGGGACGGGGAGCCATGCATACAATGACAGGGATGGAGAGCCATACATACAGTGACAGGGATGAGGGAGCCATGCATACAATGACAGGGACGGGGAGCCATGCATACAATGACAGGGATGAGGGAGCCATGCATACAATGACAGGGACAGGGAGCCATGCATACAGTGACAGGGACGCGGGAGCCATGCATACATTGACAGGGATGGGGAGCCATGCATACAATGACAGGGACGGAGGAGCCATGCATACAATGACAGGGATGGGGGAGCAATGCATACAATGACAGGGATGGAGAGCCATGCATACAATGACAAGGATGGTGAGCCATGCATACAATGACAGGGACGGGGAGCCATGCATACAATGACAGGGATGGAGAGCCATGCATACAATGACAGGGACGGGGAGCCATGCATACAATGAGAGGGATGAGGGAGCCATGCATACAATGACAGGAACGGGGAGCCATGCATACAATGACAGGGATGGTGAGGCATGCAAACAATGACAGGGGTTGGGTTAGATATGCATACAATGACAAGGATGAGGGAGCCATGCATACAATGACAGGGATGGGGGAGCCATGCATACAATGACAGGGATGGTGAGCCATGCAAACAATGTAAGGGATGGGGGAGACATGCATACAATGACAGGGATGAGGGAGCCATGCATACATTGACAGGGACAGGGGATCCATGCATACAATGACAGAGATGGAGAGCCATGCATACAATGACAGGGATGGGGAGCCATGCATACAATCACAGGAATGGGTAGCCATGCATACAATGACAGGGATGAGGGAGCAATGCATACAATGACAGGGACGGGGGGCCATGCATACAATGACAGGGATGGGGGAGCCATGCATACAATGACAGGGATTTTGAGCCATGCAAACAATGACAGGAATGAGGGAGCCATGCATACAATGAAAGGGATGGGGAGCCATGCATACAATGACAGGGATGAGGAGTCATGCATACAATGAAAGGGATGGGGAGCCATTCATACAATGACAGGGATGAGGAGCCATGCATACAATGACAAGGATGGTGAGCCATGCAAACAATGACAGGGATGGGGAGCCATGCATACAATGACAGGGACGGGGAGCCATGCATACAATGACAGGGATGAGGGAGCCATGCATACAATGACAGGGACAGGGAGCCATGCATACAATGACAGGGATGGGGGAGCAATGCATACAATGACAGGGATGGAGAGCCATGCATACAATGACAGGGATGGGGAGCCATGCATACAATCACAGGAATGGGTAGCCATGCATACAATGAAAGGGATGGGGAGCCATGCATACAATGACAGGGATGAGGAGTCATGCATACAATGAAAGGGATGGGGAGCCATGCATACAATGACAGGGATGAGGAGCCATGCATACAATGACAAGGATGGTGAGCCATGCAAACAATGAAAGGGATGGGGTGCCATGCATACAATGACAGGGATGGGTAGCTATGCATACAATGACAGGGATGAGGGAGCCATGCATACAATGAAAGGGATGGGGAGCCATGCATACAATGACAGGGATGGGGAGCCATGCATACAATGAAAGGGATGGGGAGCCATGCATACAATGACAGGGATGAGGAGCCATGCATACAATGACAGGGATGGTGAGCCATGCAAACAATGACAGGGATGGGGAGCCATGCATACAATGACAGGGATGGGTAGCCATGCATACAATGACAGGGATGAGGGATCCATGCATACAATGACAGGTATGGGGGAGCCATGCATACAATGACAGGGATGGTGAGCCATGCATACAATGACAGGGATGGTGAGCCATGCAAACAATGACAGGGATGGTGGGCCATGCAAACAATGACAGGGATGGGGAGCCATGCATACAATGACAGGGATGAGGGAGCTATGCGTACAATGACAGGGACAGGGGAGCCATGCATACAATGACAGGGATGGTGAGCCATGCATACAATGACAGGGATGGGGAGCCATGCATACAATAACAGGGACGGGGGAGCCATGCAAACAATGACAGGGACGGGGGAGCCATGCATAGCAGGACAGTGATGAGGAGCCATGCATACAATGACATGGACGGGAGAGCCATGCATACAATGACAGGGATGGAGAGCCATGCAAACAATGACAGGGACTGGGGAGCCATGCATACAATGACAGGGACGGGGGAGCCATGCATACAATGACAGGGAAGGGGGAGCAATGCATACAATGACAGCGATGAGGGAGCCATGCATACAATGACAGGGACGGGGAGCCATGCATACAACGACAGGGACGGGGAGCCATGCATACAATGACAGGGACGTGGGAGCCATGCATACAATGACAGGGACGTGGGAGCCATGCATACAACGACAGGGATGGGGGAGCCATGCATAGCAGGACAGTGATGAGGAACCATGCATACAATGACAGGGACAAGGGAGCCATGCATACAATGACAGGGATGAGGGAGCCATGCATACAATCACAGGAATGGGTAGCCATGCATACAATGACAGGGATGAGGGAGCAATGCATACAATGACAGGGACGGGGGGCCATGCATACAATGACAGGGATGGGGGAGCCATGCATACAATGACAGGGATTTTGAGCCATGCAAACAATGACAGGAATGAGGGAGCCATGCATACAATGAAAGGGATGGGGAGCCATGCATACAATGACAGGGATGAGGAGTCATGCATACAATAAAAGGGATGGGGAGCCATTCAAACAATGACAGGGATGAGGAGCCATGCATACAATGACAAGGATGGTGAGCCATGCAAACAATGACAGGGATGGGGAGCCATGCATACAATGACAGGGACGGGGAGCCATGCATACAATGACAGGGATGAGGGAGCCATGCATACAATGACAGGGACAGGGAGCCATGCATACAATGACAGGGATGGGGGAGCCATGCATACAATGACAGGGATGGAGAGCCATGCATACAATGACAGGGATGGGGAGCCATGCATACAATCACAGGAATGGGTAGCCATGCATACAATGAAAGGGATGGGGAGCCATGCATGCAATGACAGGGATGAGGAGTCATGCATACAATGAAAGGGATGGGGAGCCATGCATACAATGACAGGGATGAGGAGCCATGCATACAATGACAAGGATGGTGAGCCATGCAAACAATGAAAGGGATGGGGAGCCATGCATACAATGACAGGGATGGGTAGCTATGCATACAATGACAGGGATGAGGGAGCCATGCATACAATGAAAGGGATGGGGAGCCATGCATACAATGACAGGGATGGGGAGCCATGCATACAATGAAAGGGATGGGGAGCCATGCATACAATGACAGGGATGAGGAGCCATGCATACAATGACAGGGATGGTGAGCCATGCAAACAATGACAGGGATGGGGAGCCATGCATACAATGACAGGGATGGGTAGCCATGCATACAATGACAGTGATGAGGGATCCATGCATACAATGACAGGTATGGGGGAGCCATGCATACAATGACAGGGATGGTGAGCCATGCATACAATGACAGGGATGGTGAGCCATGCAAACAATGACAGGGATGGTGGGCCATGCAAACAATGACAGGGATGGGGAGCCATGCATACAATGACAGGGATGAGGGAGCTATGCGTACAAAGACAGGGACAGGGGAGCCATGCATACAATGACAGGGATGGTGAGCCATGCATACAATGACAGGGATGGGGAGCCATGCATACAATAACAGGGATGGGGGAGCCATGCATACAATGACAGGGACGGGGGAGACATGCATAGCAGGACAGTGATGAGGAGCCATGCATACAATGACAGGGACGGGGGAGCAATGCATACAATGACAGCGATGAGGGAGCCATGCATACAATGACAGGGACGGAGAGCCATGCATACAACGACAGGGACGGGGAGCCATGCATACAATGACAGGGACGTGGGAGCCATGCATACAATGACAGGGACGTGGGAGCCATGCATACAACGACAGGGATGGGGGAGCCATGCATAGCAGGACAGTGATGAGGAACCATGCATACAATGACAGGGACAAGGGAGCCATGCATACAATGACAGGGATGAGGGAGCCATGCATACAATGAAAGGGACGGTGAGCCATGCATACAATGACAGGGACAAGGAGCCATGCATACAATGACAGGGACTGGGGTGCCATGCATACAATGAGAGGGACGGGGATCCATGCATACAATGACAGGGACGGGGGAGCCATGCATACAATGACAGGTATGGGTAGCCATGCATACAATGACAGGGATGGGTAGCCAAGCATACAATGACAGGGATGGTGAGCCATGCATACAATGACAGGGACGGGGAGCCATGCATACAATGACAGGGATGGGGGAGCCATGCATACAATGACAAG
Source organism: Ranitomeya imitator (assembly GCF_032444005.1). Taxonomy (NCBI): domain Eukaryota; kingdom Metazoa; phylum Chordata; class Amphibia; order Anura; family Dendrobatidae; genus Ranitomeya; species Ranitomeya imitator. The sequence goes on from NC_091290.1 coordinate 78,607,254, forward strand.
GACGGGGAGCCATGCTTGCAATGACAGGGACCGGGGAGCCATGCATACAATGACAGGGATGGGTAGCCATGCATACAATGAAAGGGATGGGGAGCCATGTATACAATGACAGGGATGGGGGAGCCATGCATACAATGACAGGGGCGGGGGAGCCATGCATACAATGAAGGGGTTAGGGGAGCCATGCATACAATGACAGGGACGGGGGAGCCATGCATAGCAGGACAGTAATGAGAAGCCTTGCATACAATGACAGTGACGGTTAGCCATGCATACAATGACAGGGATGAGGGAGCCATGCATGCAATGACAGGGACGGGGAGCCATGCATACAATAACAGGGACGGGGAGCCAGGCATACAATGACAGGGACGGGAGAGCCATGCATACAATGACAGTGATGAGGAGCCATGCATAAAATGACAGGGATGGGGAGCCATGCATACAATGACATGGATGGGGAGCCATGCATACAATGACAGGGATGGGGAGCCATGCATACAATGACAGGGATGGGGAGCCATGCATACAATGACAGGGACGGAGAGCAATGCATACAATGACAGGGATGGGGAGCCATGCATACAATGACAGGGACGGGGGAGCCATGAATACAATGACAGGGATGGTGAGCCATGCATACAATGACAGGGACGGGGAGCCATGCATACAATGACAGGGATGGAGAGCCATGCATACAATGACAGTGATGAGGGAGCCATGCATACAATGACAGGGACGGGGAGCCATGCATACAATGACAGGGACGAGGGAGCCATGCATACAATGACAGGGACAGGGAGCCATGCATACAATGACAGGGACGGGGGAGCCATGCATACATTCACAGGGATGGGGAGCCATGCGTACAATGACAGGCACGGAGGAGCCATGCATACAATGACAGGGATGGGGAGCCATGCATACAATGACAGGGATGGAGAGCCATGCATACAATGACAAGGATGGTGAGCCATGCATACAATGACAGGGACGGGGAGCCATGCATACAATGACAGGGATGGAGAGCCATGCATACAATGACAGGGACGGGGAGCCATGCATACAATAACAGGGATGAGGGAGCCATGCATACAATGACAGGAACAGGGAGCCATGCATACAATGACAGGGACGGGGGAGCCATGCATACAATGACAGGGATGGTGAGCCATGCAAACAATGACAGGGATGGGGGAGCCATGCATACAATGACAGGGATGGTGAGCCATGCAAACAATGACAGGGGTTGGGTTAGACATGCATACAATGACAGGGATGAGGGAGCCATGCATACAATGACAGGGATGGGGGAGCCATGCATACAATGACAGGGATGGTGAGCCATGCATACAATGACAGGGATGGGGGAGACATGCATACAATGACAGGGATGAGGGAGCCATGCATACAATGACAGGGACAGGGGATCCATGCATACAATGACAGGGATGGACAGCCATGCATACAATGACAGGGATGGGGCGCCATGCATACAATCACAGGAATGGGTAGCCATGCATAAAATGACAGGGATGAGGGAGCAATGTATACAATGACAGGGACGGGGGGCCAAGCATGCAATGACAGGGATGGGGGAGCCATGCATACAATGACAGGGATTTTGAGCCATGCAAACAATGACAGGGATGAGGGAGCCATGCATACAATGACAGGGATGGGGAGCCATGCATACAATGAAAGGGTTGGGGAGCCATGCATACAATGACAGGGATGAGGAGCCATGCATACAATGACAGGGATGGTGAGCCATGCAAACAATGACAGGGATGGGGAGCCATGCATACAATGACAGAGATGGGTAGCCATGCATACAATGACAGGGATGAGGGAGCCATGCATACAATGAAAGGGATGGGGGAGCCATGCATACAATGACAGGGATGGTGAGCCATGCATACAATGACAGGGATGGTGAGCCATGCAAACAATGACAGGGATGGTGAGCCATGCAAACAATGACAGGGATGGGGAGCCATGCATACAATGACAGGGATGAGGGAGCTATGCATACAATGACAGGGTCGGGGGAGCCATGCATACAATGACAGGGATGGTGAGCCATGCATACAATGACAGGGATGGGGAGCCATGCATACAATAACAGGGACGGGGGAGCCATGCATACAATGACAGGGACGGGGGAGCCATGCATAGCAGGACAGTGATGAGGAGCCATGCATACAATGACAGGGATGGTGAGCCATGCAAACAATGACAGGGACTGGGGAGCCATGCATACAATGACAGGGACGGGGCTGCCATGCATACAATGACAGGGAAGGGGGAGCAATGCATACAATGACAGCGATGAGGGAGCCATGCATACAATGACAGGGACGGGGAGCCATGCATACAACGACAGGGACGGGGAGCCATGCATACAATGACAGGGACGGGGGAGCCATGCATACAACGACAGGGATGGGGGAGCCATGCATACAACGACAGGGATGGGGGAGCCATGCATAGCAGGACAGTGATGAGGAACCATGCATACAATGACAGGGTCGGGGGAGCCATGCATTCAATGACAGGGACCGGGGAGCCATGCATACAATGACAGGGATGAGGGAGCCATGCATCCAATGACAGGGACAAGGAGCCATGCATACAATGACAGGGACTGTGGTGCCATGCATACAATGAGAGGGACGGGGATCCATGCATACAATGACAGGGACGGGGGAGCCATGCATACAATGACAGGGATGGGTAGCCATGCATACAATGAAAGGGATGGGTAGCCAAGCATACAATGACAGGGATGGTGAGCCATGCATACCATGACAGGGACGGGGAGCCATGCATACAATGACAGGGACGGGGGAGCCATGCATACAATGACAGGGACCGGGGAGCCATGCAAACAATGACAGGGTTGGTGAGCCTTACAAACAATGACAGGGATGGGGAGCCATGCATACAATGACAGGGACGGGGGAGCCATGCATACAATGACAGGGACGGGGGAGCAATGCATACAATGACAGGGATGGGGAGCCATGCATACAATGACAGGGACGGGGGAGCCATGCATACAATGACAGGGATGGTGAGCCATGCAAACAGTGACAGGGACGGGGGAGCCATGCATACAATGACAGGGATGAAGAGCCATGCATACAATGACAGGGACGGGGAGCCATGCATACAATTACAGGGATGAGGGAGTCATGCATACAATGACAGGGACGGGGAGCCATGCATACAATGACAGGGACGGGGAGCCATGCATACAATGACAGGGATGAGGGAGCCATGCATACAATGACAGGGTCGGGGAACCATGCATGCAATGATAGGGACGGGGGAGCCATGCATACAATGACAGGGATGAGTAGCCATGCATACAATGAAAGGGATGGGGAGTCATGCATACAATGATAGGGATTTGTAGCCATGCATACAATGAAAGGTATGGGGAGCCATGCATACAATGACAGGGATGGGTAGCCATGCATACAATGAAAGGGTTAAGAGAGCCATGCATACAATGACAGGGGCGGGGGAGCCATGCATACAATGAAAGGTTTAAGAGAGCCATGCATACAATGATAGGGACGGGGGAGCCATGCATAGCAGGACAGTGATGAGGAGCCTTGCATACAATGACAGGGATGGGGAGCCATGCATACAATGACAGGGATGGGGAGCCATGCATACAATGACAGGGACGGGGGAGCCATGCATACAATGACAGGGATGGGTAGCCATGCATACAATGACAGGGATGAGGGAGCCATGCATACAATAACAGGGATGGGGGAGCCATGCATACAATGACAGGGATGGTGAGCCATGCATACAATGACAGGGATGGTGAGCCATGCAAACAATGACAGGGATGGGGAGCCATGCATACAATGACAAGGATGGGGGAGCCATGCATACAATGACAGGGATGGTGAGCCATGCATACAATGACAGGGATGGTGAGCCATGCAAACAATGACAGGGATGGGGAGCCATGCATACAATGACAGGGATGGGTAACCATGCATACAATGACAGGGATGAGGGCGCTATGCATACAATGACAGGGATGGGGGAGCCATGCATACAAAGACAGGGATGGTGAGCCATGCATACAATCACAGGGACAGGGGAGCCATGCAAACAATGACAGGGACGGGGGAGCCATGCATACAATGACAGGGACGGAGTAGCCATGCATAGCAGGACAGTGATGAGGAGCCATGCATACAATGACAGGGACGGGGGAGCCATGCATACAATGACAGCGATGAGGGAGCCATGCATACAATGACAGGGACGGGGAGCCATGCATACAATGACAGGGACGGGGAGCCATGCATACAATGACAGGGACGGGGGAGCCATGCAACCAATGAGAGGGACGGGGGAGCCATGCATACAATGACAGGGACGGGGGAGCCATGCATACAATGACAGGGATGGTGAGCCATGCATACAATGACAGGGATGGGTAGCCATGCATACAATGACAGGGACCGGGGAGCCATGCATACAATGACAGGGATGGTGAGCCATACAAACAATGACAGGGATGGGGGAGCCATGCATAGCAGGACAGTGATGAGGAACCATGCATACAATGACAGGGACGGTGGAGCCATGCATACAATGACAGGGATGAGGGAGCCATGCATGCAATGACAGGGACGTGGAGCCATGCATACAATGACAGGGATGGAGAGCCATGCATACAATGAGAGGGACGGGGAGCCATGCATACAATGACAGGGACGGGGAGCCATGCATACAATGACAGGGATGGGTAGCCATGCATACAATGACAGGGATGGGTAGCCATGCATACAATGACAGGGATGGGGAGCCATGCATACAATGACAGGGACGGGGAGCCATGCATACAATGACAGGGACGGGGGAGCCATGCATACAATGACAGGGATGGGTAGCCATGCATACAATGACAGGGAGCGGGGAGCCATGCATACAATGACAGGGATGGTGAGCCATACAAACAATGACAGGGATGGGGGAGCCATGCATAGCAGGACAGTGATGAGGAGCCATGCATACAATGACAGGATGGGGAGCCATGCATACAATGACAGGGACGGGGAGCCATGCATACAATGACAGGGACGGGGGAGCCATGCAACCAATGAAAGGGACGGGGGAACCATGCATACAATGACAGGGACGGGGGAGCCATGCATACAATGACAGGGATGGGGGAGCCATGCATAGCAGGACAGTGATGAGGAACCATGCATACAATGACAGGGACGGGGGAGCCATGCATACAATGACAGGGATGAGGGAGCCATGCATACAATGACAGGGACGGGGAGCCATGCATACAATGACAGGGACTGGGGAGCCATGCATACAATGAGAGGGACGGGGAGCCATGCATACAATGACAGGGTTTTTACAACAGAGTATTTTTGACCACACTGTGCTCTTTTGTGTCTACAAGTTTCTTGGTGGTGTGTGAACAGGTTCCTACAGACTTGTTCAATGTGCAAGTAGCCCATGTGTTTCTGGTTCAATGACAGGGATGGTTAGCCATGCATACAATGACAGGGATGACAGGGATGGGTAGTGTTGAGCATTCTGATACCGCAAGTATCGGGTATCGGCCGATATTTGCGGTATCGGAATTCCGATACCGAATTCCGATACTTCCCGCATATCGGATACCGGAATCGGAAGTTCCCAGAATTCAAACTGCACGCAGCAGCCAATGAGGAATGAATGGAAGTGTGGGCACATCCTGTTTAGCATGGTGGGCATGTAAGTACTGGCAAGGCTGTGATTGGCTGCTAAAATAATGTCACTCTGCACTATAAAAAACGCTGCCGCCATTTTGCGCTCACTCTGCTGTGATTTCAGTTAGGGACAGGACGCTGTGTTCTAACTGAGGGCCAGTTGAGATAGCTAATTGCTTTATTTTGCTTTCCCAAGGCTAATTTAGCAAAACGCTGTGTGTTGTTCACTGTTCACCTTGCTCTTGCCTTGCAGCGCTGTTTTAACAGCGTTCTGCAAGGTCTCTGTGTGTGTGTGTGTGTGTGTGTGCAGCTCACTCTGTAGTCTGTGTGCAGCCATATACCCGGTTGTATTCAGCTCAGGGGGGTGTTCACACTGCCTCATACAGTGCTATCCATTGTCCTTTTTTGCTCATAGTGCAGCCTGCTGCACATTTTTTCTAAAATTTCCTATTAGTGTTTTTCCACCCGTCTCTAGCTAAATTGTGGAAAAACACTACATAGGATAACCTAGAGCGGGGTTTTTGGGCCTTGAAGCGCCGTTTACGGCTGTCTGCACGGTCTCCGTGTGAGCGCAGCTCGCCCTGTAGTCTGTGTGCAGCCACAGCCCGTTGTATTCAGCTCAGGGTGCGTCACTGCCTCATACCGTGAAAAAACTTTTCCTTTTTTTCAAATAGTGCAGTCAGTTGAAAATTGTTTAAAAAATTTCCTATTAGTGTCTTTCCACCCGTCTCCAGCTAAATAGTGGAAAAACACTACATAGGATAACCTAGAGGAGGGTTTTTGGGCCTTGCAGCGCCGTTTACGGCTGTCTGCATGGTCTCCGTGTGAGCGCAGCTCGCCCTGTAATCTGTGTGCAGCCACAGCCGGTTGGATTCAGCTCAGGGTGAGTCACTGCCTCATACCGTGAAAAAACTTTTCCTTTTTTTTCAAATAGTGCAGCCAGTTGAAAATTGTTTAAAAAAATTCCTATTAGTGTCTTTCCACCCGTCTCCAGCTATATAGTGGAAAAAAACTACATAGGATAACCTAGAGGAGGGTTTTTGGGCCTTGCAGCGCCGTTTACGGCTGTCTGCACGGTCTCCGTGTGAGCGCAGCTCGCCCTGTAGTCTGTGTGCAGCCACAGCCGGTTGGATTCAGCTCAGGGTGCGTCACTGCCTCATACCGTGAAAAAACTTTTCCTTTTTTTCAAATAGTGTAGCCAGTTGAAAATTGTTTAAAAAATTTCCTATTAGTGTCTTTCCACCCGTCTCCAGCTAAATAGTGGAAAAACACTACATAGGATAACCTAGAGGAGGGTTTTTGGGCCTTGCAGCGCCGTTTACAGCTGTCTGCACGGTCCCCGTGTGTGTTAAAGTCGCTCTGTAGCCCGATCTGCATAAAAAAAAGTAAAGTTCACCAAACACCACTTAACACTTGTGTAGGCCACATTTTATCAATAATAAAGTCTAGTCCACACTTTACAACATTAGTGTTTCTTACACCTGTTAGGAGGAGCATTTCAGGAATAAGCACACTAAGGCCTTAGAACTTTTCTGCTTATCTTTATCTGTCAACCAAGATGAAGAGGGCAGGGAGTAAGGCACGTGGGCGTGGGCGCGGAGCAGGGAGAGGAGCAGGGAGAGGACGTGGTGATTCTGTGCCTGCTGTGGGCACCGGTGACTCAACATCACTCAGTTTCAGCAGGGAACAGTCCTTCATGCGCAGCTTTGTCGGAGAGCGCCATGCACCGCTGCTGCGTGAAGATCAAATTGAAGCCGTTGTCGGATGGATCGCAGCTAAAGCATCGGCATCGACTTCAATTAGTGCCACATCCTCTCAGGCACAGACCACTGGAGAGCAGCCATCTGTCTCTTCACCACCTGCCAAATTGGCCAGGCAGTCAGAGAGCCCAGGACAGGAGCCGTCTCTACTTCTGTTCTCTGAATCTCTTGGCTTGGAAACAGGGGGCCACCCAAGCAGCATTGGAGAAATGGAAGAAGAGGCAGTGTGCAGTGATGCCCAACAGCTTTGTCTCTCTGACTCTGAAGAGGCGGGTGGGCCAGTGCCTGCGGTGACCACAGCGCAGTACGCATCTGATGATGAAACTCAGGTGCCGCTTTCTGGTGCGTACTGTGCTGCCAAGACTACCCAGGAGGAGCAGTTGGTGGCAGAGGGTAGTGGAGATGATGAGGTCCTTGACCCATCGTGGCGTGAGGAACAGGAAGGTGGTGGGAGCAGCTCTGAGGAAGAGATTCCCCTTACGGGCCAAAGAGGGAGAGGGAGGGGGAAGACTGCGGAGCCTGTAGCCTCCACTTTGGCACCCGTTAGGAGCCTGTCTCTTTCAAAAGCCAAAAAGGGCGCTCCCAAAACTTGCAGTGCCTGGTCCTTTTTTGACACAGTTGCAGATGACATTTGTTTTGTCAAATGCAAGCTGTGTCATCAGAAAGTCAAAAGAGGTAAAAGTGTCAGCAACCTCAATACCACAAATATGTGGAAACATGTGGGAACAGGCACGCGGTGGAGTTACAAAAACACACTGAAGACCTAGGCCAACGAATAGCGGCAGCTACCACCTCTTCAGCTCGTGTTGCCTCTTCCTCCAGCTCACGCACAGCTGGTTTGGCTTCCTCCCAGGATCGCCATGGAAGAACCTCTGGCACTGTTGTCCAGAGACCTAGTGTAATTCCACCCACAGCACCACATTCCCAGTCATCCCCACACTCCCAGTCTACTCTACAGCCATCAATAGTACAGGCATGGGAGAAAAGGCGGGCATTCTCGGCCAACCACCCCCGAGCACAGGCTCTGAATGCAGGCATTGCCAAACTTCTGTCCCTGGAAATGCTCTCATTCAGGCTGGTGGAGACTGACAGCTTCCGTGACTTGATGGCATTGGCAATCCCACAGTACAAGGTGCCCAACCGCTTTTACTTCAGCAGGCAAGCTGTCCCTGCCCGGCAGAAGCATGTGGAGGGACACATAAAACACGCGCTACTGAACGCCGTCAGTAGCAAGGTCCACCTCACCACCGATGCGAGGACCAGTCAACATGGCCAGGGGCGATACGTTTCCCTCACTGCCCATTGGGTTAATGTTGTTGAGCCAGGTACAGATCGTGCGAGTGGCGCAGGACGTGTCCTGCCCACTCCAAGGATTGCAGGAATCCAGTCTATACGCATTCACTCCTCCTCATACACAAGTTCCTCAGAATCATCGCTGCAGGAGCCTTCACAGTCCACCTCCACATGGACACGTGAACGTTTACCTCTGACCGACATGAGCACAGCCGTGGCCAAACGTCAACAGGCCGTCTTGAAACTAGTTTCATTGGGACATCGAAGCCACACAGCGCAGGAGCTCTGGATTGCCATCAAGCAGGAGAGCGATGTGTGGTTACTGCCAGCGAATCTCCAGCCAGGCATGGTAGTGTGTGACAATGGCCGAAATCTGGTGGCAGCTTTGGCCATTGGCAACCTCACTCACATCCCATGTCTGGCACATGTGCTCAATTTGGTTGTGCAGAGTTTTCTGAGGGACTATCCGGATCTTGATGCACTGCTGCACAAGATCCGCCTAGAGTGTGCTCACTTGCGGCGTTCCAGCTTGGCAAGATCCCGCATTGCTGCTCTGCAGCGCCGATTCCGCCTTCCGGAACACCGCATCATATGTGACCTACCTACCAGGTGGAATTCCACGTTACATATGTTGGAGCGGTTGTGTGAGCAGCAGCAAGCAGTAATGGAGTACCAGCTGCATCAGGCACAAAAAAGTCGCAGTCAGCGCCGATCAGACTTCACAACCACAGAGTGGGCCACTATGAAGGACGTCTGCCAGGTTTTGCGTCCTTTCGATTATTCCACGCGGATGGCAAGTGCAGATGATGCACTAGTCAGCATGACTGTCCCCCTTATCTGCCTGCTTAAACAAACTTTGCAAGAGTTAAGGGATGATGTTGTGGAAGAGGTGGAGGATGAGGAGTCACCTTTTCCATCAGCTTCTGGAGAGTCAGCGCCACGTGGTTCCTCACAAAGGGGTACGCAGGGGCCACTTTGTGAGGAGGATGAGGAGGAGTCAATGGAGGAGGAAGACCTCCGTCCAGAGGAGGGAGTGAGACAATTGTCCAGTGGTCAGTGTGTACAGCGAGGGTGGGGTGATGACGAGCGGGCAGAGATCATGTCTCAAGCAGGGGACAGCGTTTCTGGGCCAGTTGGCAGTCTGCAGCACATGGTGGATTTCATGCTGCAGTGCCTGAGAAACGACCGCCGCATCGACCACATTCTCAACATGCCTGATTATTGGGTGTTCACCCTCCTCGATCCTCGCTACCGGGACAACGTCCAAAACCTCATCCCAGCGTTGACCCGGGAGCGTAAAATGCGGGAGTACCACGACACACTGGTGAATTCCATCATCTTCTCCAGTCCAACTGAGAGGAGTGCTGCTAGTGCTTTACAAAGCAGCTCAGTGCGTCGAGGCAGTGGGGGAGGCTCTGCAAAAAGAGGGAGCAGAAGCAGTGCCTCTGCCCAAGGCAAGCCCAGTATGGCACAACTGTGGCAAAGTTTTGTGTGCCCACCCCAAGTGTCTACACCATCACCGGCGGCTCCAGTCAGCAGGAGGCAACGGTTCTGTCAGATGGTGACAGACTACATGGCTTGCCCTCTTACTGTACTCCCAGACGGCTCTTCCCCATTCAAGTTTTGGGTCTCTAAGCTGGATACATGGCCAGAGCTAAGCCAGTATGCACTGGAGGTGCTGGCTTGCCCTGCGGCTAGTGTCTTATCAGAACGTGTCTTTAGTGCCACAGGTGGTGTACTAACAGACCGTCGCATGCGACTATCCTCCGATAAAGTTGACCGGCTTACTTTCCTGAAAATGAACCAGGCCTGGATCTCGCAGGAATTTGCCACTCCTCTGCCTGATTAAGTAATTGGGTGTCATCCAGGTCTCCTGATGTGTTCATCTTTCTACCACCTGAACTGCTATTCCTGGGCTCCAACACCGCCAGTTGCGGCTCAGAAGTGCAGGCTGCACAGTCAAAACATACGACCCAGTGTTATTGGGTTTCAGTAACGTCAGCTGATCCCCAGCTGTGTAGACGGCAATGTGTCCTGCGACCGCCACGCTGGCACAACAACCTAAATGTAAGGGAACCTGTCCCCCCCCCCCGGCGTTTGTTACTGAAGGAGCCATCTTGTGCAGCAGTAATGTTGCAGAAGGAAAAGGTAGCTCTTTTAGTTTAGCTCCTTGCACACGCAGAACTTAACACTTATAAAATGTGTTCACTGATACCGTTATACCGTCCCGGAGCTGGGACTTTCCTTCATAATGTGACGCAGCACAGCCGTCATTCCTACCCCCTTGGTGCCATGCGCTGCCTCCTCAGCGTTGTTTTAAGCTGTCACGGAGCCTGCGCTGTTCTGTTATCCCTTGGCCATGGCCAATTTGCGCTGCCTGTCTTCTGACATAATTTGGTGTCAGGATGGCTGCGCCTGTGCGCCCGCGCTGCCCGAGAACCCGCCTCGCAGTGTCTTCTGATTGAATCACACTGCGAGCCTGGGATCCATGGGCATGCGCTGTGCATATCTTCACCTCGGGCTCTCGCTCATCTCCCTCCGCCTTCTTTAGACTGTGCGCCGTCAGCTGATCCCTAATAGCATGCCACGGCCGTGACGCCGCACAGTCTGAAGAAGAGGGAAGGAGGGGAGTGAGAGGCGAGGATATGCACTGTGCATGCCCATGGATCCAAGACCCGCAGTGGGATTACATTAGACGACACTGCGAGGTGAGATCTGGAGCAGCGTGGACGCACAGGCACTGACAGCCTGACACCAAATTATGTCACAAGACAGGCAGCGCAAATTGGGCATGGCCAAGGGATAACAGACCAGCGCAGGCTCCGTGACAGCTTAAAACAACGCTGAGGAAGCAGCACATGGCACCAAGGGGATAGGAATGACAGCTGTGCTGCGTCCCATTACGAAGGAAATTCCCATCTCCGGGACGGTTTTACGGTATAAGGTGACACATTTTTAGTGTTTACTTCTGTGTTTGCAAGGAGCATAATTAAAAGAGCAACCTTTTCCTTTTGCATCCTTAGTGCTGCACAAGATGGCTCTTTCAGCTACAAACGTCTTGGGGGGGGGGGTTAAAGGTTCCCTTTCAACTTGCTCCAATCAGGCTTCGGCCTACACTCTGTTCCTCTGCTCCTCCTGCTGTCCCTGGGCTCTAACACCGCCAGTTGGTGCCTGGAAGTGCTGTCTGCACAGTCAACAGTCGCTCCTCTGTTATTGGGGTTCAGTAACATCAGCTGATCCCCAGCTGTGTGTGCGGCAATACCTCCAATCTGCTCCTCCTGCTGTCCCTGGGCTCTAACACCACCAGTTGGTGCCTGGAAGTGCTGTCTGCACATTCAACAGTCGCTCCTCTGTTATTGGGATTCAGTAACGTCAGCTGATCCCCAGCTGTGTGTGCGGCAATACCTTCAATCTGCTCCTCCTGCTGTCCCTGGGCTCTAACACCGCCAGTTGGTGCCTGGAAGTGCTGTCTGCACAGTCAACAGTTGCTCCTCTGTTATTGGGGTTCAGTAACGTCAGCTGATCCCCAGCTGTGTGTGCGGCAATACCTCCAATCTGCTCCTCCTGCTGTCCCTGGGCTCTAACACCGCCAGTTGGTGCCTGGAAGTGCTGTCTGCACAGTCAACAGTCGCTCCTCTGTTATTGGGGTTCAGTAACGTCAGCTGATCCCCAGCTGTGTGTGCGGCAATACCTCGTCTGCTCCTCCTGCTGTCCCTGGGCTCTAACACCGCCAGTTGGTGCCTGGAAGTGCTGTGTGCATAGTCAACAGCCGCTCCTCTGTTATTGGGGTTCAGTAACGTCAGCTGATCCCCAGCTGTGTATCCGGCAACGTGTCATGCGACCGCCATGCTGGCACAACTAAAATGTAAGGGAACCTGTCCCCCCCCCCCCCCCCCCGGCGTTTGTTACTGAAAGAGCCACCTTGTGCAGCACTAATATTGCATAAGGAAAAGGTCGCTCTTGAAATTATGCTCCTTGGAAACGCTGAACTACACACTCATGTAATGTGTCCCCTCACACCGTCCAACCGTCCCGGAGGTGGGACTTTCCTTTGTAATGTGACGCAGCACAGCCGTCATTCCTACCCCCTTGGCACCGTGCGCTGCCTCCTTAGCATTGTTTGATTCCGTCATGGACCCTGCGCTGTTATGTTATCCCTTGGCCATGCACAGTTTGCGCTGCCTGTTTTCTGACATCATTTGTTGTCGTCCTGACTGCGCCTGTGCGTCCACGCTGCCCGAAATGCCACCTCGCAGTGTCATCTAATGTGATCCCACAGTGGGCCTGGTATCCATGGCCATGCGCAGTGCATATACTAGCCTCTCACTCCCCTTCTTCACGCTTCTTCAGACTAGGTGGTGTCAGCTGATCCCTAATAGCATGCCACGGCCGTGACGCCGCACAGTCTGGAGAAGCAGGAAGGAGGTGAGTGAGAGGCGATGATATGCACTGCGCATGCCCATGGATCCCTGGCCCGCAGTGGGATTACATTAGATGACACTGCGAGGTTGGATCTCGGGCAGCTTTGACGCACAGGCACTGCCAGCCTGAAACCTAAATGATGTCAGAAGACGGGCACCGCTAACTGTGCATGGCCAAGGGATAACATTACAGCGCGGGCTCTGTGACAGAACCAAACAACGTTGAGGAGGTGGCGCACGGCACCAAGGGGGTTGGAATGACGGCTGTGCTGTGTCACATTACAAAGGAAAGTCCCACTTCCGGGACGGTTTAACGGTGTGAGGGGTCACATTATATGAGTGTGTACTTCAGCGTTTGCAAGGAGCATAATTTTAGGAGCCACCATTTTCCATGTGCAGTATTACTGCTGTACAAGTTGGCTCTTTCAGCAAAAAATGCCTGGGGGGGGGTTAAAGGTTCCCTTTCAACTTGCTCCAGTGCAGGCTTCGGCCTACACTCTGCTCCTCTTTGATTCCCTGGGTTTCAACACTGTCAGTTGCCACCTGGAAGTGTTGTCTACACAGAAAAACACTAGCTGATGTGTCAGTGGGGTTCAGCACCGCCAGCTGTTCCCCTGCTGTGTAGTCGGCAACGTGTCCAGCACAAGCCACGCTGGCAAAACAGAACAAAAGCTGCCACCAGTGCAGGCTTCGGCCTACACTCTGCTCCTCTCCTCCTCCTGCTGCCCCTGGGCTCTAAAACCGCCAGTTTTTGCCCGGACGTGCTAGCTGCACAGAGAAAAACACCAGCCAATGTGTTAGTGGGGTTCAGCACCGCCAGCTGTTCCCCTGCTGTGTAGCCGGCAACGTGACCTGCAAACGCCACGCAGGCACCTGAACTGAAATTAAAGGGACCCTGACCCCCACCCCCAGGTGTTTCTATGTATAACAGCCACCTTGTACAGCAGTACTGCTGCATTTGTACAAGGTGGCTGACTTTTTCTCCTTGCCCACGTGAAACTCAACACGTTCAAAATGTGTCTCATTACAGACCATTTGACTGCCCCTGATGTGTGATTCTCCTTTTTAAATGACACGCAGCACCCCCCTTGGTAGCGCTGCCCGTCTTCTGACATCATTGTTTGGCTGCCTGTGCCTGTGCGTCCACCCTGCCCGACACAACCCCCCTCGTTGTCTCATATATTTTGGCTGCGAGGGTGTGATTGATGGGCATGTGCAGTGCATATGTTCGCCTGTCTTAACTCATCTCCTTCCGCCTTCTTCAGACTGTGCGGCCTCATGGCCGTGGTAGGCGATAAGGGATCAGCTGAGGCCGCCCAGTCTGAAGCAGGTGTAAGGACATGTGTGAGCGGCGAACATATTTACTGCACAAGGCCACAAATCCCAGCTCTGCAGTGTGACTTTATTAAAAGACACTGCGGGTCTGGGATTCATGGCCATTGCTTACCGCTCCGGCCAACATGAAATGAGGTGAGAAGACAGGCAGCGCTCACAGCGCATGGCCAAGGGATCACAATAGCGCAGACTCCTGTACAGCAAATAACAACGCTCAGGAGGCTGCGCCCAGCACCAAGGCGTTATTTATGTGCACCTGTGCTGCGTCTCCTTAAAAAGACAAGTCACGCCTCCAATACTGTTCTACTGTACAATGGGCAAAATAGTGTACGTCTTTCATTCTGCGTGTGCAATGAGCAAAACTTAAAGAGCAACCTTTCACTTGTGGAGCATTACTGCTGCACAAGGTGTGGCTCTTCAACATTGTAACACCTGAGGGTGGGTTAAAGGTTACCTTTGAAATTGGTTCAATTAGGCTTCGGCCTACACTCTGCTCCTCCTGCAGACCCTGGGCTCTAACAACGTCAGTTGGGGCCCAGAAGTGCTGGCTGCACAGAGAAAAACACCCGCCATTGTGTCAGTGGGGTTCAGCAACGCCAGCTGTTCCCCTGCTGTGTAGCCGGCATCGTGTCCAGCACAAGCCACGCTGGCACAACAGACCAAAAGCTGCCACCAGTGCAGGCTTCGGCCTACACTCTGCTCCTCTCCTCCTCCTGATGCCCCTGGGCTCTAACACCGCCAGTTTTTGCCCGGACGTGCTAGCTGCACAGAGAAAAACACCAGCCAATGTATTAGTGGGGTTCAGCACCGCTAGCTGTTCCCCTGCTGTGTAGCTGGCAACGTGACCTGCAGACGCCAAGCAGGCACCTGAACTGAAATTAAAGGGACCCTGACCCCCACCCCCAGGTGTTTCTATGTATAACAGCCACCTTGTACAGCAGTACTGCTGCATTTGTACAAGGTGGCTGACTTTTTCTCCTTGCCCACGTTGAATTTAACACGTTCAAAATGTGTCTCATTACAGACCATTACAATGTCCCTGAGGTGTGACTTTCCTTTTTAATGAAACGCAGCACCCCCCTTGGTAGCGCTGCCCATCTTCTGACATCATTGGTTGGCTGCCTGTGCCTGTGCGTCCGCCCTGCCCGACACAACGCCCCTCGTTGTCTCATATATTTTGACTGCGAGGGTGTGATTGATGGGCATGTGCAATGCATATGTTCGCCTGTCTTAACTCATCTCCTTCCGCCTTATTAAGACTGTGCGGCCTCATGGCTGTGGCAGGCGATAAGGGATCAGCTGAGGCCGCCCAGTCTGAAGCAGGTGTAAGGACATGTGTGAGCGGTGAACATATTTACTGCGCAAGGCCACAAATCCCAGCTCTGCAGTGTGACTTTATTAAAAGACACTGCGGGTTTGGGATTCATGGCCATTGGTAACCTCACCGGCCAACATGAAATGAGGTGAGAAGACAGGCAGCGCTCAGAGCGCATGGCCAAGGGATCACGATAGCGCAGACTCCTGTACAGCAAATAACAACGCTCAGGAGGCTGCGCCCAGCACCAAGGCATTGTTTATGTGCACCTGTGCTGCGTCTCCTTAAAAAGACAAGTCACGCCTCCAATACAGTTCTACTGTGCAATGGGCAAAATAGTGTACGTCTTTCATTCTGCGTGTGCAATGAGCAAAACTTAAAGAGCAACCTTTCACTTGTGGAGCATTACTGCTGCACAAGGTGTGGCTCTTCAACGTTGTAACCCCTGAGGGTGGGTTAAAGGTTACCTTTGAAATTGGTTCAATTAGGCTTCGGCCTACACTCTGCTCCTCCTGCAGACCCTGGGCTCTAATAACTCCAGTTGGGGCCCGGAAGTGCTGGCTGCACAGAGAAAAACACCCGCCATTGTGTCAGTGGGGTTCAGCAACGCCAGCTGTTCCCCTGCTGTGTAGCCGGTATCGTGTCCAGCACAAGCCACGCTGGCACAACAGACCAAAAGCTTCCACCAGTGCAGGCTGCGGCCTACACTCTGCTCCTCTCCTCCTCCTGCTGACCCTGGGCTCTAACACCACCAGTTTTTGCCCGGACGTGCTAGCTGCACAGAGGAAAAATACCAGCCAAGGTGTCAGTGGGGTTCAGCACCGCCAGCTGTTCCCCTGCTGTGTAGCTGGCAACGTGTCCTGCAAATGCCACGCAGGCACCTGAACTGAAATTAAAGGGACCCTGACACCCCCCCCAGGTGTTTCTATGTATAACAGCCACCTTGTACAGCAGTAATGCTGCATTTGTACAAGGTGGCTGACTTTTTCTCCTTGCCAACGTGGAACTCAACACGTACAAAATGTGTGTCATTAGAGACCATTACATTGTCCCTGAGGTGTGACTTTCCTTTTTAATGACACGCAGCACCCCCATTGGTAACGCTGGCCATCTTCTGACATCGTTGGTTGGCTGCCTGTGCCTGTGCGTGCGCCCTGCCCAACACGACGCCCCTCGTTGTCTCATGTATTTTGACTGCGAGGGTGTGATTGATGGGCAAGAGCAGTGCATATCTTCGCCTGTCTTCACTCCCCTCCTTCCGCCTTCTTCAGACTGTGCGGCCTCGTGGCCGCGGCATGCGATAAGGGATCAGCTGAGGCCGTCCAGTCTGAAGCAGGTGTAATGACATGTGTGAGCGGCGAACATATTTACTGCGCAAGGCCACGAATCCCAGCTCCGCAGTGTGACTTTATGAAAAGACACTGTGGGTCTGGGATTCATGGCCATCGTTAACCGCACCAGCCAACATGAAATGAGGTCATAAGACGGGCAGCGCTAACTGGCCATGGCCAAGGGATAACAAGAGTGCAGACTCCTGTACAGCAAATAACAACGCTCAGGAGGATGCGCCCAGCACCAAGGCATTATTTTTGACACCTGTGCTGCGTCTCCTTAAAAAGACAAGTCACGCCTCCAATACAGTTTTACTGTACAATGGGCAAAATTGGGTACGTCTTTCATTCTGCGTGTGCAATGAGCAAAATTTAAAGAGCAACCTTTCACTTGTGGAGCATTACTGCTGCACAAGGTGTGGCTCTTCTACATTGTAACACCTGAGGGTGGGTTAAAGGTTACCTTTGAAATTGGTTCAATTAAGCTTCGGCCTACATTCTGCTCCTCCTGCAGACCCTGGGCTCTAACTACGCCAGTTGGGGCCCGGAAGTGCTGGCTGCACAGAGAAAAACACCCGCCATTGTGTCAGTGGGGTTCAGCACCGCCAGCTGTTCCCCTGCTGTGTAGTCGGCAACGTGTCCAGCACAAGCCACGCTGGCACAACAGAACAAAAGCTGCCACCAGTGCAGGCTTCGGCCTACACTCTGCTCCTCTCCTACTCCTGCTGACCCTGGGCTCTAACACCGCCAGTTGGGGCCCGGAATTGCTAGCTGCACAGAGAAAAACACCAGCCAATGTGTCAGTGGGGTTCAGCACCGCCAGCTGTTCCCTTGCTGTGTAGCCGGCAACGTGACCTGCAAACGCCATGCAGGCACCAGAACTGAAATTAAAGGGACCCTGCCCCCCCCCAGGTGTTTCTATGTACAACAGCCACCTTGTACAGCAGTACTGCTGCATTTGTACAAGGTGGCTGACTTTTCTCCTTGCCCACGTGGAACTCAACACGTACAAAATGTGTCTCATTACAGACCATTTCACTGCCCCTGAGGTGTGATTCTCCTTTTTAAATGACACGCAGCACCCCCCTTGGTAACGCTGGCCGTCTTCTGACATCATTGGTTGGCTGCCTGTGCCTGTGCGTCCGCCCTGACCAACACAACGGCCTTTTGTTGTCTCAGTTTTTTTGGACTGATGGGCACGAGCAGTGCATATCTTCGCCTGTCTTCACTCCCCTCCTTCCTCCTTCTTCAGACTGTGCGGCCTCATGGCCGCGCCATGCGATAAGGGATTAGCTGAAGGCCACCCAGTCTGAAGCAGGTGTAAGGAAATGAGTGAGCGGCAAACATATTTACTGCGCAAGGCCATGAATCCCAGCCCTGCAGTGTGACTTTATGAAAAGACACTGCGGGTCAGGGATTCATGACCATCGCTAACCGCACCGGCCAACATGAAATGAGGTCATAAGACGGGCAGCGCTAACTGGCTATGTCCAAGGGTTAACAAGAGCGCCGACTCCTGTACAGCAAATAACAACGCTCAGGAGGCTGAGCCCAGCACAAAGGCGTTATTTTTGACACCTGTGTTGCGTCTCCTTACAAAGACAAGTCACGCCTCCAATACAGTTCAACTGTGCAATGGGCAAAATTGTGTACGTCTTTCATTCTGCGTGTGCAATGAGCCAAATTCAACGAGCAACCTTTCACTTGTGGAGCATTACTGCTGCACAAGGTGTGGCTCTTCTACTTTGTAACACCTGAGGGAGGGTTAAAGGTTACCTTTGAAATTGGTTCAATTAGGCATCGGCCTACACTCTGCTCCTCTCCTCCTCCTGCTGACCCTGGGCTCAAACACCGCCAGTTTCTGCCCGGACATGCTAGCTGCACAGAGAAAAACACCAGCCAATGTGTTAGTGGGGTTCAGCACCGCCAGCTGTTCCCCTGCTGTGTAGCCGGCATCGTGTCCAGCACAAGCCACGCTGGCACATCAGACCAAAAGCTGCCACCAGTGCAGGCTTCGGCCTACACTCTGCTCCTCTCCTCCTCCTCCTGCTGACCCTGGGCTCTAACACCGCCAGTTTTTGCCCGGACGTGCTAGCTGCACAGAGAAAAACACCAGTCAATGTGTCAGTGGGGTTCAGCACCGCCAGCTGTTCCCCTGCTGTGTAGCTGGCAACGTGTCCTGCAAATGCCATGCAGGCACCTGAACTGAAATTAAAGGGAACCTGCCCCCACCCCCCAGGCGTTTCTATGTATAACAGCCACCTTGTACAGCAGTACTGCTGCATTTGTACAAGGTGGCTGACTTTTTCTCCTTGCCCACGTTGAATTTAACACGTACAAAATGTGTCTCATTACAGACCATTACAGTGTCCCTGAGGTGTGACTTTCCTTTTTAATGACACGCAGCACCCCCCTTGGTAGCGCTGCCCGTCTTCTGACATCATTTGTTGGCTGTTTGTGCCTGTGCGTCCGCCCTGCCCAACAAAACGCCCCTCGTTGTCTGATCTATTTTGACTGTGAGGGTGTGATTGATGGGCATGTGCAGTGCATATGTTCGCCTGTCTTCACTCATCTCCTTCCGCCTTCTTCAGACTGTGCGGCCTCATGGCCGCGGCATGCGATAAGGGATCAGGTGAGGCCGCCCAGTCTGAAGCAGGTGTAAGGACATTTGTGAGCGGCGAACATATTTACTGCCCAAGGCCATGAATCCCAGCCACGCAGTGTGAATTATTGAAAACACACTGTGGGTCTGGGATTCATGGCCATCGATAACCGCACCGGCCAACATGAAATGAGGTCATAAGACAGGCAGCGCTCACAGCGCATGGCCAAGGGCTAACAAGAGCGCAGACTCCTGTACAGCAAATAACAACGGTCAGGAGGCTGCGCCCAGCACCAAGGCGTTATTTTTGTACACCTGTGCCACGTCTCCTTAAAAAGACAAGAAAGTCAACCATCAGCACTCAGCTTAGGGGATGCACGCTCCAAAGTCCAAGGATCCAATCGGACAGCAAATCATAAAAGAACAAGAAAGAGCAGCATCCATACCAGGTGATAGATATCCAAAAAGAGATTTATTCTGCCATAAAAAATAACAACGTTTCGGCCAGAATGGCCTTTGTCAAGTACTTGACAAAGGCCATTCTGGCCGAAAAGTTGTAATTTTTTTATGGCAGAATAAATCTCTTTTTGGATATCTATCACCTGGTATGGATGCTGCTCTTTCTTGTTCTTTTATCCTTAAAAAGACAAGTCACGCCTCCAATACAGTTCTACTGTACAATGGGCAAAATTGGGTACGTCTTTCATTCTGCGTGTGCAATGAGCAAAATTTAAAGAGCAACCTTTCACTTGTGGAGCATTACTGCTGCACAAGGTGTGGCTCTTCTACATTGTAACACCGGAGGGTGGGTTAAAGGTTACCTTTGAAATTGGTTCAATTAGGCTTCGGCCTACACTCTGCTCCTCTCCTCCTCCTGCTGTCCCTGGGCTCTAACACCGCCAGTTGGGGCCTGGACGTCCTAGCTGCACAGAGAAAAACACCAGCCAATGTGTCAGTGGGGTTCAGCACCGCCAGCTGTTCCCCCGCTGCGTAGCCGGCATCGTGTCCTGCAAACGCAATGCAGACACAAAGCTGCTTCCAGTGCAGGCTTCGGCCTACACTATGCTCCCCCTGCTTACCCTTTGCTCCAACACCGCTAGTTGGGGCTCTAGGAAGACAATCTTGAGTAGGCAACGCATCCGGGTTCCAGCTGGTTCTCGGCAGTGTTTTTGTCACGGGTACTCCCTCGTGCCCAGCCTGGTTCCAGCACCGTCAGCTGTTTCCGGGTAGTGTCAAACTCACTGAGACGCCTATGCTTGCCCCGTCGTGTTGCGGACGGGTTAGCCAACTCCAGGGTGCCTCCAGTTTAGGAGCTACCTATGTGGGCTGCGTGAATTGGCAGTCAAGGCTGGTTCTGTAGTGCCAGTAGGCCAAGCTCCCCCTGTAGGACTGTTGGGGTTCGGTAACTGTGGCTACCTCGCGGCCTAGCTGTTCTCTCCTCTCCTGTGGACCTTCTGGTCCACCACCTGGTTCCAGCACTGTCAGCTGGTTCCGGGCAGAGCCTTTGGCTTAGGTGCCTCCTCCTGGGTATCCGAGTTCCGCCAACGCCAGGCGGTCCTTGGTAGTTCTTTTAAGCGCGGGAACCTACAGCTTAGTAACCGGGTTCCAGCACCGTCAGCTGGTCCTCGGTCGTGCCATTGGCTCTTGCACACTGGGGCAACGCATCCGGGTTCCAGCACCACCAGCTGGTTCTCGGCAGTGTTTTTGTCACAGGTACTCCCTCGTGCCAAGCCTGGTTCCAGCACCGTCAGCTGTTTCCGGGTAGTGTCAAGTTCACTGAGACGCCAAGGCTTGCCCCTTCGTGTTGCGGTTGGGTTAGCCAACTCCAGGGTGCCTCCAGTTTAGGAGCTACCTATGTGGGCTGCTTGAATTGGCAGTCAAGGCTGGTTCTGTAGTGCCAGTAGGCCAAGCTCCCCCTGTAGGACTGTTGGGGTTCGGTAACTGCGGCTGCCTCGCGGCCTAGCTGTTCTCTCCTCTCCTGTGGACCTTCTGGTCCACATCCTGGTTCCAGCACCGTCAGCTGGTTCTCGGCAGTGTCTTTTGCTCTTGTACCTTCTGCTCCCCATCCTGGTTCCAGTACCGTCAGCTGATTCCGGGCAGAGCCTTTGGCTTAGGTGCCTCCTTCTGGGTATCCAAGTTCCACCAACGTCAGGTGGTCCTTGGTAGTGCTTTCAGGCACGGGTACCTCCTGCTTAGTAACCGGGTTCCAGTAACGTCAGCTGGTCCTCGGTAGTTCCATTGGCTCTTGGACCTTCGGCTACCCATCCGGGTTCCAGTACCGTCAGCTGGTTCTCGGCAGTGTCTTTTGCTCTTGTACCTTCTGCTCCCCATCCTGGTTCCAGTAACGTCAACTGGTTCCGGGCAGAGCCTTTGGCTTAGGTGCCTCCTTCTGGGTATCCGAGTTCCCACAACGTCAGGCGGTCCTTGGTAGTGCTTTTTAGCACGGGTACCTCCTGCTTAGTAACCAGGTTCCAGTAACGTCAGCTGGTCCTCGGTAGTTCCATAGGCTCCTGAACCTTCGGGTAGCCATTCGAGTTCCAGTTCCATCAGCTGGTTCTTGGCATTTTCTCAGCCTTCTTGTACCTTCTGCTACATTTCCAAGTTGAAGACCCTAAAGTCGACGACCCGGAAGACCACCCCTAAGATGACGACGACACCAGAGACGACAACCAGTGAGATGACGACGACCCTGGAGATGACGACCCTGAAGACCACCCCGATGACGACGACGACGGCGGAGACGATGACGGCGGCGGAGAAGACGACGACCCTGGAGACGACAACCCTGGAGACGACGACATGGAAGACCGAGAAGCAGAAGAACAAGAGGCTGCAGAACAAAGAGCAGAAGAACATTAAGCATAAGACTTAATATCAGAGCAAAAGATATTATCTAAATTATATGCAGAAGAAGACTAAGCAGTGTATGGGGGTGAGTCCGTTCCTCCTCGTGGTGCCCCTGGATAAAGCCTAATGCTGCAGGCCAAACTGAACACGGACAAATGTAACTTTCGTGACAGGCAAAACGGAAGGTGTAATCTTCAAACATTTATAGATAACAACTACGGGAATGCCTGTCACAAAGGAGAATATGATGAAGAAGTAGAATAGGAAGAATAATAATAGTTGAATAAAATGAATATGAAGAATGTAATTAAAAAAAATAGGTAGAAGATGAAGAAGAAGATGATAAAGGTGAAGAAGAAGTTGATGTCAAAGATGCTGATGATGATGAAGATGAAAGTGTGGGAAAAGTAAAAAAAAGAAGGGGAAGGGCGTGGAATAGTGAAACATCAATATCTGACAAAATAAAAAAAAAATTACATAGTCAATATCTTTGTAACTCCGAACGTCTTTAAAAAAAAATACAATTCCTGCTATTCTATTTGATTGGGCTAAACCTCTATGCCTTTAATGTCTCCGCCACCTCCCCAAATACATCCTGCATTATACTTAGTTGTTTTCCTTCATGTAGAATGAACCTACAAGGAAAGAACGGGTTTATTTTAATTCCGATATTTTGGTCCCATTGACTTGCATTGGGATCGGGTATCGGTATCGGCGATATCCGATATTTTTTGAATCGGCCGATCCAATCCGATACCGATACTTTCCGATATCGGAAGGTATCGCTCAACACTAGTAGCCATGCATACAATGACAGGGACGGGGGAGCCATGCATACAATGACAGGGATGGGTAGCCATGCATACAATGACAGGGATGGGGAGCCATGCGGGCAGGGTCCTCATTCCTCCTGTACCAGTTATGACTTGTATTGTTTAAGATTATTGTACTTGTTTTCATTATGTATACCCCTCCTCACATGTAAAGCGCCATGGAATAAATGGCGCTATAACAATAAATAATAATAATAATAATAATAATAATAATACAATGACAGGGACGGGGAGCCATGCATACAATGACAGGGACGGGGGAGTCATGCATACAATGACAGGGATGGGTAGCCATACATACAATGACAGGGACCGGGGAGCCATGCATACACTGACAGGGATGGTGAGCCATACAAACAATGACAGGGATGGGGAACCATGCATACAATGACAGGGACGGGGGAGCCATGCATACAATGACAGGGACGGGGGAGCAATGCATACAATGACAGGGATGGGGAGCCATGCATACAATGACAGGGACGGGGAGCCATGCATACAATGACAGGGACGGGGAGCCATGCATACAATGACAGGGACGGGGAGCCATGCATACAATGACAGGGACGGGGGAGTCATGCATACAATGACAGGGATGGGTAGCCATACATACAATGACAGGGACCGGGGAGCCATGCATACATTGACAGGGATGGTGAGCCATGCAAACAGTGACAGGGACGGGGGAACCATGCATACAATGACAGGGATGAAGAGCCATGCATACAATGACAGGGACGGGGGAGCAATGCATACAATGATAGGGATGGGGAGCCATGCATACAATGACAGGGACGGGGGAGCCATGCATACAATGACAGGGATGGGTAGCCATGCATACAATGACAGGGACCGGGGAGCCATGCATACAATGACAGAGATGGTGAGCCATACAAACAATGACAGGGATGGGGGAGCCATGCATAGCAGGACAGTGATGAGGAGCCATGCATACAAAGACAGGGACGGGGAGCCATGCATACAATGACAGGGACGGGGAGCCATGCAAACAATGACAGGGACGGAGGAGCCATGCAACCAATGAGAGGGGCGGGGGAATCATGCATACAATGACAGGGACGGGGGAGCCATGCATACAACGACAGGGATGGAGGAGCCATGCATAGCAGGACAGTGATGAGGAACCATGCATACAATGACAGGGACGGGGGAGCCATGCATACAATGACATGGATGAGGGAGCCATGCATACAATGACAGGGACGGGGAGCCATGCATACAATGACAGGGACGGGGAGCCATGCATATAATGACAGGGACGGGGAGCCATGCATATAATGACAGGGACTGGGGAGCCATGCATACAATGAGAGGGACGGGGAGCCATGCATACAATAACAGGGACGGGGGAGCCATGCATACAATGACAGGGATGGGTAGCCATGCAGACAATGACAGGGATGGGTAGCCATGCAGACAATGAGAGGGATGGGTAGCCGTGCATACAATGACAGGGATGGGTAGCCATGCATACAATGACAGGGATGGGGAGCCATGCATACAATGACAGGGACGGGTAGCCATGCAGACAATGACAGGGATGGGTAGCCATGCAGACAATGAGAGGGATGGGTAGCCATGCATACAATGACAGGGATGGGTAGCCATGCATACAATGACAGGGATGGCGAGCCATGCATACAATGACAGGGACGGGGAGCCATGCATAAAATGACAGGGACGGGGGAGCCATGCATACAATGACAGGGATGGGAAGCCATGCATACAATGACAGGGAGCGGGGAGCCATGCATACAATGACAGGGATGGTGAGCCATACAAACAATGACAGGGATGAGGAGCCATGCATACAATGACAGGGACGGGGGAACCATGCATACAATGGCAGGCACGGGGGAGCAATGCATACAATGACAGGGATGGGGAGCAATGCATACAATGACAGGGACGGGGGAGACATGCATACAATGACAGGGATGGGGAGCAATGCATACAATGACAGGGACGGGGGAGCCATGCATACAATGACAGGGATGGGGAGCCATGCATATAATGACAGGGACGGGGGAGCCATGCATACAATGACTTGGATGATAAGCAATGCAAACAGTGACAGGGACGGGGGAACCATGCATACAATGACAGGGATGGGTAGCCATGCATACAATGACAGGGATGGCGAGCCATGCATACAATGACAGGGACGGGGAGCCATGCATAAAATGACAGGGACGGGGGAGCCATGCATACAATGACAGGGATGGGTAGCCATGCATACAATGACAGGGAGCGGGGAGCCATGCATACAATGACAGGGATGGTGAGCCATACAAACAATGACAGGGATGAGGAGCCATGCATACAATGACAGGGACGGGGGAGCCATGCATACAATGACAGGGATGAGGGAGCCATGCATACAATGACAGGGACGGGGAACCATGCATACAATGACAGGGACTGTGGAGCCATGCATACAATGAGAGGGACGGGGAGCCATGCATACAATGACAGGGACGGGGAGCCATGCATACAATGACAGGGATGGGTAGCCATGCATACAATGACAGGGATGGGGAGCCATGCATACAATGACAGGGACGGGTAGCCATGCATACAATGACAGGGATGGGTAGCCATGCATACAATGAGAGGGATGGGTAGCCATGCATACAATGACAGGGATGGGGAGCCATGCATACAATGACAGGGACGGGGAGCCATGCATACAATGACAGGGATGGGGGAGCCATGCATACAATGACAGGGATGGGTAGCCATGCATACAATTACAGGGACCGGGGAGCCATGCATACAATGACAGGGATGGTGAGCCATACAAACAATGACAGGGATGGGGAGCCATGCATACAATGACAGGGACGGGGGAGCCATGCATACAATGACAGGGACGGGGGAGCAATGCATACAATGACATGGATGGGGAGCCATGCATACAATGACAGGGATGGGGAGCAATGCATACAATGACAGGGACAGGGGAGCCATGCATACAATGACAGGGATGGGGAGCCATGCATACAATGACAGGGACGGGAGATCCATGCATACAATGACAGGGATGATAAGCCATGCAAACAGTGACAGGGACGGGGGAGCCATGCATACAATGACAGGGATGAAGAGCCATGCATACAATGACAGGGATGGTGAGCCATGCATACAATGACAGGGACGGGGAGCCATGCATACAATGACAGGGATTATGGAGCCATGCATACAATGACAGAAATGGGGAGCCATGCATACAATGACAGGGACGGGGAGCCATGCATACAATGACAGGGATGAGGGAGCCATGCATACAATGACAGGGACGGGGAGCCATGCATACAATGACAGGGACTGGGGAGCCATGCATACAATGAGAGGGACGGGGAGCCATGCATACAATGACAGGGACGGGGGAGCCATGCATACAATGACAGGGATGGGTAGCCATGCATACAATGACAGGGATGGGTAGCCATGCATACAATGACAGGGATGGGGAGCCATGCATACAATGACAGGGACGGGGAGCCATGCATACAATGACAGGGACTGGGGAGCCATGCATACAATGAGAGGGACGGGGAGCCATGCATACAATGACAGGGACGGGGGAGCCATGCATACAATGACAGGGATGGGTAGCCATGCATACAATGACAGGGATGGGTAGCCATGCATACAATGACAGGGATGGGGAGCCATGCATACAATGACAGGGACGGGGAGCCATGCATACAATGACAGGGATGGGGGAGCTCTTATGATCCGGTGACCTTGGAGCCGCATGGAACTTTCTCTGGAGTAGGTGGAAACTATACTGACCGCAAATCCTGAACTGACACCGCAACTAGAAGTAGCCATGGGGTGTGCCTAACAAATCCTAGACACCTCGACACAGCCGGAGGACTTAATACCCCTATAGATGGAAATAGGAATTCTACCTTGCCTCAGAGCAGACCCCCAAAGGATAAGCAGCCCCCACAAATATTGACTGTGAGTAGTAGAGGAAAAGACACACGCAGGCAGGAAACAGGATTTAGCAAAAGAGGCCGCTCTAGCTAAAATAGGAAAGGATAGGACAGAATACTAAGCGGTCAGTATTAAAATCCTTCCAAAAATATCCACAGCAGAAAATACAAAAAACTCCACCATCTAACTAAAGATGTGGAGCGTATATCTCCAACTCCAAAGAATCCAACAAGACTGAGAAAACACTGACACAGTCTAAGCTGGACAAGAGAAAACAAATGAAGAGCACAGAATTATTAAGCACACAGCATGTGTGGCACAGAAACAAAAACCAGACACTTATCTTTGCTGAATGGGCAGCAAGGCAGGAGGAACCAGACAGAGATCCAAAACCTCCCAGAACCATGGACAACTGGCAAGGACTAATGAATCCTGCACACCTAAATATCCCAGTCAGAAGTGCTATCAGCAGATACACCTGGCCAGGACTGCAACTCAGGGACAACTGCATTCCCACCTATAACCACTGGAGGGAACCCAAAAGCAGAATTCACAACAGTATCCCCCCCTTGAGGAGGGGTCACCGAACCCTCACCAGGGCCCCCAGGATGATCAGGACGAGCCAGATGAAAGGCACGGACCAAATCAGCAGCATGGACTTCAGAGGCAAAAACCCAAGAATTATCCTCCTGGCCATTACCCTTCCATTTGACAAGGTACTGAAGCCTCCGCCTCGAAAAACGAGAATCCAAAATCTTCTCAACCACATACTCCAACTCTCCATCAACCAACTCAGTTGCCGGAGGATCAACAGAGGGAACAACGGGCACCACATATTTCCGCAATAAAGATCTATGGAACACATTATGGATAGCAAAAGAGGCCGGAAGCGCCAATCGAAAAGACACCGGATTAATAATCTCAGAAGTCTTATAAGGACCAATAAACCGAGGCTTAAACTTAGGGGAAGAAACCTTCATAGGAACATGACGGGAAGACAACCAGACCAGATCCCCAACCCGAAGCCGGGAACCAACACACCGACGACGGTTAGCAAAACGTTGAGCCTCCTCCTGAGACAACACTAAATTGTCCACCACATGAGCCCAAATCTGCTGCAACCTGTCAACCACAGAATCCACACCAGGACAGTCAGAAGGCTCAACCTGCCCAGAAAAAAAACGAGGATGAAAACCAAAATTACAAAAGAAAGGTGAAACCAAAGTAGCCGAACTAGCCCGATTATTAAGGGCAAACTTGGCCAATGGCAAGAAGGCCACCCAATCATCCTGATCAGCAGACACAAAGCATCTCAAATAAGTTTCCAAAGTCTGATTAGTTCGCTCGGTCTGGCCATTTGTCTGAGGATGAAATGCAGAAGAAAAAGACAAATCAATGCCCAGCCTAGCACAAAAGGCCCGCCGAAACCTAGAAACAAAGTGGGAACCTCTGTCGGACACAATATTCTCCGGAATACCATGCAAACGAACCACATGCTGAAAAAACAACGGAACCAAATCTGAAGAGGAAGGCAATTTAGGCAAAGGCACCAAATGAACCATCTTAGAGAACCGGTCACAAACAACCCAGATAACAGACATCTTCTGGGAAACCGGAAGATCCTAAATAAAATCCATCGAAATATGCATCCAGGGCCTCTCAGGGACTGGCAATTGCAAGAGCAACCCACTAGCACGGGAACAATAAGGCTTGGCCCGCGCACAAGTCCCACATGACTGCACAAAAGAACGCACATCACGTGACAAAGAAGGCCACCAAAAGGACCTACCAACCAAATCTCTGGTACCAAAAATACCAGGATGACCAGCCAACACAGAACAGTGAACCTCAGAAATCACTCTACTAATCCATCTGTCAGGAACAAACAGTTTCCCCACTGGACAGCGGTCAGGTCTGTCAGCCTGAAATTCCTGAAGAACCCGTCGTAAATCAGGGGAAATGGCAGAAAGGACCACCCCTTCTTTCAGAATGCCGACCAGTTCAAGGACCTCAGGAGAATCAGGCAAAAAACTCCTAGAGAGGGCATCAGCCTTAATATTCTTAGAACCCGGAAGATGCAAAACTACGAAATCAAAACGGGAAAAAAACAAGGACCATCGAGCCTGTCTGGGATTCAGCCGTTTAGCAGATTCGAGGTAAATCAGATTCTTATGATCGGTCAAGACCACAATACGGTCCTTAGCTCCCTCAAGCCAATGTCGCCACTCCTCAAACGCCCACTTCAAAGCCAACAACTCCCGATTGCCGACATCATAATTGCGTTCAGCAGGAGAATACTTACGAGAAAAGAAGGCACATGGTTTCATCAAGGAACCAACAGGATCCCTCTGAGACAAAACGGCCTCTGCCCCAATCTCAGAAGCGTCAATCTTAACCTGAAACGGAAGAGAAACATCCGGTTAGCGCAACACCGGAGCAGAAGTAAATCGGCGTTTAAGCTCCTGAAAGGCAGAGACAGCCACAGAGGACCAATTCGCCACATCAGCGCCTTTCTTCGTCAAATCAGTCAAGGGTTTAACTACGCTAGAAAAGTTAGCAATGAAACGGCGATGAAAATTAGCAAAACCCAAAAATTTCTGAAGGCTCTTCACGGATGTGGGTTGAATCCAATCATGAATGGCCTGAACCTTAGCCGGATCCATCTCCATACATGAGGGAGAAAAAATGAAGCCCAAAAAAGAAACCTTCTGCACCCCAAAGAGACACTTAGACCCCTTCACAAACAAAGCATTGTCACGAAGGATCTGAAAAACCATCCTGACCTGTTGCACATGAGACTCCCAATCATCGGAAAAAATCAAAATATCGTCCAAATATACAATCAAGAATTTATCAAGATAAGTCCGGAAGATATCATGCATGAAGGACTGAAAAACAGATGGAGCATTAGTGAGCCCGAATGGCATCACAAGATATTCAAAATGACCTTCGGGCGTATTAAACGCAGTTTTCCATTCATCACCCTGCTTAATACGAACAAGATTATATGCCCCCCGAAGGTCAATCTTAGTAAACCAACTAGCCCCCTTAATCCTAGCAAACAAGTCAGAAAGCAAAGGTAAAGGGTATTGAAACTTGACCGTGATCTTATTCAAGAGGCGATAATCAATACAGGGTCTCAAGGAGCCATCCTTCTTAGCAACAAAAAAAAATCCCGCTCCCAACGGTGAAGAAGATGGCCGAATATGCCCTTTCGCCAAAGACTCCTTAATATAATTCCGCATGGCGGTATGTTCAGGCACAGACAGGTTGAAAAATCGGCCTTTAGGAAACTTACAGCCTGGAATCAAGTCAATAGCACAATCACAGTCCCTGTGCGGTGGAAGGGAACTGGACTTGGGCTCATCGAATACATCCTGAAAATCAGACAAAAACTTAGGAATTTCAGAAGAGGAGATTGACATCAAAGGAACATCATTATGAATCCCCTGACAACCCCAACTAGTCACAGACATAGACTTCCAGTCCAACACAGGATTATGTACCTGCAACCACGGAAAACCCAGCACGATAGCATCATGCAAATTATGCAACACCAGAAATCGACAATCTTCCTGATGGGCTGGCGCCATGCGTATGGTCACCTGTGTCCAAAGCTAGGGCTTATTTTTAGCCAAAGGTGTAGCATCAATGCCCCTTAAAGGAATAGGGTTCTGCAAAGGCTGCAAGGAAAAACCACAACGCCTGGCAAATTCAAAGTCCACTAAGTTCAAGACGGCGCCTGAATCCACAAACGCCATGACAGAAAATGATGACAATGAGCAGATCAAGGACACAGATAACAGAAATTTAGGTTGTACAGTACTGATGGTAAATGAACCGGCGATCCTCTTTGTCCGCTTAGGGCAGACAGAAATGACATGAGAAGCATCGCCACAATAATAACACAACCTATTCTGACGTCTGAAACCTTGTCGTTCCGTTCTAGACAGAATCCTATCACACTGCATTGGCTCAGGAATTTGCTCTGAGGACAACGCCACAGCGTGCAAAGTTCTGTGCTCCCGCAAGCGCAGGTCGATCTGAATGGCTAGAGACATAGAATCATTCAGACCGAAAGGCGTGGGAAACCCCACCATAACATCTTTAACGGATTCAGAAAGACCCTTTCTGAAAATTGCCGCCAAAGCATCATCATTCCATTTAGTCAACACAGACCATTTTCTAAATTTCTGACAATACAATTTTGCCTCCCCTTGACCCTGAGACAGGGCCAACAAGGACTTCTCAGCTTGATCCAGAGAATTAGTTTCATCATATAATAATCCAAAAGCCTGAAAAAAGGAGTCTACATTAAGCAAAGCCGGATTCCCAGATTCCATGGAAAATGCCCAATCCTGTGGTTCGCCACGCAGCAGGGAGATGATGATTTTAACCTGCTGAATGGAATCACCAGAGGATTGAGGTCTCAGAGCAAAAAACAGTTTACAGTTGTTTTTAAAACTCAAAAATTTGGACCTGTCACCAAAAAACAAATCAGGAGTAGGAATCTTCGGCTCTAAAACGAGTCTGAACAATATAATCAGAAATACCCTGTACCCTAGCAGCAAGCTGGTCCACACGAGAAGCTAATTCCTGAATATCCATGCTAGCACAAGACTCCTCAGCGACCCAGAGATAAAGAGGGAAGAGAAGACAAAACAGAGTGCGGAAAAAAAAATGGCTCAACACCTTTCTTCCCTTCTTCTGAGATGCATTTAACTCATTATTCGCCAGTTGTACTGTTATGATCCGGTGACCTTGGAGCCGCATGGAACTTTCTCTGGAGTAGGTGGAAACTATACTGACCGCAAATCCTGAACTTACACCGCAACTAGAAGTAGCCGTGGGGTGTGCCTAACAAATCCTAGACACCTCGACACAGCCGGAGGACTAAATACGCCTATAGATTGCAATAGGAATTCTACCTTGCCTCAGAGCAGACCCCCAAAGGATAGGCAGCCCCCCACAAATATTGACTATGAGTAGTAGAGGAAAAGACACATGCAGGCAGGAAACAGGATTTAGCAAAAGAGGCCGCTCTAGCTAAAATAGGAAAGGATAGGACAGAATACTAAGCGGTCAATATTAAAATCCTTCCAAAAATATCCACAGCAGAAAATACAAAAAACTCCACCATCTAACTAAAGATGTGGAGCGTATATCTGCAACTCCAGAGAATCCAACAAGACTGAGAAAACACTGACACAGTCTAAGCTGGACAAGAGAAAACAAATGAAGAGCACAGAATTATTAAGCACACAGCATGTGTGGCACAGAAACAAAAAACAGACACTTATCTTTGCTGAATGGGCAGCAAGGCAGGAGGAACCAGACAAAGATCCAAAACCTCCCAGAACCATGGACAACTGGCAAGGACTAATGAATCCTGCACACCTAAATATCCCAGTCAGAACTGCAATCAGCAGATACACCTGGCCAGGACTGCAACTCAGGGACAACTGCATTCCCACCTACAACCACTGGAGGGAACCCAAAAGCAGAATTCACAACAGGGAGCCATGCATACAATGAAAGGCATGGAGAGCCATGCATACAATGACAGGGACGGGGAGCCATGCATACAATGACAGAGACGGGGAGCCATGCATACAATGACAGGGACGGGGAGCCATGCATACAATGACAGGGACGGGGAGCCATGCATACAATGACAGGGATGGGGAGCCATGCATACAATGACAGGGATGGGTAGCCATGCATACAATGACAGGGACGGGGAGCCATGCATACAATGACAGGGACGGGGAGCCATGCATACAATGACAGGGATGGGAAGCCATGCATACAATGACAGAGACGGGCGAGCCATGCATACAATGACAGGGATGGAGAGCCATGCATAGCAGGACAGTGATGAGGAGCCATGCATACCAGGACAGGGACGGGGGAGCCATGCATACAATGACAGGGACAAGGGAGCCATGCACACAATGACAGGGACAGGGGAGCCATGCATACAAAGACAGGGATGAGGGAGCCATGCATACATTGACAGGAACGGGGTATCCATGCATTCAATGACAGGGACAGGGGAGCCATGCATACAATGACAGGGACAGGGGAGCCATGCATACAATGACAGGAACGGGGGAGCCATGAATACCAGGCATGGATGAGGGGACAATGCATACCCGGCTTAAGTCCATAAGCTTATCCAGTATTTTGTGCAAAATTAGGTGCCTCGGCTTATACTTGGGTCGGCTTATGCGCGAGTATATATGGTATATGGAGGTCTGTACGGCCCTGCCGGGGGTCTGTGGGGGCAGGGACTGTGTGGGCTGCCGGGGCTCTGTGCGGGCTACTGGGAGGTCTGTACGGGCCTGCCAGGGCCCTGTGCAGGCTGCCAGGGCTCTGCGTGGCTACCAAAGCTCTGTGCGGGCTGCCGGGGTCTTACGGGCCTGCCGGGGCTCTGTGCAGGCTGCCGGGGTCTTACGGGCCTGCTGGGGCTCTGTGCGGGCTACTGGGAGGTCTGTACGGGCCTGCCAGGGCCCTGTGCAGGCTGCCAGGGCTCTGCGTGGCTACCAAAGCTCTGTGCGGGCTGCCGGGGTCTTACGGGCCTGCCGGGGCTCTGTGCAGGCTGCCGGGGTCTTACGGGCCTGCCAGGGCTCTGTGCGAGCCTGCCGGGGCTCTGTGCGGGCTGCCGGGGGTCTGTGCGTGACTGCTCGGGGCTCTGTGTGGGCCTGCCGGGGCTCTGTGTGGGCTGCCGGGGCTCTGTACGTGCCTTCTGGGGGCTCTGTGCGGGCCTGCCGGGGGCTTGGGTGCGTGACTGCCGGGGGCTCTGTGCGGCCTGCCGGGGCTCTGTGCGAGCTGCCGGTGCTCTATGCGGGCTGCTGGGGGTCTGTGCGTGACTGCCTTGGGTTCTGTGCGGGCTGCCAGGGCACTGTGCAGCTGCCGGGGGTCTGTGCGTGACTGCCAAGGGCTCTGTGCGGGCTGCCGAGGCTCTGTGCGTGCCTTCTGGGGGCTCTGTGCGGGCCTGCCGGGGGCTTGGGTGCGTGACTGCCGGGGGCTCTGTGCGGCCTGCCAGGGCTCTGTGCGAGCTGCCGGTGCTCTATGCGGGCTGCCGGGGGTCTGTGCGTGACTGCCTGGGGCTCTGTGCAGGCTGCCATGGCTCTGTGCGGCTGCCGGGGGTCTGTGCGTGACTGCCAAGGGCTCTGTGCGGGCTGCTGGGGCTCTGACCGGGCTGCAGGGGCTCTGATCGGGCTGCTGGGGCTCTGTGCGAGCTGCCGGGGCTCTGTGTGGACTGCCGGGGGTCTGTACGGGCCTGCCGAGGCTCTGTGTGGGCTGCCAGGGCTCTGTGCGGGCTGCCGGGGC